>NC_086381.1:57585573-58314581 GCF_036588685.1 Mytilus trossulus | reverse complement strand
ATATCCCTACGGCAAAGTTCCGAACCGGACCTAGCTCATTTTAAAGGTATTGACCCAAGCTATTCCCCACTTAAATATTTTTCTGGGGTCCGGGCCCGTCTGGCCACCACAGAGGTTCAAAGTTGCCCATTTACGTATTTTTCATATCAATCACACATTCGGTACTCTTCGGTATATCCCTACGGCAAAGTTCCGAACCGGACCTAGCTCATTTTAAAGGTATTGACCCAAGCTATTCCCCACTTAAATATTTTTCTGGGATCCGGGCCCGTCTGGCCACCACAGAGGTTCAAAGTTGCCCATTTACGTATTTTTCATATCAATCACACATTCGGTACTCTTCGGTATATCCCTACGGCAAAGTTCCGAACCGGACCTAGCTCATTTTAAAGGTATTGACCCAAGCTATTCCCCACTTAAATATTTTTCTGGGGTCCGGGCCCGTCTGGCCACCACAGAGGTTCAAAGTTGCCCATTTACGTATTTTTCATATCAATCACACATTCGGTACTCTTCGGTATATCCCTACGGCAAAGTTCCGAACCGGACCTAGCTCATTTTAAAGGTATTGACCCAAGCTATTCCCCACTTAAATATTTTTCTGGGATCCGGGCCCGTCTGGCCACCACAGAGGTTCAAAGTTGCCCATTTACGTATTTTTCATATCAATCACACATTCGGTACTCTTCGGTATATCCCTACGGCAAAGTTCCGAACCGGACCTAGCTCATTTTAAAGGTATTGACCCAAGCTATTCCCCACTTAAATATTTTTCTGGGATCCGGGCCCGTCTGGCCACCACAGAGGTTCAAAGTTGCCCATTTACGTATTTTTCATATCAATCACACATTCGGTACTCTTCGGTATATCCCTACGGCAAAGTTCCGAACCGGACCTAGCTCATTTTAAAGGTATTGACCCAAGCTATTCCCCACTTAAATATTTTTCTGGGGTCCGGGCCCGTCTGGCCACCACAGAGGTTCAAAGTTGCCCATTTACGTATTTTTCATATCAATCACACATTCGGTACTCTTCGGTATATCCCTACGGCAAAGTTCCGAACCGGACCTAGCTCATTTTAAAGGTATTGACCCAAGCTATTCCCCACTTAAATATTTTTCTGGGATCCGGGCCCGTCTGGCCACCACAGAGGTTCAAAGTTGCCCATTTACGTATTTTTCATATCAATCACACATTCGGTACTCTTCGGTATATCCCTACGGCAAAGTTCCGAACCGGACCTAGCTCATTTTAAAGGTATTGACCCAAGCTATTCCCCACTTAAATATTTTTCTGGGGTCCGGGCCCGTCTGGCCACCACAGAGGTTCAAAGTTGCCCATTTACGTATTTTTCATATCAATCACACATTCGGTACTCTTCGGTATATCCCTACGGCAAAGTTCCGAACCGGACCTAGCTCATTTTAAAGGTATTGACCCAAGCTATTCCCCACTTAAATATTTTTCTGGGATCCGGGCCCGTCTGGCCACCACAGAGGTTCAAAGTTGCCCATTTACGTATTTTTCATATCAATCACACATTCGGTACTCTTCGGTATATCCCTACGGCAAAGTTCCGAACCGGACCTAGCTCATTTTAAAGGTATTGACCCAAGCTATTCCCCACTTAAATATTTTTCTGGGGTCCGGGCCCGTCTGGCCACCACAGAGGTTCAAAGTTGCCCATTTACGTATTTTTCATATCAATCACACATTCGGTACTCTTCGGTATATCCCTACGGCAAAGTTCCGAACCGGACCTAGCTCATTTTAAAGGTATTGACCCAAGCTATTCCCCACTTAAATATTTTTCTGGGATCCGGGCCCGTCTGGCCACCACAGAGGTTCAAAGTTGCCCATTTACGTATTTTTCATATCAATCACACATTCGGTACTCTTCGGTATATCCCTACGGCAAAGTTCCGAACCGGACCTAGCTCATTTTAAAGGTATTGACCCAAGCTATTCCCCACTTAAATATTTTTCTGGGGTCCGGGCCCGTCTGGCCACCACAGAGGTTCAAAGTTGCCCATTTACGTATTTTTCATATCAATCACACATTCGGTACTCTTCGGTATATCCCTACGGCAAAGTTCCGAACCGGACCTAGCTCATTTTAAAGGTATTGACCCAAGCTATTCCCCACTTAAATATTTTTCTGGGATCCGGGCCCGTCTGGCCACCACAGAGGTTCAAAGTTGCCCATTTACGTATTTTTCATATCAATCACACATTCGGTACTCTTCGGTATATCCCTACGGCAAAGTTCCGAACCGGACCTAGCTCATTTTAAAGGTATTGACCCAAGCTATTCCCCACTTAAATATTTTTCTGGGGTCCGGGCCCGTCTGGCCACCACAGAGGTTCAAAGTTGCCCATTTACGTATTTTTCATATCAATCACACATTCGGTACTCTTCGGTATATCCCTACGGCAAAGTTCCGAACCGGACCTAGCTCATTTTAAAGGTATTGACCCAAGCTATTCCCCACTTAAATATTTTTCTGGGATCCGGGCCCGTCTGGCCACCACAGAGGTTCAAAGTTGCCCATTTACGTATTTTTCATATCAATCACACATTCGGTACTCTTCGGTATATCCCTACGGCAAAGTTCCGAACCGGACCTAGCTCATTTTAAAGGTATTGACCCAAGCTATTCCCCACTTAAATATTTTTCTGGGATCCGGGCCCGTCTGGCCACCACAGAGGTTCAAAGTTGCCCATTTACGTATTTTTCATATCAATCACACATTCGGTACTCTTCGGTATATCCCTACGGCAAAGTTCCGAACCGGACCTAGCTCATTTTAAAGGTATTGACCCAAGCTATTCCCCACTTAAATATTTTTCTGGGGTCCGGGCCCGTCTGGCCACCACAGAGGTTCAAAGTTGCCCATTTACGTATTTTTCATATCAATCACACATTCGGTACTCTTCGGTATATCCCTACGGCAAAGTTCCGAACCGGACCTAGCTCATTTTAAAGGTATTGACCCAAGCTATTCCCCACTTAAATATTTTTCTGGGATCCGGGCCCGTCTGGCCACCACAGAGGTTCAAAGTTGCCCATTTACGTATTTTTCATATCAATCACACATTCGGTACTCTTCGGTATATCCCTACGGCAAAGTTCCGAACCGGACCTAGCTCATTTTAAAGGTATTGACCCAAGCTATTCCCCACTTAAATATTTTTCTGGGGTCCGGGCCCGTCTGGCCACCACAGAGGTTCAAAGTTGCCCATTTACGTATTTTTCATATCAATCACACATTCGGTACTCTTCGGTATATCCCTACGGCAAAGTTCCGAACCGGACCTAGCTCATTTTAAAGGTATTGACCCAAGCTATTCCCCACTTAAATATTTTTCTGGGATCCGGGCCCGTCTGGCCACCACAGAGGTTCAAAGTTGCCCATTTACGTATTTTTCATATCAATCACACATTCGGTACTCTTCGGTATATCCCTACGGCAAAGTTCCGAACCGGACCTAGCTCATTTTAAAGGTATTGACCCAAGCTATTCCCCACTTAAATATTTTTCTGGGGTCCGGGCCCGTCTGGCCACCACAGAGGTTCAAAGTTGCCCATTTACGTATTTTTCATATCAATCACACATTCGGTACTCTTCGGTATATCCCTACGGCAAAGTTCCGAACCGGACCTAGCTCATTTTAAAGGTATTGACCCAAGCTATTCCCCACTTAAATATTTTTCTGGGATCCGGGCCCGTCTGGCCACCACAGAGGTTCAAAGTTGCCCATTTACGTATTTTTCATATCAATCACACATTCGGTACTCTTCGGTATATCCCTACGGCAAAGTTCCGAACCGGACCTAGCTCATTTTAAAGGTATTGACCCAAGCTATTCCCCACTTAAATATTTTTCTGGGGTCCGGGCCCGTCTGGCCACCACAGAGGTTCAAAGTTGCCCATTTACGTATTTTTCATATCAATCACACATTCGGTACTCTTCGGTATATCCCTACGGCAAAGTTCCGAACCGGACCTAGCTCATTTTAAAGGTATTGACCCAAGCTATTCCCCACTTAAATATTTTTCTGGGATCCGGGCCCGTCTGGCCACCACAGAGGTTCAAAGGGTTTTCACTGTGACCTGAGTGGTCTCCCGTAGGTTTCACTATATATTTATTCTTTTTTGGCTTTCCATAGATATTTCTATTTATATTTCTGAATGTTTTTATAGTGGCCGGCTTTAGTTTTAGATTTATATATTATATAATAAATTAAATCTTTGATGAATCTTTGATGTCGTTTTATTGATAAAAATCGATATTACATAAAGAGAAATATGCAGTTTATATAAGGGTTTATATTCGAGGACAACGATAATTTACGACAGCTTGAAGGGGTCATAAAACTATTTGCGGCGTAATTTTTCACTCCTGTTAACAATGAAAATTATACTTTTTAATGATTTTCAACTAATTTTTAATATTGAACCGACTGCTAGCAACCGTCGGATATTGAATATCGAATATCGAATAACAAACCGGCAGCTAACTTCACATACATATTTTAAACGTAATGAAATGCTTTTAAATTAAGTACAAGCCGCGAAACTGTCGAATTCCGCTGTTAAATTATATTTAACTAAGATTTAGCGATTTTTGGAACGTTTGAGTCTGATGCAGTTTTTTGGTTTTTAGACATATTGTCAAAATTGGCTGCTGGAAAAAAGTGGCTGCTATCTTGATTGGCCGATAAAAGTGGCTGCCAGCTTGAGTCTGGTCAAGGTATATACAAGTATTTGTGTCGCGATTTTATCGTCCTTAATTTACACTTATTATTTTCCGATGCATCATCAATCAATGAACCAATCAAACTAATTACTGGTACAAATTACAATTATACTATATAAATAAATGTGATATGATAGCCAATGAGAAAACTCTACACAGGATACCAAATGACACAGTAATTAACAAATTTAGGTCACCGTATGACCTTTCACAATGAGCAAAGCCCATACCGCTCAGTCAGATATAAAAGGCCCCAATATGATAATGTAAAACAATTCATACGAGAAAACTGACGGCCTAGTGTATTTACCAACATTTTGGTGCATTATGACATATTTGTTGTTGAGTGGGTGGACCAAAGAATAAGTAAGAAAGTTTTGCTTCCCTTGTCCATATGATCTAGATTGCTTTCCCAATATTTTTGAACGTATTTGTAAAACAAACGACACCGATCTCTCTCATTTGAAATTTTGAATTGATTGTGCGCATACTGGATCATTGTTTTCTAATTTCCATCTTTTTTTTTTGTTTTTAATTTGTTTTAGTTTGTCTTTCCTTGTCGTATGTTTTAGAAATTGTTTGATTATATGACATCTTCTTGGACTTCATCGGATAATATAAATCTGTTTTTTAAAAGTACGGGTACGTTTCCCCAGAAGTTTAAGTTGAAACACATTTCAATTTTGCATTATTTATTTTGAGCCATGTTAATGCAAGATATACATGTACCTATATAACAATCACAACTTTGTACATGATAATTATACTCAAAACATTTTTATTCAGATAGTATAGTGAAACCATTATCAAATTATTAAAATATAGCTACAATGTAAATGAATGTTTTATTGTAACGTGGACAGAATTAACAAGTAGTAAACAGTAAAGGGTCTAGTTGGAGGGGTCATTCAATTAGTATTTTTTATTTTTTCCAGCCATTTTTATTTCTTTACAACTTTTTTCCATATTTTTATATTTTAGCCCCCCCCCCCCCCCCCCCCCAATAATTCTATTTTTTATAAGTTTTAGTCAAATATTTTATGCCGTATTATCGCTATTTTGTGCATTTTTCCTTTGATCATTATTTGTGATTATATTCAATATCATGCTACTCGCTTGAGATGGAAAGTTATCGTTAGAAGCTAGAAACTAAGGAGGTACGTGGCGTTGGTATTGAAATTGACACGTCGTCATAGGTAAAATAGCGATAAACAGATTATCATTGGTCATCTCAACTCGATTGCTTTTCTCCCTTTCGCCGTCCCGGCTCAAGCGAGAAAACCAATCTCGTTGAGATGATCATCGATATAATTTATAATCTATAATTTCTATAATCTATAATTAGCGCATCATTCTCTGCTTGGAAAACCCCATCCAGACCTTTGTTTACATGTCAATGTACTTCCCATAGTAAGATATCAGAATAATAATGAGAAAACCGATTAGTAGTCCAGCATTCTGATATAAAAACACTTGGGTTGAACTTTCTGTTTTATTCTTCTTTGATAACGCAGCTTGTTCGTTCATTTCAGGAATCTGAAATAATCAAAATCAATTATTCATTAAAAAAAAAAGGGAGATGTGGCATGACTGCCATTGAGAGTACTGTACACCATATCAAGAGAGAACATAACGTAGATAAAGAAAATTATAAGTTCAGTTTCGAAATCACTGTTAAAATGTTAGAGAATAGATTGAGTAGTGTATTGAAATGTGTAAGTCTTTGAACTGTTGATTCCCATGGGTTTAGGCGCTCTGAGTTGGAGATTCAATAGTCATCTCTTTACTCCTAAGGACGTCTGACGTGGGGTCACTGTTAAAAGGTTACATTCTCCCTGAAACCAACACAGAACTACGCACGTATACGCATAAAATAGAAAAAAAATAATCAATTGAATAAAACACCAGAAAGCAAGGGAAAAAAGAGCTTAACAAACGAAAGTATATACAATGTTAAATACAATCGTACGGCATAATGTACGAAAAAAACCTCAACAAACTACATAACCTTAAAATAAAGTACACGTTAGGACCACAAGAATAAGAGTTGAATGTTCAAAATTGGGAACGTAATCAACTAGTTAATACATACATGTATAAAAAAAAAGATGTGGTATGATTGCCAATGAGACAACTGTCTACAAGAGACCAAAATAACACAGAAATTAACAACTATAGATCACTGTACGACCTTCAAAAGCCTCGATATGACAATGTAAAACTATTCAATCGAGAAAACTAACGTGTATGTGTTAAAGAATTGAAAAAATAGAGATCAATGTTTACCATTTTATAAAGGACTTTCAGTTACATGTAGGAACGTCCATTTCGGGTATGATTTTGTGTTACTCTACTTTTTACAATACTGAAAGATATCCATGGCCCGGTTTCACGAAGCTATCCTAAGATATATCATAAAATATTTTTGCAACGTCACATATGCCATAGATTTGGAACCCGCCATAGATTTGAGTCCTACATACATATGAAATTTTTAAATCAAAATTGAGAATAAAAAGAATAAAATGATGACTTTTTTTTTGTAAAAGTGAGTTGAATTCAATTTGCCACTGTATCGGTTATCATAAGGCCAAAGGATAAAATCGTGCATTCTTGATATCAATACACCGAATGTTCATTGTTGACAATTTAAACATGTTAACCCGTCAACCTATAAAGATTTAGTTATAAGCAAGAAAAGAAGAATAGATAATTAGATAATAATAAGATATTTTGCTTTGCAAAATTAATATAAAAAAATAGTGTTATTTATATAAATAAACGTATGACTATCCTAAAACCATCATACTTATTGAGACACCTCGTGTGTAGTCCTTACTTTATGATCAACTTTAAAAGATGTCCTAATTTAGGACCACTTGGTGAAATCCACTTAGGACTAAGATATGTCGTAAGACCATCCTAAGACAGCTTCGTGACACTGGGTCTGTTAATCTAAGGCCGTGTTCACACCAAACGCCGTGTACAGTAAACATGTTTACATTTGGTTTAATGAACTGTACACTAGTTTCACATAAGATTTGTCCACATCTATACACCTTGTTTAGTTACCTGTACATAAGATTTGTTCACACTTGTAAACTATATGTCATTTAAATGTTCATTACGTAGAAACCGAATTCAAACTTTCAAACAACTTTTCTAGCAGTAAGGGAACGACCATTTGACATTAAAAAAAAGGGGGATGGATTTTTCCACAATTTGATTAAAAAAAAATTCGGTCATACAGATGATTAGAATGAAAAAAAATTCTGAATCCAAAGTTTCCCCAGACATTATAGTGTTAAATATTGAATTGCTATCATCGAAATAAATATTTACTTTCGCACGAGAAAAAATTCGGACTCAGACACCCCCCCCCCCCTTTGTTTTTAAAGTAAAGTGGTTGCTCCTTTAAGAAAGTAATTCTGGATGATTTGCAGTAGTTTAAAGATGTCTCGACTACGCATTAAAAAAAGGCTGCATCAGCTTGCTTAACGACAGAGAAAAAGAATTGCGATTTAAAGGATCAGTACATTTCTATCTTTTCTGTTTGTTTCAAATGATAAGTTTTTCTTTGGCAAAAGAAGAAGGTGATATATTTTTTTTAATTTCTAATTGTATTTTAACGGATCAGAGATTCTACACAAACAAACAAGTAACCTCACCCTTTTTCAGTAATGCATTAATGAGTGAATCGTTGTTTGAAAAAATACCAGTGGCAAATATTTCTGTCAAGTGTGTACGTCCAGTCGATATGGGAAGCACAGGCACTTGTTTCTGTCAATATATGGTTTACTATCCATACCAGTACAAAAAAAAACATTTTGTACTGGTATGGATAGTAAACTATATATTGACAGAAAGAAGTGCCTGTGATGGGAAGACCTTTTCTAATAAATTATGTGTTCGGCAAAGATGATGGATGAGTCTTGATAAGGGGCTAATAAGGCTACGTAAAGTGTTTTATAACAAATAAAAATATCAAGTTTAGACAAATATTTCTGTAAAGAACTTTATTAATAAGTGTTATAAGTATCAATTTTATATAAAAATCGTTTCTTTTTTTACGTATAAATGGAAAAATTACAGTTCGGAATGCCTATTTTTGTGTACACTGAACCTACACAAGGCCTACATCGACTATCGACTGCATGTAGGCAAAACATGATTTAAACTACATGTAAACATTGAGTGTTATCAATGGGAACGTAATTATGTTTAGTTTATGTGTGAGTTACACAAACATAACACCGAGTTTAGGTCAATGTGAACACGGCCTTAGTATAATATCTGATGTGCATTCATGTACATGTATACATAAACAGTAAATACTTTTTTTTACAAATCTACAAGGCTATTCTGCTCAAATATAGTTCTAAATTATATATGTATCATTATATTATATTATAGCACAACAATAGTGTGTTTTATGTGAATTGTCATGGATGTGCATGCATATACATAATTAAACGTTGAGTGTCTAGAGACAAATGTGCCAACTAAAAAAAGATAACTACATGTATCTGTCCACGATTTCTATGTTTCATGATAGGCAACACGGGTAATCAATAACATATAACATTTTCTCATTCATGGGTTCCAGTTGCAGAAAGCTAAAAAAAGTGTTACTCGGTATACATGTATCTGTTCACAACAAACTTTCCATCAATTGATAATTGCGTTCACCCCTCTGACGACAGTGGTAAATGTTCAGTGGCAAAAATATAATATATCAGACCATACCTCAAAGTCATCAAGGTCTATGCGTTCTGATTGAGTCTTTGCACACAACAAAGCCCATACATCATAGTCAGCTATGAAAGGCCCGATAAGACAATGTTGGTTTCCCTATATACGTGTACCTGCAGTGTTGATGTCCGAGGCGCGTTTATGATTTTCATTAAATTACTTGATATGAAAAATTGACAAAAAATAATCTTTTACTTGTAAAAGTAAATCCTGAGCCTATAATAGCTGCTCTTCTTGTTCCATTTGAATTAATAGAAACAACGCTGTCGCCTTTCTTGTTCTCATAGAATCATTTGATATGAGCTCCATGTTTTGTGAACGTCTTTTTAACTGTCGTACTCATAGACTGACCAGTGCATATCGCGCATGGCACTTTGAATGTATTTTAGCTCAAAAATATCTTACATTTAGCTGGATTTATTGCCGTCGTACATTTTGTAGTTCCATCATGTCGATTTCGTATTTTTATTCGATGGAAGCACGACGGAATTACGAGGTCTTCACGAAGTCGTGTTGCCATCATAACCCTTTGAATAGCTTCGTGATTCATTCGTGTAGACATCGTAATGTCAAAACTGCTCTATGGAAACGATGGAAACACGAATGCAATACGATGTTCAAAGATGCATTCCCGGTGACATTACGATGGTGAGGGTGGTGATACGAACTCAATACGAACCCTCAACATCGGACGCACCTTCGGGGATTTTTTAACATGTTAAAAAATTTAGAACCCTTCCCGAAGTTGTCCACGAAGGCTAGAAAAAGTGGCCGATGGTTCTACGACGGTTGAAGATGGCACTACAAATAGCCCGATCTTGATACGATCAGTCCCGATTTTGAAAATTTCCATAATCGTGTTGCCATCTACGTAAAAATCGGGACAGTGTGACGCGGGCATAAACCATTTGAATTGTGCACGTCAAAATTTCAAGTTATGGTCAAACATTTGAGATTTAAAACGTCAAAATTTCGACTTTGAAAACTGAAAAGTCAGCTGCCAATTTGATTTTGTCTATGTCCTTAATACGCTTCCGTAAACCATTCGAATTGTGCACGTGCAATTCATAAACATATAGGTAACTTAATCCCACAAGAAGCGCATTACACGCCAAATATTTAGAGATATATTTTTTAAAGAAAATGAAATTAATTACTAGTAATTCCATGAGAGCGTAAAGAAGAAACCCCACCTGTCAATTTCTTTTACTTTTCTCTTGTTTCCATTTCCGGCAAGAATACTTGTACTTAAGAAAATGTAACTCACCATGGCAACTAATGAAATATAAACAAACAATCCACCAGCAAAACCAAATATCCACATATTAGCATCCGTGCTTTCTCCAACAACGATACCAATAACTAGTCCCCCGTAACACGTGACAGCTGCCAGGAAGTTGTAAAACAACGCCCTCTTCATGGATAACCCAGAATGAAGCAATATTGCAATATCTCCTGAAATATTTTAAAATTTTTCATCAGATATGAGAACTTCTCTTCAGTTATAATAATCAGTTTCATTATGCATTTCAGACGTAAACTGGTTTACGGGTATAGGTTGCGTTTCTACACACACTTTATTTATAGAGAAATAGACATTATTTGGACGTAATTTGTTTTTTTCGTAAATAGTTTATTTCTCAACTGAATTGTTTCATTATGCCGTAATACTTTTCAATCAAATTGTTTCATATTTTTCACGTCGGATCTTTTGATAGCCGACTATAGTTATAGTAGGACTTTTTCTCAATGTTGATCGCTTTCACACATCCTCTTCATATGAACATTAGTGGATGGCTGTCATATATGCATTCAAATCACGTCTCATTATTTTCATATGCACCTGGAATCTTTTAAAGTTTACCCAATTGCAAGTACATGTAGCATGTACGTAGAATTGATCCTATATGTTACTATAAATACATTTTTCACAAAATTGTCGTCCTGTTTTCATAACCGCCATCGATTTAGTCAAGATAGTGATGTTATAAATATACTTCCAATTAAAACTTAAAAAAAAGAGAGACACATCTATAATAAAAAGTATCTACATTTTTTTGTAAATATAAACAGTCTGACCGGGTTATTATATTGGTTATTATTGGTGTATGCAATTCGAGAATTTATATAAAATTGAGCCTTCGGTACATGTAGATCTCATTAAAGAAGAATATACCTAACTCATGTGGTAATTCTTCACAAATTACAGCTAAGGATACGCTTATTCCAGTAAAAACATTTTCAGTGAATGCTGCACCAATAGATAAACCGTCTACAAAATTATGAATAGCATCACCAACTAAAAGTATCCAGGCAACAGAAGCTACTCCGTCATGTCCTTTTTCTATGTCTTCTTGGTCAAAATGGGAGTGCCCTTGATCCATTTTCTTCTCAGGGTTAAATTGAATCACTTGTTCTTCTTCATTTTTTGCCTTTCCCTAAACAAGATTTAAAAAAAAACCTTGACGTTATTCAATAAATGTTGGTGCAAAAGAGTACGAACATGATTTTGTTTGTGTGCATTTTTTTTTTATTTATGTTATCCATTTTTGCTGCTGGATTACGTGCACTAAACATGTTTGTTTTGGTTGCTCATACACTTTTGTTAATTAAAAGTAGCTATAGATATGGGTTACTGTGCAGTACAATGTTTGCTCATTGATGTAGGCCGTGCGGTGATTTATTACATTTGTTAACTTCTATAAGTCATCTGGTCTCTGGTGTTAACCTGTCTCATTGGCAATCCAACCACACCTTCTTAATTTTTATGTATTTTTGACCTTTTACATGTATAATGGTTTACTTTTACAAACTGTGACTTGGATTGAGAGTTGTCTTATTGGCACCCATACCACATCTTCTTGTATCTATTAACACATGATGTTCTTTGTAAAACGCTGTACCGAATTAACGAAATATTTGTCAACATTCCTTTTTGTCCGGCAAAAGTTTGTTATTTTAAGTTACATATTCAATTCATTAGCTTTTATCATTACACTATAAGGTCAATGTTTCTGGTTTTAGATTATATATCTAATGAAATAACAAAACCTTACCAAATGATTAATATACGCACAATCTGTACTTTCTTTTTATAAATTATAGAATAAACTTTAATTTGAGAGGTATATAGATGAATATGAGTGAGTTCTACAAGCTTGTCTCTTGTTTCAAAGCAAGCTCATGCAATACAGTTTTACTTTTTCAGGAAAGAAACAGATCGATTGGAATATATTAATGTTCCTGCTTGTTATAATATGATATTCTAAATCTCAATATTACGAGCTGATGCCATTATTTTTCACAGAAAACACAGACCGCAAAGAGGACAAGCAGCCAGTACGCAGCATTATGCAACATTACATGTACCATTTTGTTCAATAATATAATTCATGATTGAAATTGTATTTAAATTTTAAATCTGGTATATATATATATAATACGAAAACAAAAATCCTTTAAAAACTGTGCTTAATTGATTGCAGAATAGCAGGACGCACAATAAGTATTGTATTTTTTTTTAAAATAATAAAATACTTTTCAACGGGCAATAACTCTATTTCTAAAAGCTACAAAGGAAATAATATCTTCTTCATTGAATATACATGTATCCGGAATAATGTCAATTTAAACAAATAAAATGACGATTTGCATCGTTTGATTTTAATTTTGACACACAAAAAAAGTTGGGGTCACACTATTGACTTAAAGCAACAATAAAACACGTCAGGAAAATATAGCACAATTTTAGGCAAACTAAATCGTTGTTTTTTTTAGCACATTTGTTATGGAAAACCTTTACATCATTGCACATTGTCTAATAATGTCCATTAAAACAAAATGATAACCGTTATAAAATTGCATTGGTTTACAGGCTGTATTTGTATATATAGAGTATTTGTGTACGGGGCATAAAATCAGTTACCATCAATTGATTGACATAATTGCTATTGCTATAATAATTAACTGACCTTTTTTCTGAAGAACCACATTTTTAGAAGTCTCTCACATACGAATACAAAATATATTCCTCCAATAACTGAAGTCATTTTCCAGTTGTAATCAGGGACGGGACTGTCCGCCCCGGTCAATCCCAAAGACTGCAATATTTTAATCACATGAAGTTCATAAACTAAAACCACCAGTCGGATTATCGTTCTACATTAAGTTTAATGACTAAACATGCATAAATTTATCACTGTCAATTATTTTGTTTATTTAGTTTATTTGTCTTTTTGGATTTTGTTAGTCAGATACATGCATCTAAGTTACACCACATGTGTGTCCCAAGTCAGGAGATATATAATTAAGTTGTTGTCGTTTTTTGCTGTTTCTCTTATTTGTTTTTCGTGTATTTTTTAAATAGTTTGTTCTTGTGTTGTGTCGTTACACCACTGTCTTAGGTAATTGTCTTTGATGCTAACCAGTTTAACCCCTCCATAACCTGTATGTCATCAATCAGGAGTCTGTGATTCAGTGGTTATCGTTTGTTCCTGTGTAATATGTGTGTTTTAGATTTATTATTTGGATTTGGTACACAAAAGAGGCCGTTTGTTTTCTCGTGTAAATCGTTATATATTTGTCACTTCATTGCCGTTTTTGCCTCACTCTGCGGTGTGGACTTTGCTCATTGTTGAAAGCCTATACATGTTATTGTTAATTTCTTTGTCATTCTGTCTCAGGTGGAGAGTTGTCTTATTTGCAAGCATACCACATGTTCGTATCCCTATACAAAAAGCATGTTGGGATTTTTTTTCGATAAACGTGGAAATTATTCGATTACATAAAGAAATAGAGAAACTAAAAACTCTTTTACCTCGGGTATTAGGACTAGAAGTCCCGTTGCTGCCAACGTACCAACCGCTAAAGCAACACAAAACATTAGAATTCGTTTGAATAGTTTGCTTTTCATACAGGGTCCAAGTAATGCGCCAACGTTAGATACAAACACGATTAAACTGACAAATCCAAAACCATAACCCCAAGCTGTAAAAAATGTAGTTATATAGTTCATATAGATCATGTATACATTAAATGTATCCGGGCTTCTATGACTTAGTGTTATATTAATATCCGTCTTGTACACAAAATCTGTACATGCACTGAAAAAAACCCACAAATAAACAAAGGAACAGCGTTTTCATTGTTATTCTTCGTCCCATGGTCAAATTTGCCTGCATTTCGATATTTCTTAATGCAATCTAATTAAAATATTGTTATAGTATAACGTAGTCAGAGATCAATATTTTGATTAGATTGGTCTTAATATTACTCGTTTGATATTGGAATCTCTATTTCAAAATCATTCAAAATATATTTCTAAGTTGATACTTTTTCCGACGTAGTCAGTATAGTTTTGGTTTGTGCACTTTGAACTTAAGGACGCTTCACTATGGCAGCAGACTACACATGCTCGAAAATCCTTTCTGTGATTGGACAAACTGTCGTCTTTTGTGTACTGTTGTTTGTCTGTTGTCTCTTTCCTTTTTAGCCATGACGTTGTCATTTTTTTTCCTGACTTGTGAGTTTGAATGAATGTCACAACAAATGGAAGTTTTTAAAGACCTTGACTGGCTATACAGCCCTTGCACGGTCGGTATGAATGTCACTTTGGTATCTTTCGCCTCTTATTGGCGTTGGTATCTTTCGCCTCTTATTAGCGTAAGAATTCCGTGTTGTTTTATCAATGATGTTTGTATTGCCGCATTATTGGTTATTTAAAAAAAAGCCCCAAAATCATTGAAAAACAAATAAAATAAGATATAACGTGATTGACAATTATGAGATTACTGTCTATACACTAGACCTAAGGACACGCATAAACTATTAGGAACAATTTTAAGTCACCATACGACATCCTAAAATTAGGAGGAAAAAAAGCCCATCACATATAGTAAACTATAAAAGTCCTCTGTATAATACAATGCAATACAATTATATATAAGAATAACTAAGTCTGCATAATTAATACTTTTACTACTACTACAATCATGTACTACAAAAAATGATAAAAATAAGTAAGTTATCTGAGAAAACCCAGATCTGAATCAAAAGCTACATTTTAACACATCATGTACATGTACATAATGTATGTTTCTGTCGCTTTGATTTAATGTCTTTTTGTTTTGTATGATAAAATTGTCTTTTCTTTTTATTTTAGTTTATACTAACTTTTAGAAAAAAAATGTGGAAAAGAAAGGGCGGCAACATAATAATTTATGAACCTTGAGCTGATGTAGGTTTTTTGTGTTTACTATGGACTTCAGCCATAATATTACAGTCGACATCCTGTGTATAAAACAACAATGCTGGAACAGCCTCTTCCAAAGATAACTGATCCATTCCATTACTGTTGGAATATTTGTTAAATATTTCATCATACCCCAAACACTACAAAACAACAAAACAAAAATATCGATAATGATGCAATGAATATGATAATTGAAATATCTAATGAAAATGCTGTTGATTGTTTTATAAGATCGTGTATTTTTTTTAGTACGTGTGTTCTTTCAAATATATTTTTAGTGTTACATCTCCAACCCTATAACCGGCTATCGGTTTGGTATTTACACTTCTACTACATGTATGATCAGTGTTGTATATTGCTATTAAAATTTGTTTTTCTTTAAAACCCAAAGCCAAGCCTATCAATGGCCTACAAAACATCTGTTGTTGTTTTTTCGTTTGTCAAGCATCCCTTGACTATCCCATTGTATCTCGTTAAATTGACGTTTCGGCAAAATGTTTTTATGACAATGTATCCGTTGAAAAACATTTTTAGCTCAATGCCATTTCTATTTGTTTGAAATGTAACCGGAGACCATGTATCTACTCTACAAATTCATATCGTCACCACCAGGCTTCGAACCTCGGTCGCCTGCGGGACAGTCACTGCGTTAACCCACTTAGCCAAAGAATCGATTCCCTTGTTCAGTTAATTAAGACTGACTTTATACATGTATGCTCTACTTGTTCTAAGGGGAAGCAACCCCGCTACAGAAATAACAAACTCATTTTTTGTCTATCAGCAACGTCACAACATAGACTTTTCCGTTCTTTCTGTTGACGAATTACTCATTAAATTACTTTCTACTGGATCAATCAAATGTTTGGTAGTTTGAAAGGCTTCGATGGTAAAAAAAATTAAATAAGATGTTAGTGTTCCTTTCAAGCTAATGTAGTCCTATGTTAATTATAGAATGTATCTGCGATATATAATAACTTATGCTGATAAAACATTATTTTTTTTTTATTTAAAATATTTGTAAATAAGACTAGATATACATGAAGCTAATGGATGATAGAAATTTAAAATCTTCACTGTTAATCTTTTCAGTTCGTGGTCTTGCATAAGCTGATTGAACAAAATTATGGAATCACGTGACATTATTCATATTATGTGAGCAACCACGTCCATGTGTCCATTATCTGATTGAGAAATATTAATTTACATATCAGTCTGCATTTTTAATCGTATACATGTACTAAAATTTTAACTGTTTTAATTGAGTCCACTATAAACTAATCCAAAGGAGAAGATCTAGACTATAATGAGAATCTATCCGTATTATTGAGTCGATTTACTATATCGACATATACATCAAATAGTTAGTGATATGACAAATAATAAGCGCGCTAAAAAATATATATAACTACAAGCATTTAAATATTATATAAAAGAATACGGATATTGTTAACCTGATTCTGTTTAACATTTTTGGATTTTTTTTAAATTAAAGAGTATGTTTCCCTCACTTCATAGCTTATAATCAACAGAATACGAAAAGCTACAGACAGAACCATTGAATTCAGACTAACCGACAAAACATTGAACAAGATACATGATTGTACCATGGAAGTATTATATTGATAATATATTACTTCCATGATTGTACCAAGGGGGAATTTAAACCATAAATCGATGACAAATTAGCAGCATCATATCACAGAAAAACAAACTCAGAAACACAAACAAAAGACAACATAGAACATATTAACATACAAAACTCAGAACTGCACACCACTCTTTGATAAAATCCAGGGGTGATCCCAGGTGATCCGGGAGTCTTAAATCTTCTCAAGCGTTACACGTATATTAAAACAGCACACAAGAGTGCTGGATGCCCCGATTATAAAAATAAGAACATGTGGTATATAAAAAGAAGATGTGGTATGATTGCCAATGAGACAACTATCATCAAAAGACCAAAGTGACACAAACATTAACAACTATAATAGGAAACCGTACGGCCTTTAACAATGAGCAAAGCCCATACCGCGGTATGATTGCTAATACGACCACTCTCTAGCATTGATCAAATTAGATAAAAGTAAATAAATATACGTCACCGTATGGCATTCAAGAATAAGTAAAACCCTAACTGTTAAATACAATTAACACTCAATTACGGCTCCACTGATCAGCTCAATACAAAGCGGAAAAATATAAAATAAAAAAATGACCGGACGTGCAAATAAATTAAACATTCCTCACAACAACAACACGAAAACACAACTTATAGGTCTGAGAGTTATAGACAGCTAGCTCAAAGCCAATTCCTACTTATGAAAAAAAATCATGTATCTAAGACTGAAGCTTGCCCAATGTTATTTTTCTCTACAAATTGATACAGCAATCATAACTTGGAGACCTTAGTACTGGTGGTATTCACTGTAGAAACAGTATTTTAAATGTTCAACAAATGAAAAAAAAATGAACAGTTTAGATGTGTTTTGATTTTAAATAAAAATAAATCTCAGTTATTTTGTACAAATTGTATATCAACTGACTTGGCTATTAAAATTATTCGTAAAATTAAACAAGTCACAAGGGAATACAACAATAACATAGAAGATTAATGAAACATTTTGCATTTCTCTTAATTGTTGGTAACAAGAGTTTGCTACAAGTTTGGTTGGTTGACTAGATAACGTATTTGTATTTTCTTACTTGAATTGTTTGATTTTGTAAGCAGTCTATATCTTCTGTTTTGCCCATGCAATCAACGACAAATGCTGGTGGTAATTTCTGAGATGTAACGTCCAAGACCAGTTTTTGAAATTGACTACGTGAAAGTTTTCCATCTGCGCTGAACTTTTTTATCAGTCCATCATAGTAGTTCTGATGACTATGACTAACAGTAAATTTGACAAAAGTCAAAATTATAGTTAAGAACAATCTTAAACACTTCACTCTATCCATGGTTAGGTATAAACACTATACTGATATGATATATGCATATCAATTGTATGTTTATACGAGGCTGTGGATGGGGATTTGCGGCACAGAGAATAATGTAAAAAAAATACAGAATTGAAAAAAAAATGGACCAAAAAAGTACAGAATAGAAAATAGTGAGGTGCTAAAATATAAAGAATAGAAAATAATGGACAAAACAAAAAGTATAAAGAATGCAATAAACTGGCCTAAAAAAATAAAGAATACAGAAATAGAGGACCCCCAGTCCAGACCCGCATTTGTAGAAAATACTAGGTTAACCACTTATCTACTGGAGACGAATTATCATACGTAAAGTATTTTAATGTTTTATGGTTTGGCAGAGAACGTTTACCAACCATTGTACTAGTTCTCAGAGTTTCATTACACATATTAACTGTTTTGCAGAGATTAATTATCAACCATTGTGATAATTCACAGAGTACACTTATCAATAATTTGTATGTCCTATTTATGGGCATTATGTTTTCTGGTTTGTGCGTCCGTTTGTCCTTTCGACCTTACACAAAAGAATGGACACGAAGCGCAGGCCTTGAAAGCATAAAATTTTGCTCAGTGCTCGGAGCACAAAAATCATTCTCGAAACATGAAATCAAGCAATTTGATTGGTTGATTTTCGAGTCTGAGTACTTACTTGAATTGTTTGATTTTGTAAGCAGTCTATATCTTCTGTTTTGCCCTTGCAATCAACGATAAATGCTGGTGGTAGTTTCTGAGATGTAACGTCCAAGACCAGTTTTTGAAATTGACTACGTGATAGTTTTCCATCAGCGCTGATTTTTTTTATCAGTGCACCATAGTAGTTCTGATGATCATGACTTACAGTAAATTTAACAAAAGTCAAAATTATAGGTAAGAACAATCTTAAACACTTCACTCTATCCATGGTTAGGTATTAACACTATACTGATATGATATATGCATATCAATTGCATGTATATACGAGGCTGTAGATGGGGATTTGCGGCACATAGAATAATGTAAAAAAAATACAGAATTGAAAAAAAAATGGACCAAAAAAGTTCTGAATAGAAAATAGTGAGGTGCTAAAATATAAAGAATAGAAATTAATGGCCAAAAAGTATAAAGAATGCAGTAAACTGGCCTTAAAAAATAAAGAATACAGAAATAGAGGACCCGCAGTCCAGACCCTCATTTGTAGAAAATACTAGGTTAACCACATACATGTATCTACTGGAGACGAATTATCATACATTTGTACGTAAAGTATTTTAATGTTTTATGGTTTCGCAGAGAACGTTTATCAACCATTGTACTAGTTCGCAGAGTTTCATTACACATGCTTACTGTTTTGCAGAGATTAACTATCAACCATTGTGATGGCCAAGAGAGTACACTCAACCATTTGTATATCCTATTTATGGGCATTATGTTTTCTGGTTTGTGCGTCCGTTCGTCCTTTCTTCCATTCGTTCGTTCGTTCGTTCGTTCGCCTGTCCCGCCTCAGGTTACAGTTTTTGGTCAAGCAGTTTTTGATGAAGTTGAATTCCAATCAACTTGAAAGTTAGTACACATTTTTTTATGATATGATCTTATTTTAATGCCAAATTAGAGTTTTTACCCATTTAAATGGTCCACTGAACATAAAAAATGATAGTGCGGATGGGGCATCTGTGTACTATGGACACATTCTTGTTACTGTTCAACTTATTTTGCAGGGAACACTTATCAACATTGTATTACTAGTAGTTCGCACAGTTTTCAAATCAACTTTTTGGGAATATCATTCATTCTTCTGGTTAACAGAGAACATGTTTCAACCTTTGTTATTTTTTACTACAAAGAACAAATATTATTCATTGTAATGGTTCAAAGAGAACCCGTATCAACTATTTTTAATGTTTCAAAGAGAACTCTTAACAACCATGTTATTGGTTCACAGAGAACACTTATGAACCATTTAAATGTTTTAAAAAAACCTAATAACCGTCTTAATTGTATAAAAGGAACACTTATCAACCATTTCAATGGTTAACAGAGAACGCTTAACATCATGCTAATGGTTGACAGAGAACACTTACCATTTATTTAAATTGTTCACAGTGCATATTTTCAAATCGGATGCAAATATAAATTATTACCAGTATTTTAGTTCGAATCAACGAATCAACCTTTTCTCATTTACAGTTTATGGGTAAGAAATTGTGAAAACTTTTACACACATATATATATATATATACAAACAATGAAGTCAGTTGCAATGGAGAAGCCACAAATGGTCATTTATTAGCACATGCATGACTTCATTCATGAATAAAGATTTGGAGAAGGCGTTCTAGTAGATAAATCGTTGGTGGTTTGTGTTTTGTATAATGAATATTGTCTTTCATAGATTATTATACATTTTGAAACAATTTCCCTTTAAGTTTTCACCATAAAAAAAAATGTAGGAATGTTTTGCAAGTCATCAAAATTACAGAAAATAATGAGATGTTCTATGATTGGCAATACGACATCTATTTACCTGATTGAAAACGTAGTGACGGAAGGCAACTATAGATCACCATATTACAATGTACTTTTAACTCAAAAGATCGATACAGCGTACATTACACAAACCCTAACACAAAAGAATGGACACAAAGCGCTGATATACATGTAAGTGATCTGACTGTCGCAGTTATTGAAAGTTAGCTCAAAGCCGTTTTAAATAAATCATTAAGTCCTCTTCTAGCAGACTTAATTATCAACGGATATGACGTATTGAAGTCATGCACAATCTGCGAAACGCAAAACAAGAATACAGTCTAACTGTATCAACAGGGTTTAGAAACATAAGGTATCATAACTGTACAAAATCTCAATCGTACATTTAGTTAGGTTTATTATTTTCAAAATGATGTTTGTACCGATAACAACAATATTGAAATGTTGAATTTCTAGACTTAAATAAATAAGTTTATTCAAAGAATGCATGAGTTTACACTGAATTCATATATCTAAGGTCGTGTTCACACCAAACGCCATGTACAGTAAACAAGTTTACTATTAGTTTAAAGTAATGTACACTGGTTTCATATTAAATTTGTTCATATCTATACACCTTGTTTAATTACCTGTACATACGATATGTTCACACTTGTAAACTACATGTCATTTAAATGTTCATTACGAAGAACCGAATGAAAAATTTGGGACAAGACAACATGTCTAGCAGTCAGGGAACAACAATTTGACTTAAAAAAGGGGGTATGGATTTCTCCTTGAACAATATTATTATTCCCAATTTGATATAAAGAAAATATTCTAGTCATACAGATGATAGAAATAAATATTGTGAATCCAGAGTTTCCCCATTCATCAAAGTGTTAAATATTGAAGAAAAAATTATTTGATTGCTAGCATCGAAACATTAATTAGAATAAAAATGTTCGCGCGAAAGAAATTCTGACTCAGAAAAAAACCCGTACCCCTCCCCTTTGAAGTTAAGTGGTTGCTCCTTTATGAAAGCCATTTTGATCATTTGCAGTAGTTCAAAATACTAAAGATTCCCGAATACGCATAAGAAAGTTATAGGCTGCAGCAGCGTGCTTAAAGACGAAGAAAAAGGATTGATATGTTAAGGATCACTACATTTATTTCTGTCTTTTCTGTTTGTTTCAAGTGGTAGTTCTTTTCCAAGGAGTATTTGGTAAAGGGAGGGGGTCATGCTTTTTTTTTAATTTCTATTTGTATTTTAACGGATCTGAGAAAAACAATACAATTAACCTCAAACCTTTTAGTAATGCATTTATGAACCAATCGTTGTTTGAGTAAAGACCAGTGGCAAATACTTCTGTGTACGTTCAGTCTATTACGGAATAATTTAATTTTGAATGTAACGCATCTTCTGATTGGCTGACGTTATTTTGTTATCAGCCCATAGACATAATTTAGTCATGTGACTGTGACGTCATCAACGTTTTTTCATGGTTTTCTACGGTTTAAAATGGAATTTTGAATTAAATTATAAGAAATGACTGTAATATTTTTTCTGTCTATTCGAAATAACATAAAAAATGTGGTGCACACTGTTATATAACCCGCTTCGCGCGTTATTCAGTGTGCACCAATTTTTTTATGTCATATTTTCATAGACAGAAAAAATATTACAGTCATTCCTTAAAGATCGTTTCAAATGAATTATGTGTTCGGCAGTGATGATGGTTTGAGTCTTGATAAGGGGTAAATAAAGCTACGGAAAGTTTTTTTATAACAAATAAATATATCAAGTTTAGAAAAATATTTCTTTGCAGAACTCTATTAATAATTGTTAGAATTATATCAATTGTATTCAAAAATTGTTTCTTCCTTCAAAATACGTGGTAAAATTCATGTTCGAAATGCCTAGTTTGTGTTCACTTAATCTACATAAGGCCTACATTCACTATCGCCTGCATGTAGACAAAACATGATTTAACCTAATGTAAACATTGAGTTTAATCAATGGGAACGTAATTGTGTTTAGCTTACGTGTGAGGTATCAAAACCAATGTTATTTCAACTGATCGGGCGGAGCTTACGTTTTAATTTGCATAAGGACAGTCTATTTGAAGATGTGTGTGATAAGGATGATTACCGTTATAATTATAACTGATTTTCTAATCACCTATCAGTGTCATCAAAGGAATTTACAAAATAATGACTGGACACTTCATTGATGAGTTTATTCTAAAATACCTATCTATAGATGGACTGGTTAATTTTGAGCGAACCGGTTAAGCCCCGCCCAGTTAAGTGAATAATACACTCTCATAACACCGAGTTTAGGTCAATTTGAACACGGCCTATATTTTACGGAATCTCTAAGTAAGAATCATACAGGTACTGCAACATTTCCAAACCAAATCTATTTTAGAAATGCTAGACAAACAAAGAATGAGGGATAACCATCCATAACACAACACCTGATTCAGTACACGATGAACAACAATCAAACAAGAATGAAAAAGTGCTTATATTGCTGTTTTCATCTTAGAGTGACAATGAGGCCTTACAAAACTCAACGCACTGTACGTTCAACTTGAGTGATATTCTTTTGAAAAATAATTTTGAAAGACTCTGTAAGATATAACAACACCTAATCGGGCCAAATGAAATTAAAAAATGTAGAAAAAAGGATCATATCTTTTATATAAAACAGAATGTTGCCTAGACATTTCAGTTTATTGTATTCAAATTGAAATAATGCACTTAATGGCTATTCGGTGATTCACATTGTAGCACAAAAACAAATATAATTATAATTTATAAAATCATGTCCTTGAGTTAAATCAAAAGAAAATGCACATACACAATAAGGGTAATTACTATAATCTTATACCAAACTATGTCATGACCTTAGACGTGGCATATATGTTGATTCATAAACGTAAATGAGAAGACTGAATACTAAAAGTACAAAGTAAATATCAAAAACCAGTTATTTAAAATAAATCGTTTAAGGTCTCTTTCATATTCAAGTATTAAAAAAAACAAGGAAGTGTTTCTTACAGCAATTAAAACATGTATAACATTGAAGACCTCTTGGTGACCTTCTGCTGTTGTCTGTTCTATGGTCAGGTTGTTGCCTCTTCGGCACATTCTCCATTTTCATTCATTTTTAAAATTGAAGTATTTGTGTCCTTAAACAAGGACAGTAAGAGGTGATTACTAAAACAATGTTACCAAATATTTTTTCATAGGGATTCAAAGTATATATTTTTATCCATATATTTTGAGTGAGAAAATGGATATCATTTGTTACTTCCTACTTAAAAACGTTTTTTCCGGTAGCATAATACATTTTATAGAGGTTGCCTCACACAGATTCTAAAAATGTATGACCATAGAAAATTTTAAATGAAACACGTGAAAATAATTATTGTATGTGTTTATTTGTGTTGGTTATATTTTACTCTAGAAAAAAAAAGTGTATCAATATTATCACAGATTAAGCTAAAAGCCATTTACAAGATTTAAAATCAAAAGTTAAGTAACTCATAAAGAGTTTATAGACATCAAACAGAGTCTAATTCTTTATTTACTTTAAACAATACAGTTTATCAGTATAATATGCATAAATATACAGTTTACAAGTTGTATAGCGTTAACATACACATAAATAACACTCTCACGACAAGACCAAGAACTATTGAATATCATTTGATTGCTATCATGCTGAATGATGACATCATAGTCATGTTTTATCATTCATATATGACGTACTTCTTTCGCTTTGTAAACAACACTGTGTGAAAAATCTCGATATATCTATACTTAGCGCAGACTCAGAGATATACATAATAATGGATGTTACAATATACCTCCCACGTAAATCCACATGTATTTGAACCTACATTGCAAACGCTTTGTCAAATTTATTGTATTACTAATTTTAATTAAACAAAAAACATTACAGAACTTTTATTCTTATTCAGATGCTTAATAAAAAGAATAAATGTATTGCAACTAGTTTTGTTTATTTCCTAAATATAGTAACACTATTTATTTTGTGCAATGTCAATTTCATCATGGAACACTTTCTCTAAATGAGGGGTTCATTAAGGGATGCAAATAAGCTTGATATTTATGTAACAGTTACGATTAAAAAAAAATATCAATATACTAATTTAAGTTGCAGTATAAAAACAATATTTAGTCAATATCACAAAAATAAAAACTTTTTTGTAACCAACGAAGTTCGTATAATATTGTATTAAGGATGTACACCTCTGAGGAGCCAAAAATTTCTAGAATTAAACTTTTTTTCTAAACCTGTTTTTTAGGTTCATATGACTGTAAAAAAATAATTGGTGACGAAAAAATCATATGGAGGTGCACTTCTTTTTTTGCTACGGCCCTTTGAAAGTACCCAATTTTGATGATTTTCCCATTTTTCATCAGTTTTTACCTATTTTTGGGCATTAATCATGAAAAAAAAATCACATTTCCACAATTAAACTTTTTGTCATATTTTCAATAAAGATAAAAGGGATCACTCTGAATAAATTTCAATTACAAAAACTATAGGTAGGTGTTAATATAAGAAAGTTTTATCATATTTTGATGCTTTTTTGTGCCAAATTTACCATGTTGTAAATTTTGTAAAAATGTGATTTTGCTCCGTTTTAAGTACAAATTGCATATTTTTTCAACTTCTTTGTAATATATGATTGAAAACATACATATCTAAGAAATTTAAAAAGAAAAAAGGGATGTGGTATGTACATGTTTCCGGTAAAATCATTTTTTGTATCCCTCACCCATTTTCTCGAAATTTGGGCTAAAAAGACTGACTTGATTGGTAATAAAATTTGAAAAATTGATTACTCAAAAACTACATATTGGAAATACCTAATTTTTTCACAGAGATGAGTTTGATTATAATAATTTTTAAAATCATTCATATATTCCACTTGTATCACATGTTTTAGACATTATTCCAGAACGAGATTTCAACGAGACTGAAACGTCAGAAGAATACATCCTTAAAATGGAATTCTGAGGTTTTATATTCTATTGCATTTGATTCAGCGAGTCAACATGGCAGCTCCTTCTTTACGAAATGTCAATTTTGGATTTGACGGTAGCTTACGAGAAAATGTAAATTAAAAATCGGAAATATTGGGTTTGAGAATTAAGCATATTTTTTCTAGCGGTTATTAACAAAATAATTAATGCAAGTTAAAGATGTATGAGAATATTTGAGCTTTATCTAACAAGGAGTAAAAAAGAACAGCTCCACACACGGCATACCAACCCTCGCTTCAGTATTTAAATTAACTTATTTGTCCTATTAGAATCGAAATAACGCTCAGGATAAAATTCGAATATCACGGCCCAGGCCATGTGTAAATTTCCAACAAATCTATGGCTTCCATGAATTATTTCTTAATTACACAATTACTTAAACTGGTTATACTCAATAAACACGAATAAGTCCGCTAGTTTACTCAGTTGAAATACTTTATATTTTGCATGTCGGGACGTTTTTGTATTTTCTCGTTGTTAACGGCTGTATGGTTGCCTATAATCGCAATATCCACTTAAAAAACCAGTTTGACAATCAAACTTGTCTTCTTAATCTTATGATAATTGTGAGTATGTTTATGCTTATACATGGATATAAGAAGATACAGTATGGTATGACCGTATGAGTGCCAATGAGACAACTCTGTCATCTAAGTCGCAATTTGTAAACGCCTATAATATATGATTTGTTTTTGTGTATTTCTCTAGTATATAAAGCAATATAAAGGAGTTAACAACCGTTGCTATTGTTATAAACAAGAAAATAATACAAATCAACAAGATTAATACATGTTTATATTAGAACACATGTACACATATGACCGTGTTCACACCAAACGCCATGTACAGTAAACATGTTTACAATAAGTTTAATGTAATGTACACTGGTTTCACATTAAATGTGTTCACATCAATACACATTTAATTACCTGTAAATAAGATTTGTTCAGACACACTGGTAAACTATATATCATTTAAATGTTTATTACGTAGAACCGGATGCAAATTTTTCGGAAAAATTTAGGGAACGACAATTTGACTTCAAACAGGGGGGATGGATTTTTCCTTGAAAAATATTCTGATCCCTAATTTGAAAAAAAATAAATAATATTCTGGTCAAACAGATGCTTAAAAAATATTCTTAATCCAGAGTTTACCTATACATTATAGTGTTTAACATTTACAAAAGTGAATAAAAAAGTTCGCGCAAAAAAAATCTTACTTAACCCCGCGACCCCCTTTTTTCTAAAGTTAAGTGGTGGCTCCTCTATGAAAGCCATTTCGATGATTTGTTTAAAGATAAAATGTCTCGATTACGCATTAGAAAACGTATGCTGCATCAGCGTGCCTACAGACAAATAAAAGGGATTGAGATATTAAGGACCACTGCATTTATATCTTTTTTTGTTTGTATCTTTTTCTTTTGTTGGTATTTTCTCCAATGGGTATTTTGCAAAAAAGAGGGGGCAATTTTTTCATATACTTCAAAGTGTATTTGAACGGATCTGAGATACTTGAAAAAAAAATTTAACCTCACTTTAGTAATGCATTTATGAGGGAATCGTTGTTTGAGTAAAGACCGGTGGCACATATTTCTGAGTGCGTCAAGTCGATTAGGAAGGCCTTTTCAACTGAATAATTGGTTGGAAAATGATGATGCTTTGAGTATTGATAAGGGGTTAATAAATCTACGTTTTTTTTTTATAGCAAATAGATATATCGAAATATTTCTGTAGTAATAAATGTTATAATTATCAATTGTATTCAAAAATCGTTTCTTCTTTGAATATACATGGTAAACTTAATGTTCTAAATGCCTAGTTTTGTGTACATTTAATCTACACAAGGCCTACATTGACTATCGACTGCATGTAGACAAAACATAATTTAAACTCCATGTAAACATTGAGTTTGATCAATTGGAACGTAATCTTTATTAGTTAACGTGTGGAATAAACTAACACCGAGTTTGGGTCAATGTGAACACGGCCTAAGTCGCTCACATTAAAGTGACAATCGCTACACATAACTAGATGTTTTGAAAAGTAAAATCACAAAAATACTGAATGCAGAGGAAAATCAAATCGGAAAGTCCCTAATCATGGCAAAATCAAATGACAAAACATTTAAAAAACGAACGGAACAACTGTCATATTCCTTACTTGGTACTATCATTTTCAAATGTAGAAAATCGTGGATTAAACCTTGTTTTATAGCGCTAAACCTCTCACTTTGTACGACAGTATCATCAAATTGCGTTATATTTACAATGAGGCGTAAACTAAACAGACATACTAAAAAGGTCAAAATATGGGTATAACTGTCATCATCGTGTTACAATTTTAAAAGAAACAATTTAACAGAACACAAAAGCTAATACACATTCATTGCTGTGTCTGACATATGGGTACATGGTCTGAAATTCATGATAAATATTTTGGTGCTGCATTTCCCGAAATCACAATTTGTCACAATACAAAGAGTGGACATACTATTTCTGTTGTTTCTGTTATTTTAAAAAGAATTGTATACCGTGAAGAATATATAAATTGTCGTGTGTTTTCCTTGGAACGAAGTTAACAGCTTGTGTACTTTTCAATTACTATTGCATTGTCACA
Source organism: Mytilus trossulus (assembly GCF_036588685.1). NCBI lineage: Eukaryota > Metazoa > Mollusca > Bivalvia > Mytilida > Mytilidae > Mytilus > Mytilus trossulus. The sequence continues at coordinate 58,285,696 of NC_086381.1, read as the reverse complement.
TTTGTTACATTTCAAAACACATTTGACAATTCATTGCGTGTCTGGGAAAGAATGTCTTCTTGCTGGTTTTATCCAATAGATATTGTAATAATATTTTTTTAATTTTTGTTTGTTTCTAACAATGGACACGGTAACTTTTTTTCCTCGAAATATGATAACATTTTGAGGTATTCATATCGAGTAATTTAAAATTTGTGAGTTTTGAATCATCAAGAATGTCATAAAACATTAATATATGTATACGTTTTATTACTTTTGGGAACCAATCATGTATTGTATATGTAGGTAAAGCTGCAACAAGGTATTTAATAGGTAATTACGTTTGTTCAACAACAGAGAGACACATAATGCAATCGCTCTGTCTCTTATCAAGCTAGGCAGGAACCTAATTGATGAAAGCCAATAATAAGCCACCACTTAATGTATATCTTAATCCAATGTCCAGAGGTTATTCTATCCCGATAAATACTCCAAATATGTACGAAGATGATTGGCTTTGATTTACCTTGGTCATTAAACTATTTTGCAAAAACTTAGGTCGTCGCCATTATACTTGATACGTGATTGCACGTGATCACTGCATCATAACGACCTGTTGTTTTCTTCCTGGTAGAATAATTGAGAGAAAAGTGTACAATGTGTAATCATTTTGCTTTTCAGATGGATTTAATTTAGTAGGTATGTTATGAAACAAGGTGTTACTACCTTGTAACATAAAATTTCATTACTTCATTTCAATTATAAGATGAAATAAAAAATAAAACTATTTTAATTATGCATTACTACCGATAAGGTGACAAAAAGCTTTGCAAAGCGTGACTCTGGCAATCCGTACTTAATTCCACGTAAAGGTAATATAACCTGGTGAAAATCTGTAAAACGATTTCTGAAGACAATTTAGTGACAAATAATATTTTATTAAATGATATCAGCAAATAAGCCCTAATACGGATAAATCAGCATGTGCAATACTGAAAACGTTTCACTATCAATATAAATCAAGATTTGATGTTGCTCTTCTAACAGGGCTTATACGAGAAAAAAACAGGTCCAATACAGAAAATACGAGAAAAAAGCCGTATTGGCCCTGTATTGATCACGTTTTTGAAAAAGAAAAACAGGTTCAATACAGAAAAAGGCGGGGAAAAAGCCGTATTGGGCTTTTATTGATTACAGTTTTTAATTTTCTTATAATCATTGAATAAAAGAGTTATGAACTGGCTGTTTCTAGATTCTCGGTAAGCTGTATTGGACCCCGACCCTACGGGTCTCGAGGCCAATACAGCAAACCTTGAATGTATACCAGTGCAAATACAGAAACAGCCAATTAAGAACACTCTGATATTAAAAAAAAAGTCACTCAGTTAAAAAAAAGTAAAAATAGTGCATGTATGTGAGACAGTGAAGTTTTGTTAAAAGAAGGGAACCCTATTTTTTTTATCATGTCGTTCTAGTTACAATTTCAATTTATTTTTACAGTTGTTTAGATGGTTTACGGTATCATATGTATCCTGCGAGATGCATCGGGCTCTATCATTATATTGCTTATAAGCCGACATGCATACACATGGAACCCAGTTATGTGCCCCATTGAAACGCATTGAAAGTCATAGTAAATAAATGGGGTGCTGTTCATTAAATAATTTGGAAAGCAACTTTTGGACTTCTGTTTTATGTTAGGCATTAGGTTCCAAGTTTCTGAGTACAATCTCAGTGCCCCATGACCGGCATTCCGTTGAAACATATTGTTTTGATTGACAACAGGGTCACTCAGTCTAATTACGGTGAAGAGTAAAGGCTAAATTTAAGACAATTTACTCTATGCACTGGCGCCAGGTTTTATTTAAATCAATCACAATTTTTTTTACAGAAATTCAAACTAGAAAGCCTACCCTTGTAAAAAAATCTACATTCAGTAACAGAACTGGTGTAATAATAACACTACACAATTTTAGATAAAAAGTAAAGGTTATTTTAAGAACTACATTCGTGGGTACCGGATGGTTGCCGTAACTGGGATCCTATTCCACACATAAAATAAATATTATGAAAATGTATTTATAATTCTTTATTCTTTCCCAGGTAAGAAGCTTAATTTTATGATATTTTCATTTTTAAAGAAAGTTATAAATGTAATTTCTTCTAAACTTTTTGGATATTTTTTAATCTTGAATTAATTTTAACTGATTACATCTTTGTTTGTTTTTATTGATTTAATAATGATTTTCACTAATTTTTTTAACATATATCTTTTAAGCGTAAACTATTTACAATGGTCCAGATTCAACTACATATTAAAAGTATTAGTTTTGTTGATTTATAGTATACTAATGTTTATCTCATGAAATGTATAGGAATGTACGAATAACACGTGTCTTCAGCGAACAAAGGATTTCATGTGATAACTCGCAAAAAGAGCTGTGCGCCAGTAGAAAATGCATTGAATTCTTTATTACATTTACATTATTGTTATTAGATTAGTTTTTATATATTTTTATGTAGCCCTATACCCGTTAATTAGTTATTATTTTGTATTATTTTCTAATCTCAATTTTTCCCTTGTTGACCCTCAAGTTTATTACGAATCGGTATCAACTAAGATTTTCTAAGATAAAAATAGATTACCGTAAATTTTCTAATGTACGTTCTTACAAATAAAAAAAATCTTATAATCAAGGAAATATGTATGTTGTTTTATGAAAAGAAAGTTCAGTTAATTAAATAAATGTCATGACAAGTTATTTAAATCAATAGATGAAGTTAAATGCGTAAAAAGTATTTTAAGAACCATTAAAGTGTATACTTTTAAGTTCAATCGCCTCCTAGACATAACAGAGTATAAGAAATGTATTAAGTAAAGTATTCATCAAGTATAATCATATGGTTATTAATCATGTTATTAATTATGTTATTTGTAAAACCTTTATGAACAATGTTTTAATTCTTAATTATTATATTGCTGATAAGCCGACATACCACATGTAAAATAAATATTATAAAAATGTTTTTTTTAATTTTTTTTATTCTTTCCTAGGTACCGACCAGACCCGGGTAACCTGTATGCCATTTTTAGTGCTTTGAAATGACTGCTTTTATAACGGTTAATGACTTGCACCATTCCTTATGTAGGTAATTGGGGATTTTATAAGTGTTTAAAGTTTATGTTTAAGTATGGTTCGTAATCAAATGATTATAGTTGAGAGAAGGCAAAACATGTGCATGATACAACGATTTTAACTATGTTGTAACCATCAATTATTTAAAACTTGAATCATTATACTTGTTGATTGTGTTGAGGAATTCTTGACTTGGGAATGAAGCAATATTAATTCTGATAGACAGTTCCCTTAGAGTCAAGTATCATGCTTGCTACTACCTTTATTATGCCCCACCTACGATAGAAGAGGGGCATTATGTTTTCTGGTCTGTGGGTCCGTTCGTTCTTTCGTCTGTTCGTCCATCCGTCCCGTTTCAGGTTAAAATTTTGGTCAATATAAAAAAGAAGATGTGGTATGATTGCCAATGAGACAACTATCCACGAAAGACCAAAATGACACAGACATTAACAACTATAGGTCACCGTACGGCCTTTAACAATGAGCAAAGCCCATACCGCATAGTCAGCTATAAAAGGCCCCGATATGACAATGTAAAACAATTAAAACGAGAAAACTAACGGCCTTATTTGTGTAAAAAAATGAACGAAAAACAAATATGTAACACATAAACAAACGACAACCACTGAATATACAGGCTCCTGACTTGGGACAGGCACATACATAAATAATGTGGCGTGGTTAAACATGTTAGAGTTGTGGTTGTCAGACCCTTTGTCTGACAGTGTAAAAAAGATTTAAACAGCCTTGGAAATAACAATGATATAGTGCCTAAACAATGATATCGATGTGCTCGGTACGAAATCATTGTTCTGATTTTATATTATTACACGTTAAGCATAAGTATTTATTGTTAAAATCACATGGCGTATTTATTTATGACTGAAATGCATTTTTAATATAAATAAAGGGAATTCGGTTTATACTCATAATGATAAATACTGTTTCGTTTTTGTTGCGATTCAAAAGTTATGACCATATAAATGTAAACATCGATCGTTGTCAATATAATAGGATTTTATGAGACTGAGTGTCATTAGATGTTAGCTTTTGTACTTCAAAATGGGTTATTTTTCATTAGGTTTTATGGATATCCGAGAAAATACTAAAATGTTGTTTGCATTGTTTCAAAATGCCAGTAATTCTTCTTTTATTCAAAATGGTGCAAGGTTATTAACAATCTATCATTTTGTGTGCCTCGGGTTAATCAAAAGTGAACAATAAAAGATGCGGAGTTGTTTGTTTGTGTGTGTGTGTGTTGAATAAGAAAGTATTTGTTTTTATTGTAATATAAGTCATAAACATCCATTAGACTATTTAAAAATGACAATTTTTCTTTTTTATGTAAAAAAAACCCAAACCAACATGATTTACCGTTGTTTGTAATGAAAGTGGGACGAAAGATACCACAGGCACCGTCAAGCTCATGAATCGAAAATAAACTGACAACGCCATGGCTAAAAATGAAAAAGACAAACAGACAAACAATAGTACACATGACACAACATAGACAACTGAAGAATATACAACACGAACCCCACCGAAAACAAGAAATGATCTCAGGTGCTCCGGAAGAGTAAGCAGATCCTGCTCCACATGTGGCACCCGTCGTGTTGCTTATGTGATTACAAATCCGGTAAATAGTCTAATTCGGTAGGTCACATTCCTGAAAAATATTTCAAACGCCTCTTGATATCCATATATTTTAATCAAATTCGATGATTACTTTGATTAAGAAACATGTACCTGAAATTTTCTTGGTGATGAATAGAAATGCAATTATTTCTTTTTTCAATAGAAATCATAACCTATGATTCGATGTTAGTTATTAAGGCACTTCTAAATGGGTCGCTCTTCATTAAAAATGATGAATATCAGAGAAAAGATACTAAAATGTTGTTTTTAGTGTTAAAAAATGTAAATTTTTCTCCAATTCATAAAAAAACTAATGCATCGTTGTCTGTAATCAGTCATTTTAAAAGCTGTTGGAAATGTTTTTTCATAAGAAATTCAAGAAGTATGACATACATATGATTAAAAATTGTTTGTGTTAAATACAAAATTGTTATAATTTCTTTATATCAGTAAAATTTCATGATCATCATTGGATATAATTTTTCTTGTAAATATATAATGTTTTTTAATTAAGACGATCTATTTTTTATATTTTGTTTCCATTTTGTCGTAGTGTCCCACAAGGTTATTTTATTCTCACAAACGCAAAATCTTAGTTTTGAAAACATTGCTGAATTGTTATCAATAAGAGGTAGGGCTCTCGTACTTAGACATTTCGTATTTTTTCATGGCACGCCTTTGTAATTTTTTGAAACAAAGCTTACATTCTGTAATTTGTACATTTTCAACATGTGACGTAGATGATGGTAAATCCGTCTTGTTCGTCAATCATTCAAATATTCTCTCTGTAAGTCTTACGGATTGATGACGTGAGTTTGAAGCAAACTTGTCGATATATGCGTTTGTAAAACAGTAACGCCTAAAACCCCGGTCACAACAGATTGTACAATTTTTATGTCGTGAAAGATCTCTAAAATTAATGTCGTGGCACTGTCTAGCAAAATGTCAAAAACTTATTTCGAGCGGTCACATCAGCTACGACATGTCCACGATGGGTACACGATAGAAAAAAGAATTGTAATTGTACTGTCGTGGGTCTGTCGCAAGTCGGTCGTGCTACGGTGGTACGACAATCGTGAGTTGTTTGGGGCTATTTTTTTAGGTTTTTATGTCATTGGATGAGCGAAATACTGTCGTGTCACTGTCGTACGCCTGTCGCACAACAATGTGGGTCACTCGTACGACAATCACAGATGACCCACGATTTGACAAAATTTCATGTCGTGACGCTATATAGATGTGTTGTTCGTTCGTTGTGACCGGGCTTAAGGTTGCAATTTTGGTATTTACCAGTCATTAATTAAATATTGCAAAGATGTCAGTCTGCAATACTTAGAAAAATACACTGCAGGATATGTCTTAACTGTTTGAATGCTAAATGAGAAACACAAAGGCTAACATACCTTTTTGTAGCTGTTTAAGGACTGAAGTTTGACACCAACAACAAGGAGAAATACATGCAATGGCAATGCTTATACAGATGTTTCTTGATATAATACAAATCTGAAAATAGCTGTTTTAGTTGAGAAATCGGCCTTGTCAAATTTACCTGAACGGGACCTAAATTAAAACATTGTGGAGAAACCCTTGAGGTAAAAAAAATAAACCACAAACTTTGAACCTTTGTCACAATAATTTGTTTTATTCCAGACAACAAATAGTCATGATCCACTATTAAGGTCAATTGTTTTTTTCTTAAAACTTGATTTTCACAAATCTTGTTTATCTACAGTCATTGTTTACATATGTTTAAAATTTGAATTCCTCTCCGTATCTTTACATTTGACAGATGTTAATCCCTTTACTCATTCTATAACTGTTTGTATAAAGAACCCTTGTAATAAAATCTACTGCTCCCTCAAATGTTGATCACAAATGACAACTTTGTTGAAGTAATAGATTGAACATCATGCTTCTTGCTGATTGTTGACTATGGAGAAAAATTCTCTTTTACGCATTATTGTTTTTTAGAACGAATGTTTATTCTAATGTAACGTCGTTTCTAACGTTCATTTAGATTGGATAGCGTCACCAGTTTCGATGACATCAATTTACAAATAATGCTATAAAATGTTTACGCAGGTGCAAATGAAGTATGACAGATTTTAAATGTTAGTTTTGACGTTGCTTTCTGTCAGTTTCATGAAAATGAAGATAAGAATATTGTATGTAAAGCTTTGGCGGCATTATTGGTGATTTGATGGTCACAAATATCCGCTTACGTGTCGCCACTAAACTTAATTTTAGATAATTTGCCAGTCAATTGATGCCATCGGAGCTTAAAATACAATGCAGTTTTCTCATTGTTGATAAATTGTTTAAACTAAACTTAAGAAGTGTGTAAAGTTTTAAGCAATAATCATAAAATATGTCTAAGAATATATTATTTAGAAAAAAGCTTTTGTTTGGAAATTGTTGCCATCGCTATCATTATGACTAGAAGAGATCAGTATAACGAAACATATAGAAAGTGAAATTTACAGTTGTGTGCAGACTAAGCATTACGTTAAAGCCGTGTGCACATATTTCGGTAGTTAATTTTCACGTTTACAATTATTATGTTTACGCAGTCAAAATGAAAATGTCTAATTTCTACCCGAGTAAACGCCCGTATTTTATGTGTCTGTTTTTATTGTTCACGAGTTTATATTAACGTGCACTTCAATGTGAACTGCCGCTTACCACATATTTAATCACAAGTGTATTTTTAAGTGCCCTTGCATGTAAACGCATGTTGTCTTTTCATGTTACCCAATTCAATGCGTCGATTATAAAATTAACATCGTACACCTTTGTACATTTTTTTAAAAATTTGTAAAAAAATATATTCTAAAAAGGGAAAATTCGCAAAAAAATAAAAATTTGATATTATGTTCAACCCAAATAAATAAGCATATTCACAAAATATTAAAGGTTTATTCGTCTATATAAGTGAATTAATCGAGTTTTTTAACCGACTTTTATTTCTGTGCAAATCGCAATCTCAACAAATAATAACCACATACATCTTATTACCTCATACTCCTAATATATAGCATGGCATATATATTAAAAAGAAGATGTGGTGTGATTGCCAATGAGACAACTCTCAATAAGAGAACAAAATGACACAGACATTAACAACTATAGGTCACCGTTTGGCCTTCAACAATGAGAAAAGCCCATACCGCATAGTCGTATACATACACAAATTATCTTGTATACAGTATCATGAGTAATGTGTCAACATTTTTTCCCGGCAGATTCAACTAGATTATGATTCAAGAAAAAAATTAACTTACATATCGTACAAAAATTTGGTTCCATGCTGTACCACCTAATCTCGGCTTTTCGTCGACTAGATTCAATAGTTAATCTACATTAATGTGCGTTTACTAAAAACAGAAGCAGCTTCCTATTTTTACGTTAACTCGGAAATAAACGCGAAGGTAAACGCCGGTTTACACTTTACATAAAAAGGAGACGCGTTTTATTTTACGTTAACGCGATGTCTAGTGACATTTGGGAGTAAACGCAGAGTTACATTATGTGGACGCGTGTAAATATTGCGTTAACTTTTCCCTCCCGTCTACATGTACTGCCTGGTTTTCACCCAACTGTATCTTTTGTTTCCATTTGCTTGAAATAAAGTTAATGTCAGTATCAATTGTAATTATGCACTAGCAATCTTTATCTTAAAAATGTCCTTTCTTTTACAGGTTCATATTAACTATCTTTGCAATAACTAATGGAACAAGATTTTGTAGATACCATGAAGTCCACATTTGTATATGGATTAATCATTTACTTCCTATAATACCATCCAAAAATGCTGTTATATCTGTGATGCTACAGACATGATGTGTTAGTGTGAATCATCAGGTCAAAGTACTGCTAAAATAACTTGTTTACCGAATCAATGTCGCAAATTATTACCCTTTGGTAGCCTACTAAACCCTGAGATAAATATCTAGATCATGGATAAGAAAAAAGAAGACCGTACATTCAATGTTAGTGTTATTGGTTTGTCTGGGACAGAAAAATACAAAGGACCCATTGGAGTTGGAAAGTCGTGTTTTTGCAACCGTTTTATCTGTCAGGATGCCGATAAGTATTCACATGACCACATCTCGGTCTTGAGTCAGAGTGATTTTGCTGGCCGTGTGATTAACAATGATCATTTTTTATACTGGGGAGAGGTTACGAAAACTGATGACGATTCGAACTTCACATTCCATGTAATTGAGCAAACAGAATTTATTGATGATGTTTCATTCAAGCCGTTTAAAATTGGACAAACCGACCCGTACCATAAAAGATGTATCATGACGAAAGTTCGGTCAGCCGAAAAGCTGATGTACATCTGCAAAAACCAGCTAGGTAATAAGTAAATGAAACACATATCTATTACACTATCACTCTTTAAGTTAACAATACTAACGTTGTTCGTTTACGGGGTCTAACCTGTCATAAAAAGTATAAATATACATGCAAGATGGACATACTGCGCCAAAATGTAGGGTCCTAGTCCAGACCATTAAATAGCACTGACAACTAGGTCCATGGATTTCCTTTCACCTGAATATTGATTTTCTTTTTCTAACCAGAACATTGTCTTAAAAAAAAGTACAATGTAAAATTGTATTAGGTACAATGTAAATGATGTTTTATTCAAAGGGAGAGGACAAAGATGATCTATATTTAAAAGCCAAATCAGAAACTTTATATTTATTTAGCAAACTAGTAATTTAAGATACTGTGAAAATAGTGCAAGACGTTTTGGTGCCACTATATCTCATTGGCACGAGTTCTATTCCTGGACAAATTTGTCTAAATATCAGTCCAAAAATGTTTGATCTTATTATTTGCGAAAGGAAATTTTTCGTCTTCCTTCTCAGGGGATTCGAACTTATGCTACTGGGATATCTAAACAGCAACGTTGGCACATTGTCTCGCGCTCTAGACTACTAGGCCACCCATTCATAACTATGTAATTCCGCCTTCGTTGGCCTAGTCTTACCTTTCGTTGACATCTAGAGTGGTCATACAGTTCATGGTACATTAGACATGCAGAAGGAATTGACTGCAAATAAGCTAATTGTCCATCTCAAAGGGTCGTTGATACATTCAAATAATTCTACTGACGAGGAAAGGTACATACAACAGTTACCTGAGTAGGGATTGCACTGTATTCAGCATGTGGTCTATGGTCCCAAAGTCCCTTCTTTTATAATATGTAATAGTTCGATGAGAAAAAGACTCTCAGAAGCGATGTGTCTCAAAATATGACGACCCTTCCCAATTATTTCACTTCAAAGTCCTCAGTCTCAGAGAAATAATATTTCACGTTGGATATGTCTGGATATTTGTCCTTTCTGTGGATTTGATTGTTTATTTATATAAAAGAAAACAAATACAATGTAGTATAACATATCAATATAACAACAAGATATACACTGAACATAGTCAAACTTGCTGTAATCAAACAGTTAGCGCAATACACTTACGTTTTTTTTTTACCATTTATGACTCAATAACAATGATTAACCGGTAATTAAAGATACTAGTAAAGGATATTTTGTATGACCCCTGTTTTGTTTCTAATTCTATAGTTACATTGAAAAAATAATATTAGAAGTTTAATGTATTATGTATTTTTAAGTCATTGGTATATTAAGATTATGACCATCGACAGAGCTATTAACTAGAAAATCATGGTTTACAAACAAAAATAAATCTGTTTTAGGTGAACAATATGGTGAATTGACAATGTTTTACCTAAAAATGTATGATTTTATTTTTAAAGCTTGAATAACTTGCAATATATAAAAATAATCGAATAAGTGTTCAGAGATATATACAATGTAAATAAAACAACATCATGTCGAAGCAAAACTCATATAGATGAAACATTCATTTGTTGTTGAACAATAAATAGCCATTTATATTCGTGATGGAAGAGTGATTTATTTGGTGTTAAATAAATTAACACATTTTAGTATCATTTCTACGTGTTTTGTTTTCATTAGCTATGCCATGATGATTTTAAAGAAAACATGTATCGAAAGTAAAGAGCAATTTGCAGTTTCAGAATCGAATGGACCTTAAGTTTGTTAATTTTATTGTTTCTAACCCAAAATGAAAATAACGTGATGTATAGTTTTAAATTTGAATCATGTTTATGTACACACTTTTGAAATATTCAAGTATCTATATTTTGGTTAAAAAATGCAGCAGTGTAAATTCGACTTTACCATGTTTACATTAAATGAGTTCAATATTTTTTTTTTAATATATATAATAATTTTGCTTTCGAAAGGTATGGAATCCGACAGTTCGTACGATCAGCATATAATGCCGGATGGTAAACTTCACATTGATGGCTTCATATGCTGTTTTGACGTGAGCCAATCACAGCAACGAACTCTTGAACAAGTTGATTTTGTGATTCATCTCTTGAATTGCGCTTTGAAAAAAAATAAACCTGTAGTTTTAGTGACAACAAAAACTGACGAAGCAAATACAAGATACTTAAAGGAAGCAGAGAAAATCGTGGCGCGTAAGGAGTATCAAAATAACATTCCCTTGATTAACACTTCTGCTCACGAAAATGTGAACATTGAATTAGCATTTATTACTCTAGCATATTTAATAGACAAAACTAAAACACGGCCAAACATAATTCCATTCAGCGAAGCTGTGAAACAGCGCAAACACATTCTGGATGTGACCATGGAAGCATACAAGAGTTTGTTTAAGTTGAAAGTAATAGATTCTAAAGCAGTTTGGTCTACAACAAAACGGAAACTAGAAAAAGACGTTACCTTTGGGCAGTATGTTAATCTTTTTGGGACTGATTCAGCTAAGCGTTTGTTCAGAAAACACATTGCCTATTTACGTGATGAGCAAATTAAGAAGCGAGAACAGTTCTTTCTACAGAAATTGCCAGAGACTATAAACCACTTCCTTCCAGATCTCATTTCCATAAATGACAAGTAAGTTAAAAAAAACATGATGTCATTAATATTGTTAAAGATGTCACTTTGAATATAAATGATAAAGGAGACTTTCTTGAGTTCTAATGGTTTATTACTAGAAAATTAAAACTTTGAAATAACAAAATTATAAATATTAATGATAACTCATGTAAATCAATTCCGTAATTTTTTTTTCTGATATGCTCTTCAACTTTGTATTTGTTTGGCTTTATAAATATTTTGATATGAGCGTCACTGATGATTCTTATGTAGACGAAACGCGCGTCTTGCGTACATAATTATAATCCTGGTACCTTTGATAACTATCTGATATAATAGTGTTACTATAAACAGTATAAACACATTTACATTGGAATGTTCATTCATTCGATTGTGAAGTGGAATGTACATACCATGTTACATGCCCTTTAATAAACCAGATTTCCGTGCTCGACATTTAAATATAACGTTAATCAGTTTCATTGCGTTTACAACCAAATAGAATTAAATGTATATTTAAAATTTCTTCTCGCAAGTAAATGAACATTTGCAATTTAACTTTACTAATATTACTTTGATCATTATAATATAGCTAATATATGATAATTCGAATTTATCCTTTGTTTCACAACATTCAATAGAATTCACTATGGATTTAATATCGCCGTTTAAATCCAATTCAACTGATTTGCTAAACGTGCAAATCAACATAAGAAATGTTTCTCTTGCCTTCTATTATTTGAATAATATTGAATAGTACAAAAATTACAAATTATGCGCTTACCACTAGTCAAGCGAGTTCTCTAGTTCTCTTGGCACACTGAATAACAAGTAATCTACACTAGATTCGTCGTCAGAAGAGTTGTCGTGTCTAACAAACCATAAAGATGAATCTAAAATATATATAATCTGTAATATTGGTTTCTAATAAAATTGAGAATGGAAATGGGGAATGTGTCAAAGAGACAACAACCCGACCATAGAAAAAACAACAGCAGAAGGTCACTAACAGGTCGTCAATGTAGAGAGAAATTCCCGCACCCGGAGGCGTCCTTCAGCTGGCCCCTAAACAAATATATACTAGTTCAGTGATAATGATCAACGCCATACTAATTTCCAAATTGTACACTAGAAACTAAAATTAAAATAAGACAAGACTAACAAAGGCCAGAGGCTCCTGACTTGGGACAGGCGCAAAAATGCGGCGGGGTTAAACATGTTTATGAGATCTCAACCCTCCCCTATACCTCTAGTATGTCAAACTGGATACATTGATGTACGTCTATTTCTGCCCAGGGTCCATGTAATTTCTAACGAAAGAGCACATATGAAAAACTGAACTTAACCTCCAATAACTGATAACTAATCAGAACAAAGAGTTTAATTTCAACTTCCATTAATTTGTATGAGTATCATTACTCAATACGTAAATTATATACTAAGTCAAATCATAGATGATAAATATACTTTTGTAAACGTACTTTGCAAGCGTGAAATAATTGAGCTAAGACTCAATAAGAAGTAGAGTTTTAATATAAATCAATGATTCCCAAAGTACAAGATACTTAATTTGAAAGGAATACAAAATCACTCTGCTACATTATCATGGTTGAAAAGTTGACCCTAAAGAACGGTTAAACATACCAAATTCCTACTGCTGTGCCAATATTAAAAATGAATTTTCAGCTTTCTCTGTTTTACTATTTAAAACTGATAGTACTAGTTGTTAAGGTGGTTTCTTGTTTTTTAACGGACGTATTATGGTTTAATGTTGTCCGTCTGTCGGTACGTCAGTCATCAACATGTTTGACAATAACGCAATAATGCTTTAATCTTGGTGAATTGTTTATGTCTATTTTGTCTAATGACGTAAGCTGTTTTCGATTTTATAAATTTCATATTGAGAGTTTTTATATAAAAAAAAGGGGAAGTTTACATTACATTGTAGGAGGACACTGTCTTAATGATGCTGTGAGATTTTTTCGTGAAACTTTGATGACTGGTTTGAATATATTAAAATAAGTTCCTTTAAAAAAAATCTAATTTCTGATTTGCCATTGAGAAATTAGAAAAAGATGACAAGGCGACAGGCGTATCATGTGCTCATGGCATATCTCTTTATTTAAGTTTTACTTTGTGACATTGCTTTGATCCCAAATTCCTACATAAATAACCACATCAACATCAAGAGGACAATGGCTGATCTCAAAATTCCCCATGGTTATATCACAAGATATTTCTTTGCAGGACCTAGTTATCAAGCCTACTAGTTGATTGTTCAAGTTAATCTAACAGTACTGTGTAGATTGAGCACCTTAATATGGAAAAAGATACTTCTTTTTTCCGTGTAATTCTCTCCAAGTTACCAAGTCTAGGAAAGCTGTGAATTGTTTAAAACTAGAACTATGAAATAGAAAATTCGTAAAACAACTAAACAAAAGCAGCTTTTAAATATAACACAGACATCATGGCATGTATATTGATTGAATATATATATGTATCTTTTATACAGATAAAATTAAAAGCTAGTAAAAAAGTGAAACTACGTAACTATATGTATGCTTATATTTTAGAAACATTTTTTTTTAGAAAAAAAACCCAACATTTATTTACTTGTATTATTGAAAATTAAAGCCCTGACTTGTATAATTTCCGATGATTATAACATGTATTTTTGTTACTTTTTTAGACCCTGGTCTGGCTGTCAACGGTACATCGCTGACCATCCCGACTATGACACATACTTTGTAGAGTTGGCTCCTGGTGATGAAAGCTGGAAGTCAAAACAAGATTTTGTCGAAAATTACTCAGAGATTAGAATTCCTTTTGATCTGCTCAACTCCTCTGATGCCGAAAAATGTTTCCGAAATCATCTTGAAAATCTTCAAGCTGAGTACAAAAAATCACAGTGAGTGGCATCATACATGAGTTTGCACTATATTGATAAAGAGACTTTAAAAAAGTTAGGTCAAAGGTCTTTAATTAAACTTTCATCAATTTATGATTTGAAGTTTGACAGTCCTCAACCATACACAATGTATTTCAATCTTTTAGAGTTAAAATACCTGAAAATGAAAAAAGCCACTGCTGTTGGACTTTCTCGTCCCTGAGGGTATCATCAACCCAGTAGTCAGTTATTCGGTATTGACATGAGTATTAATTATTTTGTCATTTCTATTTTTAATTTATTGTTTGTAAAGGTATGAATTATTAAAAAAAACTGAAGATTTTCTTATCCCAGGCTTAGATAAACTTATCCATATTTGGCACAACTTTTTTGAACTTGAGGTCCTCAATGCTATTCAACTTTTTACTTTTTTGGCTTTCTAACTATTTTGATCTGAACGTCAATGTTGTGTCTTAGGTAGACAAATTATAAGCTTGGTACCTTTTATAACTATTACAGCACTGGGTCGATGCCAGTTATGGTGGACGTTTTGTTCTCTCGGGTATCACTTATATGGTATTTTTTTTAAAATTTAGTGCTGGCAAAAATATGAATTATTCGAAATACTTAGGATTTTATTACCTCAGGCTGATATTACATTCCGTATTTTGCACACCGTTTTGTAATTGTGAGTCCTTAATACTCTTCAATACTGATTTGGCTTTCTAACTTTAGCGATCTGAGCGTCACTGATGAGGCTTACGTAAAAGGAAACGTGCCTATGATGTATCAATATATGAGCTTGGTACCTTTGATACACCACTGAGTCGATTCCACTGTGGATGGACGTTTTGTTTTCGAGGGATTCACCATCCGAGTGTATAGTCGGCTGTTGACATAAATATCAATTACATGGTCATTGTCTTTTAACTAACTATTTGCAAAAGTATGTTAGTAAATGTTTACTTTTTAATTACAGCACAAACGATGTTGATGTTGTGCCTGAAAGACATTTCCCCACGTCACGATCTCCTTTCAGAACAGATGAGTCTAGTAAGTATGTTCAAAATGGCAAACAACTTATCGAACCAAGTTTTATCGAAAGAAGGAGAAGTTGATAGTTTTTTTTAACTGTTTTTGATTTTAGCAATCCATTTCATGTTTAGTTTTCAGCTTGTCTCATGCTTGTTATGATGAAAATTTATGAGATTCGAAAAGTTGTAGAATTGGAAATCTATAACCTGTTAGATAAATATGTAACTGTGAGTTGTCAGAACTGCCCATACACTCATAACCTACCTTAGTGACCATTTGTATCAGATTATTGTTTACCAATATTACCATTAATAAATACTGTCATTTATAATATCAAACTATCAAACCTGACTTTGTCGAAAACGTACTGACTTGCCATTGTTAACATAGTGGAATTATTACTTCAACTTGTTTCGACATTTGTATGAGGGTTAAAAGATTTATTGAGTACAAAACTTTACTTTCTCAGAATTTGACGTCGTTAAAATCAGGGACTTTTGCTAAGATATAACAACACATCAGAACTATCTAACTTGAATAGTGTTTGATAGAAGTAAATCAAAATCTCCTCAAACTAATCAGCAATACTTTTGTGTTTTTCAAAAACATATTGCGCATATTAAATGCTATACTAAGGAAAAGTTTTAACAACACATGTGAACTGAATTGACAGTTTCATCGGACACACGTTGTAATTTGTAAACTACTCGCTATACCTTTGGAGATCGTATTAGTCGAAACAACAGGTGTCGCATACATCTGTTTCTAGAATGCCTAATATAAATTGCCGCAATATTGAATACATTTCTTATAACTAAATAATCCTAACATTCTACAAAAACAATAATAATGTTTACGTCATCAGAAAATTAGTCGAAAATGAGTGTACTTATTACACAACATTTTATTTGTTTCAAATACAAATATTCGAATAGCTCCCAAAGTAGAAATTTCCGGAAGACATACTTAAAATAAAGAACAGAAATTTAGAAATTTAGACTAACTTGTTTTTGTATAAGTCAACTTGGCAAGTGCATACAAAGATAATATGTATCAAGTTGGATAAAAAAACATGTATTTCATGTATATTTAAAATCGACTTTCAGTTTGTAATATCTCCATTATTTAATTTGTATAAGTTTATTTTCGTGGCTTGTTTGTCGACTTATTAATGCATTCTGGCATTTTCATTTGATTTATAAAAAGAGTGCACTTCTAAATGTTTCTTTCTTACAGAAACGATGCAAACAGATAAGCGCGCACATGTTTTGATCATTTGTTTCTAACATACGTTTGCAAAGTTTGCATAATATTTGAAACACTGTGCACTCGATAAAACTGTCTACAGTTTGTCGTTACCTACATTTGTTTCTAACTTCAACCTGATAAAACCATGTATTTGTAACTACGTTTGTAAAAAGTCTGTTTACCAACAACATGTGCATGCATTATTGAAAGTGTAAATAAGTTTTCTTATTACCACCGGAAACATATACTGTTTTTTTTCCAGATACTTAAGGTATTAACTAATACTACAGGGAGATAATTCTGTAAAATCAGCTAAACGTTTTAATTACGTTGTGTTGTTAAGGGAAAACTAAGTTTCTTAAAGATCAAAGTTATTGTTTGTCAAACTGCTTTATAACCAATGTAATTTTTCTGATAAAAACGGTTGGTTCAATTTTTTTAGATTTTTTTAGTTTTTGTGAAAGAGTCAAAGTTCATGCTTTGTCAAAATTTTATGAAAATTTAACGAGCCAAATTAATTTTAATGAAGGTGTTGGGTACCACCTTAAGAATTTCCTGTCGTCCTTCTTTTATTTTTGAAATCTGAAATATTGTCTGAAATAACAATCAATTCTCTGCCAGAATATTAACATATGAATTAAGAAAAAACAACATGCAGATGATGTTTCAGGATACACTTTTTTGTAGTAAATCCCGATCTTCTTCCATTTGCTGGCACCTCTGAAGATTTTCACAAACTACTCGCTACTGGAACATATGAATCGTTTGAAAATCGAGTTTTCCTTTGTGGAAGTTGTGCATGTGGGAAGTCTACCCTAGCTAGTATTCTTATTGGTAGTCCTATACCACTTACATGGAAATCAACAGATGGACTGGTCATACACTTTGGACGTAACGGAATCAATTTAGGAACTTATGAAATGGTTCCCTTAAAAGAAGGTAATGCAGTTTAGTATTATAAGGAATGAATATGGTTAATAATACGCACGCAAACCTAATCCATCTTTTCGAATGATCTGCAAAAAGATGTGTTTTTTTCCATGTGACGTCATCAGGCATGTTCCTCTTTTTTATGCCGTCACAATAAAATTCAGAGAAAAACAAGAAAATTCGACGTCATAATCGCATTTTAACCAATGAAGAACTGAGATTAAACGAACCACGCATTGATTTAATTTTTTTGTATACAATGGCGCAAAAAGGGATAAATTGACTTAGAATTAGATAATTGTAAATAAACAACACCATGGCGAAACAATAGGAAAATATTACACCGACAATTGTATTTAAAAAACAAAAAGTGTGTTTTCAACGAAAATGCATATTATCTTTCGTAGATGCAACGCGCGTCTGGCGTACTAAATCATAACCCTAGTACCTTGTATTACTATTATCATCAATTTAGTTACAGTCATATGTAACTTTAATTGGAAAAAGATAATTTATATACTTTTAATAACTAAATGGCTCATTCTTTAAATTCCCCAAATTTAGAAGAAGTTTACTTTTTGTAATTGATAACCTTCGGCCAACAATTCGCCGACATGTTTTTCGTATGAATGACCTCAGCGTGACCTTTCTCGTACAAATCTGGTGATCGCAATACGCAAGTGTGAAGTGAAACGTTATAATTGCTCCGTCAACGACATAAACTGTATCTTATTGTACATGTTATACATGTGCTCAACTGAATATCCATGCTTCTTCGGGACCTCATGTACCCGACTATGCGGTATGGGCTTTACTCATTGTTGATAGGCCGTACGATGACCTATAGTTGTTAATTTCTGAGTCCTGAGTTTGGACAGGTAGATACATACAGAATATGGCGGGACTAAACATGCTAGGCGGATTCCAATCCTCTACTTGTGCAATTAATAGGTAAAAAAATTGACAACTTTTTTTTTATGTCAGTATTTTGTTTCTTCGCCCACTGTTGTTTTATCTATTTCATATATTTAGGTTAAATACATTGTATAAACTGACATATAGTGTACTCAAAAGCTAGAGTTTGGTTTCTGAACTTAAAAAAAATTGTCTACATGATTGGTCTTTTACACTCCTACACTTATTTAAAGGAAACAATGCAATTATCAAATATCTTGGTCGTTATTGACTTTCATCATAAATACCACATCAGATTAATGTTCTTAGGCAGCTCAGCTGCCACTATATGTAATGCTAAAATTGAAAGAAGAAAAAAATCCATAGCCCCCCCCCCCCCCCCCCAGAAAATCAAATGGTTGCTGCCTTAATCTGTGTTGTTAATTTTTTAAATGATACGATGATTTTTTTTGTAGGAGGTAGAGGTCATAATGTGTTGACCAAGGTTGTCATCGGTAAACCCCATCGTGAGCAGACATCCTTATGTCAAAGTGTTGATACTGACCAGGTCCAGCCGATTGAGCCACCATCGACGGGAACTAATAAGCTGGAATTAAATCTACAGGCAATAGAGACAGATATCGATGATGTTTTCGAAGTTAATGAAACAACCGAAGCTTGTTTAATGAGTTTGACTGTCCCTCTGGTATCTTTCGTCCCTCTTTTGGGGAATTCTCAAGAAATACCGGATTCAAAAACCACCAAATCGGAAATGAAAAAAGTTGCATCGATTAGTCTTCCTAAGACGAATAAAATTGAAGCGTATGCTGTTCATGACGACATTTTGAGAGAAGTTAAGAGTGGTCAGTACAAAATCAAGATCGCCCCCTCAGATCTTGTCGACTTTGGTGGTCAACGATCGTATGATATGACCCATCAGTTATTTGTTCAGCACGGTGGGACATTTGTCGTGATGTTTGATGGTAGTAAAGATTTTCGTGAACCATTGGCAGAATATCCTACGGGTGATATTTCTAATGAATGTAAGTATAACTTTACGACAATGAATTTTGTTTCATTTTAGCAACAATTTGAATGATAAAATATAATACAGTCCGTTTCAGTGCGTTGTGTTACTGTGTCATACATGGTTACACGCATCTTTTGTAATGCATAAAACCTTCATGGCATAAATTTTTTGCTTATTTACCAAATATACCTTCATGTGCTACTTTTTGAGTAAATTGAGGCCGAAATTTGGTATATTTGTGGCCGTATTTTCCCTTTCGAAAGAAAGACATAACTTTTTTGTTTTAAAAGATAAACACAAATTGTTTTGTGTTAAATAATTTGTAATTTCTGTTCTAAAAATTCTAAAATTTTATACATTTTTTTTTCAGAAATAACTCATATTTGTCAAATGTTCATGAATGTAGTATATTTGCTGTATATTTATCAAATTTTAAAAAATTGCACTATTTACGTTTTCATGAAAATTGGCACACATAATCTTTTCGCGTAATCAAACCAAACGACATTTAAAAAAAGAGGGGTCCATGAACTCGTTTTCAAGTTAAATAAGTTTGAAGATAAAAATCAGTCGAAAACTGAATCTTTTTGCGATAAGTCATAATTTGACGTCGCGAAAATAACGATTTACGTTGGCAACGTCATTACCTCCCCTGAAACTGTATCGTATGCCCTTAAGAGGTTCACTATGCTTTCCAACATGAAATGGTAGCATACGCTATCAATTAATCACTGTAAGATACTATACGTCATACTTTGTTTATAGTGAACAAAAAGGTAAAACATTTTTAACAGTCATAATCTTGACAAATGAGTTGATTTTGCACTTTAGAAGCAATATACCAACTTCACCTACATGTACATATGATATATTCATCTCCCAACTAATTCGGTATTTAAGAGCTTGCAGCTTCTACTCAGACTTTGTAAAACGTCACCAGTGTCTATGCAGAAAGTTAAAAAAAAGTTCGACGGAAAGTACCAAGTCTTTGTTGATAAATATTCCGTATCAACTTCTTAAAAAATACACGATGGTCTTAATTGTATAGATTCTTTGCACTGATTTTGTTTGTAATCTTAATTAAGTGCTATAGTATTCTTTTATTTGTCTTTAAAGCCCCAGTCCCACTAGACCACAATCAGATCACGCTCACCGCGATCTAAAATAAATTCAGATCGTGGTAAGATCCCGGTACATTTTCGTTGCTTTCACGATGCTACTTCGTCCTCATTATGCTTCTACAGCGATCCCGCTACGATTATACCACGTTCTCACTGCGCTTATTCTGAGACCTCACAACGCTTATCAAGATCTTTCTACGCTCTTCACGTTCTCACTACGACCATAACACGAGTTTTCCGATTGCAACACGATCTTACCATCCTTCTACCGCCATTATACTACGTTCATACCGCTATCTTACTACGTTCTCAGCAATAACGTCAACATCGTGTTCCATATCAATACAGTTTCATTCCTTCTATTTCTGATTATTACGTAGATTTCTCTGAAACAATACAGTCATACCATCAAAATCTACTAGAACACGTGGGCGTGGTGGTAGGGGTTGATGTAGAGGCAGAGGCAGCAAAGTAACGAATCCTGATCAAGCAGAGATGTCGGACCGACTAATCCAACCCAAATTACTGGTCCATAAAGCTCAAATGACGATATTTTAGTAAACGATAGAAGAGATGACACAGATGTGTCAATAGATAGAAGAAGATGTGGTATGAACGCCAATGAGACAACTCTCCATCCAAGTAACAATTTGGAGAAGACGTTACTAAGTTGTAAAAGTTGTGTCTAATCCATTTTTCATTTTGAACAATAAAATTTGTTTAAACTAAACTAACAATTTATAAAAGTAAACCATTATAGGCCTATGAACAGCCTTCAACACGGAGCATTGGGTTACACCGAAGAGCAATCTATAAGGGGCCCAAAAAAAAATGTAAAACCATTTAAACGGGAAAACCAACGGTCTAATCAAAATAAAAACCAGAAGCATGGTTGAGCCGTTAGAGCAAATGGATTATTACATACAGACAAACAAAATCTATGGAGCTTTTTTACATATTTTATGTGAAAATGATAATAAGAATGATGGCCGTAGTATGAACGTAGTCAGGTCGTAAGAAGAGCGTGATGAGAAAGGCTAGGGCGTGCTAGAATCGTACTGTGGTCGTGAACAGCGTGGTATAGTCGTATTTGAAGCGTAGTTTGGTCGCGGCTAGTACGTGATGGTCGTAGTGATGTTGTAATAACGTCGCTGTGAGATCGTAGCACAGTCTCTCCGAATAGAATCACACTTTCGCTACGCTCTCGCTACGATGGTACAGCGACCATTGCGATCTTACTACGATCTTAGTGCCCTATCACTACGCGTCTACTATGACCTGATTTCCCCGAAACCGCACCACGATTGTTTTGAACATGTTAAAAGTTGTCCACGCTCATCACGATCTTGAAGACCTCACCACGACCGTGATATGACCTTACTGCGATCATCAAAATTTGCATTTTTTTCACATATCGTAGTGCGATCGTGGCCTTTTGGTTGTGGTATTACTTGATATTACTGTTACTATTTTGGTTTGATCTTGGTGATATTCATTTAACGAGGCTCTGTACATCCAGTCATTATTTTTAGTGCTATGGCAAATCTTACTATTCCTGTCTTTCATTTTTTGTTATTGATGCGCTCTGTCTTTATGCCTTTTTGTGCATCCTTTGTCACATATTTGTTTGTTTTTTTGTAATGATTGGGATAATATTATAATGTTGACTGCTGTATCCTTATGATTGACAATACTCGTCGCCAGGGGGGGGGGGGTCGTTGAAAACAACGAAGCACTGTTAAAGTCTATGTTCTGCTTAATTTGTGACTGTTAAAGTTGAGTTTTCGAGTCCAAATACCCCCACCACCCTCCTTGGAAATTCCTGGTTACGGGCATGGTGACCTTTTGACCGGTTGGGAAAAAATAATTTCAGATAGTCCATGAGTGACAACATGAATGTTTTAAGATGTATGACCACAATTGTTAGGTATATTTGTTACTGGACTGCCTTCCGCAATAAGTTAATCCCACGTGTATAGTTAACTTTACATTGCACCAACATAATAAATTGCGTCTTAATGTTTTGTTTTGTAGATATTGAAAACAAACGTAGGCATAATATTTGTTTTGCATCATTATTTCTGTTCTAGCCATTGTGAAGCATTGGGTCAATTCAATACTCACATACTGTGTTGATGATGGTGATGTTATGCCTATGATCCTGTTCGCAGCAACGCATAGCGACCTTCTAACGGAGGTAAGCGTTGATTTAATAAATTGTAGCATAATATTATTGATATTGAAGACATAGTTTTTTTTTAAAGATACAGCAAATGTTTCCGTTGTTTTCTTCTTCATAAAACAACGTATTAAAGCAGTACACAATTGATTGCGAAATAAAACGAAATGGAGTAGTTTCGATACGCAACGTTCTTTAAAACTGTATACGTACTACTACCATAAAGAATATAGTACGTTCTTAATAATGATCTATAGACTATATGTTGCCTTTGTCGTAAATAAATCTGTTCATCGAGTTAAAACAAATAACCGCCTGAAACTTGTCTCAGCATAATTAAAAAAAATACCTTCTTAAATTTTTAGGATATGCAAAAGAATAGGAAAACGGAATTTGTGAAGAAAGTAACTGAACTGTTTGGTACCCATGAAATGAAAAAACACTTTGTCTTCGATCCAGTTTTCTTCATAAATGGTACAGACAAAGAGGATGAGGATATTCAGAATTTGAAAGCCCAACTTGTCAGTATCGCTCGGAACCAGCCATCATGGGGACAACGGCGGCCTTTAATTTGGGTTCCACTCGAGCTTCTGATCAACAATATGAAAAAGGATAATATCAATATTATACCTAAATCCTATTTAGCTGAAGCGAACACAATGAATGGTGATCTAGCACTTTCTGACAAACAAATGGATGATTTTCTCTTAACACAACATGCTTTGGGCAAAATCATGTACTTCAATTTACCAGAACTTAACAACTTCATCATACTTTATCCTCCTGCATTGGTCAACATTCTTAGGTCATTCGTCACAGATGAGATATTTTGGCCCAATGATAAAATCCTTATCGGAATTCTAAGAAATATGACAGATACAGGAAAGATATACAAAATAGATCTACTGAAGCTATGGCAACAGAAACAATTCTGCAATCACATGCCAGATAATGACACCAAAGATTTCATTATTCAGGTTCTCATACATCTCGATGTTTTGGTTGTGCCGAAACGATATTCAGACAGGAGTGATGCACATACAGATTACTATTTAGTTCCATGCACAGTAAAAACCAAGATGCCGAAGTTATTTCTTGATGAACAATCATTTGCAAACAGGACAATTTCTTTGGTCTATAAATTACAGAAGTCATCCATACCATCCGCACTTTCTTTCAAACTTATCGGAGCAGTAAGTAGTATATGGCCTATTAAGGAGTTAAACGGTTATCCATTGTTATACCAATCATCAGCAGTGTTGTGTGTTGACGGCAACAATGAGTTTCGAATAATTGTAGAAGAAACAAAGGTCATCGTGTACCTTACACACGTTTCATCTAAATCTTTAATCTCTCCAGATATCGCAGCCAGCATTCAAGAATGTTTAACCTCCACTTTAGAAGTTGTTTTGAAATTCTATCTGACCAGCATTGGAAAGAGCCACCAAAACGCAAATGTGTCAAATCTCTTTCATATTGAAATCGGAGAAGTGTGTGACAGATCGCCGTGTCTTGTTTCCATTTCAAAAGCAAACACGAATTCTGACTGGATGTGTGACAGTGGAAATGAACATTCCTCCAGATATCCTTTACTATGGTTTTTTAACAAGGTACGCAACATAACTAGAATGTCGAATACCAATAATAATAGAAAATTCTTTACTGGTATCGTATAAGTTAGTAAAACAACATAACCATCTATAGTAAACTCGATTGACATTGCATGAGATTACCTTTTATTGGTTTGTAGAGGGTTTTTTCGTTGTTAAAACAACTCAGTCAATGATTTATTTCATCATGTTTACAAGGACACTATCAGTTATAGTACATCAAATCAAATTATATATATATATATATATATTCTCATAATACAACAGTTATGTTGAAATTACTGAGAGTGTTGGCAGATGTTTATATTACTTTTGTATTTATAACTGTTTGCAATTAGAATAGTTCAACCATAATTTCAGCTTTTTTTTCCATGAGATTTTCGAATCAAACAAGTAATTCCTATAATTTTTTAATTAATTTTATATCAAATGAAAAAAGATAAAAGTATCATCAAATGCAAAACAAGCAAACTTTACATGAATACAAGTTTTGATATTAGAAAAAAAATGCCATGTTGATTTCAGTTTCGATCACACTGATTGTTTTCATAATTCTAATTTCAGACACAGAACGAATGTCCATCTCATTGTCCAGGTAAATCAATCATGTCAATTTAGATAATACTTTAAATACACAAATAGATATTCGAGTATCTTCTTATGAGAAGATTTTAAAATGAAAAGAATTAAATTGATATTTTAAGTTGAAAGATTGTCAGTTAAGTAACAATATAAGCTTAAAATATTGACAGATTATGGAACTCTTTTTTTGAGATATTTGAGTTATAAAAAACGTCGTGAAAAGGCAGACTCGGTCTTTTACCTTATATTTGCAATTTTGTTTTTTTGTTCCCAAATCATGCAAATGGAAAGAAAAGATATCAAGTATATGCTTAAGTTTTGAGAAATGACCTTTAATGAGCTATTGTAGTCTTTTGTAAAAAGGTGAAGGGGTGCAAAGTTTTTTATCATGTAGCTTCGGAAAAAACAAGAAGTACGCACATCTTACTCACCTCATAGATATATTAAGATGGAAATTGACATGAAGATCGGAGTAGATAACATTTGATAATTTCAAAGAGATTATTTACGTAAACAGACAACTGTTCATATTAAGACAACGATACACATAACAAAAACAATAACAAGAGATTTGAATCGTTTATAATAATGCTATCTTTTTATGCTATTTAGGTCTTGCAAAAACAATATTGACAAAGTCACCAAGCGAGCAAGAACTTGCCAGATTTGCCGTTCAGCTTACTAACAGTACTTGTAGGGATTTGGTGCTTCATCTTGGGTTAGAACTGCTAGATTGGCAAGATATAGAAGACTGCTACACAGGGATGTCTCTTATTGTCAGAATCATGGCGTTGCATTGCTGGAAAACAAAAAGGATAAAGGGAAAACCTACCAAATCATTTACAAATTTGTTGGACGCAATGAAAGCTGTGGACGAAACAAGACATCTATTGTGCAAGGTTTGTAAGATTCTTGGATTCAATAAGAGCATCATATTCAATGCATGTGTTCTTGGTTGTTCTTCCTTTTAAGTTTCCAGTTTTTTTGATTTATGCCTATAGACAGTTGAATATTTTCATGTGTAAAATTTTATTTATAAATTTTAGAATTGAAGTTTTCGTAAGACAGCTTGTTTAATCAAATTAAGTGTATTTGCTTAACATAATTAATATGATGCAATGATCAACAAATTATTGCTGCCAAAAACAAAATGGTCAACAACTGACGAAGTAGTCGGGATTACACTTATTGTTATTCTGATATTTTTCGCATGAATCATATAATTCAAATTTAGAAAATCTTAAAATGTAAAGTTACGAGAGTCGGTTATAACGTTTGAAAGACCGAATGAATTTAAACGATATTGTTCTGATTCTAAAATAGTTGTCATGACCTCTTGTAATTCAATGCTATTGAAATATCACAAATAGCATATTAACACCACTGTTTTTGCAGGTATTCAGAGAAGACACAGACTTGTTAGGTAACATATACATATTAATTCAATTACCCAGCTAAAACGACTCTGTTCTATAAATAAGGGGTCGTCATATTCTAATTGAAACACCCTAATTGTTTATTTGGTAAGGTAGAGACTTTTGTCTTTGTTTTTTCTTCCCATAAGCGTAGCTCAATTTTACCTTACGCATTCACGAGTTGGTCGACCGTTATGGAATTACCGTTTCACAGATGATATTGGATATGCTCCTTACTTCGTCACAACATTCCCCTTCCCCGTAATAGATGTTATCTGTTTTAAAGTTATGTATAGTTGATACAAATGTATCTCTTGTTATCTTTTTCTGTAATATGTTCAAAGGGATGTATAACGCAGCTGTGTGTAAAATGGATGCGTCAAATACTGTATTTGCTTATTGTAACATGACTGAAATTTGATAAAAAAAACATATACCGACAAACAAATGCTTTGTTATAAAAAATATTTTATAAATTGTGCTCACCAATTTCAATAGACCAATATATATATATGTTTCGTTTCAAGGTAGGATTAAATGCTAGAACCTATAGATACATCAAAGATACCATATTAATCCCATCTATCACACTGAACCTAAAATGAAAGATAACATATTTCGTTGTTTTTTTAACCATTAGACGGCTCAGAAATCAGAATTCATCAATGAGAGTTGTGCATTACTAAAATATGCATTTGATGTTGCCATTTTATAACAGACTTTCAGTTTAGAACTTTCCATTGGGTCCGGTATTTCTTGTTTTTTTTTAATACCGATGCACGATTTTCTTTTTGACCTTTGAATTATAATTAAGATTAATTCACCGGCGCGTGCATCATTATTGTGTTTCCCACTTGAAACAACTAAGGTTCAACTATTAAGCTATTACCAGAAAAGTAATTTTAATGCACATAATAAGAACAACAAGCGTGTTGGGGAGATTTGTGAACTAAGGATCACCAAAATCAGGTCACTTTGTGGAACTGGAACTGTTCACCAAACGAATTTAACTCTGCTTTTTATATTACCGTTGCTGTTGCTTAAACTGTAGGTTTCTGTGCAACATTTTGTTTATTGGTAATTGTATGCATTAGATTTTGCCATTTTATTACAAACTTTCCTTTTGCATTTTCCATGAAGTTTGGTATTTTTGGTTTTATTTTATACCGATTCTTCTGTCGACCTTTGAATTATAATTAAGATAATTTCACCGGCGCGTGCATTACTATTGTTGTCCCCAGTTGAAACGACTAAGGTTTGTTTAAAAATAAACCTTTGTTAACATGTTTTTATGGTAAAGACAAAATCATTGTTTTGTTTGTATGTGATGTATTAGCCACCTGCTGGTCCTCGCTATATTTAGGCATAACCAGAAAATTATTTAATGCACATTAGAACAACAAGTGTGTTGATGGAGATTTGTGAACTAAAGATTACCAAAACTGGACACTTAGTGGATATGGAACTGTTTTAAAAACGATAACATCACTGCTTTTTTAAAGTACCGTAGGTGTGGCTTAAACGGTAGGATTCTGTGCACTATTTTGTATATTGGTAATTGTATTTGTATTGTT
Source organism: Mytilus trossulus (assembly GCF_036588685.1). Lineage (NCBI taxonomy): Eukaryota > Metazoa > Mollusca > Bivalvia > Mytilida > Mytilidae > Mytilus > Mytilus trossulus. The sequence goes on along the minus strand of NC_086381.1, from coordinate 58,257,484 downwards.
GTCTTTCATAATCATGCCAAAATGTACTCATTTCCCTTTTGGCTAATTGATTGACTCTAAAAATGTCCTCGAAATATCTCCAAAGATATAAATAAACATGAGAAAACTCAAATGACTGCTGATTTTTTTTCAACAGCCCCAAGTTTCCAAATAAGGTGCGACATATATATGCGAATAAAATAAAACTACATAATATACATTTATATTGATAGATATTGCTGATGTCCGACTTCAAGAAATTCCACATGATGATGTTTTGGAAGGTCTGCCCGAGAATCTTGGCAATTGCGCTGTACAGCTCGGAATCGAGCTCGGAATTACTGTTAGTTCGATAAAGGAGACAATGGTACGGTATCATAAGGATATGTACAAGCAAATTTCAGATATCTTGAGAAAATGGAAATCTTCAATACAAGTAAAACCTACAATATACAGGTTGATGCTTGCTCTCGAACGTATCGACACTGGAGGATTAGATTATCTGAAGGAAATCTATCTTGGATAGTAGTGTTGTTAAGTGAATAGAGTTGTTCGTCATTACAATGTTTTCATATGCTATTTGGAGCAACTTAACATATTTAACATAACCTTGTTGCCCTGTAAAACGTAAGGAGGAAAAAAAGTGTAATAGTAGTTATATGTCTTTTACATATTTTAATTTTGTACATGCACCAATTTGGTGTGCAAATAACCTAAATGAAACGCCTTTAAAACAACCGTTTGGTATCAGAATAAAGGTGGAATGTATACAAAATAGAGATATGTTTGGTTTAATCTTAATTATGCTGGTGTCTCTAATTAGTATTTATTACGTTTCAAATTAAACGTAAGAAACAGTTCATCAACAGACGCGATGTTACAAATTGTATTGTTATAATTGTTATATTCATATAGTTCATATTAACGTCAAAAGAGAAATAACCAAATGGTGAAAATAAAAAGTATTGTTTTAAAAAGTTCCAAAGGATACCCAAAATAGAGTTGTAATAACCATTACGGTAAGCCGTTGATTTAAGACTTTAAACTTTACACAATTTGAATATATGTTGCAGTATGTTATAAATCAATTATCAAAATTTGAACACAGTTTGTAAACATGAGTTTGACAGCAAATCCTTCTTGACATTTTCTATCATAAAGCCTATTGATAAAAAAAACCGGACAAACAGAACTGCAACTATAAAGTGAAGTGTATGTGATCGACCTTAGGGTATACGTAATATCATTCATTTCAAGTCTAATTCAAGGTGAGGGCTACACGCATTTTTTTAAACATTTTCTAAACGTTAGTGATAAACTTCGATATATATATTTCTTATCCAATTCAAACTGATGCTTTAATACGACCGCAAAAATTGAAAAAGTTTTGGTCGTTTATTGGTATCACGTTGGCGTCGTCGTCTGCGTTGTCCGAATACTTTTAGTTTTCGCACTCTAACTTTAGTAAAAGTGAATAGAAATCTATGAAATTTTAACACAAGGTACATGTATATGACCACAAAAGGAAGGCTGTGATTTGTTTTGGGAGTTTTGATTCCAACAGTATAGGAATTTGAGGTAAAAAAGGGCCCAAATAAGAATTTTCTTGGTTTTGGCACCATAACTTTAGTATAAGTAAATAGAGATCTATGAAATTTAAACACAAGGTTTATGACCATAAAAGGAAGGTTGGGATTGATTTTGGGAGTGTTGGTCCCAACAGTTTAAGAAAAGGGGGCCCAAAGGGTCCAAAATTAAACTACGTTTGATTTTATCAAAGATTGAATCCTATGGGTTCTTTGATATGCTGAATTTTTATTATCGGTCAAGTTTTCAAGTGGGTCCAAATCGGGATCCAAAATTTAACTTTGTTTGATTTCATTAAAAATTGAATAATCGGGGTTCTTTGATATGCCAGTCTAACTGTGAATGTAGATTCTTAATTTTGTTCCCGTTTTTAAATTTGTACATTAAAGTCCAAAGGGTCAAAAATTATACTAAGTTTGATTTTAACAAAAACTGAATTCTTGGGGTTCTTTGATATGCTGAATCTAAACATATATCGAGAGTTTTGATTGTGGGCCCAGTTTTAAAGTTGGTCAAAATCAGAATCCCAAATAATCATATTAAGTATTGTGCGATAGCAAGACATTTTCAATTGCACAGTATTCAGCAATAGCAAGAAACTTCAATTGCATAGTATTTCGCAATAGCAAGAAATATCCAATTGCAAAGTATTGCGCAATTTTAAGAAATCTTCAATTGCACAGTATTGTGCAATGGCAAGTATTTTCAATTCCACAGTATTGTGCAATGGCAAGTATTTTCAATTCCACAGTATTGCGCAATAGGAAGAAATATCAAATTGCACAATATTGTGCAATAGCAAGAAATTTTCAATAAGAGTTATCCTTCTTTGTCCAGAATAGTTGTTGAATCAACTTAAGGTGGTATGGGAGTCTAAAATAAGAATGATAGAATTTGTTCATACTTTTCCAAAACGTAGTATCTATTGATATATGTTGAAAAATATAATAAAAATGATAGGTCACCGTACATTTTCTCAAGCTACAGGACGTAACACCATTTTGTGATTAGAAACTAAACAAAATGATAGAATTGTTAAATACTTAAGGAAAAGGTAGCTTTTAGACAATGCTTTTAGAATATCAAAAGAAAAGATAGGGTTACCGTACGTTTTTCCCGGCTAAAATTACATACTAGGAAAATTTCATGTAGAATCCTTCAGAAAATGCACTGTTTTAGAGTTACCTCCCCTTGAAATGCCAATTTAAAAAAAAACCAAAACAACCAAAACTAATCAACATTTGCAAAAATATTAATATTTGTAAGTTATATTCTTATAAATTGGTTCTTTTAAATGCAAATTCACATTAATATATCATCTGCATTCCTGCATCACATTTTGCTAACTTGATAGAAAATATGAACCTTTGGTTCTCTGTTTTTTTACAATCCAAGATGGAGGAAGACACCCATACCACCTTAAATCATTGTTTTATACAATATACATAGAAGTTAAATTAACTTAAATCATTGTTTTATACAATATACATAGAAGTTGAATCAACTTAAATCATTGTTTTATACAATATACATAGTAGTTGAAACAACTTAAATCATAGTTTTATACAATATACAATGTATATTCACTTTTACTACCCACTGATAAATTAAAACAATCTACCATTTAGTGATAACAAGCACTTTTTTTTTCATTTTAATATTTTATGATGTATTTAAATGAGTAGTTATTGTTAGTGGCCATTCGAAATTTGAATTGAGATCAGTTTTGGGATAAGGGAAAGGGGAATTCGGGGGGGGGGGGCAATTTTTCTCATTTCAGATTTCATAAATTAGCTGAATCCAGCTTAAATGTTGTGTCCATACTTGCCCCAACCTTACAGGGTTCAACCTCTGCGGTCGTATAAAGCTGCGCCCTGCGGAGCATCTGGTTATACGTTATTTTGAAACTTGCCTGATTTAAAGTCTGGTATAATGAGATCGTGTACTGAATTAGAGAGCTGTCAAAGTTTCTGGTTCTTGATCGTCAGTCGATACCCCTTCGTTTTATTTGTGATGAATTCGCTTTAAAGATGTAAGATGGTGTGTTATTTTCATAAGTTCTATTGGTTATTTAATACGCTTTATTTAATTATTTTTATTTAGGTCACCATTATCGAATAGTGTGTCAAACTGGAAATCATGTTTTACACATCTTATTCTAAACAGTTCCCCAAACAATTGTTAAACGCTCTTATTTTCTTGATATTTTGTCATTAACACGATACACATGTTCGTTTTGTTTTGTTTTGTTTTTGTTTGTTTTTTGCGTGACAAGCATTTCTTTAAAACAATCTTGTTACGTTCAATATTATTTGAATATGAATTTAAATCCACTGAAAACTAATTTTATTTTTTCTAATTCTAAATATACATGCATGTAGTTCTGATTACTTGTCTCGAGTATGTCATATCCTCAGAGATGTTATTTTGGATTGACAAATATTTCAACCTTAATAATTATCGAAAGCTTTTTAATAAGAAATATGAAAATAAGCCAATTAAATCATGGAATACAAATGTTCGCACTACATGTACGTGATGTTTGTCTTTGCTTGGATTTGAGCATAACATTATAAAGTATGTCTCGAAAATCCCTACGGACACATGTTGTTGATATTTCACCAAAAGTTTTTTTTCACTTGTATGTTCAGAGACAAAGACACAACTATATGATTTTAAATCGGCCCGATGAAAGCCTTGCGAAATAAATGCTTGTTGCTTGTTGTTCGGTGTGAGCCAAGGCTCCGTGTTGAAGGCCGTACTTTAACCTATAATAGTTTACTTTTTAAATTGTTACTTGGATGGAGAGTTGTCTCATTGGCACTCACACCACATCTTCCTATATCTATTGTACATATACTACCATTTTTTAAAGATGTTTTTATGTATAACTTTTTAAAATATATTCAATAACATGTATTAGTTTGCTGTTGTGCACATGATGAATTCATCCAATTCCCGCTAATACTTGTTAGACAGAACCTTATTTTCCCCAATGCTTGAAGTTGACCTATATCCTGTCAAGGTATTGAACTATCTTAAACCAAATATTTATTGCTAAAGATAAGATATTGTTCTGCGATATGTTTTACTTATTCATAAATGAATATTCATTTTATCGATACTACGTGAACGTGTATGCCAAACAGCCCTGTATCAATAAAATTTATTTTTTAGGTAGCACAATACAAAGATTTTTTTACCTCCAATCACTTACCTTTGAAATGCTGTAACTTTCTTATAAATGCAAAGAAAATAATTAAAGAGGTAGATATACATGTAGATAGATAAAAGATTATTATTTTAAATGATGCAATATTTGTATTATGCAATTATTATGTAATCAATTATTATGTAATTATTAAATATAACGTTGTGTCGTTTGTTTTTTCTTATTTTTGAGTGTAAATTCACATTGCAATAAGACGTGTCACGGTACTTGTCTATCCCAAATTCATGTATTTGGTTTTGATGTTATATATATTTTATATTTGTTATTCTCATGGGATTTTGTCTATGTGTGTTACATTTAAGTGTTATGTCGTTGTTCTCCTCTTATATTTTTTTTTATATAAAATTTGTTCTGTACATTCTATTTAAAATCTGAAACATTGTTTTGTAGATAATGACCATAGAAACAAAGTATAATCAAATCAACCCTCTAGGTATACCTATATAGAAACTAATTTCATTTGAAAGTGGAAATTTGGTGAAAAAGATTTTAGACACAGTTTATATTATGATTGGTTACATAATTGTTGCATAATAAGAACATTTCATTAATTTGAAAGAGTAATCTGGAAGCTATCCAAAACTACCACTTTTACAAATTTTCAAGCATTATTGCGAAAGTTACATACATTCGTTAATGAAAAAAAGATATAAGATACCAAATGTTCATGGAGGTCATAAATTGAAGACAACGTATTGGAACCGAGCAACCGAACATCCATCCGCAATCGTCCAAAAACAACAACAAAAATCAAAATGCAAAAACCCACATCTTTAAATCAATGATGTTGCAAAGAAAACATGATATAAGATAACAGCTCTATTTATGCCGTTTTTACAAGGATATACATACTGAGAATGCAGGCGCTGATTGCTGGATTTTTCAAGGAATTAAATAAGTTAATTTGTATTGGCATGGACCATTTTAAATATCAAAGTTTTTTGGTTGTGTTCCTTGTACATGGTGATTGTATTGTTTATAATTCACACATAAGCAGTCAGACAATGAAAAGGAAAAGTAACGATAATGAAATGACGAAAAGAAGTAAACTAGAGGCTCTAAAGAGCCTGTGTCGCTCACCTTGGTATATGTGAATATTAAACAAAGGAAGCAGATTGAAAATTGACTACAAAGGTCAATAACTCCTACAGGGGTCAATTGACCATTTCGTTCATGTTGACTTATTTGTAGATCTTACTTTGCTGAACAATATTGCTTTTTACAGTTTACCTATATCTATAATAATATTCAATATAATAACCAAAAACAGCAAAATTTCCTTAAAATTACCAATTCAGGGGCCGCAACCCAAAAACAGGTTGTCCAATTCATCTGAAAATTTCAGGGCAGATAGATCTTGACCTGATTAACAATTTTACTTCATGTCAGATTTTCTCTAAATTATTTGGTTTTTGAGTTATAAGCCAAAAACTGCATTTTACCCCTATGTTCTATTTTTAGCCGTGGCGGCCATCTTGGTTTGATGGCCAGGTCACCGGACACAATTTTTAAACTAGATACCCCAATGATGATTGTGGCCAAGTTTCAAATAATTTGGCCCAGCAGTTTCAGGGGAGAAGATTTTTCTAAAAGATTACTAAGATTTACGAAAAATGGTTAAAAATTGACTATAAAGGGCAATAACTCCTAAAGTGGTCAACTGATCATTTTGGTCATGTTGACTTTTTTGTAGATCTTACTTTGCTGAACATTATTGCTTTTTACAGTTTATCTCTATCTAAAATAATATTCAAGATAATAACCAAAAACAACAAAATTTCCTTAAAATTACCAATTCAGGGGCAGCAACCTAACAACGGAATGTCAGATTCATCTGAAAATTTCAGGGCAGATAGATCTTAACCTGATTAACAATATTACCCCATGTCAGATTTGCCCTAAATGCTTTGGTTTTTGAGTTATAAGCCAAAAACTGCATTTTACCCCTATGTTCTATTTATAGCCATGGCGGCCATCTTGGTTAGTTGGCGGGGTCACCGGACACAATTTTTAAACTAGATACCCCAATGATGATTGTGGCCAAGTTTGGTTAAATTTGGCATAGTAGTTTCAGAGGAGAAGATTTTTGTAAAAGTTAACGCAGGACGACGACGGACGACGACGGACGCCGGACGCCAAGTGATGAGAAAAGCTCACTTGGCCCTTCGGGCCAGGTGAGCTAAAAATGAGACTAAAAAGATAAAAGTATGTTGTTGAATGTTTACTGTTTTGAACGAAATGTACGATTTTTCGTGAACTACACTGAACAAAATAAGCCATTGTAATAGTCTTAGGGAAAAAAATAACACTGGTTCACAAACATTTAAAAAATGCAAATACAATGTATCATACGAAACAAACTAACAATCCAATGGCAAATATTTATTTTATTGACAAATTGCTCTTTTTTCCAAATTTGAAAACACAGAAATACAATCAGTCTTTGTTTACTTGATTTGTATAATAGAAAATGCTAATTTGGGTTTGCCGTTAACAAATCCTCCCCCAAAGGTTACTTTTAAAGTGTCATTAACATTTAACTGCAAAATAGAAGCGAGGCTTATAGTTTGATAATATTGTGTGATTGATCCATATGCTGCGCCCATAAATATATTGTTCTTATATATATCGAGGCTGGCGTTGGGATCATCCGTTGTAATATAAACAGCAAGTTGGTATAACCCACTTTTCTCACAAATAAACTGACCACTCGTCGTTAAGGTATTAGAGTTTCCAAAACCATACGAAATAGCAACATCACTGAAAATTACCACTTGTCCGCGAGTATATTGTCTAGGTTCCGCATATACGATGACATTAACTGAAATAAAAAATGTAAATAAGAGAGAAAAAAAACTTAAAGTTCAACCAATAAGTTATAGATAGGTAAAATTGAGAATGGAAGAATTTTATTTCGTTTTTGTTGAACACAAATTATGGTTTGACAAATAAATATTATGTTTAGTCCAAGTAATTTTATCTTACCTATTCCATTATTTAGTTAGTCCAACTGAAGATATTTTTCAAATGAACATTCATTGAGCCTGTAATTCAGTGGTTGCATATCGTTTGTTTATGCACATGTGTTATATATTTTTTTCGTTGATGTTTTGTACATAAACTAGGCCGTTTGTTTTCTCGTTTGAATTTTTCTACCTCGTCATTTCTGGGCCTTTTATAGCTCACTATGCGGTATGAACTTAGTTCATTGTTGAAGGCCGTACGATGACCTATCGTTGTTAATTATTGTGTCTTTTAGTCTCTTGTGGAGAGTTGTATCATTGTGAATCATACCACATCTTCTTTTTTTTTTTATATTAGCAGTCAAAACGACGAAATTGTAACTTCCAATCACTCACAGTTTAACAAAAACGTGACGTCAGAATTGTGCACTTTCTCCGTTCGTCATATGAACGATTTTTCAAAGAATTGTACGAAGAAATGGGTAATTTAAATGTCGAGAAAGTTAGTTCTTTTATTTGATCTACAAACATTGGGAATAAATAATTGTGAAAATTAATGTACAAAAAGTCATAAAGACAAATTTTAACTTAATGAGGGTATTGAGGGTATTGGCAGCATTTATATGTGTTCTTAAGCCATTGATGTTTTTTGGTCAATTAAACTTTAAGACCATCTTTAATACTTTGTGAAAGTGATATGAGTTTCTTTCAAAATAGATGTTTATATAAGAACAATTAAGTTGTACAGTTCTATAATAGTGCATACAACATTTTTTTTCGGAAACGTTGGGAACTTATTCTGACGAGACTGGATCTTATCATAAAAGTCCTGCATTCATACTATAATCAAAGGTTTTATACAAGCTCATTTTCTATTTTAACATTGGCACAATGTTCCGTTAAAAACATCTCCTGGCAAACATCCATTTTGTTTGATCCTTAATCATGATAAGAACTCCATAATCTTGCAGAGGTAGATATATTCGCTTAAATTTTTACCTTACGTCTTACACTAGTATATGCATGTGTACAGTCATTAAAACTATGAGGATTAGGCAAATACATATATTATATCAAATCAATTTTTGAACTAATATGTTGTATAACATCTTAACCATTATTGCCCTCTCACCTGAACTGGACATTTATAACAAATGATGTCATAACCCTTGAATATCAGTATACATTTCAATAACACGAATATACCTTTTTTTTACATTCAGAATTATAATAATATTGTCACCATAAGAGCGTTTTTATATTTAGTTTGATATATTCTATTCGCCGTTCAGCGTGTCTTGCTTTCATTTGATAATAGTGCTTTTTGCAGTATTTTTATTTATTATTAGAACACTGAAATATAAATAAGTACAAAGAGTTAAAACATAAACGAAACCTAAAATCCGTATCCGGCTTTCATGAATTTGAAATGGCACTTACCTCTATTATTCAAATCGTTCCATTTCTGTTCCAGATCCTGAGACATATTTTCCATTTTGTTCTCTGTCAAATCAGCTTTGTTAAACAGTGCTATGAAATCATTTTTTCTAGCGTCTGCATCATTTTCAATCGCAGCAAGTTTATAATTCGTTTCCTGTATCCATGGTTCCAGATGTTTCGTCGTATTTAAAACATTTGACAAACTTTGCAGATTTATCGAACTTTGCATATGGTTAGATGCTGCAATTTCATGTTCCAAAATTTTTATTTTGTTCGAATATTCCTCCATGGTGTTGATTTGTCGAATCTGTGACACATTCAGTGTGTCGATTTTTGTTTCTACGGACTTCGTAAAATTCCAAACGTCGTCATACCTTGTTGCATTGCATGCTGTTTTATTCAAATCGTGAATTGCTTTTGTAACTTCAAGTTTCGTGGTGAAAATTTCCTGCTGAAGCTGTTTAATCATTTGGTGCTGTTCCTTTTGAATCTGTCTTTGCTCAACCAGTAACTTTAACAACATGTCAAAATGATCGTCAGATAACGGAGAATAAATTGTACTAATAGGACTCTGTTGTTTTCCTTCAAACAAAAATCCGCTGACACATAAAAACAATAGTATGAAAAGATACAAGAAGACCATCTTTCTTAATATTCAAATTCACTTTCTTCTAATACCTGTTGAACTTAAAAGTAATACTTCAAGGTAGACCTGCAACGAAATCTTGTCACTCATTTTTTCTGTTTTTACCGATAGAAACACTGATTTTATTTATTTAAAACAGATATTGTAATAAATTGTTTTTTTAATTATTGCAACGAAAAAGAATATTGAATAGAAATTATTGAACAGTATACGAAAGGGTCATCACATTACAGGTTTTTCTAATTTAAAGTTTTAATATATTAGAATAATGCGTCATGTCTAAATACTAAAAAAAACATTTATTTACAGGAACGAATTTGAATATATGAGGAAGGTTCAACATAAGATAAAACATAAAAACAATTACAAATTTAAGAATACATTTGAATCAGCAGGATCTACCATTATATCGGTTCATATTCATGTTGAAACAGGTTGATGGTGTCGCAGATAAGGTGCAAACATTTTGCAGTACATGGTTCGGGCACATATGTATATTACTACAACGACGACAAGCAGCATTGTCAATTGATGTAGAAATTTCTTACAATCGGTTGCAGAAAGCAGATATTTCAAGTTTAAAGAAAGTGTCTACTGGAAATTAGTTGATTATGACTTCAAAATAAGCATATTATATTCTGGGGGTTCATTGTCTCACATGTGACGATTGGATTGTTTTTTTTTCTCGGTACAACTACATGTATACACCAAAAGGGTGTATTAATATTAATTTTGACTGAGAATAAGCACGATCCTGAATGTTGGGTCAAGACAAATCATACTGACTAGAAAGCAATGGCTAGATAAAGAAGCTTCTTGTGAATGTCTATAAATGGCTTTATGTAAGAAAATGTTCGTTATATGTAGCATCATAACTGTCACTGTGGAAAGTTTTGTGCCTTTATTATAAAGTGATCACTTGAAAAATTGTAAATAACAATTTCCTGAAAAATGTGTTATCCAAATGTCCTAAGTATCGGTAGCCTTTATCCATCAATTGGACACACAACTTCAAATTTCTGATTGATTCAGTCGGGGATTACGCAAGGTAAGGGGTAAATGGCAAGAAGGAAAAAAGAGATACTCTTTCCGAAGGACAACGACTGTACGGTCGTTAATACAGAATTTCGAGACTTAATAAGTCTATAAATACCCATTCGACGTCAATCTGTAAAGGCCCACTTACTATCCTTCTTCCATGTTAAATATGTTGTTGTGTCCGCAGATAAAGCCCAAAGAACAAGGTTTTTGTTTGTACATTTCATAAACAGGAAAACATAAATATGGAAAACTGTATCTTCCTTCACTGTATTAGACACCTAAACTACATAAGTGTCCCTACAATCAACGGCATAATACTTGGTCTCCTAAGTAATCCACGAAACAACATTTTAAACTATTAACATCAATTTATCTTTTTTATAGTCAAAGCCGGACTTCAAAGTTATTGCGAAACTGCCTATTTTAGAGGTGGCGTGAATAAGATGTAGATACTTAAAACCTCAAAGAACTTTTAGAGAACAAACAATCTAAGACTCTTTCATCTTACAATAGTATATAAACATTTGACTTTTCTACACTCATAAAATAAATAAATTAATAAAATTGAGAATTGAAATGGGGAATGTATCAAAGAGACAACAACCCGACCATAAAAAAGACAGCAGAAGGAGGTCACCAACTCAATGCAGCTAGAAATTCCCGCACCCTGAGGCGTCCTTCTGCTGGCCCCTAAACAAATATATAAACTAGTTCAGTGATAATTAACACCATACTAAACTCCAAATTGTACACCAGAAACTAAAATTAAAAATAATACAAGAATAACAAGGACAAAGGCTCCTGACTTTGGACAGGTGCAAACATGCGGGGAAATTTAACAGGTTTATGATATCTCAACCCTCCCCTATACTTCTAGCCAATGAAGAAAAGTAAACGCATGACAATACGAACATTAAAATTCAGTTAAAGAGAAGTCCGAGGGTGAAGTAAGAAGATGGAACCACAGAGACAATTATATATAAATAACAACAGACTACTAGCAGTTAACTGACATGCCAGCTCCAAACTTCAATTAAACTGATTGAAATATTATGTCTTCATCATATGAATATCAGGCACAGTCCTTCCCGTTAGGTTTTAGTATCATACAAGCATAACAGATATGAGAAGAACATAACCCATGTCAGGCCAACAACTGGTTTTTAAATAAATGTGTTTTGTTCCGATGCAAAGACCCTATAAATGAATCAATATTAACACCAAAAATTGCAATCTTTAATGACCTGACAACAGTATCGTAACTATATCCCTTCTTAATAAGTCTTTTTAAATGTTTTGTTAGCTTTTGAGGTGAATACTGACATGTTTGTGCTTTATTAAGAATATTTCCATAAAAAATATATATTTGAAATACTTGAAGGTATAAGAAGTCGCATGTTGAGCTATATTTACGAATGATGTCCGTATACCGATGATAAAATTCATTAAATGTTTTGACTAGTTTGTGATATCGAAAACACTGGTGTAATATGTGTTCAGTAGTACATATATTTCTCTCGATTAAATCTTAAACGTTGTTACATACACGAGTGAATCGTACAAGTTGAGATATATAAACACCATAAAATGGTGACAAGGGAACGTCACCATCTAAAAATGGATAATTAACGGTAGGAAATGAAAAATCATCTCTTTTGTCATAAATTGTAGTATTATGCTTTCCGTTATTTATATAGATATCAAGATCTGGGAAAGGGTAGTGCTCATTGTTAGCATTAGCTTTATTTAAAGTAAGTTCAACCGGATACATTTCTTTAGTATACATCCTGAAGTCGTCCTTATTGAAATCCAAAATATCATCCAAAGTATTATTAAATTTATGTATCAGATGTTGTTTTGATGGGTCTTTGCTGATTTTTGTCATCAATTGTAACTCATAGCAATACAAAAACAGTTCCGCAATAAGTGGTACACAGTTAGTCCCCATTGTAATTCTGATAACTTGACGATATAGGGAATCTCGAAAATGAACACAAATGTAATCTAGTAAAAATGCAAGGACAGACAAAGTATCAAAGCTTGTCCAATTTGCAGACGCAATCACGAGCCGGTTGATCGTTATGAAATATATGTTGCAGAAAGAACGCCGATGTGTGTTTAAATTGTTGTAGTTCTTTTTGTCGTAATTTTTTGTTTTCAAACGACCCTTGTCAATTTCTAGATGTAAGTCAAGATATGAGGCCGACTTAACTGTATCTGTTGTATCCTTTATCTCTAGATCTGCGTTCAACATAGTCGCCAAATTTTGAAAAAAATAGTGAAAGAACATCATCAATATAGCGGAAAGTAGAGTTAAATGATACTGCTAACTTCTTCCTAAGAGGTTCCTGTATGAAGTCAGCCTCATAATAGCATGGACAAGTGAGCAAGAAGAGAGGCACAATTGGTTGCATTGGAAAGCCGACAGTCTGTTGAAAAACACGTCTTCCGAACATAACAAATATGTTGTCAATCAAAAAACCAAGCATCTTAATATTGTCAGGTTCAGAGAATTTTTTGTAGGAATCAGAGCGATCCTTTACAAAGTAGGATTGATCCCTCCCTAAGACAAGATACTTGTATCTATGTTTGCCATTATTTTTTATTGTCTTTTAGTTTGGAATGTTGAATACTTGTTTAAAGTGTAGAAAAGTCAAATGTTTTAATAATGTTGCAAGATGAAAGGGAGTTAGATTTTATGTACTCTAAAAGGTCTTTGTATTTTTTTAGTTACCACATCTGATTCATGCCACCTCTAGAATATGCAGTTTCACAATAGTTTTCAAACCCGTCTTTAATTGCTTGCACAATAGATGTTAATAATTTAGAAAGAGGTTTCATAGAGTACTTTGAAGACCCAGCAATATATCGTTGTTTTTAGGGACACTTATGTAGTTTATGTGTCCAATACAGTGATGGAAGATAAAGTTTACCATATTAATTTTTTCCTGTTTACGTAATGTGATTCACATACAACAATAATGTTCTTTGGGCTTTATCCGCGGAAACAACAACATTTTTTTCATTGAAGTATGATAGTATGTGGGCTTTTAAAGATTGACGTAGAATGTGTATTGATAGACCCATTAAGTCTCCCAATTCTGTATCAACGACCTTACAGTCTTTATCCATTCGGAAAGAGTATCAATGTCTTCTTTCTCGCTTTTAACCTTTGCCTGCGTAATCCTCGGAGAATCCATCAACATTGTAAAGTTGTATGTTTAATTGATGGATTTAGGCTACCGATAATTTGGACCTTTGGATGACACATTTCGCAGGAAATTGTTATTTACAATTTTACAGGCACAACATTTTCCGCAGTGGAAGTAATGACGCTAACGATTATTTTTGACAGAAAGCCATCTATAGACATTCACAAGTAGCTTCTGTATCCAGCCATTGTTTTTAAGTCAGTATGATTCTGTCTTGATCCAACATTCAGGATCGGGCATATTCTCAGTCACCATTAATAATAGCACAGCTTTTGATGTACATTATACACAAACAAACAATCCTAACCGTCACATGATAGACAATGAACCCCAAGTGTATGCTTATTTCGAATTCATAATGAACTGTTAGACACTTTCTTCAAACTTGGGCTATTTGTTTTCTGCAACTGATAGTAACCAATTGCCAATGGTGCGTTTGAAGTCATATATATATGCCCTTACCATGTACTGCATACTGTTTTCACGTTATCTGCTGTAGACAACACCAACCTGTTTTAACATGAATATGAACCGATATAATGATAGATTCTGCTGATTCAAATGCATTCTTAAATTTGAAATTATTTAAATGTTTTATCTTATTTTATACCTTCCTCATATATTCAAATTTGTTCCATTACATGTAATTTTTTTTTTTAAGAATTAGACATGACGCATGATCATAAGATACTATTTTACTTTAAAGTAGAAAAACTTTCATGAGAAAACACGTTCGTATATTAAAGAAATAATGCATGGGGGCTTGAACATCTAACAAATGTCTAATGAATATATTCAAGCCCCCGTGAATAAGTTCGATTATAAAAGGACAAGTACAGCAATTGTTTTGGGTCGAAACGCTCTAGGTCGAGGTAAAAAATTGCCGTTCTCATAAATAAACGCACGGTTAAGTTGGCGTAAAAGAACGAATCAAACTGAATGAGTTCCATGCTTTAACCATTTACAATAAGGTATTTAGATAGTTTTGGATGAATTTAAATAATAATTTACTTCTTGTGATGATCTCCGGTTTCACAAGCGTGTATTTCCCTGCAAAATGCTTATATTTTTACTCGTGCTATGACGTCGGGTACCTCATTCATTAAAAGGAAATGACACGGGAGTACGATCGGAACAGCACATGCAATATATTCATATTCATCCTGCAATTGGTGTCTTACGTTAATATACAGAAACAGTCCTACATATATGGATATGATGTATCGGTATACTATACAGATATCGCTTTGGAGCTCCACCCACAACCGGGACTGCGTTTGTGTATTTTTGTTGACGAGTGTTGTATGAACCTGCGTGACCTCAGAATGTGCGTTACAATCGCATTCCAATGACGTATTGTTTGACCTTATGCGAATTCACGATTATTGTTGTACGTTCATTTAGTTTTCAAACATTTCTTTAGAGCAATAAGAATAAAACCAATTTTCTGATAACAGACAAACATGAACCGTAGTATTTTCTACGACGAAAATCATCGATGTCAAAACTTGAATGTTTACAAGTGTGACAAAATCAACCATTTCAATTTCAGCGTGCATATTAAGTAATGTCAAGTTCAGTTAAAACTTCTGAAGCGGAAGACAACTTGTACACTTCTGTTTCAAATTGGACACTGTTTTGTTTTTACTGTTGAAATTAATCATAATGTTAAAAATCACCTTGAGCGATGTATTCTTGTTGACTTTTCGAGATTCTTTTTTGCGACCCCGTCTGTGTTGTTTCAATATTATTACGCGGGCTTCAAGGGCTTTCAAATATAAATTAAATGCAATAAATGTGAGTTTTTGTGTCTTTCAAAGCATAAACAATATACAAAATTATTTACAGGATAAAGACTGTTTAGTGACTTTAAATATCAAATGTATTTGTACTCGGCTCGAAATAGGAGCAATAGCTCGCTTAAGCTCACACAACACCTGTTTCGTATCCTCGTACTCTTACAGCTGTTATTTAAAGACACTAAACAATTATTGTCTATTTTACCACGGGTGTGTACTCAAAGCGTTTGAAGGACGTCATGTTAAAACGTTCAATAATTTCAATTGATTATTATTTTTCGTTGCTATAATTGACAATTGAAAAACAATTTATTACAATATCTGTTTAAATGAATAAAATCAGTGATAATGTTGGTAGAAACAGAAATATGAGAGATAGGATCTCGTCGCAAGTCTACCTTTTAAGTATTACGTTTCAATGCTACAGGTTTTATAAGGTATAATTGAATATTAAGAAAGATGGTCTTCTTGCATCTTTTCATACTATTGTTTTTATGTGTTAGCGGATTTTTGTTGGAAGGTAAAACACAGACTCTTATTAGTACCACTAATTCCCCATTATCTGACGATCATTTTGAAATGCTGTAGGAGTTATTGGTTGAACAGAGACAGATTCAAAGGGAACAGGAACAAATAATAAAACATCTTCAACAAGATCTTTTAACCACAAAACTTGAAGTAACGCAAGCAATTCACGATTTGAATAAAATATCATGCATAGAAAAGGGGTCTGATGAAGTTTGGAATTTAACGAGGACCCTTCATACACGAATCGACATACTGAATGTGTCACAGTATCGTCAAATCAATACTGTGAAGAATATTTCAAAGACATTCCAAGTTTTAGAACATGAAATTGCAACATCAACGTTAACCCATCTGAAAAAATTCCATTAATCTGCAAAGTTTGGCCAATGTGGTAAATACGGCAAAACATTTGGAAGCCGGGATTCAGGAAACACATTATAGACTTGCTGCGCTTGGAAATGACGCTGACGCTAGAAAAAAAATGATTTCATAGAGAAAAATGGTAAATATCTCACATGATTTGGAACAAAAAATGGAACGATTCAAATAAGAGATGTGAGTGCCATTTCACATTCTTGAACAATGTTGAAAGCATGGAAGGATTACAATTTTCGATGCAATCACATGTTTTCGAACTCGGTTATATGTCAAACAACTTATTCTGAAACGGTATACATACCATCAGTCCGGTTAGTAATTTTTTTACATTTCGAATCATAGATGGACCATCCAGTATGATGCCCTTAATGAAGGATTTACATAAAATGAAGATCATCGCAATCTTTTAGTGCAAATATATATTGGTAAATCTGTGTCGATGGGTTGTTTCATATGTGTGTGTTATCACATGTACGAAGATCTCACATTTCTTTTATTTATGTATTAGCCCTTTTCAATCGTAGATGTGTGTGGTTCAATGAAAAAGCAGAGTGTTTTTGTTCTGCAGCATACACAGATACCAATGAGTTTACCAAACAACGCACCGGCATCGTCAGAACTTAACGAGGTATTATATCGGCAACGTCACCGAGAGTTTTTTGTAATAACCATTGACGAGGCATAATGTGTTTCGAAGCGTCAAGTTGCAGAAGCGCAGTTTGAAAATTAAACCCGTAGGCAGACTTTAAAAACGGTACGAAATTTAAACCCCAAACAGATATTACATATTGTTTATTATTTTGGTTGAGGTTATTAACATTTATGTCAATTATTTATTCATATTTCAGTTATCATCTTTGCATTTGCAAAAAGAACCTTAAAGGTGGACAAGTGGTAATTTTTAGTGATGTTGATAATGCAAATGGTTTTGGAAATTCATATACCTTTGAGACAACACGTGAATGTATTTGCGACAAAAGTGGGCTTTACCTACTTGCTCATTACCTTTCAACAAATACCGTCAATGCCAGTCTTAATATATATAAGAACAACATCTTTTTTGGAGCAGCATATGGATCAAAGGTACAATATTATGAAACTCTGAATTTCGTATCCATTTTGCAGTTGTATGTAAATGACATCTTGCACGTAACATTTGGAGGAGGGCTTATTTATGGAAAACCCGAATCAGCGGTGTCTATTAAACAAATAAAATAAATCCAGGCTGATTCTATAATTGTTTATTCTAGTTAATCATTTCAAGAAATGCGTCGAAACATATAATTATTTTATTGCTTTGTATGTTTATTTTGTGTGATTTTCGTTTTTTTTGTGTGTTTAGGAGACTAGTGCTTATCATTTTTCCTTTGTTCCAAGATTATCATTTTTTTTTTATGTTTTTCCGTTGTTTTTTTTGTCATTCACGCACATATCTTATTTCTTTAAAACAGAACACATCCTTCGATCGTACCATACATCTTTCCTTTTGATGATTTACTCCCGTATTGTCATTTTCATTGTCTATTTCATATTAATCAAGTCAAAGTTCCCCTTTTCTGCTGATGTATGAGTCAATAACCTTTAAAAATAAATTATAGTTTAGCAAAAAAAATGAAATTTAATATTCTGAAATAGTCTATGCAGCTACAAAATGTAAAAATCCGCTCTATGTAGTAACTGGTCGAATGTTTTGGTAATTCCATCTTCAAAGTTTGACAAATATAATTTAACGGGTTCTGATAAGCTGATCTGATATATTTAATGAATGGCTATTATTTATTTTGATTTTATTGAACCAAAAACGTCAGAGTGGGCGTGTCACCATCAAAATTGACAACATTGAAAATAAAACTAATAATTTTAACCAATCAGAAGACAGTAAAAACACCAAATTTATATATTACTCAATACATTTATTTTCTGGTATCGAATGTATTTCCTTGATCAGCCTTTAAGCAGCGCTTGCATGCGTTATATGTACATGTATATTCCAGATAATAAGGTATTTCAGAGTTTGTTTTTTCTATGATGTATTGAGGTCATGTTGCTCAGTCTATAGTTTTTTATGTAGAGTTTTTTAATTGTTTGACCTTTTGTCGTTTAAAAAATTGTTGACCAAATATTTCTGGTCTTTTTCGACTTCTGACTGTAATGAACATTTAGTATTCTAGGCCTCTTTTTTAATTTTTAAATTGATAATGTGTCTTTGAAGCGTATTTGCATTATTGGACTTCATTCACGAAGTAAGTGTTTATATACGCTAATAAATTATGCCTGAAATAGTTATCAAAGGTACCAGGATAATAATTTAGTACGCCAGACTCGCGTTTCGTCTACATAAGACTCATCAGTGACGCTCATATCAAAATATTTATAAAACCAAACAAGTACAAAGAGCATTGAGGATCCAATTTTCCAAAAAGTTGTGCCAAATACGGCTAAGGTAATCTATGCCTGGGACGCTTTTCAAAAATTATTTTATCATAAGTGCAGTTTTACTAGGCACAATAGAAGACTTTTAAGATGCTAAAGATATTTTTGATATGATTGTTTTAACTTGTCATTTATTTCATTTTGAATTTTTTGTTTACCTAAATACGACTAGGGAAATCCAATCATTATTGCATGAAAAGTTCACGAAAGGTTAAAATTGGCCCTAAATTTTTTAATGTTATTTAAATCGGGCCTTAAAATAACAAATTTCTAATAGAAATACTTGTGAAAATACTATTAATAAAATGAAATATATTTTTTCTGGTACACTTCTTTACAAATTATGAAGCTATGACCCCTTGGATAAACAATACTTTCATTTTTATGTCAATCGTGGATATTTTTTTCCAAAATTTTAATTGTTTTTGACACAATTTACCTGGACCGCCATCCACGATCCAAATTTTTTTGATATTGATGAACTCTATATCATATTTTAGATTGTAGGCGTCGACAAAGGTGTTTCTAAAGCTGTTAGTTCTGAAAAATGCACAAAATCATCATATATTGACAAAATTTCCACAATGGGCTTGTAGAAATTTTGTCTATATACCTTTTCGTTTTTCTTTGTTGACATAATTGTATGTTTTTATAATGATCAAGTTTATACCCATATGTTGAGTGCTGTATCCCTATGTTTTGACATTTGTAACTTAGACTAGTTTCCAATTTCGCAGGGAGAATTCACCTTTTCAGAATCTAAAGAACTATGGGTAATCTCATTGTTCTTACACCAAAATGAAAAATAACGTTACGTCATTGGATGGATTTCCATTGTTTAGAAAATTATAAACCAATCACAACGTTTTGGGGTACGCTTTTAAAACAATATTACCCCGAAATAATTGTATCCTTAAACTTTGCTGATCGGGTTCCATTCATATATATTCCCAAGAACTAGAAATTAAAGAACCAACAAACACGGGATACATAAGTTACCCTGCAATTACACAATGACGAGATGCATATGTACCTGGCCACGTAAAATAAGCAATACCAAAAGTAGACTAAACAGTAAAAGTCATATTCACAAAAACATATAAAATAACACTTTATTAAGATTTGATGCTGACCATTTGAAAGGATAGACATTACTTAAAGGATGTCCCAGGTTGTACTGTGCATACAACTTGTGCAACTATGGCTTAGTTTAAACAATTATAATTCATATATTAACTAAATCACGTTAGAAATATGGTAAGAGATGATAATGTTGTGACAAGAATATTCAACTGACCATTTGAGACAGGAATTGTTAACTTTCATTGTCAAATGAGCATACATTAACACGTGGACTGGAGACAGAGGCAGGACTGTATACTTTTTAAAATCTTTAATGACAAACTTCTAAACAGGACATTTATAGTATTCCTAAATGCTTTAAATTTGTATTCAGAATAGTTCCAAGCAGGTGCAAACATTTGAGTCAGAAAACATGCGCATTGGGTAAGCTGGCAAAAGTGAAAGTCTTGTTTTCAAATTCTTTAAAAAATTGAAACAGGGGTTGGGGTATAAAAAGTGCATTTAAAGGAAATTTAGATTATATACAGTGTGTTATCAAGGCTATAATTCTGATTAATAAGTATTTGTATGAGGAAAAGTGTCTTTAGGGAGTTTTCTATTTGAATAAAGTTTTGTATAGATTGCAATTTGTTTAACAGCTGTTTCTCATCCCACGCCTCTTTTAAGGGGATATATAATATTTATAGATAATTTGATTTGCTGACATGCTGGTTCCCAGAAATGATATCTATCTTTTTGGTGGGGTTCGTGTTGTTTATTCTTTAGTTTTCTATGTTGTGTCGTGTGTACTATTGTTTGTCTATTTGTCCTTTTCATTTTTAGCCATGGCGTTGTCAGTTCAATTTCGATTTATGAGTTTGACTGTCCCTCTGGTATCTTTCGTCCCTCTCTTTCTCATCTCATAGGTACATAATTTGGGCCTGTTACCAGAATAAAAACATCCTACTACGGTAAAATAAAAATCTGAAGTAGGCAAAAAGTAAAGGTTGGGCTAGTACACAATATAAGTATACAATTAAATTTGAACAATTCATATCAACTTTTCTATGAGTTAATTTTTGTTAAACAAGTGTCACAGTTTAAACCCCAAAGTGAGTTATGGGATATTGCATTATCTATATTTACAGAAGTGCATCCCATAACTCTTCTGGTCGAACATATGAATTTCATGAGTATAACGAAATCATAGAACTAATTTTAATAATGTTGAAGTTAGGAACATGTAGCATTTTTTAGTCTTATGTGTTTGATTTTAGATAATGTTTGATTTATATGTTTTGGAGTTTAGGGTGGAATCCATTTCGTTGAACTTATACATATACTGACGGACTATATGTTTATTAAGAGTTCATCAATTCTTCTATTCTCTTATTTCTTCTTAGTACAGTTCTACTCTATTTTTCTGGTTCATTAGTCAGTCAGTCATGTGTCAGATTATCTTGTCTACTATTGGTCACAGTCATTGAGTTCATAGTTTTTGCCACTCTTTTTTATATACCTTGAGAGAAAGCTTTACATGTAGCAGCCATATTTAAAATAGTTATATAGTTAAATATTCTGGACACTTATTCCATATTAATCAGGTCAGTTACTAATATTTTAAGTCTTTAATATTTGCACAGTATTCCTTTAGTTTGAGTCTGAGAGAAAATGTATTTTGAATAAGTCAGAATGATTGTGCATGGATGATAGATATTTTATTTTAAAGAAGTATTTTCATGAACTCAGAGAAATAATATATCATAGATATATTAATGATACATGTATTGGTACAGTTATTTTATTATTATAAAAGGTCCAAAGTAATGTTTGCTGAACATTAAACTTATTGTTTATATAAATGCTAGCTGATATAGTTAGTTCATTAGACTTATGTAGGTTATATTTGTATTTTAACAGGACCAGAATATCTTCATATTATATTAATCTGGTGATGTTTCCAAACAGGAGATAGACCTTTGTACCATATACATGGTAAGATCAGTGTTACGTGTATTTTTAGTTTACTGTATTGTCTGTGTTTGTCTATTTAATTTTAGTTCAGTATATGTATTGTTTATGTCTTGTGAATAGTAGTTACCTGTATGTCAATTATTACATGTAAACATTATAGTAAGAAATTGTAGTTCAATCATAAATATATGAATGAGTAGCGTAATATAATTGGACATATGTAGTAATTAATCCTGACTTGGTTTATAATTGAGTTTGATTGAATTCATATAATTATAATATATACACTTAAATAGTATTGGTTGTATTCTTACAGAAAAGAGCTAGTTTATCGTATTTTATACATGCACTTTCCGTTTTATGATTTAGAGTTATATCCCTTTGTACACTGTACTGTCTATGTATTTACGTTTTGTTATTTGTGTACTTTCAGGGTTGATTTATTTATGTCGTATGAATAAAGCATCTTAAACTTGACGAATAATTTTATTCTGTCCAAGAACCCTATTACATTTGGCGCCCACTAGTAGGTTAGACGTTCAACGACATATTTCCTGTTGGAGCCTCACTGAAGGTCGGGATCTAGGACGTGACATCCACCGGAAGATTGGAAAAATCAGTCGAAAATATTCAACACGTTGGTGAAAATTGTTTATTGTACAGACTATTTGCTGTTGTATACATTGTTTATGTAATGAAATGGTGAGAATATACACATAGTTTACACTCTATATAAATATTTTGTAAATATTTGGTATCAGAAAGCCACTATCGAAGAAAAACATTGACTTTGAAAACATCCATCCGTAATTTGGATATGCACATAGAGGTTTCAACTGGTACCAACTGATCAGAAGTCCAAGCTATGGATCCACTACTCCACGCATGGAGAAAACAGCTGAAATCTGGACAGAAACCAGTAAAAGGAAAGATATTATCAAGTCCACTAAGTAAACAGTTCAACCATCGCAGACTTATAGATGATGTGCTTTACAGAGAGATTACTATCGACGAAAAGATACATCATCAACTCATCAAACCATCTTCAAACATCAAATTAGCATTAGAAGCACTACATGACGAAATGGGACATCCAGGGAAAGACAGAACCACCAGTCTAATAAGAGAACGTTTTTACTGGCCTGGGATGAATAAAGATATTGAAGAATGGATTCAACGATGCGAAAGATGTATTAGGAGAAAGAAAGATCCAGGAAGAGCACCACTAGTCAACATCACAACAACTCAGCCAATGGACCTTATATGCATTGACTACCTTACTCTAGAACGATCAAAGGGAGGAATTCAAGACATCTTGGTAATCACCGACCACTTTACACGTTATGCATAGGCCATACCAACACGCAACCAGACTGCAAAGACATCTTCAGAAGCATTGCTCAACAACTTCATCGTGCATTATGGTTTACCTAACAGAATTCACTCAGATTAGGGTCCATCCTTTGAACGTAACATCATTTAGGAACTTTGCCGTCTAACAGGGATAAAGAAGTCAAGAACCACACCATACCATCCGATGGGCAACGGCATGACTGAGAGGTTTATCCGTACATTACTGTCAATGCTTGGAACTTTACAGCCAAAAGATAAGATCAACTGGAAAGCGTACGTAGCTCCGTTAGTGCATGCGTACAACTGCACTCGTCATGAAGCAACAGGACAATCACCTTACTTTCTGATGTTTGGTCGACAACCAAAATTTCCCATCGATTTAGCATTTGGACTGGTAAAGGACAAAGATAGGAAACCACACACCAAGTACATACAAGAATTGAAGAACAGACTAGTGGATGCATATTAGCTTGCTTCAGAATCAGCAAAGAAGGCAAATGAGAAACAAAAAGAATATTACGATCTGAAAGTTAGAGGAGCAGTGGTGGAAAAAGGCGACAAGGTATTAGTGAAGAAAGTTGCATTTGATGGAAAGCATAAGCTGAGTGATAAATGGGAGAACGATATTTATTTAGTATTATCACAACCTAATAAAGATATACCAGTGTACGTTGTACAAAACAATAGTGGCGAGGGGCGTAAGCGTACATTACATAGTAATCTTCTATTACCTGTGTGATATATTTCAAGTCAACCACCAACGACAGAACCATTACCTAGACCAGTCCCTAGACCAAGAACGAGATTGCAAAAGAAGATCAGCTCTAACACAAACTGTACTATGGAGGATACCGATATCGAAAGTGATATGATTATGAGATATTCGTACATCAACGACCAATGGTTGACAACACTTCATCCAGTGTTGATGATGATGAAACAGATAGTCTTGATGATCACGAAGAAGAAGTACTACACACTCCGGAGTCAGATGGGGACGCTCATGATATAGATATAGAGGTACAGGAACTAGATTCCTTACACGAGGATGAAGAGCAGGAGTCGTCTTTAGAACCAGAGACGCCAGATCCAGCTCATGATGATGATATACCTCCAGTTGTGCCTCGTCGACCAGGCCGAGAGAGGACGCAACCTAAGTGGTTACAGTCTGGTGATTTTGGGACGAAGTCTGCAGTTCCACCTATTGATACACCCGTATTGTCACCAGCTGAGTGGAGACAGAAGGCAGATTGCCTGTCTAGCTGTATTGCTAGAGGTTTATTTTTAGGGATAGAGCTAGAAGCAGGGAAGGCTTTATTAGCCATTTTGACCGATCATTGATGTTTTATATTTTAGCTTTACTATTGATACTATTAATCTTATATTTGATGATATTTCAGTGGATTATCCTGATTGATTCCTACTGTATTTATTAGTGATTGCAGTATCAGTACATTGAAGCTTCATATATAATACTATTTCATTTATATTTTTTATAGATATTATGTTGTATACTCTGAAATGACGTGGACGTCATTTTAGATGCCAGGGGAGTATGTGGTAGAGTGTTTAGCATTAATATTTATTTTCTTTTAGAATAATTAATATTAATTAGTAGTTTTATTATATGTTTATTAAGAGTTCATCAATTCTTCTATTCTCTTATTTCTTCTTAGTACAGGTCTACTCTATTTTTCTGGTTCATTAGTCAGTCAGTCATGTGTCAGATTATCTTGTCTACTATTGGTCACAGTCATTGAGTTCATAGTTTTTGCCACTCTTTTTGAAAAACCTTGAGAGAAAGCTTTACATGTAGCAGCCATATTTAAAAAAGTTATATAGTTAAATATTCTGGACACTTATTCCATATTAATCAGGTCAGTTACTTATATTTCTAAGTCTTTAATATTTGCACAGTATTCCTTTAGTTTGAATCTATTACTTAAGATTTTCATATTCCATTATAGGCTACAACACTGTACTATATGTATCTAGTTATTTTATGTGCTCTATTAAAGAAATACAAAATAATTTGCTGCTGACTTCCAAAAAGTATGTTGATCAAGAACAGATATTTAAAAAAAAAGGGGGGAGGGCAAAAATAAGTAGCAATGCATTTTTAACATGTTTTCTACTGAATTGTTCGAAAAGGCTGTCACTCAAATTTGATGTCGGCATGAATATCATAGACAAGCTCCGTTCGTTAAACAATAGGCTTCAATTTCAATAATATAATAATAAGTGCTAGTATAGCACAAAACTGTTTTGTCCAGGTTTTTATTATAAAAAGTCACTGTGAAAGATTTAGAAAATGTAAGTATAGTCATCTATGAAAGAATAGATACTACAGCTTTTCATATACTCGCATGTAAAAAGAAATTTAATAACTTCAATGCTAATGACAATTTATGCATCAATGAATTGTAGCAGACTTTGTGTTTCTTAGTTTATAAAATTGATTGTGCAAATTATAATATTTTCGATGTAACATCTGTAAATATTATTCTACGTTCATTTCAATTGCAATTACAACATAAAACAATTCATCATTTGCATAATCAATGAGGACCTGTACAGGGTATTGGCAGCATGGAAGAGAGGGGGCGGAGAAGGGAATGAAGGGGGCTGGAGAAGAGAGGGAAGGGACAGGAGAAAAGAGATAATGGATAAAAACGGAGACACAAATGTATATTTAAATTAATAAAATTTAGCGGGAAAACAATTATTTAATAAATGAGTAAATCAAAAGATTGAAGAAAGTGCTAACAAAAAGTAAAATAAAAAAAAAAAAACGACTCCGAAAAAATCTAAAATCTCACACTTGTCAATGTTGTATAACAGTCGTAGAAAATTCCCCAAAATTGCATAGTTACGAAAAAAATATTCCAAACCTCGTCAATAATTTATTTCGATCTTTTATATATGGAGAAAGATTAAAAGCTAACAATTTTCCGGATTTTATTTTGAGCCCGAACATGTAAAGAGTTGTTTTTTTGTTTTTAGATAAATTGCTTCAAACGAGGGACAGTCAAACTCACAAATCGAAAACAAATTGCCAACGCCATGGAAAAAATGAAATGGACAAACAGGCAAACAATAGTACACATGACACAACATAGAAAACTAAAGAAGAAACAACACGATCCCAACCAAAAACTAGGGGTGATCTCAGGTGCTCCAGGAGGGTAAACAGATCCTGCTCCACATGTGGCACCTGTGACACATTTCTTCAAAGTTGACCGATATACATAGAATTTGGCATAATGATGACATTACATTTTCTGAGAGGTATTGAAAAACTATATAACGGGATCTGAATGGTGCTTGTTATTTTGTTTTCATTTCCCCTGTCTGGTTTCGTAAATTTCCTATTAATTCTACTGATTTAGTTTTATTTCCAATTAATAGGATGCAAATTCAGCTTAAATTGTTTTTCTAGTGCACAGTGATTTTCAAGTACAATTTAAATTGATTGATTTGAGGTTGCAAAATGTTCAGGACGATACAATACAATTTGAAATTGTTGTGTCTAAATAACACATTTCTAATCCAGCCATGCAGTTTTATGGGTTTAAATGATGTCGGAAAAAGTTACAAGAGAGAGAGACAAAGGAGGGGTCGGGAGAAGGGAGAAGAGGGCAGATACAGGGAGAAACCCAACCCCTTGTACAGCCCCTCATCAATTTAACTAAAAATATATATATTTGCACTTTACTTTTATTTTTTTTTCTCTATTTACTCTTTAAAAGAGACATATACAATTTTGCTGATAAAATCACAATGATTATGTTGCTCAAGAAATAATTAAGAAAGTGTGAGTAAGATAAATTTTAGTTGTAGCTTGTGTAACATCCAGTTTGATGGGTTTTAGTGAAATGTATGTCGGAAAGGGTAAAGTAGAGAGAAAAAGGAGGGGGCGGAAGAAGGGAGAAGAGGGGGCAGATACAGGGAGAAACCCAACCCCTTGTACAGCCCCTCATCAATTTAACTAAAAATATATATATTTGCACTTTACTTTTATTTTTTTTTCTCTATTTACTCTTTAAAAGAGACATATACAATTTTGCTGATAAAATCACAATGATTATGTTGCTCAAGAAATAATTAAGAAAGTGTGAGTAAGATAAATTTTAGTTGTAGCTTGTGTAACATCCATATGTACATAATTTACACAATTTGCATAATCAATTTGATAAGCGAAGAAAGACGAATAATTGTTGCATGACTCACCAGTATCATTAAAGAACCTTATTTTACGAAAATGACAAAATAACTTTATAAAAATATCAGGATAGAAATAAAATACAAAAAAAAAATATAAAAAAAAAACATTTACTAAAAAAATAACAATTAAACATATAATAAAAATAAATTTTCTATATCTTAACCAGACATAATGATGTGTATAAATGATTAATTAGATATAAAATATGTTGTATGAGACAACTATCCATCTAAGTCAGAACGAAAAACTATTATACATTTGTAGGTCAAAGTACGGTCGTCACACAGAACAGCAGACTATAAAAGGACCCATGATGACTAGTGTAAAACCATCGTTACGGGAAAACCGACGAACTAATCTATATAATGAGCATGATAAAAGAGCTATCACATCTTCCTTAAACCATATCCTAATGAATATGAGTTTAAAGAAATACCAGTGTATCATCTACTCAAGTGAAGGCAACAGTAGTATATCGCTGTCAAAAAAGTCATAATTTGATCAAGAAAAAAATCAGGCTTACAAACTAAAACCGAGAGAAACACGTTAACTATGAGGGAAAAACAACAAAACAAATTAATACTGAAGTTTAACAAAAATACAAAAAAACAACAACACTGCAATGCAACATAAAATGTTCATATCATTTAACAATTGACTCCACTGAAATAATGTACCATTGCATTAATGTATAAGGTGTCAGAACGAGGTTCAACCTTCATATATATATGCAGATATATATATACAACTCGTCTAAACATCAACCCATCAATGTTAGATCTGTAAATTTGCTTTCGCAAATTTTTGGTTATTCCTTCGCCGAGATTCGAACCCATGCTACTGTGATATCGTGACACCAAATCGCCTGCACTGCAGCCGTCCCGCTAGACCACACGACCATATATATACAACTCGTCTAAACATCAACCCAACAATGTTAGATCTGTAAATTTGCTTTCGCAAATTTTTGGTTCTTCCCTCGCCGGGATTCGAACCCATGCTACTGTGATATCGTGACACCAAATCGCCTGCACTGCAGCCGTCTTGCTAGACCACACGACCACCTGGGCTCTAATATATATATATATATTCTAATCTTGTCTAACAATGTTTAAGTCACCGTTTGCCAAATAGTCTAGGTGGTGCAACTACTGCATAGCTGACATTCAACACTGAATATACCGTTGTGAATGTTAATCCCTCACGTGCCATCTGCACTCGACTCCGATCTTAATTGACTAGGATTGTTGTCAGCTTCCCTACCGAATGTCAATGGTTGACAGCCACAATATAAAAAAAAATAGGGGCGTTGTATAGCAATCAATCAATCAGACACATCATGTAGAGACCTTAACATTTTTTAAACAACGTCCCGAAAAAGCGAAACATTTGAGTACAATTGTGTTTACATTTTGTAGATATTGAAATAATATATAATTTATCAATGTCTTTCTAGTTTGTAAGACTACACGTACATGTAACAATTCACTGATGTGAAACATATTTGAAGAAATGCAAGTGTTAAACAAAAGATAAATGATGTCCCACGCCAAACCCATTTTTGCATATATTTTAAAACCTACACAACATATGCCACTAATAATTGTTTCACACCTACAGCATTTCTCGATTCAATCTTTAACTGTATGTATGGAACGCCATAACGGTCTTATAGTGTAAATATTTAATGTGCTGTGTTGCTTTGCGTTTGTCCTGTCATTTCCTCTTTATTTTACATACAGATGCCTTTATTTCTGACAGTTCAACTTTGTATTATGTCAAATTAACTAATGGTTTGGTCAATCAATGTGAAATGTCATTTTTAAACTGACATTAAACTGTAACTACTATATAATTTGTGACTACCTCAAAATTTTATGATCAACCACTTTTACATGTTTTCATATGTTGTGTAACTTTAATTCAGCTGGTAATTGCATCTTGTCTCAAATTGTATCTCCAGTGAAAAACATCATACATGATGGTATAGTTCATATGCTAACAATTGGTACACTCTGTTAGCATTTATTACGTCATGTGCAAATGCCTTCTAAATGTTTTACATTTTTATGTCCAAACACCTAATAGATAAGTTGCAAACACTTATAACCTTTTATATACAAAATGTTAAATTATGCATTAAGAATACTATTTTGGAATACTGTCTGTCAGGTGATATGGAAGATTTTCCTTCTGTTGATTTGGCATGCAATGATCAAACATTTTTGATATTGAAAATGAAGATTAGATCTTTGTCCATAAATTACAGCATAAATAATTGCAAGGAGAAGAAGACTTTCACCCTGAAACTTGAAAATACTATTTCACATTTATAAACTATAATGAATCATTCTCGAAATGAAGAGGTTCATAAATCTTTGCTTGATGAAAAAAACTTGAACTAGAAAATTGTCGACAAAAGACTGGCATGATAATGGTGAAAAATTTTCAAATTATCTTTGTAAATTAGAATAAAAAATGCTAAATAAAACAATAACTGAACTAATTGATGATAAAGGTCAACATAAATCAGAGCAATCAAAAAAATTTACGGAACAACAAAAATTTTATAGGAATTTATACTCAAACAAAAAATAAGATTGTGACGATTCATCATTTTTTAATCAAAAACATTAATCTCACAGAAAAACAAAGATATTTTTGCGAGGGAAATATAACTTTTTATGGTAAAAGACCAGGTTCTGTAGGGTACACAGTACACTTTTATAAAAATATTTTGGAAAGATATTGGTCCTTTCATATTTCGGTCTCTTCATTTTGGATACGAGGTTGGAAAATTTTCTGGTTTTCAGTATTAAAGTGTAATTACATTCCTAAGGAGGGGACGACAGACAGTATATAAGTAACTGGCGTCCTATTAGTCTTTTGAATACGGAAATGATAACTGATTCTGCTATTATAGCTAATAGATTTTTTACAACGTCCCTGAAACGATTTTGTAGAAACAAACTTCAAGTTGGTAATTTTTTTTTTCTTCAAATTTTAATCATGTTAATTATAATCTGTACACAATTTACACATGTCACTATAAAAATAATACTTACTTACTTACTTACTTACTTATAATAATTGATATAATGGAATATATAATATTTCTGCTAGATAATTATCATATTAAAAAGGCATTACAAATTAAACAAGTGAGATTTTTTTTAAACAGATAAATAAAGTTTCTTCATGCATGACTGGTTATCGTGTACTCGAGGAGGATACATTATATGTAAGTTCTCTGTATATTGTACACTTTCTGCAAATCTAGGCACACCTCAAGAGTCTGGTCTATTTGTATTTTTTTTTTATTTTCAACAAGTAAAAATGAACACAATTTTTAAAGGTATGAATGTAAAGCACACGCTCTTTCTTCATATTCACTGAAACTTAATATGTAATGGTCTCATTCAACATACCTAATCATTCATATATATCTTAATACATTATATATCTCTGAATATAGTTCACATTGGCACTAATATTGATTTTGTCATTAGCAAATTAAAACATAACTAAATTTCATTATCTTTTGAGGCGAGATGTATAGGGGACACAGCCACGTTTACTTTTATTTCTATAGAAGTCGCTCTTCACTATACTACTACCTGTCGATACATTTATTTTTGGCATTGCACAAGTCATGTCTTCTTTGACTATTAATGACGTTAAAATACTAAATCCCTGTGATGTGTTTTAGTCGATTTTAGTCTCTGATGCATGATTTTTTACTATTAATTGGTTTTGGCTTTTAACTAGCTGTCAGTAACTGCGAGTACTCTCAAATCGTATTTTCTTTTTAATTCGACCTGTTGATACTGTTTATAATGCTTTTTTGTCATTTTTTATTTATATGGATCTTTGCTGTATACCAGCTTTGATTATTTGTAATATCTTCAATTTTTCACTTATTCTTACAACATTTGTATAAACTTCAAGATTATATAAAAAACGTTTTTTTTCTAAAGTGAACATTGATTGGTTAAATATTTCTCAGTGTGTTTGAATTTGTTTGTTAGCCTTTTGGTCATGAATGTTTGTCTCTAATATTTAATTAACTGTGCATTTGTATTCAGATATCGCAGATCAAATTTATTCGTTCATTGTGTAATCATACGTTTTTTGATTGAGTCGAGTCTGCCAATTGATATTTTATCGTATGTTTTTATATGTTGTGATGAAATGCTATTGTTTCAGAAAAAGGGAGAAGGTTTGGGCCCATTAAAACGTTTAATCCCGCTGCAAATGTTTGCACCTGTCCTAAGTCAGGAATCTTATGTACAGTAGTTGTCGTTTGTTTATGTAATATATACGTGTTTCTCGTTTCTCGTTTTGTTTATATAGATTAGACCGTTGGTTTTCCCGTTTGAATGGTTTTACACTAGTTATTTTGGGGCCCTTTATATCTTGTTGTTCGGTGTGAGCCAAGGCTCCGTGTTGAAGGCCGTACTTTAACCTATAATGGTTTAATTTTTGAATTGTTATTTGGATGGAGAGTTGTCTCATTGGCACTCACACCACATCTTCCTATATCTATTAGCAATCAAAATCGCAAATCAATCAACAGCTGAAAGAAGAAGAAAACCACACTCCATAAAACCACATTGACAACGAAGCATTGAAAAGCCAGTTTGAAATTTCAGAAAAAATCATTTCAAGAATTATATACAAAATTTGTTATTCCAAGTCTATAACTTTAATTTAATATTATTCAATTTCTTAAAATACCACATTCCCAATACTTCATCAACAGCCACATGCACACATATTACCTTAAATTAGGATAGAACGAATAAGTTCTCAGCATTTTAGAAAGCTCAAACTTGTATGCTTTGGCTTTCAGATGCAAATTAAAGATATTTGTAACACAACAGAAGTCATGTAAGTAATCGATTCAGACACAATTTAAGATTTTCAACATCACCAAATCATTCAGGTCTAATCAGTCATATTCGATAGTTTACTGTTAAATGAAAGAAATTCAGTAGTCAAGTCTTTTTCATAACTAAACAAAAAAGTTTGCCTATTTGAAAGTAGAAATATGAACTATTGTAAATGGAGAAAAAAACTGACAAATTAGTTACTGAGTGTTGGATTACTGTCTGTATTCATATCATCTTAATTTACTCATATATAACAATATGCAGTTTTAACAGTTAGTCAACAATACCAACAATCCAAGAATACTATGCATGATATGCTAGGCATTTGCAGGGTTACGTGATCAAACACTAATGAAACTAGTGCTGCATGATTCGATCCTTTTATATAACATAAGTACATCCAATTCATCTTTTGGTACGACAAGCCGTTTTACTATTTATTCTACCATCAATATACATAAAAACTTCATAAGATATCTTATATACTCTATGAGATATCTTTTATAGTTTATAAGATATCTTCTGTAGTTTATAAGACATCTTAAATAGTTTATAAGACAACTTTACCAGTTTAAAATATTTAGTTTATAAGATATCTTGTATAGTTTATAAAATATCTTAATATATAGTTTATAATATATATAGTTTATAAGATATCTTATAAAGTTAATGGGATATCGTATATAGTTAATGTGACATCTTATATAGTTAATGTGATATCTTATATAGTTAATGTGATATCTTATATATGTAATGTGATATCTTATATATGTAATGTGATATCTTATATAGTTTATAAGTTATATAAAAGAGGGACGAAAGATACCAGAGAGAGTCAAACTATTAGATATCTATAGTTCATAAGATATTCATATAAATTTTCTATACAATATAATATGAATTATCTGAGATGTCTTATAAATTATAAAAGATATTTCATAATATCACAAAAGAGGGACGAAATATACCAGAGGGACAGTCAAACTCATAATCGAAAATAAACTGACAACACCATGTATGAAAATTAAAAAACAAACAGAAAAAAAACAATAGAACATGTACACATGACACAACATGCTAATAACAAGGTATGCATGAATGAATTTTAGCAGACTTTTTGATGCTTTGTTATTAAAATTGATCATGAAAATTTTGATTTTTTTATGTAACATCTGGTACATATTATTCAACGTTCCTCTCAGTTGCAATTGTGACTTAAAAAAAATGTAATAGGCATAATCAATGTGACTAAAAATATATCTTTGCACTTTACATAGACCTTTATTCTATTTACTATTTTAAAGTATGAACATAGACATGTACAATTTTGCTGATAAAAACACAATGATTATGTTGCTCAAGAAGTAATTAAGAAAGTTTGAATAAGGTATATTTTAGTTGTAGCCTGTGCAACATCCAAATGTACATAATTTGCACAATTTGCATAATCAATTTGATAAATGAAGAAAAACGAATCATTCTTGCATGACTCGTCAGTATCATTTAAGAACTTTAATCAACTTAATTTACGAACTTCATTACAATATCAGGATACAAATAATATACTAACAAATAATGAAAAAAAAAGTTTCTGTAAACCATACTAACAAATATCAGGAAAAACATATACATATATATATATATATATATATATAAGAGAGAGAGAGAGAGAGAGAGAGAGAGAGAGAGAGAGAGAGAGAGAGAGAGAGAGAGAGAGAGAAAGGGGTGAGATACTGCCACTGCATTGAGTGTGATACGATATTTATCCACTCGAGACAGTTAAAATTTTTCATTTAAATCGCGAGGCTCGCCGAGCGTTTTAACTATTTAAATTTTAACTGTCGAGAGTGGATAAATATCGTATTACACGAGATTTGGTTTTAGAATCTGTTTTTCAAATGATTTTTTAATAATATGCAGGCAAGCGTATTCTTTTTTTCGAATGATCTACAAAACGATGTGTTCTTTCTATGTGACGTCATGGTCACCTTTTTTTCGTGCCGTAAAAATTAGAAATTCAGAGGAAAGCAAGAAAATTCGACGTCATAATCGAATGTTAACCAATGCAGAACTGATATCAAACGTACTAAACGTTGATTAAATTTTTTATACAATGGGTGCAGAAAGCTATCGACAAAGAATTAGAGAAATATATATATATATCAATTAAATAATAGAAAGAATAAAGTTTCTGGAAACTTTCTGTATATATATACCAGCCATTACATTCTGTTTTGACAATCCGAACAGCAAGATATAAAAGGTCCCAAAAATGGCTGGTGACAAATTTGTTTTTTCGTGAAAACCAACGAACTAATGTTTATCATAATGAAAATTGTTAAAAAAGTGATCACGTCGTCTTTGAAGAAATATCAGTGTATCATACACTCAAATGAAGGTAGTATATCGGTGTTAAAAAGAAGTCATAAATTTACTGAGAAAATAAATCCGGGTTACAAACCAAATCCGAGGGAAACACTTTAACCATGAGAGGTAAACACCAAAACAACAAAATTTCGTGCAACAAAAAAAAAAAAAAAACAACAACCAACAACTCTACAATGCAGCATACGTTTATCATACTTTTTACAATTGACTCCATAGAAAACAATAAACCATTGCATTTATATATTGGATATCATAACTAGGAATAATTTAGTCTAATATTATATAAATATTTTTTAGTCACCGTTTGCCAAGTGGTTAGGTAGTGCAACTACAGCATCACTGGCCTTTCAACACTGAAATTAATGTTGTGAATTTAAACCCCTCACGTGCCAGCTGAGCTCTACACCAATCTTAATTTAATGTCAATGGTTCACAGCCACAATATAAAACAAAACCTGAAAGTTGGGTTAAATGACAATCAATGAATCAAACAAATTATGTAAACCGTTTTTTAAACAACGACCCTAAAAGCGTAAAATTGGGATCACTTGTGTTTACATTTTCATGATATGGAAGATATTAAAATAATATATAATTAATTTATGTCTTTCTAGTTGAACAGACTACACGTTTAGGTAAAAATTCACTGATGTAAAATATATTTGATTAATTGCGAATGTTTAACAGATGTTGAAAGATGTCGCATGCCAAACCCATTTTGCATATTCAGTAATTTTGAACAAAGCTACAAAACAAATGTCACTAATGATTCTGTCACACCTACATCATTATTCGATTAAATACTTTAATTGCATGTGGTATATAAGTAGCCACTTCATTTTAAAGTTCTATCAAATTATCATTAGGTCTGTTATCATAGATTGGGGTAAGTGTTCATTTATTTTCTAAGGAACAAATATTCGTCTGATAAAGAAATGTCAGCTTTTGTTGTTTGCTAAGATATTAAGACAATCAACGCAACAATATCTAATTTGTCAATGAAGGTAAGGTCTTTATATTGTTTAAAATTTTCGTTTTTTGTACTTATTTGTTTTTTAGTGCATGTACTGATGTTATCTGTTTTTATAAGAATCAATTGAAAACTGACTCAGTAGATTTTCTCTCTTGTTTTACACCTTGAGAGACGATGCATAGTTTTTTTAACGTTCAATGAGTTATTTGATTATCTACAACTATTTATTTAAAAAAAGGAGATGTGGTATAATTGCCAATGATAAATTTATTACAGACAATCGAATATCGTATAAAGAACAGATATTGCAATGAGAGTAAAACAACAAAACATCAAAATTATGAAGTGAAAAAACAAAACCAACCAACAACTCTACAATGCAACATATAGTTTTCATACTTTTTTACAATTGACTCCATAGAAAAAATATACCATTGCATTGATATATTGGATATCGTGGCCTTCGCTTACTTTATGGGTCCCTATACTTTAGAGTTAAGATTCACTCATGGTTATGGTTTAATACGGTGATGTTTTTATGTTAGGATTAGGTTTTAGGGTTAGAGTTAAGTATGGATCTTTATTGGTTGGCACCCCTGAAGTAAAAGAAGGCCGATATCATAACTAGGACTACTATAGTCTAATATTATATAACAATCTTTAAGTCACTGTTTACCAAGTGATAAGGTAGTTCAACTACAGCATCACTAGAATTTCAACACAGACGATAACGTTGTGAATGTGAATACCTCACGGTCCAGATGCACTCGACCTCAATACTAATTGACTAGGATTGTTGTCAGCTTCCCTACCGAATGTCAATGGTTGACAGCCACACAATAACAAAATAGTGGAGTTTAATAACAATCAATCAATCAAACTATTATGTAGAGACTTTGATATTTTTTAACAACGATTCCAAAAAGCGCAAAATTGAGTACAATTGTGTTCACATTTTGAAGATATTAAAATGATACATAATTTAATATTATCCTTCTGGTTTAAAAGCATACACATTAACAGCCGAAGGCAATCAATTGGTCTTCAATGCAGCGAGATAATCCCGCACCCGGGGGCGTGTTTCAGGTTCCCCTAAACAAAAATGTATACTAGTAACAAGATAAGGGACGTCACTCTGAACTCTGAAATATATAAACGAAACTTAATTAAAAATCATACAACACTAACAACGCCAGAGGATGCTGACTTGGGAAAGATGCAAAAAAGTGACGGGGTTATACATGTATTTTTTTCTAAAAATCTCAACCCTCCACCTATACCTCTACGCAAATAACCATAGTAGGTGAAATAATATTAAAGCAAACATGTGCAATCTTTAATGACCTGAAAACCATGTCGTAACTTCTCTCTAATAAAGTCTGTTTACAGTTTTTTTTTTAGTTTTTGAGGTGATTGCCGACATTTTGTGCTTTATAAAGGATGTTAGCGTCGAAAGTTGCATGTGAAATACCGGAACGTATAAGAGGTCAAAATCAACTCCACTCTCAAGTATAAGTTGCATTGTTAATAAACCAAACCCGTTTTTTCGGCTGTTGATTGTGAGTTCGAACTTTTGTATAAGCATATTTTAGTAACTTGAAGGTACCAGTCATAATCGATGTTTACAAATTTTCGTTTAAGTTTTACAGTATCATGATGAAATCTGGTTGTTTGATTGTAAGCATCATCTGCATAATTCGTGTTTCTTATGGCGGAAGTAAGTATTCTTTATGTTATATCGTATACAGATAGGTGCTCTCATTACTTATACACTATGTTGACTGAAGGACTCAACAAGATATTTTTGACTGCTTTTTATAATCATTTCCGCATAAACGTTAAGTTTGAACCTGAATTCACAACAATGCATAATTATATTTACGTGACCACTTTAAATCAATAACATTTAAAATGTCAAAGTATACAGCGATTGTATACAAAGAGGCAAAGGGAAATTTAAAGTGGAATAAAAAACAAAGTCGACAAATGTTGATGTTTTAAAGATACAGTACGACAATGCCATAAGCGATAGTTTAAACTCGCAGATTATATTTGATTTTGGTTTCCTGTTTTGCTGTCGTAAATTCATTGGAGTTGTTATTCTGAGGTTGACATGTAGTTATATTCTATTATATTATTTGTTTATATATGTCTTTGTGCTGACTGTTATTTTTTTAGAAATCTATTTTCTTATTTATTAATGCAAAGTTCGGAGCTCATTATGTCATATTAAATTGAAGAACTGTACTCTTTAGGACTCACTGGAAATTGTCTGGCTAAAAATGGTACATGTGGGAAAAAGGGAGTTTCTTGTGATAATACGTTTGGTGAAGGATGGATAGATACAGGAAACTGTTGTTATGGAAAACCATGTTGTAAAATAGTTATCAAAGGTACCAGGATTATAATTTAATACGCCAGACACGCGTTTCGTCTACATAAGACTCATCATTGATGCTCATACCAAAACAGTTGAACGTAAATTAAGAACAATGTTGAAGAGCATTGAGGACCCAAAAATCCAAAAAGTTGTGCCAAATATGGCTAAGGTAATCCACTCCTAATGAAATGTAAACGTATAAATCATTCGATGGTTCTTGTCCTGGCTATTAAAACAGAGTGAAACAGAGGCATGTGCATGAATAGGAGAACGCATTGTAAATGATGTTAAACAATGGTATGCTGTTAGCAAATAATATAATATCTTGTTTACTTTCCTTTAAATGGTGTTGTCTTAACTTCAAAGAACACAAATGAAAGCCAAAAGTTTTTTTTTATCGCGACGACAGTCCCTTCTCAAGTCTAATAATAACATATGAAGTGCCCTGTTTGAAAAGTTTTTAAAACAAGATGTTTATTATTTATTATTACAGTTCTTGTCCATTCGTTATTATGCGTTGTTTTTTTTGATTTTGCCATGTGATTATGGACTTTCCAAATTGATTTTCCTCTGAGTTCAGTATTTTTGTGATTTTACTTTTTTTATGCGACCATTTCTATGACACTGTTGCATCGATTCGGTACTGACATGGTTTATTGTGAATCTTTTAAAGATATTCCGTGTTTTAATCTAGTTTTTACTCAGAAAATATAATGAAAAGTTGACCTCAGACTGATTTGGCTGATTTTTGTGTGTATTTTTTTCTACAAAATAGGGTTTTTCGATTGCTGACTATATACACCAAAGGCTATCAAACATCTGGCGTTGAGCCTTCCTTGTGAAGGTTTATTTAAACAACTTTAGACGCATGACATTTATAAAGTCTTATTTTCATTCTTAATGCTGTAGATTCCAGAATTTGATTTGATCCTCGGTTGCTTTTGGCCTCGATCTGAACTTCATGTTCACGCTTACGTAGCCATTGGGGGTTTTAAGATTAGGTAGACTGCCTTACTCTTACTTAAATACATTTATTCAAATGAAAACCTACAAAGCTCTTATTCTTAATTTTGTGAGCTAGGTTTCAGAGAAGAAAATACACATGTTAAACAGACTCGTACAAGTGCTTATGATGTTATATTTATAATACTTTGTTTGATATATATTAATAGAAAAAGGTTCCCATATACTTTTCCCACCAACAGTAACCGCCATGAAAAACCACAATTGTGTTCATGAAACACGAAACAGACACCAATCAATCAAGTAACAAATTAATCAATCAATCAGAATACACTTAAAAAAAAAAAAAAATCTGGCAAAATAATTGTTGCAAAGAATACCGTTCAAGCTGGTGATAGAAATCGTTTAAGACTTGCAGTGAGATGAGGATATTTTTCATTTACGTATCCAAGGCCTCACTGTGAACAACAATCAGCAATAAAAAGGCTTTATAACTTGAATTATTGTATGCTGGTTCATATTCTGGACGCCAATCTTTGCATTGTTGGCATGACACGGGTTCTGTTCTTCTCATATATGTTACTGTGGATTCATTATTATTCGTTGGATACCAATTTTCGTGGGTTTCGTGGATACAGGTGAACAACGATTCATATGTTCAACGCATTACAAATTTTCTTTATGCTTTCTACATAGAAATCAGCAAACAACGAATTCAGATATCCATGAAAATGTTAAATTTCTTCAATCCACGAAAATTGATATCCACGAAAATAAATGAATCCACAGTATGATGGTATGATACTAAACCCCTAACGGGAAGGATTGTGCCTGATATTCATATGATGAAATCATAATCTTTCAGTCAGTTTAATTGAAGTCTGGAGCTTGCATGTCAGTTAACTGCTAGTAGTCTGTTGTTATGCGTTTTCTTTTCTACATTGGTTAGAGGTATAAGGGGGGGGGGGGTTGAGATCTCACAAACATGTTTAACCCCGCCGCATGTTTGCGCCTGTCCCAAGTCAGGAGCCTCTGGCCTTTGTTAGTCTTGTATTATTTTAATTTTAGTTTCTTGTGTACAATTTGGAAACTAGTCTGGCGTTCATTATCACTGGACTAGTATATTTTTGTTTAGAGGCTAGCAGAAGGACGCCTCCTGGTGCGGGGATTTCTCGCTACATTGAAGACCTGTTGGCGACCTTCTGCTGTTGTTTTTTATTTGGTCGAGTTGTTGTCTCTTTGACACATTCCCCATTTCCATTCTCAATTTTATATTTAAATTTTTTGTTGTTGTGTTGCTTTGCATGTATTTACATTTTGTCATTAAAAGATACCCCATATCATTTGTTTTTCTATAAATGAATTTTAAGTTTTCCTTTTTTGAAATAGATAAAAACCAGAAATAAAACAATAAGACAACAGTGAAGAGAAAAGCTATCATAACCAGAAACTCGACTTAATTTTGAAGTTTGATATAAGTGGTGTATTTAAATTTATAATCTATAAATAAAGGCAACAGTAGTTTACCGCTGTTCAAAGTTCATAAATCGATTGGGAAAAAAACCAAATCCGGTTTACAAACTAAAACTGATGGAAAGTCATCAAATACAAGAGGAACACTACGAAAAACCTACCGATTTAATGCCAGTATACAAATTTGTTTTACACAGATTTATGTAGAGGTACAAGCTACAGATGTGGATTTGAGCTAAATTCTGAACCATGTGTTTTTAGTCAAGCAGCCTATGATGATTTTGATTGGACACGACATTCTGTAAGTTTTTGAAATACAAGGTCTGCAATTTACCAAAAAAATCCGTTCATTATACGGATGGTACATACAATTTGTTAAGAGAAGCCGACAATATAAAAATGGATATTTAAACTCATAAGTCGAACAACAAATGTACTTAAATGGTGCCACCCACTTAGCCCGTTTTCAGGTCTACATAAGTGATTATTTATTTGCATATTTTGTTTTCATAGTGCACCATTTTGATTCGATTATTTGCATTTTTCTTTGCCAACATTTTCTTCTTTCCCCTTAATAATAAGAAACAAAGACCTAAGAAAAATTTGTATAACATAATCTATCAAAATAAACTTTGATGGATGAATGGTTAAATTCAAGTGAAAAAATATTGCCTTTACTGTTTAGTTTGTTGTATGTGATATTTATTTGACATGTCTCTGTACTTAAACATTCAGTGATTGCGTTATTTTTTTGTTGTAAACATTTTGTATATTTTATTTTATGCCTCGTCTAGATGCCTTCTTATGTTTCTTTGTTACATATAACGTGACTCTTTACTTGTACATCTTGTAATTGTGCACTGTGCATTGTACAAGGTAAATATTGTACTCTTGTCTTTCATTTTTGCTAATGTCATTTTATACATTGTTTAGTTTATTTCATAATTAAATATTTGTTTGTTTTTAATAATTACGATTATAACTATTGACTGATGTACCCTTTTTTTGGCCATTTTTACTTACAAAGTATGTTTGTTTTGTTTTGCACATTGTTGTCAATACAATGGTATGTTATACACCTGTCATACAGGCGAGGGATTTAGCTAGATATACACCAGGTTTAGTCCTACATTTTCTACATAATAAAATGCCTGTACCAAGTTAGGATTAGAACAGTTGTTATTGATTTGTTTGATGTCTGTGAGCTTTTGATTTTGCCATTATTCTGCAAATATTGGACCAATAACATGTCGTCTGTATTAAGAATAAAATAATGGGTAATGACACATGCTCGGTGCATCTCTGCTTTCTGAGATGGTTCAAAATAGATCAAACATTTTGAAAATACGAATTCCAAACTGTTTTTTTTTTGTCAATATGGAAACGATGTCATCAAAAGGATTAATTATTATTCTGATTTTAAATAAAAGGAGCTGTTTACGGCTTGTGTTATCTCATATATAACACCATTCAAAAGATAAAATTAGTAGTGCATATTCCCCCATACCTCATACATGTTATAGTGTTAAATTTTGAAAAAAACAAGTTTGATTGATGAAAAAAACATACTCCTTCCCCTTTTGAAGTTAAATGTTTGCACACTAAACTGACTGTATGATGACATCTAGAAATCTTTTCATTTTTTGTGTCACCGGGTTGCTGTAACTTTAAAAATACCCTTCATATCCTTTAATTAAAGTTAAACTAATCCAAAAATGATAGGACGAGTTCATGTTTTAATGTAATATGTATATTTCTCTCTTTATTTTTCTTTTTTTTTAAATCTTAAACATTATGAATAATAAACGGAATTCAAACTGTTAACCAACTTCTGATATTTTAGGGTTCGACATTATCTCCAAAAACTGGGCCTGCAGAAGCGAGTGAGGGAACATATTATATATACATAGAGGCCTCTGACAATGCAAAGGGAGAGAAAACTATACTAACAACAGAAGCTAAAAACTTACAAGGTATTTTCATAAGTACGCAGTTGGAATGTAAAGTCATTTCTCCAGTAATGGCGTTCATTTCAAATGTATGTTTACAAAACAAAGGAATTACTAGGAGAGGATTATTACCAGGCTTGATAGTAAATACATGTCATCGGAAATGACAGAACTGAGACAGTATAAACATTATAAGCTGAAGATTTTCGAGGTCGATTCTAGTTATTTAATTTGTGGCTATCAACTTTTATTCGTGATTTCTGTAAAAGATTCGTTGGTTCCAGCGGATCTAGATTTGTAGATTAATTATAAACACATTTGAAATTATCTTGAAATAAAATTTCCTCTATACACGTGTATTTAAAGTGTTTTCTGGCCAGTTAACATCATCATAAAATTTCACAATTTGTTTCAGGTCAATGAACTGTTACCATGGTTATAATTTTGGAAAATGTACCTTGGTTTTCTATATATTGATATATTTAAAAAAAAATCAAAGGTTTTTGAACTTTTGTTGAAAATATTAAATATGTCATATTCTATAATTACTGTTAACTCAGAAATTACTGCGAGGTTTTTATTATTGCGACAAAATGCGATAGAGTTGTAAACGCAATAATTTAAACTCGCATTTTAAAATATTTAAGATAAATTTAACATGATTTTGATGAAAAAAGTAAAAATTAAATCGAATTTAAGTATTAAATGACAAAATTGAAATGATAAATTTATAGTAATAGATTTGTAAAAATCATAAATGTTCTGTTAACAAAAATTTAACAGGTTTAATGGTTAAATGTTTAGAACCAGTTTAAAACTAAAATGGTTTATGTCATTAATGTATGAAC
Organism: Mytilus trossulus; assembly: GCF_036588685.1. Taxonomy (NCBI): domain Eukaryota; kingdom Metazoa; phylum Mollusca; class Bivalvia; order Mytilida; family Mytilidae; genus Mytilus; species Mytilus trossulus. The sequence continues at coordinate 58,213,766 of NC_086381.1, read as the reverse complement.
ATGATGGATAACTATTTGAATAAATTTCAAAATAATATTAAATATTTAATATTAAAAAGATCATATTTTATATACTATTTGGAAAAAATTTGAAATTTGAATCGCTTATTATACTAAATTAGAATATATCAATGCTTTAGCAGTAACATTCAATAAAAAATGGCCTCTAGTTTGGAAAAAAAAACCAGGAAGATACAAATTAGAAATTAAAATATAACTCTTATTGCATTCTTGACAAGAGGCATCTCAATATCTATTATATTATGACTTTTTAAAATATTTTGATTATAAACATTAATATTGCAGCATGTCCTTATTGTCTGTCGTTCAAATACCACATGTATGGGACTGGCATAGGATCATTAAAAGTATTTGCTGGGGATAAAACATCTTCTCTGAAAAGTATCTGGAAAAAAATAGGAGCACAAACCCAAGATCCCCATAAATGGGACACTGGAACTATAGACATACCACTATTTAGCAATCTTGCTGTAAGTATTTTTATCGATTCATTTATTTTCTTGGGAACTTATTTTCATAGATTGAGGAAAACTTAAACTTTCGTGGATATGTACTTTTAAATTCGTGGTTTTCCTTGATTCTACATAAAAGCATGTGGAAAAATTGAGATTTGATAAACTTTTAAATTTGTGTTTCCCGTGACCCAATGAAATCCACGAATTTCGTTTACAACAAAAAATTAAATAACTATAGTATATGAATAAAATACTCAATTTGAGCTGCACCTGTTACTTTAACTATGGTTATACCACTTCTAAGTTATCCTTTTGTAAGTAAAAATAATATTGTAAGTGAATCAAAATTTCAGTATAAACTTACGATACATATTTTTTGGCGTTAAAAATTTAGTTAAGGAAGCCCCTGTAATTTCATTAATGATTTGTTCTGATTTTTTTAATCTTTATATTTTGTAGTATCAATGTACACCATGTTCGGTCGATCAATTCAAACCTTGAGATATACCGAAAACAATATTGTACCCCCATTGAATGTTTTTGTCGCTGATCAAAATCTGTAAAACAGTTCAACACAATTATTTATTTAGGTTAGCCTTGTGATGTTTTTTTTCTGAAAAAAGAGAGAATTTTCTCACAGCTTCATCGTGCTTTTAATACAAAACGGATATTACGTTATGGCAAAAAATAGCACTAAAATAGCACAAAGCAGCACACAATAATACTCCTAAAAGCATGCGTTCCAAATGTGTATAATGGGGAAAAATGACTGAAAAAGGTCCACCCCCTAAAACCCATTATCAAACATGGCTGTGGCTCAGTTGGAGTTTTTTCTCTCTCTCAGGTTAATGGTCAGCTCTATCACCATGTCAATTTTGTGTTATTTATCTATGGTTGATACTTAAATTTAAATGAGCAAACCTAAATTTTGAAAAGTAACTTATCCTAATCGTTTATAAAAAAAATAATTTTTCGATGAAAGATCAAGGTCCGATGTTCTCCTTTGACCGACCTCTTATAAAAACTTTGTGAATTAAATTGCAAACAGCTTTGTCTTGTACTAAGTCAGGCATATGACATGTGGTATCACGTGGATCGTTTCTATGTATGTTGACGTTTGTTTTTGTAGCAGTTCAATGATGCTGTTGTTCTGTTTTGTTTACTCCTTTTGTTGATGTGTTTCCCTCAGTTTGTGACCCAGATTTATTTTAGTAAATTCGAGTTATGACTATTAAACTTCGTTGACTTCTATTGCCGACTTTACAGATTGTCCTTTGAAAGTGCAGTACATGTTACAGTGTAGGTACTAAAAGATTGATTAGGTTTGGGACCATCCTCTAATTTGTAAACACTTGGATTATAGCTTGGACTTTTACACAAATAACTGAAAAGTAATTTTTCCTTCCGTGCTCTCTAGAATTGCCAAATTATGAAATCTGTAACCTATTGTTCAGTGGTTGTCGTTTATTGCTGTTGTTCATACGTATTTCTCGGTTTTCTAATATAGCTTAGAACACTAGCTTTCATGTGAAAAGTTGTCTAGTCATTTTTTGACGGCCGTAATTTGACCAACATTGGGTTACTTTGTTCAAAATTGTGACTTTGACTGAGAGAAACCTTTTTGTATTTTGTATTTATGGTCCTACCACAGTAACAGTGTACAAAGAGACACGGGCGTTCCACTTTTCTATGGTCCTACCACAGTCACAGTGTACAAAGAGACACGGACGTTCCACTTTTTTTATGGTCCTACCACAGTCACAGTGTACAAAGAGACACGGACGTTCCACTTTTGTATGTTCCTACCACAGTCACAGTGTACAAAGAGACACGGACGTTCCATTTGTTATGGTCCTACTTAATTCACAGTGTACAAAGAGACACGGACATTCCACTTTTTTATGGTCCTACCACAGTCACAGTGTACAAAAAGAAACGGGCGTTCCACTTTTGTATGATCCCACCACAGTCACAGTGTACAAAGAGACACGGACGTTCCACTTTTTTATGGTCCTACCACAGTCACAGTGTACAAAAAGACACGGACGTTCCAGTTTCTTATGGTCCTATAAATAGCTACCACAGTCACAGTGTACAAAGAGACACGGACGTTCCATTTTTTTATTTACATTTCAATTCACATGATATCTTCAATTGCGTTAAGGTTTAGCACTTTAAAAAAAAAGAAGCACACAAAATTAACTCTTGAAAATACAAGATGCACGACTCTTTTAAGTATAAATGATATAATTTAAAAAAGGATTACAAAAAATGAGGTCATGTCTTAACATATCAATTATATTAAAGATTTATTATTTTTATTTTAAGGTCACCATAGAAGGGACCAGAGGTAAAACCTTTAAGGGTGATATCGCCATTGATGATATTTTACTAAAGGCTGGTGCATGTAGTAAGTGTTATTTTATTATTGCCATCAATATGATTATACACGAGATATTTCCAAATAAATATTACGCTTACAACAGGCAAAAAATTATATCTTTTCTTAGTAATGTAGAAAGGCTACCATAATTCAATTATGGGTTGATAAGTTACGATTCAGAATCTTAACATTAGAGGAATATAGCGTGCATGTTTTTGTGTGCAAGTATGTGAAGATAAGATGTTGAGTAAGAATTGTTATTCCAGATTTAGCATTTTAAATTTATCTATGACTTATTCTTTATAACATCCGTTGTTCATCAATTTGAGATTGTATCTACATTATTCAAATACTAATCAATGAAAATATATGATACCTCGGAAGTGTCATGAAAGAATGAAATTGATAGCTTGACAAGACGTGTTTGTCCAAAATATTAATATGTCCAGACGTTTTTAAGCAAATAAAGAATTCGTTGGCCTATCAAATAGGAATAATTCATGCCCGGCGGTTAGAGACTTTTTTAATGTTGGCTATATTCATATATATTCGTATTTTACCTCCGTTATCATAAAAAAATCGAAAACAAACCTCCAAACGACGATTGAAAATTTAAGGACATCTACGACTGCCATGTAGTATATCTTAATTAGATGATGCTTGCTCCATTGCATTTATATTTTAGCAGAAATTAAGAACCCTCTGGTTTAATCTTTGTAGTTCCATTAAAAGAAAATCCCCGCTAATCCTTTCTTTTCTTTTCCTAATACATATAGTTTGAAAATCTTATAAATTCATTGTTATTTTTTCTATTTTAAAGAACAAAACTGCAAAATGTCAAGTGTTTGAAAAAAATCTAGAGAGAATTACATCCCTCTAAATTGTCAACGGCTTATTTTTCGAACAGCACACGGATCCTTCATTTTCTTTTGCCTTTCAAATTACTTTATTTATATACTGTGAATTTATGAGCAGTCTTTTAAAAAGCTTTTTTTGTCTGGAACAAAGAAGCAAACATCCTTAAGAACATGCATGTTCTTGTTTCTCATCGTCGATAAATACTTTGCAAAATAAGACATCTTATGTATACATACTTTTTAACTTATTGTTCTGTGTGTGCCACAATTCGCGTTGATGCCGTCCTTTGACCTTTATTAAATTACTTCCAATTGTTACTTGAATACGAGTTTTTTCATTATACCACATCTTCTTATGTCTATAAAATGTACTTCAAATATCATGAAAATTTATAAAACGAAAAGAAAAATTGTTTCATTTTGGTTATTTTTCTTTTTTAGATGCTTTGGGATAAACAGACAAAGAAAGAACACATTAGAACCGTAAAAAAAATTGTTCGATATTGACAGTTAATTATGCATAATACTGATAATTTTTATTGATTAGAAATATGTAACAGTGAACATAATCTGTTGAAAACATTGAATAATAATTAATAAAATGTATTTACAAAACTAACCATTGATACACGTATAGTTGATATTATCGATATAAAACTGTGAATTCATTTATTTTCTATGGTATCAATTTTCGATGCTTGAGTAAATTTTGCATTGTCGTGGATTGTTTTCGTAGTTTGTCAAGGTCTGTCTTCAACCAAATAGAAAACTAATTATTAGTTGAACATTTAGATTCGTGGCTCACCCGTACCAACCGCGAACATTGATATCCCACGAATAATAGTGAATCCACAGATTAACAAAATTGGTATCTCATAAATACGCTATTTGGTTCGTTCCTATGTATTTTTAAGTTTGTTTTTGTGGCAGTTCGATGATTATATTGTTCTGTTTTGTTTACTCCTCCTGTTGATGTGTTTCCCTCAGTTAGGTTTGTGACCCAGATTGATTGATTCCGAGTATGTCAAATTTTCGTCAAATTAAAAAGGGACGAAAGATACCGAAGAGGCAGTCAAACTCATAAATGGAAGATAAACTGACAACGCTTGGAAAAAGATGAAAAAGACAAGCATTAGAACACATGACACAACATAGAAAAGTAAAGAATAAGCAAAATGAACCCTACAAAAAAATAGGTTTGATCTCAGTTGCGTTGGCAGGGTAGGCAGATCCTGCTCCACATATGGCACCCGTCGTGTTGCTTATGTTATAACGAATCCGGTAAATAGTCTAAATCGGTTGGTCACATTCATGAAAGGGAATAATAAATGTTTTGTCATGAGAAACATCTATATAAAAATTTTGTGTAATAAAATTCATAGATTGAAACAAAAACCCCAACTACGGAAAGATAATCAAATTTTGTTCAACATGTGGCACACGTCGTTAAAATACAGACCTGTCGATATTTATAATGCGGGAAATCACAATATTGGGAAAGGAGGACAGAATTGTGGAAATGACGATTAAAACGTAGCCGTCATCACCTGTAAAACAGTTATTATTTAATAGTCAATCTATGTATCATATGCTTTCCAAATGTCTAGGTTTTCTTAGTTAATTACAAACTGATGAAGAACTCAAGAATGTTTTTTCGGTTGAACTTCACTCTGCCTTCAAAAATTCACATGTCAGCTTTAGTACATTATACATGACATAGTTTGTTTTATACCAAGCAAAACATTTTGTTAACACCCTAGGTTTGTAATCAAGACAAATAGAAAAAGGTTGTAGCAGTATACCGTTATTAAAATGTCACAGATTAAATATCTATAAAGGCCATAATTTCTTTCAGAACTAGGAAAGGTCATTCTTCCGAAAAATCAACCCGAATCATACCATTTTTCAATAAGATATGCTCCATGGCAAAGCAGAATGACCTGTGTGGGGTCATTATTATCCTTGAGTCAACGCGTTTGACGTCACAAAACCGTTATATACAAAGTTATTATGTTGTCATTTCAATGTTATATTTAACTTGGCCATTAAAGTGCGAGGTTTGGCATGCCACAAAACCAGGTTCAACCCACCATTTTTATTCCCCTTTAAAAATGTCCTGTACCAAGTCAGGAAGATGGCCATTGTTATATATTGTTCGTTTCTGTGTGTGTTGCATTTTAATGTTGTGTCGTTTGTTTTCTCTTATTTTTGAGATATTAAGATAAGACGTGGCACGATACTTGTTTATCCCAAATTCATGTATTTGGTTTAGATGTTATATGTGTGTTATTCTCGTGGGATTTTGTCTGATGCTTGGTCCGTATATGTGTGTGTTGCGTTTCGGTGTCGTGTCATTGTTCTTCTCTTATATTAAATGCGTTTCCCTCGGTTTTGGTTTGTTACCCCGATTTTGTTTTTTGTCCATGTATTTATGAGTTTTGAACAGCGGTAAACTACTGTTGCCTTTATTCATTAACAGATGAACAGAATGATATTGACAGTGAGACGCCCGATAATTATAGATTATCGTTGATTATCTCAACGAGATTGATTTTTTCGCTTGAGCTGGACCAGCGAAAGTGAGAAAAGCAATGAGTTGAGATGAACAATTATCATCTGTTTATCGATATTTTACCGTTGACGACATTGTCAATTTCAATGTCAATTTCGTTAGCAACGCCACGTGGCATCCTTAGTTTCTAGCAATATTTTTTTCCATCTCGAGCGAGAAGCATGATATGAAAATTATCACAAAAAAAGATCAAAGGCAAAATGCACAAAATAGCGATAATAAGGCATCTAGAAAAAAAAATCCTTCTAGACAAACATTATCAGGACTACAAAAAATAGGTTCTGTAAAAGTTCTCTGATAAGTTTGTTTCATCATTTGGTTAATTTACAAGCCAAGCTGTGTATCGATTAAACCAGTCAGAAAAAGTTATGTATATTAATAAACTTTTAAAGGACACCCTTATTAACGGGTAGGATTTTTTTATCATGTTTATTGGTTATGACGTCATTAACCTCATTTATTTCATATCGGTTGAGAATTAGCTTATCTTTTTGGATAGAAAGGACCACATGACATTTCATTTTCTTAAGTAATAAATTTCAATGGGTCATTTACAGAAAAAAAAACGGACTAGAAAGCAGATCTTTAACGGACTAGAAAGCAGATCTTTAACGGACTTGTTAATGTAAAAGACCGATTGGGCGTAATTTCTCTTTTAATGGAAGATGTCCCTTGATGATTAAAACATTTTCCTTTTGTCAATTTCATGTTTAGGTTGTAGCAAATTATAAAAAAACTTTATTTAGTATTCATGAACTTAAAACATGCACTTAAATGAAAAGTAATGACATATAGCTACATGTATAACTACAACTGGTCTTCACTCTTTCCTATAGAAATCAAACAATGACTCTAGTTTGATGGGAATATTTCTAATTCATGAGAATTTGTAAAAAGCACGGTTTTTCAATGAAATAAACATAATATTTATTGAAGAACTGGTCATTATTGTGAAACATGGACTCCCCGTAGAGTAGTAGTATTGACTGCGTCAGTGTTTATGACCTCGTCTAAGGCTCAGTCATGATCAGTGTCCTACTCATAACCACTGTCTTGAGGAGAGTCCATATATCAAGATGATGACTATTTTTTCAATGACTATTATGTAAGTAAATGTCGTAGGCAAAATGAGACATATAATTTAAACACCAACCTAAATATCTCTTTTATCCGTAAAATACAAGTTTATTTTTAAGGAAGTTTGCTACTCAGTTTCAAAATAAATAACGTTCCATTAACCCCTTCCCATTCAGGCATTTCAGACCTTTACTTATCGAAAAGACACTATCGAAGTTTAAATGAATACTGCATTCGCATCAATGGTTATACACATGTCATGTTGGGCTCAAATGAAAGATAATTAATGAAATATTTCAGAAAATTAAGTTTGGAGATAATTCATCATTTTTTGGTCACGTGGTTTATTTCCAAAAGTCACGTGACTGTTGGCCAAAAAGTGAAAAAATACGAAATCCTTGGACAAAAAGTCATGCAGAGACATATTGGTGGGCTAATAGGGTCAGGTTTTGGTGGAAACACAATGCCTCGAGTCTGTTGAAGCCATAAAAGTTATCATAGTGGAATAAATAGACGCATAATGTGCTATAGGCCTTGAAATATAGCTGTCCGTAACATTCAAAATAACTGATTTTAGACACCATTATTGTCTGATTTCAAACTTGGACCCTAATTATTGGTCTAATTCGTTTTCAATCAATCAGCAACTTAAACTTTGTTTTTACAAGTGAAAATTCATTGATTTACCAATGCTAGCTTGATCTGGGACACCCTTGACCGAGCTGGAAGGAGCCAAGGGGGTAAAAATTGGGGGGGGGGGGGCAATTCGGCACACACATTCTTTGAAAAAAATTTCTTTGGTTTTCTTTTTGAAATTGAAAGTAAAGTTAAGTTAAGTTACATTTAATATAGGAAATAAGTTTTCCAACTCCGGCAGTGAGATTCGAACCCTCAATCTTAGCGCCTTGGGATAGATCATCGTACCCCTGCGCCACTGGCATTGTAATGAAATTATTGAAATTTAAGTACTTAAGTCGACTACTACGGAAGGAATTCAAAAAAAAAAATAATATAAAGATTCTCACCCAGTTTGTTTTCCTTTTGGAATTATGAGTTCTGATGATAATTTTTTGTTGCCAGATGCATGATTTTTACGCAAATCTAGGAGGAATCCACTCTTTACAATGTCATTTTTTCATTGAAATATACATGTTCCTTTATTCAAACAAAAGTGTTTTCAACTTTATCATACCCCAACACTTACGAAACTATGTTTTGTTACATCTATTTCAACTTTGGAAATTTTTTTTAGAATATTTAAGTGGTTTTTGTCACTTTTCTCATAATATCTCTAAGAAATGACTTCGAATTTTTAGCGCATTTCAAGTTTGTGAGTGCGCTTCTACTCTAAAAATTACATTTGCAACTAGTGTACAAGTTAGAACTATTAGTTTAATACTATTCTTCAAAAACTCACTGCACAGTTATTGAGAAAAGTCATAACTCCTCTTAAAAGAGCAGTTTTCTTAGCCCTTCTTTTTGAGAATTTTCCTCAAAATTCGACGAAAAATAAATGGTTTTTACAGAAGAATTACACATCAGTAAGAGGCGACTCATTTATTAACTAATAACGATAGAGTTTTGCTGCACATTAAATCGCATTGCTGGTTATCTGAGGATTAATTTGAGCCCTTAACCACATCTGTACGTCAGCAAATGGCTATGGAACCAGTCTAAATGCCCCAAAAAAATCTTGAAATTGGCTTCACCGGTAAGCTGTACCGGTGTGAATGGGAAGGGGTTAAACTAGTATATATTGATAGAGGATTAATTGAGGAATGAAAAAGCGAAAAACAATATGCGGGTCAATGTGCTTGTTTTCAAGATATAAGCCATTAGAAGTTTGGAGGAAAAGTGTTCTCTCTTGATTTTTCATAGCTTTATTATTGACCACTTAATGTTCTCAAAACAATCAAAATATGAATAAGATTCTGTAGGACTTTTACAATGGTTTATAATTTTACATATCAAAAATTTAAAAAAGAAAAATACGGGATTCATAGCCCATTTTTTTTAAGGCTTTCAAATGGATAAAACCGGAGAATTTACAAATCTAACAAAAATTTAAAAATATGACAAGCAAACATCCTTAACTGAAATATTCACATACACAAGAAGTTAAATCTCATATTCTATTTTAAAAGGAGAGTAGCATGAACGTTTTGTTTGATTGTTTAGAACTTTACGACATGCATTGTTCACAAAACATTTCCGCTTATTTATTTTCTTGGCTGCTATAGTAGAGCATAAATGTATATATGGATATAGGAAGATGTTGTGTGAGTGCCAATGAGACAACTCTCCATCCAAATAACAATTTAAAAAATAAGCCACTATAGGTTTTAAAGTACGGTCTTCAACACGGATCCATGGCTCACACCGAACAACAAGCTATTAAGGGCCCCAAAATTACTAGTGTAAAACCATTCAAAAGGGAAAACCAACGGTCTAATCTATATAAACAAAACGAGAAACGAGAAACACGTATATATTACATAAACAAACGACAACTACTGTACATCAGATTCCTGACTTAGGACATGTGCAAACATTTGCAGCGGGATTAAACGTTTTAAGGGATTCAAGCCTTCTCCCTTTTCCTGAAACAATAGCATAACATCACAACATAGAAAAACACACGATAAAATATCAATTGGCAGACTTAACTCAATCAAAAAAAAGTATGATTACACAATAACCGAATAAATTTGATTTGCGATATCTGAATGCAAATGAACAGCTAATTAAATATTAGAGACAAACATTCATGAACAAAAAGCTAACTGGAATTTATTTATATTGATTCGGACGTGGATAGCGTTTCTTTAACTGCCATACAGCCACAACTACCTGTTTGACGATACAATATTCATTGTACAAGGACATTCTTAACATAATATCGATGAAAAAACGTTTTTTTTTATGTTGGAAAAGACATATCTTGCAATAATTGGTAGTCATCAGTACACATGGTGTACCAATCAATCATTTGCAAAGTAAATACACACATAGTATTAAATGGTTAAAAGTCGATTTATGAAAAAACAAAATAAGTGCTCACCATTTATATCAAACATGAAGTGCATGCATACATATTAAAACTGTATTAATTATTTGTCTTGTCATAATAGTAAACCATTAACACATGATTAAGTCAATATACAATTCTAACAGGACGTCCTTCAAACACTTTGAGTAGACATTCGTGGTAAAATATGAGCATATTGTTTGGGCTGTTCTATCGTACTCCCACGTCATCAGCTTTTTTATGAATGAGCTACCCTACGTCATAGAACAATAACGTCATAATTTAAGTATTTTACGAAAAAAAACACGCTTTTGAACCCGAAAATCATCATAACAAGGAAACGTGAACAAATTATGCTAAAATGTGTTCATGGTGTTATATAAGCAATTTGTTGTATACAAATAAAACCTATAAGTACAATTATCATCTAGATTTATATAAATCTAACTAGATATGTTATTGTAAATAGTTTAAGCATGTTACTTATTCGGTTTTCTCCGTTCTTGTACGTCAATTTAATAGTGCATTTATTTATGGAAATGTCAAATTATGTCTTCTAGAGCGCTTCGATCCAAAAACAGTTGTCGTATTTGTCCTATTAGAATCGAAATAATTCATGGTGGCTTGAATATATCGTGATTTTATCAGGATTACAAACATATAAATTTGGGGCTTTCTCAAAGTGTAAAAATGAACCGTCGATCCAAAACAATGTAACGATAGTGATATTATATGTAGTTGAACAGCGATTTGTTTTCTAATATATTTGCAGCAATGTGTTAACATAAATTATTGTATACGGTGTGATCCAGGTTGAAAATGCAGTAATTGTACATTGTGTATTTAGTATATAAGAATGAACTCACATTGTTTAAAAAAAAAATTAACATAAGAAACACTAAATATCGCAATTGTCGTTGTAGTTGCTAGATTTGAACAATTGCTAAAACCTGTCAGAAATAATTTGGTTAAGGTAAGATGCAATTAAACACGGAGCATGTAAGCATGTTAAAGCTAAAACATACTTTCCCTCTTTAATTTTATTTTAAGGAGAATGAGGAAATAAAGCGGACGGGTGGTTTTGAGATATTCATTCTCCATGAATTTCACTTGCTGTTCGGAATAATTTTGAAATCTTTTACTTTTCCTGCATAGTAAACTTTTGTTTATGTTTTTTGTTTCAATAGAAAAAAGTCACAACAATTCGAGAAAACCAACTAAAAAAACCATTTATCAACGAAGTTTTCTTTGTCGGAAATATATATTAGACTGTTCGCCGGACTCAGTTGAAAAAAAATTATAGCTGTACTGTATTTATATAGTTAAAAATTGCAATCTATGTTTTCAAAAACAACAAACAAAAAAAGACAAACGACTTTGAAGTTGTTTTTCTTTTATAAAAAAAAGTATAATTGAGATTTTGAGAAACATTACGTACTGGCTTTATTTTCGCGGCGTCGATAATGATCCCCCATGAATATGACTGGCATGCTCAAAACATGAGCTTCAATCCCTGTGACGAGACCGGTCCTATGTTCATGAAATTGTACTATAGAGCGCACTGACGAACCAGGGGTCGATCCAGCCCTTTTGAAGATAAAAAGGGGGAAGCCGACCATATGTCCCTATTGAGAAGCAATGATTGGTAATACAACGGGTGTTTAAATCCACGGAACAGCCCGTGATCTCTCACTGCCACGTTGTTTATTTCAAAACAAAGTTTATACACGAATGTGTTCAATTAATTTTTAGGGATAAAAAACGGTGGGAAGAAATTGTGAAAAAAATCACAATCTATGGAAGTCGTCAAGGCAACAGTTGTGGATACACAGTTGTAATCGTGCATACAAAAACGACACCAACATTACTAGTTCAAATTAAACAGTTTGTAGAGTATCATCTAAACAATATATTTGCTAGTTTTCGTATACTTACCATTGATTGCGTCCCTGTTTCGCGGGGAAAGTCTATTGCCCCTGCTGATAATATATAATATCTATTATACATCTATCTACACCCTTCGATCCTAATAAATCCTTGTCTTCAGATATTCGGTTTTGTGCGGTCCTGATGGTAAATTCAGAAATTCTAACGTGTTGCTTACATCTTTTATTTATAGCAGACACCACTTGCTATTTTTTATCTGTATTGTTGGTTTGTTTTTGTATTATGAGACGACCCCTTGTTTTTGTCAACTGAAATCGTAAGTCTAAAGTGTAATCCTAGGTATAGACCTAGTTTCCGTCCGCCAATGTCTATTTATAGATTACCTAAACATATTTCTGTTTTTTTTCGAATTCATTCCTTTGATTTCTTAAGCCCGATTTAATTTTTTTTCGAAGGAAAAAACGAGTACCGTGACCCCATTTCTTCTTTTTCTAATATTAACGCATAATTTTACAGCTATCTTCTCATATTTTTTCTCATAATTCTATAGCGTTGTTTTCATTTTATTAGAAAATTAGGTTTACAATGCATAATTTATACATTATCTGTCAGTTTTGCACAACCTACATCGTAAAAATAAGCCCCGTGACCCATCCTTTTTTATTATTTAAAAAAAAGCATGATATAAACAATATTCGGACATTTTTGTTTTAAATTCTATCGATTTTAATTCAAATTCATCCTTCTGCTTTCTTTTCGTTTCTTCCTGTTTTCTGTTTATTTTTTCATTTGTTTCTTAATGCTTTTTAAAGTACAGCTTTTTCTGTGTTTTCTTTTCTGTTTTTACATACAATAAGATACTAGTACTGTAAGGTAAGATGAAAATATCCATGGCTTAAATGTCCATCAATTTGATCTCTGGTCGAGAGTCGTCTGACTATATTGACAACCAATATATTAAATATAAGTACGGAAGCACATGGTTTGGTTTTGGTTAAACACTTGTGTTTGTTTTCATCAACACGTGTCTTTAGAATACCTGTAATGTTTACAATGTATTCAATTTGATAAAAATTGTCACATTCCGAATTGAAAACAGGTATTCTATTAACAAAATAATATGTGTAGAGAACAATAATGATATTGGGTTGTAAACAAATGAAATCACAGTGAAACAAAATTTCCATTTCTGATTTGTGTAATTTGCAGTATTTCTGTGAACACAAGATTAAAATGCGTAGAACATGCATAGGTGACCATACCTTAGTGTATGGTTTGTTTATTGAATATGATAGTAAAATTGCTACATGAATATTTTGTCTCTTTCGTGGAATAACTGATTATTATAATGAAAAAAGAAATTGAATGTAAAAACACAGGTGGTGCTTAACTTTCGATCGATTGTATAGTTTAAAAAAACGGAAAAGAGCTTCATCACAAAATTTACAGATTAGTCTGAATATTTGAAAAAATGTATTTACGCACCCTTGTCATGTTAATCTTTCAGATTCATAAAAAAGTGAAAGAAAGTTATAAAAAAAAAGCTGCCAGAGGGCGGTCTATATTTGGAACAGGCCGATACATGTAGTTACAGTACTTGCAACCTTAGGCGTTACTATTTCAGCGATCAGTCAGCGGTCATCGATCAGTCACCAATCAGTCAAGTTCGCGTCAAACTCACGTCAGCAATCCGTCAGACTTATAGTAAAAGTAATTGACTGATCGGACTGATCGGACTGATAGAACCGATCGACCTTGATGACGGATTGACCTGTAATACGTCACATGATAAAATAATGCAAATTACGGAATCTTAGTTTCGTTTAGTTTAATTAAAATGGCGACAAGTGAAAATCGAACGTTCAATGATCATGATGACACATTTTGCTTTAATAATAATTATTTAGCAAAGTTTTATTGAAAAGAAATGTACAGATAAAACCTAACATAAATATTATTATTAAAGAATGGTATTTTTGTTTTATTTAGGTTATATATTTTCAAACACGGCGGGTTTTAAAACGCTGTCTACATCGCGATTTTTATTTTTTTATTTTCCAAACATACTCGGGAAAAGCAACGATTTGTATAGTAAGAACAAGGATTTGCATAGCTATATAAATCCTTGTTATCATCATAAAATTCATTAAAAAAACCTTATCATAATCAAGGACTTTCTATAAATATTCCTGTCACAATCGAAGCCTATAAAATTTTATTAAAAAGAAGACTAATTTTGGATATTTTAAACAACACGACATAAAATGTAACTCAGATTTATCTGACACTCTTACTTTCATAAAAAAAAACTATTCTTATCTATAAATAGTACAAAAATCCAATGGTGGTCAATAATTTTTAGTAAAATGAAGAAATATTTGCATTTAAGGCAACGCGTATAAAAATTAAATATTTTTTTCCTTAATGTAGGCATATTTTATGAAGAACAGCCAATTCTGATCAGGAACAGAAGACTTGTCTCAAGATGGTAAAAATAACTGATTTTTAAATAAAATAGCATCATTTCTAATAAAAAGAAGACTAATTTTGGTTATTTTAAACAATGCGAATAAAATTTTAGTATGATTTCTCTGACACTCTTTTAATTTCATGAAAACAAATATTCTAATCTATAAAAAGTACAAAAAATACAAAGGCGGTCAATAATTTTTAGTGAAATATTTGCATTTTAGGCAACGCGTACAACAATTAATTATCTTTTTCCTTAAAGTAAGCATATTTTATGAAGAACAGCCAATCTTGATGTACAAAAAGTACTCAAATCATATGACGGTTAATAATTTGTATAAAAATAAATCAACAACTGCATTCTTATTCAACAAAAATAAAAGTTTAAGTATTTAAATTCTCATTATATCTCAATTCTGATCAGATGACTTGTCTCAAGATGGTAAAAATGACTGATTTCAAATAAAATAGCATCATTTTGAATAAAAAGAAGACTAATTTTAGTTATTTTAAACAATGCGAATAAAATTTTAGTATGATTTCTCTGACACTCTTTTAAATTCATGAAATAAAACCTATTCTAATCTATAAAAAGTACAAAAATCCAATGGCGGTCAATAATTTTTAGTAAAATGAAGAAATATTTGCATTTTAGGCAACGCGTACAAAAATTCAATATTTTTTTCCTTAACGTAGGCATATTTTATGAAGAACAGCCAATTCAGATGTACAAAAAGTACTGAAATGATATGACAGTCAATAATGTGTATCAAAATAAATCAATAACTGCATTCTTATTCCACAAAAAATAAAAGTTTAAGTATTTTAATTCTCATTATATCTCAATTCTGATTAGAAGACTTGTCTCAAGATGGTAAAAATAACTGATTTCAAATAAAGTAGCATCATTTTGAATAAAAAGAAGACTAATTTTGGTTATTTTTAACAATGCGAATAAAATATTAGTATGATTTTTCTGACACACTTTTAATTTCATAAAAAAAAAACCTATTCTAATCTATAAAAAGTACAAAAAATCCAATGGCGGTCAATAATTTTTAGTAAAATGAAGAAATATTTGCATTTTAGGCAACGCATACAAAAAATAAATATTTTTTTCCTTAAAGTAGGCATATTTTATGAAATACAGCCAATTCTGATGTACAAAAAGTACTCAAATCATATGAAGGTTAATAATGTCTATCAAAATAAATCAATAACTGCATTCTTATTCCACAAAAATAAAAGTTTAAGTATTTTAATTCTCATTATATCTCAATTCTGATTAGAAGACTTGTCTCAAGATGGTAAAAATAACTGATTTCAAATAAAATAGCATCATTTATAATAAATAGAAGACTGATTTTGGTTATTTTAAACAATGCGAATAACATATTAGTATGATTTCTCTGACACTCTTTTAATTTCATGAAAAAAAATATTCTAATCTATAAAAAGTACAAAAAATACAAAGGCGGTCAATAATTTTTAGTGAAATATTTGCATTTTAGGCGACACGTACAAAAATTAATTATCTTTTTCCTTAAAGTAAGCATATTTTATGAAGAACAGCCAATCTTGATGTACAAAAAGTACTCAAATCATATGACGGTTAATAATTTGTATCAAAATAAATCAACAACTGCATTCTTATTCAACAAAAATAAAAGTTTAAGTATTTAAATTCTCATTATATCTCAATTCTGATTAGATGACTTGTCTCAAGATGGTAAAAATGACTGATTTCAAATAAAATAGCATCATTTTGAATAAAAAGAAGACTAATTTTGGTTATTTTTAACAATGCTAATAAAATTTTAGTATGATTTCTCTGACACTCTTTTAAATTCATGAATTAAAACCTATTCTAATCTATAAAAAGTACAAAAAACCAATGACGGTCAATAATTTTTAGTAAAATGAAGAAATATTTGCATTTTAGGCAACGCGTACAAAAATTAAATATTTTTTTCCTGAAATTAGGCATAATCAATAAAAAGAAAAACAATTTTGGATATTCTAAACAATGCGAATAAATTTTGTATGATTTCACTGACATTCTTTAAACTTTATAAACAAACCATTAATTTTAAACTATATACAGTGAAAAAATCAAATTGTGGTCAATTATTTCCATTCAAATGAAGAAATGATCGCATTCTGGTTCAACAAAATTAAAAGTAAATAGATACTTCTTCTTCCAATATTCAAATTTTATACAAAATTTGTCAATAAAAGGAATTTATAGCAACAGTTTGAAATTGAAGTTACAATATTTTCAAACATGAGAAGAAAATTTAGCATTTTACGCAACGCGTCCATAAATCTAATATATTTTTCCCTAAAGTAAACATAATTTATGAAGAACAACCAATCCTGATGAACAAAAAGTACTGAAATCATATTGCGGTTGATAATTTTTATCAAAATATTAAATAACTGCATTCTTATTCCACAAAATAATAGTTTAAGTATTTTAATTCTTTTTATATCTCAATTCTAATGAGACTATTTATCTCGAGTTAGTGAAAACAGAGACATATAATATATGTCTCTGGTGAAAATAACTGATTTCAAATGAAACAGTGTCATTTTTAAATAAATAGTTTTGTTTTAGTAGTTTTAAACAATGCGGATGATTTTTAAATATGATTTAACTGACATTCTTTTAATTTTATGAAAAGCGACCTTTTCTAAACTATAAAAAGTTCAAAACTTCAATGGCGGATCATCGGCATTTTCGTAGGTAGAAGTTCATGTTAACTGAGACATATTATGTATTATATATGTTTCTAATGTTTACAATATGTAATACAAAACTATTAATCAACAGAAACAATTTAACGCTTTAATTAAGCATCTAATATAACTGTTATACTATTTTTACTTTTTTATTGCAACCAAATTAACGCGTAAATTATAGTGTCTTCGTCGAGGTCCGCGTTCATGGATCGTAAACACTGTTGAGTTCGGTTTACATAAGAATTTGAAATATATACGTATCCGTCCGATCCGTGCATAAATTTGATTTACTGATTGATCGATGACCGTTGTCACGGTAACTCCCACATAGGTTATTTGACTTATCTGACGGATCCTATGGGTCACCGATCACCGATCAGTCATCGATCAGTCAAACATCCGTCACCGATCATTCACCGATCAGTCAAGTTCACGTCAAACAGTAACGCCTAAGGTTGCAAGTACTGTAGGTGTCTTCCAATTATTATGTTAGTGTCTTAAAGTAGTAGTTATAAAGTTCATTACATTAACATGATTTCCTTCTCCTCTGATGGTTCAATGCACCTGTTTGACATTTGTTTTCCTAGTACCCTTATCCATAAGTTTTTCTAATCTTTTCGGAAAGAAGTACTTGATATAGGGGTATTGGTGTGTTGATACTTTGTCTTTGTGATGCGTACTTTCATATACAAAGAAGGATCATGGTCCGTTTAATTATACAATAATAATCCTGGATCTTCTAATACCTCTGGATCGATGCCATTGCTGGTGGACGTTTCGTTCCAGAAGGTTTCAAAAACCTAATAGTCAGCACCTCGGTGTTGACATGAATATCAATTGTACGGTCATTTCTATAAATTTATTAATTACAAAACATTACTTTTTTCGATAAAAAACTAACGATTTTCAAACCTTAGGCACAGATTACCTTTGTTGTATTCATAGAACGTTTTGTAATGTTAGGGTCCTCAGAGCTCTTCAACTTTATGCCTATTTGGCTGTTTAACTATTTTCATCTAAGCGTCACTGATGATTTGTATGTAATGTAAACCGCATTTGGCGTAAAAAACAGATATACTATTGGTATCTTTGATAACTCTTATAAAAATGCATTGTTGAAAACCGTGAAATTTAGTTTCGGGCTTTCGTTGATTCCTCATTAACCTATAATAATTCACACACATTATTTTCAATTCTTAAACTACTATGTCCTTGAAACAGTCGTGAGTCTCAAAACATTTAGAACAAGGGAATTAATTGGTGGACGCACTAAATTTTTGGGCCGGAAATATGGAGGATTTTGGAGGAAAAAGTGCGAAATATTATATCATTAATTTTTATATTGAGTGGCCTATCAATCTCAATTGATAGAACTGGTCCAATCCAATTAATTATGACAGTGCTATAGGATATACAATTATTATAAAGTTGATGAAATGGAATGTCATCTCATTCATTATCAAGACTTGATGGTGGAACTCGTGACTATCAACATCTACTGACAAACTATTTGTATTCCTCATCTCAGATATGGACTTAAACGAAGCCTTTCATCTAATTTTCTCATCAATGAATTGTATGTCAAGATGACATATTTTGAAGGACCCCCGATTCTGACTATTACAGCCACATCTACTGACAAAATATAATTTTTCCACGAGTTGTATCTCATATCAGGACTCTAATGCAAACTTTTAAATTAGTCACTCACATGTAAAATGTAGGTCAAGATAACCTTAAATTATCAGGGCCACTTGGTTATTCAAAACGCACCAATGACCAGAATATCAGGATTTTTAACTTTAACACAGATAAATGAGTAGTCATGGTGTAGTGGTAAGTGCATAACCAACTTCGTTTGACAATAAGTTTCAAAAATGTGCTTCCTAATCCACTATAAATAAATATGTTCATACTAGATAGTTGGACTTAAACTTTATAATGGACAGATGAAACACTAAATCCTCTCTTCAACTTCGTTTGACAAAAGTTATCAAAATATACAGCAAACAAATATCAAATTATTCCTCGTAGTAAAGGTTGAGAAATTCTACACATAATGTTTTCATTTCTATTCACGTTTGGTAAAAGTATGAACAAATAGTCAGAAAAATAGGAAGTTAGCTTGGATGATATTTTACCACGAATTCTGCTCAAACAAATGCAATTGGTAAACTTAAACTCACTACCAGTTATGAGAAATATTTATCGTTGTTGAATGCCTTAAAGATGAAGGACAACAATAAAAAACGTTCCTTATTTGGGTTTTACCATGTATTGATATTAATATTGTCTCATGTTCATTTACTCCATTTCCCTTTCATATTTTCATTGGGTATACGACAGACTAAAACACTGCTTTATACTAGAACTATATAACTTGTTTACATTTCTAGAAATAACCTGGTTTGGAAAATCTCCAAATACGGGTCACGCATTCTGTGCATAATAAAACAACAAATTTTCACTGTTATAAATATTTGTCATCTACTTCTTATATAAAAAAAATTAATGAAAAAATGTAATTATTTTTAGTTACTTTAAATCTCACATACCGCAGAAAATAATAATGTAGATCCGCAGAAACTTATGTAACAATCTCAAACCTCGCAATAAAGTGGACAGGTTTAGTTCCGGCGTATTATAATACGCTTTTCCTGTAAAGTTACTGGTAAAATCTGGAGTCGTGCTTAACATGATTAATTAAATATCAAAGGTACCAGGATTATAATTTAGTACGCCAGACGCGCGTTTCGTCTACATAAGACTCATCAGTTACGCTCATATCAAAATATTTATAAAGCCAAACAAGTACAGTGTTGAGGAGCATTGTTAACCTGTCTTACATGTGCTCATTCGTCTCAATTTACAGTTATTTATATGTAAATATGCAATAGATCTTAATATATTTCCCGTGGCATAAAGATCAGCTCATTGTTATATTGCCCGAAGCCAACGGATGAGGGCAATAGAACAATGAGATGATCTTCATACCAAGGGAAATATATTTGGATGTTTTGCACTGTTACACATTTGATAACTGTTTGATTACCTAATACATACTGAGTCAGTTCTAAGAAATTCTTAGAAATAAAACACATGAAAGTAACAAGTATAACTTATAATGTGTAAGGTGCATACATGTACAACCAATATTTTTCAATACAACGGACATGAAATCAGAGTAATTTAAATGACAACAAATCATTAAAGTCAACATATTAAATATTCTTCAAAATATTTTACGGCTATACCAAGAACGTTAAAAGGACTCAATTTGATTAGACAACATGAAAACCTTTCAACTAATCAGATTTCAGATTAAGAGGTCGTTACAGTTCATTGAAAAATAACCTGCACACCGGTGCAATAGAACGATAACTTACAGTGCAAAAGACCATGGAATAAAAAAAACAATGGCAGAAAAATAGCAAATAATATAGAAATATTGCGACATGATAGACAGTTTGTTCTTTTTATTATTTGTAGTCATCATACATTATGCTATCAATTAAAAAATGTATTAGAGAATAAAACACCAGCAGTACAGTTTCTTCTTAGAAGAAACTTGACATCGAACTGGTTGTGGTAATTTCATGTAAAATCATTAAAAAACCCTAATAGGAATATTCAAAACGGACAGTCAATAATCAAAAAGCAAATTAAAAAGCTGACAAAAGATAACATATTTGGTTTTTACCAATTTGTTAAGATGTATTCTAAAAATAGTTACCTGTAAATGAAAATAGTATATGACGTGTATGACTAGCCAATATTGAAGCTTTTAAAAGGTGTTATCGGAATAAATAAATAAAAAATATCAATAACAGAATAAAGAACACATAAAATTGTGTTTTTTCTAAATTGCAGTAATAGTGTTTTGACTTCATCATGTTAATCAATCAATGACATAAGGATGCGGCCCGACACGGGGAAAAACCTCGCATGACTCTGTTACTAAGCCCCATCCTTACATCGTTGATATGTCAAGTTAATACACTATAATTTATATATAAAAAGAACTTCAACACTATTATCATAAATATGCAATGAACATACATAGTGAATTGTGATACGATTTGTTCAATAGAATTTTAAAGTTGTCGCTCTTTGTGTATACAGAATTGGGAAGTACTGTCTTTTAGGACGCTGCAGATGTAAGTAAAGGTCAAACTTTACCTCAATCAAAGAAAAAGAAGTCTGTAATGCCACATAATAAATACATCAGACATATCTGTATTTTACAGTGTATATTTATTCTGCTGACAGAATTACTGTAGGTTACACAGCTTTTGTTTCCAGATAATTTTCAAAGTTGTAGACTCGTTCTGGCAAAGTGTGATATATAGTCATACTTAACTCAACCTGATTGCATAATATATTGTTAACAAGACCTGTACAACTATCAATAACAATTAATACTACATGATTGGTCTGGTAACATTGCATATACCTCGTTGAACTAGTTAACAGAATACATGACGCTATGTATTTAAATAAACAAAACATATGCCTAGGTTCAACAAAATTGGTACCGTTGATTTTATTACTACCACTGGGTCGTTGCCTCTGCTGGTGGACTATTAGTCCCCGAGGGTATCACCAGCCCAGTAGCCAGTACTTCGGTACTGGCATGAAAATACGGATTTTTTGTGTTATTAAAATTTGCTGTTACAAAATAATAAAAATTATTATAAATTAAGGAATGTATCTCCCTCGTGCAAAGCTCTGATTCCTTTCACGAATTTGGCTATACTTTTTGGACCTTTTGGATTATAGCTCTTCATCTTTTATATAAGCTTTGGATTTCAAATATTTTGGCCACGAGCATCACTGAAGAGACATGTATTGTCGAAATGCGCATCTGGTGCAACAAAATTGGTACCGTTGATTTTATTACTACCACTGGGTCGATGCCTCTGCTGGTGGACTATTAGTCCCCGAGGGTATCACCAGCCCAGTAGCCAGTACTTCGGTACTGGCATGAAAATACGGATTTTTTGTGTTATTAAAATTTGCTGTTACAACATATTAAAAATTATTATAAATTAAGGAATGTATCTCCCTCGTGCAAAGCTCTGATTCCTTTCACGAATTTGGCTATACTTTTTGGACCTTTTGGATTATAGCTCTTCATCTTTTATATAAGCTTTGGATTTCAAATATTTTGGCCACGAGCATCACTGAAGAGACATGTATTGTCGAAATGCGCATCTGGTGCAACAAAATTGGTACCGTTGATTTTATTACTACCACTGGGTCGATGCCTCTGCTGGTGGACTGTTAGTCCCCGAGGGTATCACCAGCCCAGTAGCCAGTACTTCAGTACTGGCATGAAAATACGGATTTTTTGTGTTATTAAAATTTGCTGTTACAAAATATTAAAAATTATTATAAATTAAGGAATGTATCTCCCTCGTGCAAAGCTCTGATTCCTTTCACGAATTTGGCTATACTTTTTGGACCTATTGGATTATAGCTCTTCATCTTTAATATAAGCTTTGGATTTCAAATATTTTGGCCACGAGCATCACTGAAGAGACATGTATTGTCGAAATGCGCATCTGGTGCAACAAAATTGGTACCGTTGATTTTATTACTACCACTGGGTCGATGCCTCTGCTGGTGGACTATTAGTCCCCGAGGGTATCACCAGCCCAGTAGCCAGTACTTCGTTACTGGCATGAAAATACGGATTTTTTGTGTTATTAAAATTTGCTGTTACAAAATATTAAAAATTATTATAAATTAAGGAATGTATCTCCCTCGTGCAAATCTCTGATTCCTTTCACGAATTTGCCTATACTTTTTGGACCTTTTGGATTATAGCTCTTCATCTTTTATATAAGCTTTGGATTTCAAATATTTTGGCCACGAGTATCACTGAAGAGACATGTATTGTCGAAATGCGCATCTGGTGCAACAAAATTGGTACCGTTGATTTTATTACTACCACTGGGTCGATGCCTCTGCTGGTGGACTATTAGTTCCCGAGAGTATCACCAGCCCAGTAGCCAGTACCGAAATGAAAATACGGATTTTTTGTGTTATTAAAATTTGCTGTTACAAAATATTAAAAATAATTATAAATTAAGGAATGTATCTCCCTCGTGCAAAGCTCTGATTCCTTTCACGAATTTGGCTATACTTTTTGGACCTTTTGGATTATAGCTCTTCATCTTTTATATAAGCTTTGGATTTCAAATATTTTGGCCACGAGCATCACTGAAGAGACATGTATTGTCGAAATGCGCATCTGGTGCAACAAAATTGGTACCGTTGATTTTATTACTACCACTGGGTCGATGCCTCTGCTGGTGGACTATTAGTCCCCGAGGGTATCACCAGCCCAGTAGCCAGTACTTCGTTACTGGCATGAAAATACGGATTTTTTGTGTTATTAAAATTTGCTGTTACAAAATATTAAAAATTATTATAAATTAAGGAATGTATCTCCCTCGTGCAAATCTCTGATTCCTTTCACGAATTTGGCTATACTTTTTGGACCTTTTGGATTATAGCTCTTCATCTTTTATATAAGCTTTGGATTTCAAATATTTTGGCCACGAGTATCACTGAAGAGACATGTATTGTCGAAATGCGCATCTGGTGCAACAAAATTGGTACCGTTGATTTTATTACTACCACTGGGTCGATGCCTCT
This sequence comes from Mytilus trossulus, assembly GCF_036588685.1. Classification (NCBI taxonomy): domain Eukaryota; kingdom Metazoa; phylum Mollusca; class Bivalvia; order Mytilida; family Mytilidae; genus Mytilus; species Mytilus trossulus. The sequence goes on along the minus strand of NC_086381.1, from coordinate 58,189,612 downwards.
GCTGGTGGACTATTAGTTCCCGAGGGTATCACCAGCCCAGTAACCAGTACCGAAATGAAAATACGGATTTTTTGTGTTATTAAAATTTGCTGTTACAAAATATTAAAAATAATTATAAATTAAGGAATGTATCTCCCTCGTGCAAAGCTCTGATTCCTTTCACGAATTTGGCTATACTTTTTGGACCTTTTGGATTATAGCTCTTCATCTTTTATATAAGCTTTGGATTTCAAATATTTTGGCCACGAGCATCACTGAAGAGACATGTATTGTCGAAATGCGCTTCTGGTGCAACAAAATTGGTACCGTTGATTTTATTACTACCACTTGGTCGATGCCTCTGCTGGTGGACTATTAGTCCCCGAGGGTATCACCAGCCCAGTAGCCAGTACTTCGGTACTGGCATGAAAATACGGATTTTTTGTGTTATTAAAATTTGCTGTTACAACATATTAAAAATTATTATAAATTAAGGAATGTATCTCCCTCGTGCAAAGCTCTGATTCCTTTCACGAATTTGGCTATACTTTTTGGACCTATTGGTTAATAGCTCTTCATCTTTTATATAAGCTTTGGATTTCAAATATTTTGGCCACGATAATCACTGAAGAGACATGTATTGTCGAAATGCGCATCTGGTGCAACAAAATTGGTACCGTTGATTTTATTACTACCACTGGTTCGATGCCTCTGCTGGTGGACTATTAGTCCCCGAGGGTATCACCAGCCCAGTAGCCAGTACTTCGGTACTGGCATGAAAATACGGATTTTTTGTGTTATTAAAATTTGCTGTTACAACATATTAAAAATTATTATAAATTAAGGAATGTATCTCCCTCGTGCAAAGCTCTGATTCCTTTCACGAATTTGGCTATACTTTTTGGACCTATTGGTTTATAGCTCTTCATCTTTTATATAAGCTTTGGATTTCAAATATTTTGGCCACCATAATCACTGAAGAGACATGTATTGTCGAAATGCGCATCTGGTGCAACAAAATTGGTACCGTTGATTTTATTACTACCACTGGGTCGATGCCTCTGCTGGTGGACTATTAGTCCCCGAGGGTATCACCAGCCCAGTAGCCAGTACCGAAATGAAAATACGGATTTTTTGTGTTATTAAAATTTGCTGTTACAAAATATTAAAAATAATTATAAATTAAGGAATGTATCTCCCGCGTGCAAAGCTGTGATTCCTTTCACGAATTTGGCTATACTTTTTGGACCTTTTGGTTTATAGCTCTTCATCTTTTATATAAGCTTTGGATTTCAAATATTTTGGCCACGAGCATCACTGAAGAGACATGTATTGTCGAAATGCGCATCTGGTGCAACAAAATTGGTACCGTTGATTTTATTACTACCACTGGTTCGATGCCTCTGCTGGTGGACTATTAGTCCCCGAGGGTATCACCAGCCCAGTAGCCAGTACTTCGGTACTGGCAAGAAAATACGGATTTATGTGTTATTAAAATTTGCTGTTTCAAAATATTAAAAATTATTATAAATTAAGGAATGTATCTCCCTCGTGCAAAGCTCTGATTCCTTTCACGAATTTGGCTATACTTTTTGGACCTATTGGATTATAGCTCTTCATCTTTAATATAAGCTTTGGATTTCAAATATTTTGGCCACGAGCATCACTGAAGAGACATGTATTGTCGAAATGCGCATCTGGTGCAACAAAATTGGTACCGTTGATTTTATTATTACCACTGGGTCGATGCCTCTAATGGTGGACTATTAGTGTCCGAGGGTATCACCAGCCCAGTAGCCAGTACTTCGTTACTGGCATGAAAATACGGATTTTTTGTGTTATTAAAATTTGCTGTTACAAAATATTAAAAATTATTATAAATTAAGGAATGTATCTCCCTCGTGCAAATCTCTGATTCCTTTCACGAATTTGGCTATACTTTTTGGACCTTTTGAATTATAGCTGTTCATCTTTTATATAAGCTTTGGATTTCAAATATTTTGGCCACGAGCATCACTGAAGAGACATGTATTGTCGAAATGCGCATCTGGTGCAACAAAATTGGTATCGTTGATTTTATTACTACCATTGGGTCGATGCCTCTGCTGGTGGACTATTAGTCCCCGAGGGTATCACCAGCCCAGTAGCCAGTACCGAAATGAAAATACGGATTTTTTGTGTTATTAAAATTTGCTGTTACAAAATATTAAAAATAATTATAAATTAAGGAATGTATCTCCCTCGTGCAAAGCTCTGATTCCTTTCACGAATTTGGCTATACTTTTTGGACCTATTGGTTTATAGCTCTTCATCTTTTATATAAGCTTTGGATTTCAAATATTTTGGCCACGATAATCACTGAAGAGACATGTATTGTCGAAATGCGCATCTGGTGCAACAAAATTGGTACCGTTGATTTTATTACTACCACTGGGTCGATGCCTCTGCTGGTGGACTATTAGTCCCCGAGGGTATCACCAGCCCAGTAGCCAGTACTTCGGTACTGGCATGAAAATACGGATTTTTTGTGTTATTAAAATTTGCTGTTACAAAATATTAAAAATTATTATAAATTAAGGAACGTATCTCCCTCGTGCAAATCTCTGATTCCTTTCACGAATTTGGCTATACTTTTTGGACCTTTTGGATTATAGCTCTTCATCTTTTATATAAGCTTTGGATTTCAAATATTTTGGCCACGAGCATCACTGAAGAGACATGTATTGTCGAAATGCGCATCTGGTGCAACAAAATTGGTACCGTTGATTTTATTACTACCACTGGGTCGATGCCTTTGCTGGTGGACTATTAGTCCCCGAGGGTATCACCAGCCCAGTAGCCAGTACCGAAATGAAAATACGGATTTTTTGTGTTATTAAAATTTGCTGTTACAAAATATTAAAAATAATTATAAATTAAGGAATGTATCTCCCTCGTGCAAAGCTCTGATTCCTTTCACGAATTTGGCTATACTTTTTGGACCTATTGGATTATAGCTCTTCATCTTTAATATAAGCTTTGGATTTCAAATATTTTGGCCACGAGCATCACTGAAGAGACATGTATTGTCGAAATGCGCATCTGGTGCAACAAAATTGGTACCGTTGATTTTATTATTACCACTGGGTCGATGCCTCTGCTGGTGGACTATTAGTGTCCGAGGGTATCACCAGCCCAGTAGCCAGTACTTCGTTACTGGCATGAAAATACGGATTTTTTGTGTTATTAAAATTTGCTGTTACAAAATATTAAAAATTATTATAAATTAAGGAATGTATCTCCCTCGTGCAAATCTCTGATTCCTTTCACGAATTTGGCTATACTTTTTGGACCTTTTGGATTATAGCTGTTCATCTTTTATATAAGCTTTGGATTTCAAATATTTTGGCCACGAGCATCACTGAAGAGACATGTATTGTCGAAATGCGCATCTGGTGCAACAAAATTGGTACCGTTGATTTTATTACTACCATTGGGTCGATGCCTCTGCTGGTGGACTATTAGTCCCCGAGGGTATCACCAGCCCAGTAGCCAGTACCGAAATGAAAATACGGATTTTTTGTGTTATTAAAATTTGCTGTTACAAAATATTAAAAATAATTATAAATTAAGGAATGTATCTCCCTCGTGCAAAGCTCTGATTCCTTTCACGAATTTGGCTATACTTTTTGGACCTTTTGGATTATAGCTCTTCATCTTTTATATAAGCTTTGGATTTCAAATATTTTGGCCACGAGCATCACTGAAGAGACATGTATTGTCGAAATGCGCATCTGGTGCAACAAAATTGGTACCGTTGATTTTATTACTACCACTGGGTCGATGCCTCTGCTGGTGGACTATAAGTCCCCGAGGGTATCACCAGCCCAGTAGCCAGTACTTCGGTACTGGCATGAAAATACAGATTTTTTGTGTTATTAAAATTTGCTGTTACATCATATTAAAAATTATTATAAATTAAGGAATGTATCTCCCTCGTGCAAAGCTCTGATTCCTTTCACGAATTTGGCTATACTTTTTGGACCTATTGGTTTATAGCTCTTCATCTTTTATATAAGCTTTGGATTTCAAATATTTTGGCCACGATAATCACTGAAGAGACATGTCTTGTCGAAATGCGCATCTGGTGCAACAAAATTGGTACCGTTGATTTTATTACTACCACTGGGTCGATGCCTCTGCTGGTGGACTATTAGTCCCCGAGGGTATCACCAGCCCAGTAGCCAGTACTTCGGTACTGGCATGAAAATACGGATTTTTTGTGTTATTAAAATTTGCTGTTACAAAATATTAAAAATTATTATAAATTAAGGAACGTATCTCCCTCGTGCAAATCTCTGATTCCTTTCACGAATTTGGCTATACTTTTTGGACCTTTTGGATTATAGCTCTTCATCTTTTATATAAGCTTTGGATTTCAAATATTTTGGCCACGAGCATCACTGAAGAGACATGTATTGTCGAAATGCGCATCTGGTGCAACAAAATTGGTACCGTTGATTTTATTACTACCACTGGGTCGATGCCTTTGCTGGTGGACTATTAGTCCCCGAGGGTATCACCAGCCCAGTAGCCAGTACCGAAATGAAAATACGGATTTTTTGTGTTATTAAAATTTGCTGTTACAAAATATTAAAAATAATTATAAATTAAGGAATGTATCTCCCTCGTGCAAAGCTCTGATTCCTTTCACGAATTTGGCTATACTTTTTGGACCTTTTGGATTATAGCTCTTCATCTTTTATATAAGCTTTGGATTTCAAATATTTTGGCCACGATAATCACTGAAGAGACATGTATTGTCGAAATGCGCATCTGGTGCAACAAAATTGGTACCGTTGATTTTATTACTACCATTGGGTCGATGCCTCTGCTGGTGGACTATTAGTCCCCGAGGGTATCACCAGCCCAGTAGCCAGTACCGAAATGAAAATACGGATTTTTTGTGTTATTAAAATTTGCTGTTACAAAATATTAAAAATAATTATAAATTAAGGAATGTATCTCCCTCGTGCAAAGCTCTGATTCCTTTCACGAATTTGGCTATACTTTTTGGACCTATTGGTTTATAGCTCTTCATCTTTTATATTAGCTTTGGATTTCAAATATTTTGGCCACGATAATCACTGAAGAGACATGTATTGTCGAAATGCGCATCTGGTGCAACAAAATTGGTACCGTTGATTTTATTACTACCACTGGGTCGATGCCTCTGCTGGTGGACTATAAGTCCCCGAGGGTATCACCAGCCCAGTAGCCAGTACTTCGGTACTGGCATGAAAATACGGATTTTTTGTGTTATTAAAATTTGCTGTTACAAAATATTAAAAATTATTATAAATTAAGGAACGTATCTCCCTCGTGCAAATCTCTGATTCCTTTCACGAATTTGGCTATACTTTTTGGACCTTTTGGATTATAGCTCTTCATCTTTTATATAAGCTTTGGATTTCAAATATTTTGGCCACGAGCATCACTGAAGAGACATGTATTGTCGAAATGCGCATCTGGTGCAACAAAATTGGTACCGTTGATTTTATTACTACCACTGGGTCGATGCCTCTGCTGGTGGACTATTAGTCCCCGAGGGTATCACCAGCCCAGTAGCCAGTACCGAAATGAAAATACGGATTTTTTTGTGTTATTAAAATTTGCTGTTACAAAATATTAAAAATAATTATAAATTAAGGAATGTATCTCCCTCGTGCAAAGCTCTGATTCCTTTCACGAATTTGGCTATACTTTTTGGACCTTTTGGATTATAGCTCTTCATCTTTTATATAAGCTTTGGATTTCAAATATTTTGGCCACGATAATCACTGAAGAGACATGTATTGTCGAAATGCGCATCTGGTGCAACAAAATTGGTACCGTTGATTTTATTACTACCACTGGGTCGATGCCTCTGCTGGTGGACTATTAGTCCCCGAGGGTATCACCAGCCCAGTAGCCAGTACTTCGGTACTGGCATGAAAATACGGATTTTTTGTGTTATTAAAATTTGCTGTTACAAAATATTAAAAATTATTATAAATTAAGGAACGTATCTCCCTCGTGCAAATCTCTGATTCCTTTCACGAATTTGGCTATACTTTTTGGACCTTTTGGATTATAGCTCTTCATCTTTTATATAAGCTTTGGATTTCAAATATTTTGGCCACGAGCATCACTGAAGAGACATGTATTGTCGAAATGCGCATTTGGTGCAACAAAATTGGTACCGTTGATTTTATTACTACCACTGGGTCGATGCCTCTGCTGGTGGACTATTAGTCCCCGAGGGTATCACCAGCCCAGTAGCCAGTACTTCGGTACTGGCATGAAAATACGGGTTTTTTTGTGTTATTAAAATTTGCTTTTAAAACATATTAAAAATTATTATAAATTAAGGAATGTATCTCCCTCGTGCAAAGCATATTAAAAATTATTATAAATTAAGGAATGTATCTCCCTCGTGCAAAGCTCTGATTCCTTTCACGAATTTGGCTATACTTTTTGGACCTTTTGGATTATAGCTCTTCATCTTTTATATAAGCTTTGGATTTCAAATATTTTGGCCACGAGCATCACTGAAGAGACATGTATTGTCGAAATGCGCATCTGGTGCAACAAAATTGGTACCGTTGATTTTATTACTACCACTGGGTCGATGCCTCTGCTGGTGGACTATTAGTCCCCGAGGGTATCACCAGCCCAGTAGCCAGTACTTTGGTACTGGCATGAAAATACGGATTTTTTGTGTTATTAAAATTTGCTGTTACAACATATTAAAAATTATTATAAATTAAGGAATGTATCTCCCTCGTGCAAAGCTCTGATTCCTTTCACGAATTTGGCTATACTTTTTGGACCTTTTGGATTATAGCTCTTCATCTTTTATATAAGCTTTGGATTTCAAATATTTTGGCCACGAGCATCACTGAAGAGACATGTATTGTCGAAATGCGCATCTGGTGCAACAAAATTGGTACCGTTGATTTTATTACTACCACTGGGTCGATGCCTCTGCTGGTGGACTATTAGTCCCCGAGGGTATCACCAGCCCAGTAGCCAGTACTTTGGTACTGGCATGAAAATACGGATTTTTTGTGTTATTAAAATTTGCTATTACAACATATTAAAAATTATTATAAATTAAGGAATGTATCTCCCTCGTGCAAAGCTCTGATTCCTTTCACGAATTTGGCTATACTTTTTGGACCTTTTGGATTATAGCTCTTCATCTTTTATATAAGCTTTGGATTTCAAATATTTTGGCCACGAGCATCACTGAAGAGACATGTATTGTCGAAATGCGCATCTGGTGCAACAACATTGGTACCGTTGATTTTATTACTACCACTGGTTCGATGCCTCTGCTGGTGGACTATTAGTCCCCGAGGGTATCACCAGCCCAGTAGCCAGTACTTCGTTACTGGCATGAAAATACGGATTTTTTGTGTTATTAAAATTTGCTGTTACAAAATATTAAAAATTATTATAAATTAAGGAATGTATCTACCTCGTGCAAATCTCTGATTCCTTTCACGAATTTGGCTATACTTTTTGGACCTTTTGGATTATAGCTCTTCATCTTTTATATAAGCTTTGGATTTCAAATATTTTGGCCACGAGCATCACTGAAGAGACATGTATTGTCGAAATGCGCATCTGGTGCAACAAAATTGGTACCGTTGATTTTATTACTACCACTGGGTCGATGCCTCTGCTGGTGGACTATAAGTCCCCGAGGGTATCACCAGCCCAGTAGCCAGTACTTCGGTACTGTCATGAAAATACGGATTTTTTGTGTTATTAAAATTTGCTGTTACAACATATTAAAAATTATTATAAATTAAGGAATGTATCTCCCTCGTGCAAAGCTCTGATTCCTTTCACGAATTTGGCTATACTTTTTGGACCTTTTGGATTATAGCTCTTCATCTTTTATATAAGCTTTGGATTTCAAATATTTTGGCCACGAGCATCACTGAAGAGACATGTATTGTCGAAATGCGCATCTGGTGCAACAAAATTGGTACCGTTGATTTTATTATAGTTTTTGATAAAAAGATAATGCGTTGGCTTAAAAAATCATAACTTCCTGAATGAATGATTGTGTTCAAATGTTACAGGACGTCATTATAAACAAAAAAATGTTTCCGAATTAAAATCAAACTGATATTAGACATACATCATGTACATAAGACACATGCTTTGCTTTGGACGCACCGAAAGTATGGGTAATAAAAATTAATAAAAACTGTGGTATGATTGTCAATATAATGAGTCGACTCTCTATCAGAGACCAAACAGATGTACATTTAAGGCTTGGATATTATCATCGTACTTAACAGGACTTGTATCCTATTATATGTAAAAAAAGAAAAGAAAATACAAAAAACATTAAAAAAAACTTGACTGTAAAAATAATGAGAAAAAAAACAGATAAAAAGAAGAATGGATTATACATTGTTTAAATTAAGATCCATAGAATGTTTAAATAGTTTGTCAAAATGTAGTTCATATCATGCCTTTTAGAAAAATAATATTAAAAAATGATGGGCCACGGCGCTTATTTTCACGCTAAAAAATGTGCAAACTTGACAGATTGTTTTTTATGCATGGAAACACCAATTTCCAGCCATAAACCCAAACCGATAGCATATAATTTTTAAGATAAACATTTTGAACATAGGTCTTAAATTGTGCTTTCAGATAAAAAAAAACAAAGAAAAAGAAGAACGAAATTGATCTATGGGACGTTTTATTTGCCTCTCCTTATGTCGCAATGTTTTAAAAAAGTGAATAAACAAAAGTATTCTGTTTTCGTAAAATATAATCATAAATATAATGAAACATATCATTTTCTATTTTGAAATAAAAAAAATGCTTACACATGAATTACCTCCTTCTCTCACATGTCTCAACATTTGCACATTTTGATAAAGATCTTGATCGTCTACGAAGAAAATAGGACACAGATCTGAGAATTAAAGTACAAAATTTTACGTTGCACACTAAATTGAGAAATTACTAGAAAAGATTTTATCTGTTTCTTAAATTTCACATGTCAACTTCCAACTTTGACATTTCTTACTTTCAGCCAAACGAATGTTTGACATATACCACGATTACAATGGCTCGGTTTACAGAGCTAAATCTGTAAATCGATATATCTCAACAGGCACATTATTTCAATATCATATAGCATCAAATATATACAAGATCATGAAGAAGTCACAATTACATTTTTCGCGTTTTTTACATATGCCCTTCACTTAATTAAATCCCATCCACGCAAAATAAAGAAGATGTAAAATAAAACAGTAAAAAAAAAGGAAATGTACTATTATATAGTTACCATGGTAACGGTCAGATACATGATGAAAATAGAATGCTGCTCAACATCAAGCGGCTAAATAAATGTAAAAACAGGACAAGACCAAGTAAATACAGCAATATTAACCCTGTCTTGTACTATACTCACACGCTTACCGGATGTTTTCGTGTTCACATGATACAAGGAAGAAAGAAAACACAGTAGGGTTTAGAAAAATAGAAAATGAATTATTTCTTAACGGTAAAATGTATAATGCTAATGGATTGCTGCTTAACTTCCAGCGGCAAAATAAATGCATATTTAAGAATATGTATCTATGAAATTAATATTAATCATGTCATGTAATATACCCACACGCTTACCAGTTTTTTTCGTGTTTACAAGATACTAGTTGGCAGGAAGAAAATGTAACACAATTAGGATTGGAACAAAACTTTAATCATAACCTACAGACATACGAGTGTGTACTTCTCAAATAAGTTTTATATTTTGATATGTTATCATATTTGACAATAGTACACTTGACCACATTTTTCGCTGAAACATGTATCCTGAAGCATATAAACTAACATGTACAAACGAGGAAGATGAAGACTTCGTGATGTAAACATTGAATCGATCCGTAAACAAACTTTTGGATTACCTAATGCATTAAAAGCCTTACTTGTAACTATAAAATTGGACGGACAAGAGCCAGAATACAAATTCATACCAATTCTGACCAAGTTTTAATACAGCTTACTTGAGTCAAGTCTAAAGAATCCACCGCGTAAAACCAGGAAACCGAAGCTGGGCCTACAACAGATAAACAAACAGCCTTCTTCATAGAGACGCAACGCTCAGCGTTTCGGTGACTGGATAGATACACAAACAATTGTGATTCCAAATTACCAAACAGCAAACCACAAAGGCCAGCATAGACTACAACAATCAGACGGAATCCAGGGACACAATTGTTTGTAAATAAACTACACCAACTAAGAACAGAGGTAAACCAGGCGAAATTGTCATCAACATCGACACCTGTCCGTCTAACCCTTGACATCGCCTCATTTACTAGACTTCGAAAACATGACGTTGCAAGAGTAGTAGGATTGACCTTGATGACGACTCTGACCTACTTATCACACTGGATACGTCGCCCTTGAACCTAAAAAAGAAAGAAAGAGTCTTTAGTTGCTGCAAAACTATCATAACTACTTAACAACCGTACCAGCACTAACCCCGCAGTTAGAGCAAAAAAAAGTGAAAAGAAGAGGAAATTCAGCTCTGTTCCAATAAGTACGATAGTCGGCACTATCTTAAAGGATCCTAGAATCCCATTCAACATCATCATCATCAGGAAGATATAGGATGGAACAGTAGACTAGGCTAAGGAATACAATAAACACAAGATATCGTGTCCGTTTGACAATAAGTGAACTTCGGAACACTGGAACATTTAAACCTTTGAAACATTCTTTAAACATGTTAAATAATTTAACGTAATTAATGATTTAATTCCAAAATCGACGTTGTTATATGTTGCAAGTTTGGTGTATGTTAGACCTGGGACAAACTTGGAAGCTGAACGACATAAAGGTATATAAAAACGTAAGAACTTTTATTCTTTTCTTAATGAACAATCAAGATATTTCCACGTCAAAGTAAAAAAAACACCTTTTGAAGAGATGGCACTTATTTCAGAAAAATGTAAATGAAGATTTTAAAGAAAATGTGTCGGCTGAATCAAAATGTTTGATATCTGCCGTCTGTTTAAAGGGAATGATTCAAACAATAACAGTTAGAAATATTTAAATTGGAATTTTGACAGTATCAGTTTAAGAGTTAAGCATACAAAACATGACTATACTTACAGATTAATTCTTATATTTCAGAAATAACATTAATAGTTAAAGAGTACATATTGATAAAAAAAAAATGTATAATGATTTAACATTTTCACTACATGGAAATTAAGGTGTCATGAAACACCATACAACAACATTCTGAGAAAAAGCGGTATAAAGGAAAAAATCTTATTTTTAAAACTCCAAAAGTAACTTATACCTCTATTTTCAAGAATCCTTACATAAACAATTTATTTCTCGATACATTAAGAAAAAAAAATCGAACTATAGTCTGTGTATCTTTGTTCTGTTATAGAACTTCGTGTTTTACATAAGTGAAGGTTGTAACCTTGAACAAATATCACTGACAATAGTATACCAAGTAACCACAATTGTTTTAGTTGTCGTTATTTTATCATTTCACGCAACATTCTTTGCATGTAAGAAGGTGTTATCATAAATATGAGTTGCATTAATATTCAGTGATATAAACAAAATAATTTTATAATCATTTTTTTATGGTCGAAACAAGAGGACAAGATGGACTCTTTACCTGTCTTGTGCTTTTTTTCCGTTGTGGGCACATGACTAATGATCTGTGTTGATTCACGTTTTTACGCGAAGTTTGTCGAGTTTCATCAAAAATTACATTCAATTCCAAAAAATGCATTGTCCGTTGAACAGTCGAGAGGCTTAACCCATTTTAAATACAATACATAGTTGTTTCTTTTAAGTTGCTAGAAAGATCAGAAGATGCATATAATTTAGATTTATTTAATATTTCTAGTAATGCTTTACATAACAAAATATGCCTACTACTACCAATTATCCTAACTCTCAGGATAAATTCGAATATTATTGCCCACTCCATGCGTAAATTTTCAACAAATATATGGCTTCCATAACTTATTTTTAATTGACTCCAGCAATATTATCATAAACACTGCAAAAGTATAGGATTTAGCGCATACAATTTTTGCGTTCTTTGTGTATACTAATTAAAGTAACATTAAACATGTAATTTACATTTGAAGTAAATAAAGTATTATTTCATCCTATTGTGTATACAGTATACACACAAGAATTAAATCCTACTTTAATATACTTCAAATGTAAAGCCTCGGACTCACTTTACCGGAAAGCTCGAACGGACGCCTAACGGTTAAATTTTTTTTCAATCCGTTCATGTCCGTTAGACGTCCGTTTTTATCCGTTAGACGTCCGTCCATATCCGTTGCATGTCCGTTTAGAGTACGTTTTATCCGTCGACGTCCGTTTTCTTCGGTCAGTACATCCGTTAGACGTCTGTTCGTGCTACCCGGTAAGGTGTGACCGAGGCTTTAATTAAATGTATAACGTTACTTTAATCAAAGATTAAGAATCATGCAATGTCACTCGATAAACAGACATATATTTTTGTTATCCTTGTTTTGCTTACAGATTAATTTACTGTATATTACAGTTTGTTACTCCTGTTAGGTTATGAACTCGTGTTTGTAAATTGTGATTTATTCACATGCTAAATTGAGGTTGATTTTTTATTCTATTATAAGCCAAACGGGGACCATTATCGAATTAACAATTTGTACTACTTGCTTGGTTTTGTAAGAGCGTGTATCCCTTTGTGCAAGTTTCCGAAACACATGACGGTAGCAGCTTCAATAAACCTCAGGATCGTTGTCTTGGTGTGACAATGTTTGTGTCATGTTTTAGTATTATTAGTTTGTCAACGTTTTGAAGATATTTAAAAAAAAAAAATATGTATATGTGTTCAACCTTCATCTTTGTTTAATAAAAACCATTCCTTGTAAAAAAATACATATTTAAGATAAAAATGTAATGGTTTAATATATAATGCTTCCTGGCATTGAACATGATTGTCCGCAAAAGCACATTTTCCATCATTTCGAAAGGAACACAAATTGGGTGGTATTGGAAGGCCTTATATTAAAAATATAATTTCTAGCTTCTGTCTATACTTATATAGAATGCTGAAAATTCATTTCAGATAATCATATAAATAAACCATCCTGTATTAGCGGTACTGTTACACAATGTTGATGAAAATTTTATTGGAGAAAATCTTTGCAAATACTTCATTATGGGACGATGTAGTTAAATACTTGTTAGAGTCAAATATAATAATGGTCTCAAATCATTACCCTTGATCCCTGTCTAACCCCTATACCTTCATAGCTCAATACAGATTTACTTATCAATTGTCTTAACTGATGTCGAATTAATTGAAACAGTAAAGTTTTAGTGATTTATTTCAAAATAAAGACGTTTAGAGAATTACAACGTCAACACATAGGTCAGTGTAAAGTCTGCAATTTGATGATAGTAAGGACCTAGATTTGTAGAAATATGAATTATGTCACATATCTGAGAAATGAACACATATTTGAAATAATTAACACTGTAAAACAAGACTTGAAAAGACATTTTATTTTGTCAATATATGGACAACGAAAATCAAGGGACGACAAAAGTGATATCTGACCTACTACCAAACTGATGTACATTTAAGGCATTAATATTTCCATCTAACTTAACAGTACTTGTATCACATTATATGTAAAAAGAAAAGAAAAACACAAAAAAACATAAGAAACTTTACTGTAAAAGGAAAAAGGAAAAACAGAAAGAAAAAAAAAAGGGTGGATTATACATTGTTTAAACTAAAATCCATAGAATGTTTTAAAAGTTTGTCAAAATGGAGTTCATAGCATGTTTTTTAACAAAATATTAATTAAAATGATAGGTCATTTATCGTGCTTATTTTCACGCTATAGAATGTGCAAAATTGACAGATTTTTTTATAATAAAAAAAAAAATATAATTATATTTTATAATAAATTTCAAATATCAGCTTCCGACTTTTGACGTTTTTACTTTCAGCCAAACAAAGGTTTTCATTATATCAAGATAACAATGCCTCGATTCACAAAGTTAAATCTGTAAATGAGTATATTTCAACAGGAAAATTTATTTTAATATCAGATACCAAGAACATGGTGAAGACAAAAGCAAATTTTGTGCTATTTATACATATGATCTTCCCTTCGTAAAATCCGATCGATAGAAGTAAAATAAGGAGTATTAAAAAATAGTAGAAAACGAAAAAAAAATACTATTCTTATAGTTACGATAAAGTAAATGAAGGTTATGGATTGCTGATCTACGTCAAGCTGTGAATTATATTTATATTCAAGACAATAACATGTAAATATTCAATGAATATTAACCCTGTATTGTACTAGACCTGCACGCTGACTGGATGTTAAAATTTTCACAAGGTACTAGTTGGCAGGAAGAAAATGTATACGTAACATGATTGGGATTTATACAATTATTTTATTATGAGTTGTAGACATGCAAATCTAATTTGTCAATTAAATGTTATATTTTGATATAAAATCATATTTGACTCAATATATGGACAACGAAAATCAAGGGACGACAAATGTGATATCTGACCTACTACCAAACTGATGTACATTTAAGGCATTAATATTTCCATCTAACTTAACAGTACTTGTATCACATTATATGTAAAAAGAAAAGAAAAACACAAAAAAACATAAGAAACTTTACTGTAAAAAGAAAAAGGAAAAACAGAAAGAAAAAAAAAGGGGTGGTTTATACATTGTTTAAACTAAAATCCATAGAATGTTTTAAAAGTTTGTCAAAATGTAGTTCATAGCATGTTTTTTAACAAAATATTAATTAAAATGATAGGTAATTTATCGTGCTTATTTTCACACTATAGAATGTGCAAAATTGACAAATTTTTTATATAGGATTCATGGAAAACACAATTTTTTGCCATTAAACCAAAACTACAACATATAATTTCGAGATAAAACATGTGAAGATAGCTCTAAAGTTGTGCGCTCAGATAAGAAAAAAAATGGAGTCACGGGACTCGCTTTCTTGCTACATAACAAAATAGGTAAATTCCTAACTCATACTATTGCAAACAAACCTTTATCTGCATTAGCTTCGTTTGCGTTTGAGTTGCGTCTCCTTATGTGGCAAAGTTGAAAAAAACGATTTAAACAAAATTATTCCCTATTTGTCAAATATAAATATAATAAAACATGTCAATTTTTATTTTTAAATGAAAATTCTTACACATGATTTAACTCCTACTCTCAACATTTGCACATTTTGATAAAGATCTAGACCATCTAGGAAGAAAATAGGATCAGATCTGAGAAAGTACACATTTTTGACGTTGGACATATCATGTTAAGACCTGTCCACTAAAATTTAAAAAATACAAGAAAAGACTTTTCATGTTTTTTAAATTTCACATATCAACTTCCAACTTTGACATTCCTTACTTTCAGCCAATCGAATGTTTGACATATACCAAGATGACAATGCATCGGTTCAGAGAGCTAAATCTGTAAATGGGTATATATCAACAGGGACATTAATTTTGATATCATATGGCATCAAATATATACAAGAACGTGAATAAGTCACAATAAAATTTTATGCGATTTTCACATATGCCCTTCACTTTGTAAAATCCCATTCATGGAAAATAAAGAAGACGTAAAAGAAAACATTCAAAAATAGAAAATGTTCTATTATATAGTTACGGTCATATACATGATAATAATAGAATACTGCTCAACATCAAGCGGCTAAATAAATGTAAAATCAGGACAAGACCATGTAAATACACTAGCAATATTAACCCTGTCTTGTACTATACCAACGCGCTTACCGGATGTTTTCGTGTTCACATGATACAAGGAAGAAGTTTTCGTGTTCACATGATACAAGGAAGAAAGAAAACACAGTAGGGTTTAGAAAAAAAGAAAATGAATTATTTCTTAACGGTAAAATGTATGATTCTAATGGATTGCTGCTCAACGTCAAACGGCAAAACAAATGAATATTTAAGAATATGTAACTATGAAATTAATATTAATCATGTCATTTACTATACCCACACGCTTACCAGTTTTTTCGTGTTCACAAGGTACAAGTTGGCAGGAAGAAAGTAACACAATAGGGATTCATACAAACTTTAATCATAGCAGACAGACATACGAGAGTGTACTTCTCAAATAAACTTTTACATTTTGATATGTAATCATATTTGACATTAGTACACCGTTGACCACAGTTTCGCTGAAACATGTATCCTGAAGCATATACACTAACATGTACAAACGAGGAAGATGAAAACTTCGTGATTTAAACCTTGAATCGATCCGTAAACAATACTTTTGGATCTACCTAATGCATGAAAAGCCTTACTTGTAACTATAAAATTGGACGGACATGAGCCAGAATACAAATTCAAACCAATTCTGATCAAGTTTTGATACAGCTCACTTGAGTCAAGTCTAAAAATTCCGCCACGTCCACCAGGAAACCTAAGCCTGGCCTGAAAAAGATTGGAAGCAGCCTTCTTCATGGAGACGCAACGCTCGGCGTTTCGGTGACTGGATTCAAATTCTCCAAACAGCGGCCAGCATAGACTACAACAATTAGGCGGAAACCAACTGTGTACAGAGGTAAACCAGTCGAAGTTGTTATTAACATTGACACCCGTCCGTGTAACTCTTAACATCGCCTCAATTACAAGACTTCGAAAACATGACGTTGCAAGAGTAGTAGAGTTGACCTTGATGACCACTCTGGCCTACTTATCACACTGCATATGTCGCCCTTGAACATAAAAAAGAAAGTGTCTTTAGAAGCTGCAAAACTATCACAACTACTTAACAACCGTACCAGCATCAACCCCGCAGTCGGAACAAAAAATAGCGAAAAGACAAGGAAATACGATAGTCCAAACTATTTTTAAGGATCCTAGAATCCCATTCAACATCATCATCAACATCATCATCATCAGGAAGATGGAAGATGGAACAGTATATAAGAAATAAGAAATAAACAGGAAGAAGAGATACCATCCGACCTTCTTCTCTCGTGGCTAGGCTAAGGAATACAATTCATACCAGATAACGTGTCCGTGTGACAATAAGTGAACTTTCGATTAATGGAACAATTAAACCTTTGAAACATTCTTTAAATAATTTAACGTATTTGATTATTCAATTCCTTAATCGACGTCGTTATATGTTGCAAGTTTGGTGTATGTTAGACCTTGGATAAACTTGGAAGCTAAACAAGGTAAAAGAATATAAAACGTAAGAACTTTTATTCTTTTCTTAATGAACAATCAAGATATTTTCACGTCAAAGTAAAAAAAACGCCTTTTGAAAGGATGGCACTTATTTAAGAAAAATGTAAATTTTAAAGCAAATGTGTCGGCTGAATCAAAATGTTTGATATCTGCCTTCTGTTTACAAGAAATGATTCGAACAACAACAGTTAGAAACATTTAAATCGGGATTTTGATAGTATCAGTTTAAGTGTTAAACATACAAAATATGACTATAATTACAGATTAATTCTTATATTTTTAGAAATAACATTAATACTTAAAAGTTTAAATATGCTAGTGTGTCGTTGAAGAGTACATATTGTAAAAGTAAAATATATGATGATACAACATTTTCTGTACACGAAAATGCAGGTGTAATGTAACACCATACAACAACATTTCGATAAAGGTAAAGCTGTATAAAAGAGAAAAAAACTCTTATTTTTAAAACTCCAAAAGTAACTTATACCTCTATTTTCAAAACTCCTGAGATGAACAATTTATTTTTCGATACACTAAGAAAAAGAACAAAAATCGAACTATAGTCTGTGTATCTTTGTTCTGTTATAGAACTTAGTGTTTTACATAAGTGAAGGTTGTAACCTTGAACAAATATCACTGACAATAGTATACCAAATAACCGCAATTGTTTTAGTTGTCGTTATTTTATCATTTCACGCAACATTCTTTGCATGTAAGAAGGTGTTATCATATATATGAGTTGCATCAATATTCAGTGATATAAACAAAATAATTTTATAATAATTTTTTCATGGCCGAAACAAGAGGACAAGATGGACTCTTTACCTGTCTTGTGGTTTTGTTTCCGTTGTGGGCAAGTTACTTATGACCTGTTTTGATTCACCTTTTTACGCAAAGTTTGTCGAGTTTCACCAACACAAATTACATTTAGTTCCAAAAAAATGCATTGTCCGTTGAACAACCCAGAGGCTTAACCCGTTTACAATAAATAGTTGTTCCTTTTAAGTTGCTAGAAAGATCAGAAAATGTATATAATTTAGATTTGTTTAATACTTCTTGTAATGCCTTTCATAACAAAACATGCCTACTGCTACCAATTATCGTAACTCGCAGGATAAAATTCGAATATTATTGCCCACTCCATGCGTAAATTTTCAACAAATATATGGCTTTCACAACTTAGTTTTTAATTAACTCCAGCAAAATTATCATTAACACTGCACATAAATAGTATAATAGGTTAGGATTTAGCGCCTACAATTTTCAAGTTGTCGTTATCTGTGTATACTGATTAAAGTAACATTATACATGTAATTTACATTTGAAGTACAATGAAGTATTATTTCATCCTATTGTGTATACTGTATACACAATAGGATGAAATCATACTTCATTGTACTTCAAATGTAAATTAAATGTATAGCGTTACTTTAATCAAAGATTAAAAATCATGGAATGTCTCTCGATAAACAGACACATCTTTTTGTTATCCTTGTTTTGCTTACAGATTAATTTACTGTATATAATAGTTTGTTACTCCTGTTAGGTTATGGACTCGTGTTTATAAATTGTGATTTATTCACATTCTCCATTGGGTTTGATTTTTCATTCTATTATAAGGAAAACCAGGACCATTATCGAATTAACAATTAGTACTACTTGCTTGGTTTTGTAACAGCGTGTATCTCTTTGTGCAAGTTTCCGAAACACATGACGTTAGCAGCTTCAAGAAACCTCAGGATCGTTGTCTTGGTGTGACAATGTTTGTGTCATGTTTTAGTGATATTAGTTTGTAAACGTTTTGAAGATATTTAAAAAAAAATATGTATATGTGATCAACCTTCATCTTTGTAAAAAATTACATATTTAAGATAAAAATGTAATGGTTTAATATGTTATGCTTCCTTGCATTGAATATGATTGTCCGCAAAAGCACATTTTCCATCATTTCGAAAGAAATACAAATTGGGTGGTATTGAAAGGCCTTATATTAAAAATATAATTCTAGCTTCTACATTTTATTCATCACTTTACTGATATGGAATACTGAAAAATAATTTCGGACAATCAGATAAATAACCCATCATATATTAGCGGTACTGTTACACCATGTTGATGATAATTTTATCGGACAAAAGCTTTGCGTATGCTTCATTATGGGACGATGTAGTTAAAAACTTGTAAGAGTCAAATATAATACTGGTCTCAAATCTTAAACCTTGATCCCTGTTTAACCCCTATACCTTCATAGCTCAATACAGATTAAGTTATAAATTGTCTTAACTGATGTCGAATTAATTGAAAAAAGTATAGTTTTAGTGAAGTATTTGACAACAAAACTAAAAAATAAAGACGTTTAGAGAATGACAACGTCCACACATAGGTCAGTGTAAAGTCTGAAATTTGATGATACTAAGAACCTAGATTTGCAGAAGTATGAATTAGGTCACATATCTGAGAAATGAACACAGATTTGAAATAATTAACACAGTAAAAAAAAAAACTTGAAAAGACAATATATTTGTCTTAAATTTCAAATATCAGCTTCCGACTTCTGACATTTCTTTCCTTCATCCAAACAAAAGTTTTACATATATCAAGATAAAAATGCCTCGATTCACAGGGTTAAATCTGTATTTGAGTGTATCTCAACAGGCACATTTATTTTAATATCAGATACCAATAACATGGTTAAGGCACAAGCAAATGTTGTGCTATTTATACATATCCCCTTCCCTTTGTACAATCTTATCGATGGAAGTCAAGTAAGGTGTATAAAAAAATAGTTGAAAAACGAAAAAAAATACTATTCATATAGATAATATAAAATGAATGAAGGATATTGATTGGTGATCTACGTCAAGCTGCAAATTATATATATATATTCAAGACGAGAACATATATAAAATATATTTAATGAATATTAACCCTGTATTGTATAAACCCGCACGATGACCGGATGTTAACATTTTCACAAGGTACTTGTTGACAGGAAGAACATGTATACGTAATACGATGGGGATTTGTACAATTATTTTATCATTACTTGAAGATATGCATATCTAATTTGTCAATAAAATGTTATATTTTGATATATAATCATATTTGACATAAGTGCACCTGTGACCACAGTTTCCATAAAACATGTATCCCGAAGCATGTAAACTAACTTGTACAGACAAGGAAGATGGAAAATTCGTGATTTTATCCTTGAATCGATCATTTTTGTAAACAATCATTATGGATCTACCAAATAAATAAAAAGCTTTACTTGTTACCATGCAATGGGATGGAAAAGGATACAAATGAATATTTGGACCAGTTCTTACCCAGTTGCAGTACAGCTCACTAGGAACAAGGCTGAATAATCTGATACGTTTTCCAGGACACCTGAGTCGTCCCTGCAAAAGTAAACAAGCAACCATCTTTCAGGTGACACAAACTTCCAGCAAACAACAAAAATTAAAGGCTAGAGTAAACTATAGTAGTCATACAGGAACCAGGAACTCAACTCACAAAAACTAGGTACAGTCAGGAACCAGTCGAATTTGTCGACAAGGAGATTTTCACCCGTTAGTAAAATCCCCAAAAAGCATATCAGCGCATAATTACTAGGATTGACTTTTAATTTTTACATCGACGACTTTGACCTACTAAACAAACCACCGCATATGTTGACCTCGAACCAAATTCGAGAAAGAGACTCAAGATGCTGAAAAACTATCACCAAGGCTAAACATTCCGTACCAGCAATAGAACATAATCAGTGCAAAATGAAAATGAACAATTTAAGCAGGTCCAGCTCTGCTCCGATACTGGTATATACGACAGTCAGCTCTAAATTAAAGGATATACTGACCCTAAAAACCCAATCATAATCATCACCAGTAAGATTAAAAGGAACATAAGAAGAAAGAAAGATATAGAAAGAAGACATGTATTCCTCTTTTAGTTAGTAGGAGAAGGAATACATTTATCATAATAATCCATTCTTGTCAAGACCGGAAAGACCATTATACCATAATGTGTCCGTGACAATTTGTGAACTTTCGAACAATGGACCATGTGGACATTAGAATCATTTTTCAAATTATTTTACGTACTCAATGATTTTTTGGTACTTTGTAGACCAAGAATAAAATTGGAGTTCGAGCTCAAACAACGCAAAGGAATACATAACGTAAGAACTTTCATCTTTTTCTGAATAAATAATTTCGAGATATTTCAACGTTAATTTAAATAGAAGAAATAGCTTTTCAATGGTCGGAAACTATATAACGAACAGTTGTAAATTTAAAGGGAAGTTTGGCTGCTAAATTAAAAAGCAGAACATTTGCCGCTTCTGCACAAGAGATTGTCAGAATATTAACACCGGAATAGATTTTATTTGGGTGTTCTCAATATTGGTTATAACATTATGCATATAAAATCTGTATTAGAATTATTGATAGTTTTCGGGTTTATTCTTATATGTTGTTTACTAATAGAAAAGATCTCAAAGTTATGTTATAAAGTCGAAAACTCATATTTTGCTTTTATAAATTTCACATGAGAATCTATGTATTAAAAATTCTTTACTATTCCTAAAAAATATGAACTTTGCTCCGAATATGTCTTGTACAATTGCTACTGATATTGCGAAAGAATCTAAATTTAATCGAACTAAAGTCTGTGTATCCTTGTTGTATCATTAGAACCTAGTGTCTTACACATGTGAAGGTTGTTGTTTTGAACAAAGATCACTGACTATAGTATACCAAATAACCACAACTGTTTAAGTTGTCGTTATTTTGTCATTTCACGAAATATTTTATGAATAGGGAGAAAAGTGAAGTCATGATCTTTTACAAAACATTTTGTTCAAAAAGTGCTTTATATAAACGTTAATGCTGTCATTTTAATTGAATATTTCTTATTTTAAATCTTTATCCGTTTGACATATGTTTAATAATCAAGCTTTTGTTGTGATTTTTTTCTACAACTCAGTGAAATATACAGCCTGATATTGATTGATGAATGTCAATGGTTTTCTAGAAATAATTTTATCTTAGGGGCAACATTTATGTGAGGCAAAATGCGTAATTTTTTTTCTGGAAAAAGGGATAGTTGTATGAAGTTATAGGTTTTTAAACGAGTGATGATTAAATATCACTTGATATCAACTCAATTAAATTTCAATATACTGATAAACTCGCTGTGATTTTTTTTCCCCCAGTTTTGTGTTTTGTATTGTTAGTATATTTTTTATATTAATTAAACGTACGGTTTATACTAATTTTGCTAATTATCTAATATAACAGTTAATACATTCAATTTATGGGAAAGACATCTACATTTACATAAATCGATGTTAATATTTAAAAGATTATAGAACTTGCGACAGATTAAGGATATCTTTGTATATATAATCTTAAGACAGCTTCATAGCGAGGTCTGATGCATCACATAAAAAAGTCAAACAAGGATCATAAGTCATGTCCTAATATATATATATCTTATAACAGGGGTTAGGACAGCTTAGTGAAACTAGCCAATGTATGATGAAACAAATGTGTATTACTAAATATTTATAATTATTTAAAAGAAATTTATTGATATTTTATGCATAAAAAGAAATATCAGTTGTTCGTTTTATCACAGTAAATTATTTACAGCTGTCTTCGATCCTACAACTGTAACCTTATCTAATGACACAGATAAACAATCTACATGCTATACATGTTATACTACTAGCATTGTAATATGGAGGATAACAATATCAAATTAATGGCAATTTTTTTTTTAATTTATTGAACTATTAAATTAACTTTTGACTCTTCACGTTGAATGATCCGCAAAAGAGTCAAAAATTAATTTTATGTTTCATTAAATACAAAATAAATTATTGCCATTCATTATTAACAAATTTCTAGCAAAAATAACACTAAAGGAATATATCATATTAAATGTATGTATACATGTATTACCAGTAACAACGTACACACATGTTGGCGTATGAATATACAACGTCAGAGTGGGCATGTCGCCATAAAAATTGACAAAATTGAAAACAAAAGTAATACTTTTAACCAATCAGAAGAGAGTAAAAACACCATATTCATTTATTTGCAATTGATTCGTGTACTTCATGTTTTATACTGTTAAACCGTGATTATATAGGTTGGTATGTGGTAGCCGAAAACATTCTTTTTCTTCATCTGAATTTTTCTGTTATTTCATTTTTTTTGGTCTCAGAATTAAGGTGGACCATTTAAATGCATATAACAATTTCGGGAAATCTCACCTTCTAACTATATTGCTCTCGTTCCAAACTTTCATGTTCTCATTAATTAAAAGTCGAACGAATGAACTTTCCACCTAGCGGAATATATATATATATATTTGTCTCGAAAAAAAAATCATATATGGACCAACATTTGAATATGAAATTACACGATTTAATAAGCATCCCCCTCCCCCCAAAAAAAACACGACAACAATCATGAATAATCAAAAATAAAGCTAACAATCGTTTGAAATCTTACCTGGTAATGTTTAGCCATCCCGCTAACTATGTTGCTCTCTTTCCAAATTTTGATATTCACATGTAGTATTTAAAAAGTCGAACAAATTCCACAACTTAGCGGCAAATGTTTTTTTAACCAATCACTTCCTTGTATTTTTTTATTAAACTTTATGAAAAATGAATCCTGTTATTGATTGATACATCCTGTAATTGGTTGATACATATTTTAACCTCCATTTCAAAGGCCTTCAATAACAAAAAAAATCTTCTGCCATTTCTTGTCCCTGTATGATATATGCTTTATATGCACTTATATATAGGAATATATGATCAAAACTATCAGCAATAGCTGTAAAAAATAAAAGTCCGTAAAATATTAAGAGGCTGTCCAAATAAATATCAGGCAAATCCTATGATATGGGTGGCACAACATAATTTTTAGTTCCAATGCAACGTTTGCATCATACAAAGGATATTTATATCAAAGATATTTTTGAAAAAACAGTGGATGACTCAGAAAATGATTTTAAAGTCCACTAACAACGCAACAAAATTTTGTACAAAATGAAGAGTTATCTCCCCTTTTCAATGAATTTTCAGTGCTTTATATTATTTTTTTTCTCTTTATTTGTTGCAGTTGATAAAAAAAAACAAAATTTAACTTGAGAAAGAATAAATTTGTGATATGAAATAGATAAAAAAAAATTGAAAACAAAATATGTCATGTGCCATCCACTTCCTGGTTTTTCCATGGACACCCTCTTAAGTAAAAAAGCAATTTTAAGTCATAAGCCATATACATGTCAATAGGTCAGTAATATATTTTTTTTATTAAGACACTTTGAAATGGTTCAAGAATTTTTATCTTCAAACCGTAAAAGTATGAGTATGATTGTGTACATTTTTCTTCATTTACCGTAGACTTTTCTGCAAATTCTCTATTTGCCTTAAACTTGTGGTGGATTATAGTTTTTCTGTTTACATGTAGAATTACCTTAATCTTAATGAGAATGTAGATGTTTGAAAAATATATTGTGGTCGCCTAGCTATTTTTCAAGTAAGAGGTCAAAAATGGTTAAATGTGCATAGATTCATTAACAAACACGGTATTTGTGATTTCAAAGAAATCTATGATATATAATTTTGAAATGAAATACATGAATGAGAAGATAGGTTTTAGAAGAAATTAAAAAAAAAAAAATGGTGTCACTGACCTGGTGTTCTTGCTACAAGTTAAAATTGAAACTTTCTCTATCATTTTGTTATCAAATAATTTGAGTAATCTCCATTTAAATGTCTCAGTTGAAGAAACGCAAATATTAAGCATTCAATTACCTCTATTTCCAAGGCGTTCATAACATTTGCAAATGAATAATTTCAAATTTATCAGTTGGAACTCTTGGTTCAATAGCTCCAAAGCAAGTATCGACCCTTTCTAAATAGGAAATTCCAGCTAAGGAATTTGGTATCTATTTATTATCTTTGTCTATGTCTTGTATGCAGGCAGCATAAATATGATTAAAAGAATTTGAACCTAGATATTTATAACATTATTATTCAACTTAATGATATTTTTTTACATTGATCGGAACAAAAATGAAATTGTAATGTGTTTGTCATAATGATGTGAATCACAAAAATGAATAGAAACAGATGCTTGTCGATAATGGGTGTAAACTATTATGATAATTGGATTTCCTACACAACAGTGGTATTTATTTTTTGAAAGATAATTTGTTTTTATCACTGTCAAAAGGCACTTAACCATACTACATAGAAACAAGCGCAACATTCATTTATCTAATATTCATATCTCATTCCGTTCGGATTAAAATTAGTTAAGATTAAGCTAAGAATTTCGTAAAATTATAAAAGAACACAAGTTTAATTGAATTCATGTTTCAATTTTAGAGACAATAACTTATAAATGTTATAATTTAAATGATCCCTAAATACCATCAGCCCCTGTATATACACGTCACACATGTAAATTCATTTATTTTTAACCCTAAAATGTATGTACAATATAATTCAGTTGAATCAATATTGACTATTGATGGATTTGTAAATAAAAAAATAAAATAAAAAATAAAAACATATTGTGAAAAATGTCTTGAGTCGTTTAAGATTTAAAATATCATTATAAATACAGGTAGTATGTTAACAATTTATTGAGCAACCGTAATTAAAAAAAAACAATTGAAATGCAGAAAAAAAAATAAAGAAATATAAAATATCTATTAAATAGTCTTTTCATATCTTACTTGGTAATGTTGATATATTCCTCTCACTCTATTGCTCTCTTTCCAAACTTTGATGTAGATATGCAGTATTTTAAAGGTCGACAAACTTTTAAATCAGTGACATATGTTTTATAAATCAATCACTTCCTGATAATTTTTCTACAACTCAGTGAAAAATACATCCTGTTATTGATTGATAAACATCAAGTTGTTCCAGAAATAATTTTATCCTAGGGCAACATTCATGTAGTTCAGCATAATGCTTTAATTGTTTGTCTGGTAAAAACTGAAACGTGTAAATAAAAAAAAATGTTTCACAACGATATCAACCTGAGTTTTTTAATACTGTGTCAATTAAGCTGACGATTACCTCTATTGCCAAGGCACTCAATATCAAAAATTATAGTCTGACGTGGCTGGTTCTGGTATGCTCTAAGTTAAGCTTAAACTGTGGAAGGAAAACCATGATCAAAACTATCAGAAATAGCTGTCATAATAAACGTTTTAGTTATATGCAAGGTTAAGTTTCTTATATCATTTTTTGAAACGTCTTCAAAAGGTTCGTATATTTATATCGTCAAACCAAATGCATATAAATGTGAATATGTAACTTTAAATTAAATGGGTTCAAAAGCATATGGTAAGGCAACAATTTCAAAAACTTGTAAACAATAAAAATGTTTAAAAAAATATTTTAAGTCTTATATGCAATATACAATTGTATAAGTCAGACATTTTGTTTTCTTCCTTTATTTGTTTGACACTTTTTTTAACTGATTCATTTATGTATATGTTTCAAACGTTTGCATACGAGAGGGTTGATGTACGTTGTTTTTATTTACCGTAGATACAACCTCCTTTGCTTTTATTTGTTGACAATTTTCCTGTTTGCCATAGAATAAATGTGTTTTATCGGATATCATATTTTTATTCTTTTCAAGAATGTTGATTTTGTTTTAATGTAGTAAAAATTAATGGTCACCTAGCTATTTTTCAACCAAGAAGTCTTATTAAATATACATACTTTGCGAAGAAATCAAAGAAACTATGATATATAGAATTTTGAAAACAAATATGAGAAGATAGGTTTAAATAACCTTTACGAAAAGAAATGATTGGTGTCAGCGACCTTGTTGTCTTGTTATAAGAAACATTGAAACTTTTCGTTATAAAAAAAGTAATTTGAGTTAACTTGCTTCGAATACATAAATTGATAATTTGATTCTAATGAACACAATTATTTGATATTTGACAAATCAGCCTGAATAATGCAGTTTCTTTTTACATTTATAACTGTGTTTTTTTTTCTCAAATAGTTCTTTTCTTTATTGGTCAATTTGAGGATTAAAGCAAACACTAGACTTATTATGAACTGATATTTTCCAATCCAAGATGGCGATGTACAGTTATCTACCTTAATTAAGACAACCAAACCGGTTAGTTAATTTATAAATGTATCTTACCATGTTAAGGATAGCAGTCAATGTATTAGGCAGATTCACAATACTTCTCTTATTACACATAAATTTATATCAATTTATAGATATGTTTAATAAAATCATAAGTAGAAGTGATCATCTGTATTTAAAGGTATAATGTTACTCGTTCTTTTTTCTGTGGATACTTTATATTTTATTTTTTGGACTGCATTCGTTGTCATCTGTAAACCATACATCAACATAGGTCACCCAACGCAAAATGGTGTCAGTATCATTTGAAAATGGATTATTTCACTTCACCACTTCGAATTCTTGGTGCAATAGCTTCCTTCCAAGCGGAGAGTATGAAACAGGTAAATCCTGTACGAAAATTAGGCTTAAGAATTTCGTATCAATGTAAACTTCATTTGAAGCTTCAGTATGAGAACAGTCTTATATGAATTAAGAATCAGTCCCTAGATATGTGTTTATTTATTATTAAATTTTTATTTAACATGTTTAATCTCGTTTTGTTAACGTAGAACGGAACTTTTAGAAAAAAAGATATTTACGTTTTGCCAAATTCACGTGAATACAAAGCGTAAAAAAATTGACTTTCATTTACAATGTTTGGTGACTGTCATTATGAAATTCTGTCGATACGTTTTTATCGATATGCATTTTTCGTAAGACCGTACTTTGACTTAAAATGGTTTCTTTTTTTTTCTTAATTGAATGTAGAGTCATCGCATTTGCAATCATACTACATCTTCATATATCTATGTAGGTTACAGAGATTTTGTGAAAAAGGTTTCATAATGATAATTAAGCTCCCTACGTGAAAATGGTATTCATTTTTAGAGTGGGAATGTTTGTGTGTGCTTGTCAAACGGCACTGTTGCACACCTAGAAACAAACACAACATTCGTTTATTTCTCTTTGTATCTGCTATCTCGTGCATAGTTATCGCGATATCCCAATAGCACGATTTCAATTCTGGCTAGGGAAGAAGAAAAAATAATAACATTATTAAAATTCCGAGTAGTTATTTATTTTACATGTTTGGTGTATAGAATGAAGTTGCTTTATTTCGCACAGCAAGTTGTGTAAAGCAGTCCTCGGTTGTACATCTGTATTAGTGTTGAAAGAATTTCAGTTATAAGTGTCATTATTCACACAACTGTGCGATCTTTATTTTGTTTAATCATGTGTCAATTCAAAATCTAATTACCTCCATGTCGAATGCCTTCAATAACAACAAATCTTGCTTGTCGTGTCCTAGTGTGAACTGTGCATAGCATACATTTCCAGAATAGCTAACTACAATCAAAACAATCAGAAAAAGTTGATAATATGTAGCCATTATGTTGCTTATATTGCTCTCTTTACGAACTTTGATGCAGAATTTAAAAGGTCGTGAAAAATGTTCAACTAAGAGCCATATGTGTTATTCTAATTTTTCTATACTTCAATAAAAAATACATCCTGTTATTGATCGATGCATTCACTAACTTCTATTTCCAAAGCCTTCGATAACAAAACAAAATTCTAGTGTGTCTTGTCCCAGTATGACCTGTGTTTAAGATGCACTTTTATATAAGAATAGCACGATCAAAGCTATCAGATATAGCTATAAAACAACCGTACTTAAAATATATAATTATGTAAATACAATAGTTTTAAATGATATGCAATGTATATTACCCAGACACATTTTTATCTATTTATTTTCAACGTAAATTGTAACTAAAAAACTTGTTGATGCTATGTTTTTTGACAATTATGTTTGTTTGAAATGTGTAAAAAAACGAACGCTTGTTGACAAATGTCGGTGACTATCATAGTGAAATGCTTTTGATACGTTTACATCGAATATCAATATAGTGTGTACAGCGAAAGTTTTATGAAAAATGTTTGGTACTTATCACTGGGTTTCCTCCACATTAGTGGTATTCAATTTTTGGAAAGAAAACATGTGCTTGTCAGACTAACGTCACCTTTCCACACTTGAAAACAACTACCACTTTCGTTGATCTGCTATTGATATTTCATACATTTAAGATTAAGAGCAAGCAAATCTTTTGAAATAGTTATAAAAGAAAAAATATGGAAAGATGATCAAATCCATGTATGAAATAAATTACCTTTTGGCGACAAACACTTATAAGTTTTATAATTGAGATAAACCCAAACAACAGCACCCGTATGTTCATACATGTACACATGTAAAGTCATCATTGTGTGTAAATCAGTTGAATAGCTGTTGTTGATGGATTTGTTAATTACAAAACAAAGTATTATAAAAAATGGTGTTGAGTCTTACAAGATGTAAAATGTCATTTTGAATATATTTAACGATTTATTGAGCAACCATGATAAAAAGAAAACATGGCGAACATGCACAATGATTAAGGAAAAAAAGTTGAAAAATATTAATTAATACATTCTTTTAAAATAATTCTTGGTAATGCTGAGCAATCCTGCTCACTCTATTGCTATCATTCCGGACATTGATATTCACGTGTAGTATTAAAAAGGTCGAACGATTTTTCAACCAAACAGCATATACGTTATTAAGCAATCACTTCCTGTAAATTTTTCTACAACTAAATGAAAAATGCATCCTGTTGTTTATTGATTCCTTCCTTAACCTCCATTTCCAAGGCCTTCAATAAAAAACATTTCTTCTGGCAATTCTGGTCCCGGTATGAACTGTGCTTTATACACACTGATATAAAGGAATATATTATCAAAACTTTCAGAAATAGTTGTAAAAAAATAAACGTCCGTAAAATAATTTTAAGTCATATGCAATATTCTTGTTGATAGATCAGTAATATTTTCCTTATTTATTTGTTAAGACCATTTTTAAATTGTTCGTGAATTTTTATCTTTAAACCTGTGAAATATAAATGTGTTGATGTTAATTTTTCTTTATTTACCGTAGACTTTTCTGTAAATTGTCCCTTTGGCCTTGAATTCAGATGAATCATTAGTTTATCTGTTCACTGGTAGAATTATTTTAATCTTAACCATAATGTAGATTTTTGCTTGTATTTGAAAAATAATATTATGAGAAATAATGGTCGCCTAGCTATCTTTCAAGTAAGAAGCCCACAAATACTAAATTAACATAGATGTTTCATGAAAGAATAGTTTCATTGTGATTTCAAAGAAATTTATTATATACTATTTTGAAAATAAATATAAGAAGATAAGTTTTAGAATAATCTAAACAAAAACAAAATGGTGTCACTGACCTTGTTTTCTGGCTACAAGTTAAAGTTGTAACTTTCTCTATCATTTTGTTATAACAAAAATGCCTTTGAGTTATTCCTTTTTCGACAAATAAGTTGATAACATGATTCGAACAAACACAAATTGTTGATAGTTGACAAACTTGTTATTCGGACGGAGAGTTGTCTAATTGGAACTCATACCGCATATTCCTATATATAGTCTTAATAAAACAGTAACCATGGTAACTCATTTGTAATTGTTGTTTATTTCAATAAACAATTTTACCCTTTAATGTATCTATAAAGCATTCACATACATCTAATCCCAAGGCTTCCAGTAACAAAAACAATCTAATTGCGTGTCCTATCCTGTTATTATCTTTACAAATCATAGCAATTGATAAGAATACTACAATCAAAACTATTAGAACAAGCTGTAAAAACGTACGTAAAATAAACATGTATCTATAATCATTTTATAAATCATACGCATCTATGAGTTATTTCTAATACGTATACATTTTCCATCGTTTTCATATGGTTCGTGTAGTTTTATGATCAAACCGTATGTATTTGAGTGTAATTAGAAAAGCTGGTATTGATAAACCGTAGATTCAGCTTCAGATAGATTGTTCTGCAATTTCATTTTTGCCTCAGTATAAGGATAGATCATTTGTTTATATTGCCGTAGATAGAATGTTCTTATTCTTTACACGAATCCAGATGTTTGCTTTTTTTTAAAACAAAAATATTAAGTGCTATTAAAGCGAATACTATGCCTATTAATATTTTTTGAAAACAAATATGAGAAGATAGGTTTAAATAACATTTACGAAAAGAAATGATTGGTGTCAGCGACCTTGTTGTCTTGCTATGAGAAAACATTGAAATTTTTCGTTTTAAAAAAAGTAATTTGAGTTAACTTCCTTCGAAAACATAAGTTGATTATTTGATTCTAATGAACACAATTATTTGATATTTGACAAATCGGCCTGAGTAATGCAGTTACTTTTTACATTTGTAATTGTGTTTTTTTTTCAAATAGTTCTTTTCTTTATTGGTCAATTTGAGGATTAAAGCATAAACTAGACTTATTATGAACTGATATTTTCCAATCAAAGATGGCGATGTACAGTTATCTACCTTAATTAAGACAATCAAACCGGTTAGTCAATTTATAAATGTATCTAATCATGTTAAGGATAGCAGTCAAGTTATTAGGCAGATTCACAATATTTCTCTTATTACAAAAAATGTATATAAATATATAGATATGTTTAATAAAATCATAAGTAGAAGAGATAATCTGTATTTAAAAGTATAATGTTACTCGTTCTTTTTTCTGAAGATACTTTATATTTTATTTTTTTGAAAAATGCAACACTGCATTCGTATCTGTGAACCATACATCAAAATAGGTCACCCAACGCAAAATGGTGTCAGTAACATTTGAAAATAGATTATTTTACTTCACCACTTCGGATTCTTGGTGCAATAGCTTCCTTCCAAGCGGAGACTATAAAACAGGTAAATCCTGTACGAAAATCAGGCTAAAGAATTTCGTATCAATGTAAACTTCATTTGAAGCTTCAGTATGAGCACAGTCTTATATGAATTAGGAAAGCAGTCCCTAGATATGTGTTTATTTATTATTAAATTTTGTTTAACATGTTTAATCTCGTTTTGTTAACGTAGATCGGAACTTTAAGAAAAAAAAAAGATATTTTCGTTTTGCAAAATTAACGTGAATACAAAGCGTAAAAAATTGACGTTCATTTACAGTATTTGGTGACTGTCATTATGGAATTCTGTTGATACGTTTTTATCGATATGCATTTTTCATAAGATCGTACTTTGACTTAAAATGTGTTTTTTTTTAATTTGGACCTGAATGTAGAGTCATAACATTTGCAATCATACTACATCTTCATATATCTATGTAGGTTACAGAGATTTTGTGAAAAATGTTTCATAATGATAATTAAGCTCCCTACATAATAATGGTATTCATTTTTAGAGTGGGAATGTTTGTGTGTGTTTGTCAAACGGTACTTTTCCACACCTAGAAACAAACACAACATTCATTTATTTCTCTTTTTATCTGCTATCACGTGCATAGTTGTCGCGATATCTCAACAGCACGATTTCGATTTCTGGCGAAGGAAGGAAAAAGAAAAAAAAACATTATTAAAATTCCGAGTAGTTATATATTTTACATGTTTTATGTATAGAACGAAATCAAGTTGCTATATTTCTCACAGCAGTTGTGTAAAGCAGTCTTCGGTTGTACATCTGTAATAGTGTCGTTATTTACACAAGTATGCGATCTTTATTTTGTTGAATCATGTATCAATTCAGAATTAAATTACCTCCATTTCAAAGGCCTGCAATAACAACAAATCTTGTTTGTCCTGTCCTAGTGTGAACTGTGCATATCATACATTTCCAGAATAACATACTACGACCTAAACGATCAGAAAAAGTTGATAATGTCTAGCCATTCTGTTTACTATATTGCTCTCTCTCTCCGAACTGTGACGCAAAATTTAAAAGTTCGTTAAAAATATTCAACTAAGAGCCATATGTTTTATTTTAACTTTTCCACACTTCAAAAAAAAATACATTCCAACAATACAACACTTGGAAATGTTTATATATTTTTGTCACTCTATTGCTCTATTTCCAAACTTTGATGTTCATATGCAGTACATATTTAAATGGTCGACTAACTTTTACTCCAAATGACATATATTTTTTTAATCAATCAATAATTTGCTGTTAATTTTTCTACAACTCAGATAAATATACATCCTGTTATTGATAGATAAACGTCAAGTCGTTCCAGAAATAATTTTATCTTAGAGGCAACATTCATGAAGTCCAGCATATTGCTTTATTTGTTTGCCTGGTCAAAAGTGATTATTGTAAAGGTAAACATAATTCACATTGATATCAACTTGACTTTTTAATCCTGTATCAATTCAGTATCGATTACCTCTATTTCAAAGGTATTTAATCACGAAAAATATAGTCTGACGTGTCTGGTTCTGGTATGCACTTAGCGAAGCATAATTTGTGGAAAGAAAAATATGATCAAAACTATCAGGAATAGCTGTAAAAAATTAACGTTAGCCATTTATATATAGTAAGTAATTAAAATTGTTTTAAGTCATATGCATAGTAAAGTATGTTATATCGGTATTTGAAACGTTTTCAAATGGTTTGTGTATTCCATATCAATCCAAATGCATATGATTGTGTTTATGTAACTTATAACTTAAATGATCCAAAATAACATGCATATACATGCTAAACACGGAAAGTCATCAAATTTTAACACTTATTTAAAAAATTTAAATATTTAAAATGAATCTCAGTTGAATGCATTTCCACTGTTGATGGCTTAGTTAGTTCCCAAATAAAAAAAAGTACATAAAACAATCATTTGTTGAAAATGTGGTCCTTCTTTTTTCATGTAAAATTTAAAATATCGTAACAAATATATTCTTGTAATGTTGATCCATCCTGCTCACTCTATTGCTCTTTACTCGAAATTTGATATTCACATGCAGTTTTTAAAAAGTAAAACAAACTTTCGATCACATATGTTTTATTAACTTATCACTCTCTGTTAATGTCTTTACATGTTAGTGCAACATACTTCCTGTTATTGATTGATAACTGTCATTTTGGTTATTGAAATTGTTTTCCTATTTTTACATTATTCAATTTACTGTGTGCTTGTTCATATTCTTGACGCCAGTCTTTGCTTCTTTCTGATAAAATTCACATACCCAAAAAAAAGAAGCTTAGACATGGAAAAATATTATTAAACTCGTTTAAAGAGTATCTACACGTCTCAATCTTCAAAATCGCTAATCTAAAAATACCACCATCGCTATCGATTTTTAACAATAAAAATCGTGGTTACCCTTCTATCGATAAGTGTCATGCCAAAACATGACTTACATGTCCCCGTGTTTCCACCAACAAAAAGGTAAGGTTTCACATTTGATGGTCGCACATTTTTTTTTAAATTTTGAAACTCATATTACTTAAAAAACAAACAGTATTATTCATTTACTCACATGAAAGCCAAATATATAAAAATGTAAATATCATTAAAAATACACCTATGTCATATAATAGCTGTAATTCCGAATACACTTATTGCCCGATTTTCCATGTCATAACAGGAGACCTTCACATCGTTCACGACCGAGAGTTAAAATCATTCCTCAGTACAGAAACGAAATATCGTCCCCCATCAATTATTAATTGGAATGAGTGTCGTAATATCATCCAAGACTCAC
Source organism: Mytilus trossulus (assembly GCF_036588685.1). Taxonomy (NCBI): domain Eukaryota; kingdom Metazoa; phylum Mollusca; class Bivalvia; order Mytilida; family Mytilidae; genus Mytilus; species Mytilus trossulus. Next base: position 58,154,586 of record NC_086381.1, on the reverse strand, counting down.
TCCGAACACACTGTGTGAAATGGGTAAAACGAGAAAAAGCTGACAAAAATATTTAGACTTTTAATTCAGTAATGAATATAGTTGATATTCGAATACAACATTTTAAAGAACATTTTACTCTAAACAACAACTATAAAAACCCTCTTTCGTGTATCAAACACAAACTTAATGAACTAGCCAAGTTATTTATTTTTGTCCCCGCTGATAAAGCTGCTTATAATATCATTATTGTTAAACGTAAAGTTTATAATGAGGTTCTGCAAAAGGAAATCACGAATTCACCAAGATTCCAACTGACTTTATTTTCAGAAAACGACATTTGTAACACACACAAACTTTTAGCTACTTCTTTACAAGCAGAACCAAGTACAGCGAAAATCCCAATTATGTACTTGCTAACAAAGCTACAAAAAAAAATCTTACATATATAAATTAATTTCATCTTCAAGCCATTGCTTCACTTCTAAAGTGTCTATTCTACTTACTAGTACACTTGGTACAATAAAAAAATCTGATAAAAGATTGTTTAAATAAGGCCTTTGAAATTGCATGCATATATTGGTGATTTTGAATCTGTTCAAAGTTTTGATTTTTATACCCTATATACCATTTTGCCTCATATTCTTTTTACGAAAAAAAATCACATCCCAAATTAACTGTGCATTTAAAAGTCAGAATGCGATTACATATGTTCAAACTCTTTTAGGTCATTTCTTAGAAGCAATAAACAAAATAAATATGTCAATTGGACATGCTTTGATACTATACATTATGCCTTTGAATTTTAAAGAGATTCCATGTATCGTCAAGTTATTAGAATTCCAATGGAAACTAACTGTGCACCACTTATTGCGGACCTGTTTTTGTATTGTTATGAGTTTCCATTTATGCTAAAATTAGCAAATACCTATCGAAACAACATTTGATACAAAACATTAAAAATACTTTTAGATATTTGGATGATATATTGGCTCTCAATAATGACGACTTCAGTACAAATGTATGTATACTTAAGAAATTTATCCTATTGAACTTACTTTAAATAAAGCTAATACTTACAATTACCACTGCCCTTTACTCGATCTTGATATATCATTAATGGAAATATTAATATAAAAATGTATGATAAAAGAGATGATTTTTCATTTCCTATTGTTAATTATCTATTTTTAGATGGTGACGTTCCTTTGTCACCATCTTATGGTGTTTATATATTTCAACTTGTACGATTCACTCGTGTTTGTAACAACGTATTAGATTTTAGCGTCAGAATTTTATGAATTACTGAAAAATTGTTACAGCAGAGTTTTCGATACCAAAAACTAGTCAAAACATTTACTAAATTTTATCATCGGTATAAGGAATTAATTCGTAAATATAGCATGCACACATTTTGTACGTTCAGGTATTTCACATCCAATCTTTTAGGGTAATATTCTTTACCAAACACAAAAATGTCAGTTTTCATCTCAAAAGCTTGAAAACCTTTGAACAGACTTATTAAGCAGGGATATAGCTACAAACTGTTGCGTATTTTGGCTTTAATATTGAACCACTTAGATTTTGCATCGGAACTAGACACATTTACTTAAAAAGCAGTTGTTGGCATGACACGGGTTATGTTCTTCTCATATATTTTATGATAGTATGATACTAAACCACTAACGGGAGGGATTGTGCCTGATATTCATATGATGAAGACATAATCTTTCAATCTGATTAATTGAGGTCTGGAGCTTGCATGTCAGTTAACTGCTAGTAGTCTGTTGTTATTCATGTTTTATTGTCATTTAATTTATTTTCTTTTGGTTTTTTTCTTCTGACATCGGACACGGACTTCTTTTGAACTGAATTTTAAATCTGCGTATTGTTATGCGTTTACTTTTTTACATTGGCTAAATGTATAAGGGGAGGGTTGAGATTTCATAAACATGTTTAACAGCGCCGTAATTTTGCGCCTGTCCCAAGTCATGAGCCTCTGACCTTTGTTAGTCTTGTATGATTTTTGATTTTAGTTTCTTGTGTACAATTGAGAAATTTGTATGACGTCTATTATCGCTGTACTAGTATACATATTTTTAGGGCCAGGCTGAAGGACACCTATGGGTACGGGAGTTTTTCGCTACATTGAAGACCCATTGTGACCTTCGGCTATTGTCTCCTATATGGTGGGGTTGTTGTCGCTTTGACACATTCCCCTTTTTCTTTCTTAATTTTATGTTGATTTATTATCAAATTTAATTGAACATGTTGAATCTCGTTTTGTTAGATCGAAACTAAAAAAAATCAATAAAGATAGTTACGTTTTTGCCACATTAGTGTGAGTAGAAAGAGTTAAGAAATTGACACTTGTTTACAATGATTGGTGACTGTCATTGTTGAATTCTGTTGATACGTTTTTATTTGTCGTTAGGCCGTACTTCGATTTATAATGGTTTATTTTTTATAAATTTTCAAATGAATGGAGAGTCATAGCATTTGCAATAAAACCACATCTTCATATATCTATGTAGCATGTGTAGGTTACAGAGATTTTATGAAAAATGTTTCTTGACGATAATTAAGCTCCCTACATGATAATGGGTTCAATTGTCAGAAAGAAAATTTATGTTTGTGTTTGTCAAACGGCATTGTTCCATACATAAAATCAAAAACAACATTCATTTACTTCTCTTCATATTTGCTTTCTTGTGAAAAGCTTTCTCCTTATCCCACGATATAGCACGATTTCGAATTCTGACAAGGGAAGAATAACAAATACCATTATTAAGCTGCAAATTTGAGTAGTAATATATTTTAAATATTTTATGTATAAAATGAAAAAAAAGGTTGCTTTATTTCTCACAGCAAGTTGTGTAATATAAAAAAGAAAATGTGGTATGAATGCCAATGAGACAACTATCCACAAAAGACTAAAATTATACAAACATTAACAACTATAGTTCACCGTACAGCCTTCAAAACCGTCTTCGATCGTAATTCTACAATATTGTTCAAGAATTTAAGTTGATACTTATAAGTGTCATTATTCACACAAATGTGTGATATTTATTGTGTTTAATCATGTATTGATTCAGAAACCAATTACCTCCATTTCAAAGGACTTACATAAGAATACACATATTGAGTGTCCTGTCCTAGTGTGAACTGTGCAAAACATACATTTCTAGATAGGCATACTACAATCAAAACGTTCAGAAAAAGTTGGTACTGTTTAGCCATTCTGTTGACTATAATTCTTTTTTTCGAACGTTGACGCATATGCAAAAGGTCACGAAGAATATTCAACTAAGAGCCATATGTTTTATTAACCAATCACTTGCTGTAAGATTTTCCATGCTTCAATGACAAATACCTCCTGTTATTGATTAATGCATTCACTAACCTCTATTTCCAATGCCTTCAATAACAAAACAAAATTCTGGGTTGTCTTGTCCCGCTATGATATGTGGTTTAGATGCACTAATAAATATACATAACACGATCAAAACTATCAGATATAACTATACAAAAATAAACATATTTTTTTCTTATCCATTTATTCAGAACGTAAATTGTAACATACGAAAAATGTTTTTGTTATGTTCTTTAACAAAATGTTTTATTTAGAAAGTGTAATAAAACAAACACTTGTTGACATTGTTCGGGGACTATCATAATAAAATGATTTTGATACGTTTTAATCGGATATCCATATAGAATGGACAGCGGATGTTTTATAAAAAAAATGTTTCGTTCTAATAACTGGTTTTCCTTCACATAAGGAATATTTATTTTTTAGAAAGAAAAATGTGTTTGTCAGGCTAACGTCACCTTTCCACACTTGGAAACAACTACCACGATCTGCTATTGATATCTCAAACATTTAAGACAAAGATCAGGCCAAACATTTTAAATAGTTATTAACATTAACATTAGATGGAACGATAATAAAAACATGTTTGAAATGATTTCAAGGTACAGTTTTGCAACAAATACTTATAAGTTCGATAATCAAGATAGATTCGAACGAACCATCTGCACCTGTATGTACATCACTCATGTATATTCATTGATTTCCAGCACAAGAATACATTTACAATGAAATTGAGTTGAATGGCTTTCGAAAGTTGATGGTTTTTTAAATTACAAAGCAAAATCATTTGTAAAAATTATGTTGTGTCTTATAAGCTATAAGATATCGTTAAACATTATAATGTTAAATGTTTATTGAGCAACTATTACAAAACTTAACATGACGACATTGCACAATAATAAAGGCAAAAAGTTGAAAAATATATATTGAAACAAACCCATAATATTTTCCTGTTCCTGTTGATCCATCCTGCTTACTCTATTGCGGTCTCTCCGGAAGTTGATTTTTACAAGAAATGTTTAAAAGGTGGAACGAATTTGCAACCATGCATATGATTTTTTCTAGCCTGTCTATTTCAGTGTTCCGATATACTGTGTACTGTCAAAGTAACAACTAGAACTAGCAGTTTGGTCATTTAATGACATATATCCTACAGATCAATATCTGGTAGGAACACATGGTGTTACTTATTTAACACAATTAGTGTTAGATAATAAAGATACAACAACAACACCGAGTTAAAATGATTTTCCATTTCGTGAAGATTACTCTGTGAAAACAAAGCTGAACGTTTTATCTCGTTCTATTGTTATTGAAAAATTAAGCTTCTCAATATGAGAATCAAGTCTTGCACTTCAAACTCGAGCAAATTGATTTGCTGTGGCTCTTGTCCTTTGCGAGTATGGTCTTGAGTAAACGATGATAGTCCGTCGAAAGGAATGATAAATGGCTGATCCGTGTTATGAGAGAGCCATATCTCTTGCACGTTAAAGACACCCTTGTAGATTTCGTAAAAGAGCAGGCTTATGCCGCTACAAGGCAACGCTTGCACCCACAAAGTGGAAATGGAGTATATAAGTTTCAAAACTTGTTTCCCAATCCACTTTCAATAAATATGTTTAAACTATCCTGTCGCAGATCATGTTTTTCTAAAAGCTTAAAAATTGTACATATATTGTGTAACGTGCAAACAAAATATGTTCCTTCAATATATTTCATTCATATGTACATTTGTACTTATAGAATGCAGTCATATCTTTTTAGTAGTATTGAGAAAATGTATGGACAGGTTAAAAACCCAATATAATTCAATCGATGAACACTAATCATTGAAACACCCTTTGGACAAATTGCATACTTATGAATGACTAAACATTTTTTGAATGAATTGCAGTAATATATCAATGTAATGTTAAAAAGAGCCGAACATTAAGGCAGTGAACGATATAGATTAAAATCCCAAAAATAACTGGCATATGATTATTCTCCAATTAATTCAATTATTTTCAAATAATCATCAAACAAATCAGTTTATAGAAATTGATATTACAAATCAACGATTTATTAACATAGTACATGTAGTATCACAGAAGATATAAACCATTGCTACGCTCCATATTACAGCTGTTTGTTAATTTAAGTAAATTTAGTATGTCAAACCGTTAAAGATATCGATATAGGGAGGACAAAAAACATCCTATCAAGATAATCTAAGATTGTGTCATATGTACCTTTATTTAGGTCTGGTCAAGAACAGACCTGTCTTAAGGTCTGGTCTTGTCTGTCGCAGCCCTGTCCAAATGTCTTTTTAGAAGTAGACATCTCCACGGGACTGGTTCATAACAGACGTGTACACATGTCTGAACCGAAGATGACCTACTGCAGTCCTAAAATAACTTGACTCATTTAAGTTAACTTGGAAAGCGGTCAACGAGTCTGCTCAAAGGGTGTTGTGCAGTTCAGGACTGCATCGGTAAAACACCACTTCAGCTTGCAATTGATGAACTACGTTTTTGCAGTATAATGTCGTCGCCATAGTAGCTGAAATAAAATTACAATTGACCACTTTGACTGTATTAGCATAAAACTTTGCCTTACAAATATTCTTTAAGTGTTCAAAAATGTTTAGTTGGTACATGTTCACTGTATATAACAAGTGTCAGTCCTTCATTTTCCATATGCCTCAACAAACATATTTCAGAGTTTTGGGAATGATTTCAAACATTAATTTGTTCATATTTTGACAGATTGAGACATATTGAACTGCAAAGTGTTTAAAAGTAAATTACAACTATGCAGTGCTACTTGTTACATGTACTTTGATGATAAAATGTCGTTACAAACGGTATGTCCTTTAATGTTTCAATAACGGGTAAAACTTATGCATGTTGTTTGAAATACCATAAGAATACCAACATTTTTTTTTTTTAAATCATCTTAATTGTGTTCAAAACATTTTTTTTTGTATGTTTTAGACCAAGTGTTCTATCATGGACAAAAAAGTTGAAAGCTTTAAAAATGTATTTTGATTCTTTCTATAATAAAACGTAACATCTCGTAAAAGTCGTTATAGAAATTATAATATTCTAACTGTATTACATTTGTTGAATTCCCTCGTGTACAGTTATGTACACTGGAATAAAACCATTCAAATAATTATATTAATCATTATTACACGTCTTGATCAGGGTTTTTTTAACGCTAAACGGGTGATTTTAACAAGATGTTGTTCAAAAAGTCTCTATTTCAAAGTGTATTTTCTTATTCAAGCTATTTTTCAATTTCTGACATGTAATTGTTTGACAATTATGACATAGAACTGTTACAGATTGATCCATGAACCATGTTTGTCAATATATTGATTGTTCACATGTAGTCAAAGGCTTGTGGAAGGGGGGTTGCTGCAGACTCATATATAACATGCATCTAAACAACCTTTTAATTTAGCAAGTACATCCACTATGTAAAAGATCTCAATCATCAGTCATCAAAGACATTTCAGAAAGTCTGTCAACAATTTGAGACTCTGATCATCAATCGCCATGCATATGTTAAAAAGTGTGATCCACAAAATGTTCAATACGTGTGTATATGTTAAGTAGTGCTGAAGTAAAACACTTATAATAATAATAACTACAAAAATAGAACAACATTTGACTAAACAAAATATTTTCATAAGCGTACACCAAAACGTTGTGATTGTTTTAAAAGTGATAAACAATAAAAATGCAACTAATGACGTAACGTTTCATTTGGTGTACGAACAATGAGATTACCCGTTATCATTTATGTTATGAAGAGGTGAATTGTTTAAGCACTGAAAATGATTATTTTGATAGTACAGTTGTATGTAAATACTAGTCAATTCTATTCATAAATGCAATATAGACATCAAATTATGTAGATCTCAGTTTACCAAAAGTGTAAGTCAATTTACATCTGTAAGTTTATCAAGTTATCATAAACATTTTGGTGAATACCAGTAATATTATTAAAAATGTAAATAATATTAGGTTAAAATTTCAAGAATTATGAATATGAAAATGAAGTAAGACAACAATTTATTAAAAACCCAACAAAACATATTATTAAAAAATATTCTAACTTCCTTATGATATTTAATTCTAGACATTCTGTCTGACAGAACATTGTAAAACTGCCCGAAGTAAGTGTTCGCTGTCACGATTGCGTGATGTATGATTAATTAATTATAGAGGCCCAACATGGGGATGTCCTAGTGATCATCAAATAATCACAAATGTTTTGCCAATATATTCACATTATAATTAATTATTTTTTTAACAAGATCAACAAATAATCAAAAATACAGACCTAGATTGTCAAATAATCATAAAATATTTGGTCAGGTAATAAAATGATATAACTACAAACCCCATGAAGAGGCTCATCATAGAAGATTAAACTTAAACTTCCCTTAAGAAAGGTAGGAATCGTGATATAATAAATACTGTCGACATGTCGTGGTTGCATATAGGAAGAGAAAAGATCAACAGGTGTGTTTCCGAACATACTGTTCGAATGTTAGAAGGTTTAACATTACATGAACAAGAATAAGTTATTCCAAGACTCGTATCCTGTTGTTGTTTACACGCTTAATACTTGTATATTACGAAGGCATACTTAATATTTAACGGAAGTCATTTTTTGTGATTTCAGATTTCCAACTGCTGCTCAGTTGCCACCTTGTGAATACCTCTCTTAGGATTAACAAATCAAAGTAATAAAAATCAAGAGATAGTAATAATAATTAACTAAGAAGCATCAGGTGGGTTCTTAAAAAATGTAACTTGTATCTGTAGTTTATATTACCGTCAAAAATCTATATTCAAATAGTTTCCGCTGAACGTTTAACAAACACTATATTTTTAATCTCATTAGTTTGTCAAGCTTTGACGCTGGTCTGCTGGTCTAGTTATTGTTACATGTATCGTTGAGATTAAGATTGATGTTCATACTTATTATTACGGAAAAGCGGTAAAAGACACTAGATTTGTTTGTTCAACTTCTCCATAAGGAATACGCTTGTTTTTCCGTATACAATAATTCAATAGGTTATTTAGTTCGATAGGCAATGACTCGTTCTTGTTACGTTGCAATATTTGGGTTCACAATGTACCATACAAATAACAAATCAAATTCTGTGACATGTTATGATCTACGAGGAACATGTATAGTACAATGGTCATTGAAGAACGGAGCTAACATATAACATGTATAAGTTATAGAAGATGCCGAAGGGTAGACAACCCCGCCACATTTTTTTATGTGTCCGCAGAAATTGAGGAGCTTGGATTTCAGTTGTTGCTGTTTGTCCATGTTTGTTATATTTAATTTTCGTAATTCACATTTTTATAAATTAGTCCGTTAGTTTTCTCATTTGATTTGTTTTATATGTTTTATGTCGGATTCTTTTATAGGCTTCTGTGCGATATTGAGTTGTTCCTATTGTTGGAGGCCTTACCGTTGCTTTAATTACTTACATCCACTTATTTTGCACTTTGGTGGATAGTTGCATCATTGGAAATTGTACCATATTCTCGTATTTCTATAATAGGTATTATTTCAAATTTCCGCAAAGCAACCACATGAATCACTAGAATACCTTATTGTGTATCTACTTGTAGAACCATTCTAAGAATTTTGTTTATATTTAATTAAGATTTTTTTCACCATTCCGATAGGGCATATCTATATATAGAAAATTCGTCCGAGTTAATAACAACAATTCTGATTAGTAATCTTAGTAAAGTTGTAATCATCATCTCTTAGATATTACTCATTCACGAGTTGGTTGACCGTGGACCGTTGTGGACTTTCGGTTTAACAGATGATATCGAATATATTCCTTATTCCGTTACTACATTTCCGTTCCCTTTTCATGAATCTGAGCTACCGAATTATCCTATTTACTGTTTTGTAATTGCATGAACAACACGACTGGTTGCTTGCCCTTCAGGGGGCCTGATATCACCCCCAGTTATTGGTGGGGTTCTTGTTTTTGATGTTCCCCTATTAATGTCATTTTTACCGATTATGTCTGTTTGTTTGTATACATATCGCTGTCGAAATAATGAAATTTGATGCGTCTGCCATTTAAGTGAGAGAAAAAAGCATTAAAACCAGGTTTAATCCACAATTTTTAACATAGGAAAGGGCATGTACCAAGTTAGGAATATGACAGTTGTTATCCATTCGTTTGATGTGTTTGAACTTTTGATTTGGGGCTTCACGTTTTAATTTTCCTCGGAGTTCAGTATGTTAGCGATTTCACTTTTGCAAGTAGTTCTGTGCGTGACAGAGGCGGAACATACAGGGTACATTTTTTGTAGGTAATTTTGTCACATGCACGAATACGATTGTTTCGAAATTTAGACTCTTTTTTATATAGATCAGACCGTTGGTTTTCCTGGTTTGATTGTTTTACATTAATCATGTTTGGGTACTCTATAGCTGCTGTCCGCTGTGAGCCAAGGCTACGTGTTAAAGGCTGTAATTTGACCTATAATGGGTTTTTTTTCACATTGTAACTTGGATTGAGAGTTGTCTCATTGTCACTCATACCAAAAACCAATAACCTTTAGAGACATTTGATGTGAGAAGGGAGACTACTCTGACAAATCAGCGGATTAAAGACAAATAACAAATGAATGAATTGCGCTAGTTCGAAGACATTTCGGCTAAAAATGGTTATGAATGGACAGTTCTGCTGTCTATAGACATAAATTATATTTTTTTTTACACAAACCGACTTAACGCAAGATGTCTATAAATCAAGTGTACATGTCAACAAGTGGTTAAAACTCTCTTGTCTTCTAAAAAAAGATTGAACAAAGGATTGATAATGAAAACGGGTGATATGTCAAATAGACAACAACTCTTCCAAATCCCAGAGCAATAGATTTTCAACTCAGCAAATAAAAAAGGCGGGCTTCAGCTGTCTTCTAAACAATTATTATACTGACCGCCTTTAGAAACGTAACATTAGATTATTCTTTTAAATTCCATTTTCAAAGATGCATTTTTCTTGAAACAAAAGATGAACATAATTCATTCTTTATTTCATTTTCTAACAAATATAACAGTTCGAAACTTGAATTAGAGACGTCATTTTAATGTTCAAATCATATGCATATGGTATGCAATGAAACCCTGTTCTCCCCTTATCAATAAATGTGTCACCGTCGAATGTAATGACTCTCTGTAACTAACGTCAAATTGATTGTCAGAAATTTTACATCAATTCTGTTGGGCATCTTTTCAGTTCTGTTTGTACCTACTGATTTTGCCTTTTTCCCACCAATTTCAATATCTTTTGTCAATTTTGCAGTTTAAACTCAATGCTTTGGATGTTTTTGCTGAAGTCGAATCTTTGGGATTTAAGGATTTGGAAACATGTTTGACATGAATATGTCTGTTTGGAAGTTCGAGTTGCAACCGTCTTGTTCAGGATTCAAATTCTATTGACATTGCTTTATCACTTCATATTGATCTGGTCATTGATGGTCATCAAAAAATCCTGTCTACTTGTATCGCTGTTGGAAGAACAGTAAAACGAGTTTCTGTCGTCAAATTGTCTGGTTACACCGCGTTCACGTTTTCCAGCCGGCAATATTCTTATGGACTGAATTAGATTTGTGTTGCTCAGTCTCGGTAATATGGAGTTGCAACATTGTTTCACTGATTTTGGAGGGAGTATGGATTCAAAGAATTGTTTAACAAAGAAAAACCTTTAAAAAAGTCATTTATTGGTTTCAAATCTCACTTTAGGAAATTCGCACATCTTCAATGATCCAGTATGTTCAATGATCCCTGGTAAGTCAGATATTGTATTTTCCTAACGAGATGTATGGTAAAAATGAGTAGACTTTATCTGCGGATCAATCAAGATTTTGCGTTTTAAAGTCCGTCAGTATACATACGTTCAGCGAAATGGACTTCATCGTAAACTCCAAAACATATATATGAACCAAAATTTTTAAAACAAAATCACAAGTTTAAAAGGTAGACGTTTAATCCCAAAAAGATATTTTTTTTCTGATTTCGTTATACTCATAATATTCATATGTACAAACAGACGATTGTATATAGGTCTTAATTGTAACCATAGTATTCCTGACTAAGGACTAGCACAAATATGCACAGGCTTAATCATGTTTTTAGGTAGGATTTCAAACCTTCTCTTATACTAACACGACTATTTGTGTAAAATTGTCAACATACACACCATACAAAAACAAAAAAATGACACAATAAGTCAAGGGACGATACAAGGCACTATCTTGGATCCAGTATTTTTTTTAATTTAGGTTCAAACATATGCGAGTCATATAAAAAGGTGGTCACACCATATGTTCCAATACAAAAGCATTAGTTGTCAAGCAAAAAGGGTTTCCATTCACCGGAACCCCTCCCCCTTTTTTTGCATTTTCCACTGTGACATAACATGGAATATAGTTTGCAATGTTTAGAATAATAATGATAAACCATCGACGATACAAGTGTGTAGTTGTTATGCTATTCGAACCATAATCTACACAGACTCTTCCCATAATAACTCAATTTTCGATTATACTTATGATATAAAAATGAATGATAAATACAATTGCTTCAACCTAATAAATCAAATTATGGACTATTTTTGTATTTCAAATACGATAGAAACAATTTCAGCATTAGTTTTAAACATACACACACAGAACGTACATGTACATTGTACATATAGGAGTCACATATTTGACAACATTATGCTTTAAAAGATTGAAAAGTTAAAATAGAGCAAGAAAATAAACTTCATCGAAACCCTTGAACTGATGTTAACCTTTCATCTAATCATATAAATAAATATGGACTTTATCCTCTCACTATAGTTGCACAAAACACAATTCTTAGATCGAACTCAGCAAAGAGGGGGGGGGGGGTACACCAAAGAGAAATTCAAACGCTTATGTCAAAAACAAACTGATAATGCCATGAGAAACGAAATTCGACGAAAAGACAAACACCTGTAATGTGCAGTACACAAACCTCAGAAAACGAAAGACTGATCCGAACAAGATGTCATAGTTAAGGAATGACTGCAATATGTTTTCATATCAACACTGGTGCACACTGAATACCACGAGTCTTTAAGACTTTACAAGCAGCGTTTGTAAATTGTCTATCACTGCAACTCCACAATTGAAATACCGGATTCGTATTTGCCATAATAAAAAAAGGAAGCTACACTTTTAGCTACACCTTAATTAAGTTGAGCATGATCTGATTACTTTTCGTGAGTTAGGGTTTTTGTTACAATCCTTGAGTTTGATTACCCAAAATTTGAATTTTAACCACAAAATGGAAAGTGTTTATAAAAAAAATAATATCATATTATTATAGCTGTATTCAATTCATTCAAGGCCTTGATCTGAAGGTGATTACAATTGAGATTATTTATTGTTAAACACTATTTTTCCCTTACATTTAATTTGACACCAAAAATCGGTCTCCATTTCAAAATTAAACCGATATATTATTAATACTCTGTATTTCGTTAGAAATCCTAGCACATATAGATGTTTCTCAAGACGAAACTTAGTTTTAAGCAGATTTTTTCGAATGTTCTCAAGCCGAAGATTTGACATACCCGGAAACAATTTGGAATAGCATATCATATATAAAATATCTCAAAAGTTGACATATACCTTCCTTTTAAAGATATAAACATTTTATTTATAAAGACTTTGTAAAAATAGAAATGAAATGTAACAATTCTGAATTATCATGCGTTATAAAATGTTGACAGCGGGACAGACAGACAGTGATAATTATATGGCACCACCGACTAGCCAGTTATTATTCAATGAAACAGAAATAGATTCAATGTCATTTAAACTTTATTGCCCTGAATGTAAATCGAACTAAGGTGATCCAGAATAAGTCGTCTAAGTCAATTTGTTTGCGTAACAAATAACTATCATGACAAAAAACATTTCATTTAGATAGATTAGAACGCTTAAAAGAATTGTGGCAAAACGAGGCATCTGAACATTAACGGAGTTGATATTGTAAGAGCTATGATTTGGTTCTGAAATTTACTAAAAAAAAAAAAAAGAAAATAATATTGATAATAATATTACACCGTTTTAATTGATAAAGGAACAGGATAACATAACGTAACCCCTTTGTAAAGTTCAATTATAATTGATGTTAATAAGGTATCATATACATGTTGCAATTGAATAAATTTAGACAGAAAAGAGCAGCAACCTCACCAAGAATTGTAGTGTAACATAGAAAAAAAGGAGAAGATGTTGGATAATCAATGATACAGATATCCACCAAAGGTCAAGTGAAGTGGATGTAAGCAATTAAAGGCAACTTTACGCTTTCAATGATGAGGAAAACAACACATTGTAATCGACTATAAAAGGCCAAGACATAAATTTGAAAGTATTCGATTGAGAAAAACTAACAGCCAAAAAAAATGAACGGCTTGCTCACCGAATAGTCATTCGTATGATGATATATTCATTTTTTATTACAATATTAATGACTTCGATATCTTGATAAGACATCTGCTAGTTCTCAGAAACTAAACATTTTTTTTTTACATCCACATTTTTATTTTCATTTGCTTTTCGATAATACAATAGAATTCTCTCATATTCTGAATTTTTATTTGCATTTTCGGTACTGTAGCTGCAGACATTAATTACTAAAGTGTATTAAAACGATACTTGTTGTGTTATAGTTTAGATTAAATTAGCTGTACGTGTATCAATGCTAGTTGGTTAGTTTTGTTGAATAAGTTTTATTAATTCTAATTCAATGGTTACAATGGATTGTCCACTGTTATAAGTTAACATAATATTTTTGTTAATATAACAGGAGCAGTGTTATGTATAATTAACTGTCAAAATTGAAGAATTTTTGTTACGGTTCTAATATGTTTTTTTTTGTCTGTTTACTCTCCAGCATCTAAAAAAGATGAAGAAAAAAATTAGAATATAACAAGGATTTTTTTGCATTTTTAGATAGTAAACTATATGTCATAACATTATGAAAAGAAAAAGTAGGGATTAGCGAGGAAAATATTTTAATGGCACTTAATCATTTAAATGGATACAACGAGAGGATTTTGTAAATATCTGGCAAAACATCAAAAGCAAGAAGAGCAAACATCATTAAATTAATATATACGTCATGGTAGTAGAAGTTTTTTTTCAATCCTGGTTTGGACGTTTGTTATCGATTTTTTTATGATAGCGAGAGGTAGAATACAAATATATACGAATATTACCAACCTATCGTTGGATGAAAAAATCTACGGCCGCCAGACAGGAATTACTCCAATTTTATAGGTCAAAGAAGTATTTTATCAAGTTTGTATTTGTTTACAAACATCTGAACACAGTAATATAATGAACAAACTCTTCATGTCTAGATTTCAATTTAATTCCTTCGTGAAATTTCGGAAGAATCAGATATTTTGATAGATTAATGTTTGCCAAATGTAAAACACATTTCAAACTTATGAACAATAAATGTTATTAAGAATTGGTCATCGATCGATTTGAAATGCTAAATCTGGAGAAATTTGTTTTTCATCTAACATCCTGTCTTCGAATAGTTGTACATGAAAAACATGCGCGATAAAATTTTCAATTTTGAAGGTTACAATCTTAACTTATAGACCCATAATTGAACTATGGTCGCCTATCGTTATTAAAAAGTAATGAGATATTTGTTTGGCTGTTGTAAGCTTAATATTCATTGGGAAATACCTCACAAATAGGCATAATGATGGCAATAATAAAATAACACTTACTACATGCACCAGTTTTTAGGAGAATATCATCAATGGCAATATCACCCCTCGGTCCAAAACCACAGGACCCCACTATGGTGACCTGAAAAAGAAAAGAAAACATTTTAAAATAGTATTGACATGCATCTTCATTTTTTTTTGTTATCCTTTTTTCACCTATATTATTTATACTTGAAAGTGTTTTGCATGTTGTATTTTAGTAGTAGTGTAGTTTAGTATTCTTCTCTGATAAGTTGTAAACCCTATCGCAAAAAAAGATACCCCGTGAATTGAAATTTAAATAAAAAAAAGTGGGAACACCTGTGCCTCCTTGTATTTTTTAGAAGGACCATAATTAATAGAGTAAATACAAAAAGCTTTCTTAACTTAATATAGTGGATAAAATGTACTTATTTAATATACTAAGTAGATATATGAAGATGTGTGATAAGTGCCAATGAGATAACTCTTTATTAAAGTCACTATTTGTACAAAGTTAACCGTAATTGGTCAAAGTATGGATTTCAAAATAGAGGTTTGGCTCACACCAAACAGCACGACTAAAAGGACCCCAAATTGACAAGTATATATCAAATTTAAGCAGGAAAACTAATTGTCGAATCTATATTAAAAAAAACGAGAAACAAGAATTACTTATGAACCATATCAATAAACGAAAACCACTGAACAACAGGTTACTGACTTTATTATGTAGGAAATCTAGACAGTACAGAGGGAAACATTAATTTCAATTAATTCTGTAAATATTCATTTATAAATCAGTTGTTTACAAATAAGAGGAATGCCCCTAACTTATTCAATCTTTACTTAAATTACGTACTGTAACTTTTTCTGCACTTTTATAGAACAGTAAATAATTGCAATATTAGTATACCGCTGTTCAATAGTCATTACTCGATTTAACTAAAACTAATCTGGGTCACAAACCAAACGGCGGGAAACACATCAATTATAAGAGGAAACCAAACGGAACAACATAAACATTCAACTGCTACAAAAACAAAGGTCAAAATACATAAACGCGAACCATGTGATAACAATTGCCATATTCCTGACTTTTCCATATAAATTTTATCGTCGGAAAACTATTATAATTGCAAAACAGTCAACACTGAGGTTGTGAGTTTGAACCCGCTCGTGCTGATGCACTCGACTCCAATCGTAATTGACTAGGATTGTCAGTTTTCCTATCGAAGGTCGGTGGTTTTCTCCGGGCACTCCTGCTTCCTGCAAAAATAAAAACTGGCCGCCACGAAATAGCATAAATGCGGTGCTTAAAAGAGGCGTTAAAACACAAGAAATCAATCAAATCAATAATTGCAAAAACAAATAAAGAAGAGTACAATTTTGAAGTTTTCATTTATCTTATACGTTACTGACCCCGATCCAGTTTACACAGTAAGAACTACTATGTCCATGTACATTAAGTGACCTATTGGTTACATCTTTATTCTCATGAATGTAATTTGATTCCAAATCAATAACTAAACATCAGGCATGGACCTTTCATCGAAAATTATTTGTTTTACAAATAGTTAGGATCAGTTAATTTTAATAATTTAGTTTTGCTCATTCAAATTAAAGTATCAACCATAGATCAACAACACATAACTGAGAGGGTGATAGAGCTGACCGTTACCTCGAGCAAAAAAAAAACTGAGGCACAGCCAAATTTGATAAAGTTTTTGTTAGGGGTGCAAATTTTTCAGTTATCTTTCCTAATTGTAGACATTTGGAAAGCATGATTTTGGATTTATTTTTGTGTGTTGCATATTGCGTAATCTTGTGCTTTTTTTACCATTACGCAATATCCGTTCTGAATTAAGACCATGATTTAGAATTACAAATTTTCCATTGGTTTGAATGCAGACTTTAGGAAAACCAAGGAATTAAATAATTTTCCCCAATCCACGAAAATTAGTACCCAAGAAAATGAATGAATCCACAGTCATACTTACAACAAGATTACTATATTGTGGTATGTCTATAGTTCCAGTGTCCCATTTAGCGGGATCTGTGGTTTGTTGTCCCCTTTTTTCCCAGATACTTGTCAGAAATGGCAGAGATGTTTTATCCCCAGCAAATACTTCTAATGTTCTAATGTTACTCCCTCTCATATGGTACTTGAAGGACAGACAATAAGGGCATGCTGCAATAAAAAAGCTTATAATCAAAATACTATAAATAGATCTATTATAGTTGATACTGAGATGTCTGCTGTCTGCTGTCAAGAATACAAAAATAACTTAGAATTTTGGTGTTCTTATTTGTGTCTTCCTTTTTATTCAATTTTTTATTTAAAGATTAAGTCACATTTTAGGGCACAATATGGCTTTTTGAGGGCTGATATCGATATTGGCCCAGAAGTCAAATAACCAACCTTGACTCCCGGCTTTAATTGACACTGCAAAACGTACAAATGAGTACAAAATGTGTGATAAATATGTCAAACAATATTAAGACATTATCTGTGATACGATTCATTGTGAATAGTTCAGTTTTGGAATTTTAAGAACATCCTCGATTAATTCATTGTAGGTTAAGCGTGAGATCAAAGATTTGGTGCTGACTTGCTCTGGACACAAACTGTTTTGGTAGTTGCTCTCTTAAACACCACACTGAAGGAATTAAGAAGTTAGATAACATACTTGACAGCATAGAGTTCAAACAAATATATCTGGCTAAGATTGAAAGAAATGGCACAGTTTTCAATGTCATTGTCATCAGTATCTAATCAAAGTAGCTGGCTTAAAAGCATTCATACATCAATGGAGGATTACACCTGTTTTAAATAGCTGAACCTCGCATTTCTTTGACAGTTGTTAAATTAATAATATATAGAAACAAGAGTCATCAGAACCAAAACAACACGGTTTCCTTACTCATACCACAGAACTCAACAGAACGCCGACAGTCACAGTTAAAGTTATGCGCCAAAAAGGAAAACAATTTTTATGCAAAATTCGTTATTTTAAAAAATAAATCTTTTTAATAATCTTTTTTCCGCAGTAAACAAAAGAATAAAACATAGCATTTCTCTTATTTTGTACATTAAATGTGGTTAATTATCTACATAGTGGCTTGTATGTTTCATACACCATGACAATTTGTTTGTTTCTCGCTTCCGGATATGACAGAAATAATTATTTCTAATATTATAAAACAGTGGTAACTAACGTGTATATCTCAAATTATGAGTCACCTTATAAGTTTAGCCCTTACAAGTGGTTAATACTTAAGGTGTACTATCACCAAATCGTAGTACGTCACATCCGGTTGCATACGAAAAAAGGTAAACAAATTCCCTTAAATTGACAGTTGTAGGAAAATTAATCCAACATATCATTACATAAACAAATGTCTGGGTCATAAAAATATAACTTAGGTGTTTTAAAGCACCATTATTTTTTTAATTTTGGGTTTATATATAATATTTTGGAAACCTGAGTTTGTACACAGATAAAAAAAAAACACAGGTGAAAATTAGATTTGTTAACCTCCAATGATAGTTATTTTCTTATATGCCATTACAAGGTATGTGAAATTTTGTTTCTACTACTGGTTAGGATAAAACTGTACTCATGCTGAGTATTTTTTTTTTTATTAAAATCAAAGATAAATTATGCGTATTTTGTTTGAAAATTGCAAATTTAACAAAAACTAATAGGGGAAATCATAATGGTATTACACCTAAAGACTTCAAGAAAGAATATTTCATACTATGAGAACGGTAAAATAGGATACTTACTGTATGAAATGGATAAAACGGGAAAAAGCTGACAAAAAATCTTTGGACTCTTTTTTTAATTCAGTAATGAAGATAGTTGATATACGTATTCAACATTTTAAAGAACATTTTACTATTAACAATAACCACAATAAACCTATTTCTCGTATCAAACATAAACTAAAAGAACTAACCAAGGAATTTGTTTTTGTCCCGGCCGATAAAGCTGCTAATAATATTATTATTGTTTGACGTAAATTTTACATTGGGTTCTGAAAAAGGAAATCACCAATTCACCAACATTCCAACTGACTCCATTTTCAGAAAACGAAATCTGTAACAAACATAAACTTTTAGCCACCGCTTTACAAGCAGAGCCAAATACAATGAAAGTCCCAACTATGTATTGGCTTCCGAAGCTACACAAAACCCCTTACAAATATAGATTTATTTCGTCTTCAAGCCATTGTTCAACTACTAAATTGTCTATTATTCTCACCAGCACACTTGGTACAATTAAAAACCTTATAATAAATTGTTCAAATAAGGCCTTCGAAAATAGTGGAATAAATTACTTTTGGAGTGTCAAGAACTCGTTGGAAGTACTTGATAAATTGCATGCATATATTGGTGATTTTGAATCTGTTCAAAGTTTTGATTTTTCTACCCTGTATACCACATTGCCTCACATTCTCATTAAGAAAAAATTCACACACCTAATTAAATGGGCATTCAAAAAATCAGAATATGAATATATATGTTCAAACTCTTTTAGGTCATTTTTTAGTAGCAATAAACAAAAAAACTATGTTAATTGGACATGCTTTGATACTATATATGCCCTGGAATTTTTACTAGATAACATTTTTGTTCGCTTTGGGGATTCCGTATATCGTCAGATTATCGGAATTCCAATGGGGACTAACTGTGTACCACTTATTGCGGACCTCTTTTTGTATTGTTACGAGTTACAATTTATGACAAAAATAAGCAAAGACCCATCAAAACAACATCTGATAAACAAATGTAATAATACTTTTAGATATTTGGATGATATTTTGGCTCTCAATAATGACGACTTCAGTATGTATATTAATGAAATTTATCCTGGTGAACTTACTTTAAATAAAGCTAATACTAACAATGACCACTGCCCTTTCCTCGATCTTGATATCTATATCACTAACGGAAAGCTGAATACTAAAATTTATGATAAAAGGCATGATTTTTCATTTCCTATCGTTAATTATCCGTTTTTAGATGGTGACGTTCCCTTGTCACCATCTTACGGTGTTTATATATCTCAACTTGTACGATTCGCTCGTGTATGTAACAATGTTTTAGATTTTAACGAGAGAAATTTATGTATTACTGAAAAATTATTACACCAGGGTTTTCGATATCACAAACTAGTCAAAACATTTACTAAATTTTATCATCGGTATAAAGACATCATTCGTAAATATAGCTCAACATGCAGACTTTTTATACGTTCAGGTATTTCACATCCAATTTTTTATGGAAATATTCTTTATAAAGCACAAAGGTGTCAGTATTCACCTCATAAACTTACAAAACCTTTGAATAGACTTATTAAGAAGGGATATAATTACGATACTGTTCTCAAGTCATTAAAGATTGCATATTTTGGCGTTAATATTGAGTCACTGATAAGGTCTTTGCGTCGGAACTAAACACATTTATTCTAAAAACAGTTGTTGGTATGACACGGGTTATGTTCTTCTCATATATGTTATGATGGTATGATACTAAACCCCTTACGGGAAGGATTGTGCCTGATGTTCATATGATGAAATCATAATCTTTCAGTCAGTTTAATTGAAGTCTGGAGCTGGCATGTCAGTTAACTGCTAGTAGTCTGTTGTTATTTATGTATTATTGTCATTTTGTTTATTTTCTTTGGTTACATCTTCTGACATCAGACTCGGACTTCTCTTGAACTGAATTTTAATGTGCGTATTGTTATGCTTTTACTTTTCTACACTGGTTAGAGGTATAGGGGGAGGGTTGAGATCTCACAAACATGTTTAACCCCGCCGCATTTTTGCGCCTGTCCCAAGTCAGGAGCCTCTGGCCTTTGTTAGTCTTGTATTATTTAAATTTTAGTTTCTTGTGTACAATTTGGAAATTAGTATGGCGTTCATTATCACTGAACTAGTATATATTTGTTTAGGGGCAAGCTGAAGGACGCCTCCGGGTGCGGGAATTTCTCGCTACATTGAAGACCTGTTGGTGACCTTCTGCTGTTGTGTTTTGTTTTTTTTTATTTTGGTCGGGTTGTTGTCTCTTTGACACATTCCCCATTTCCATTCTCAATTTTACATAATACTGCAAATCTGCATGTTTTACCGGAAAAATAATATTATTTATGGTATATGAGTGAAATAATGCAAATTTTACAGTTTTCCTTGTCATTTAACACACCTTGGGATGTAAAAATTGCCAAAAGAAATAGACCAATCTAGACAAACCCTTGTTGAATTATGTAATTGGGGATAATTTGTTTTGTTACTTCCAGTTACGACATGACCTTCGCAATGAAAAACGTATTTTCAGATAATTCAAAATGTGTTTATTCATGTTATTATTATTCTACAAATTTAGATCATCTGGAACCAACAATATTTTTCACATATCACGAAAGTAGGTAGCCACAAAGTAAATAACTTCAACTAGAACCAACCTTGAAAATCATGAGCTTAATGTTTATATTGTCTCAGTTCTGACATTCCGGATGACATATATTTACTATCAAGTCTGGTAATAACCTTCTCACAGTACGTCCTTTGTTTTATAAAAATAAATTTAAAATGAACGCCATTACTGGAGAAATTAATTTAAATGCCAACATCGTACTTATGAAGATACCTTGTAAGTTTGTAGCTTCAGTTGTAAGTATAGCTTTATCCAAAGGTACTTTGGAATTGACCTCTGTGTATATATAATATGTCCCCTCGGCCGCTGCTGAGGGCCCAGTATACAGAGTGCTTGTATCTCCCTAAAAAATCAGAAGTTGATCAACAGTTAGCTTTCCGTTGATTATTTTCATGATGTTTAAGATTTAAACCTGAACTAAAGATAAAAATATACATATTTTATTCATATGCATTAAAAAATGAACTCGTCTTATCATTTCTGGAAAAGTCTTATTTTAATAAAAGGATATGAAGGAAATATTTAAAGTAACATCAACAAAGGAAAAGACATACAGATGTCATTATATAGTCAGTTTAGGGAGCAAATATTTAACTTCAAAAGGGGGAGGGTATGGTTAATTTTTTATCAATCATTTTTTTTCTTTCAAAATTTAACACTATAACATGTATAAGGTATGGGGGAATACGCATTCATAATAAAAAAAATGTCATCTACTTGAACAGAATACTTTCCGTCATCAAATTTGGGATCAGAATTTTTATTTTAGGAAAAAAACATAATCCCGACCCCCTTTGACGTTAAATGATCGTTCCCTTATATTCTTTGTATTTCATTGTCTTTTTTTTTTGTCTCATATAGATACTTCACAGTTTCTTTCTATTTGAATAGTGTTATATAAAAGATAAAACGATCCGTCGTCATCCCCTATAATTCAAAAACAAAATAATAATTAATCCATTAAATAACATCCTTTTCATAATGACAATAAGCAGCTTGGAATTTGTGGTTTCAAAACCTTTAATCTATATTGAACCCCCTTAGAAATATCCTGATCATGTGTAATTACCCATAACTTTATATTTAATGCAGACGACATGTTAGTGGTCCATATTTGAAGAATAATGGCAAAACCAAAAGCTCAAACACATCAAACAAATGAATAACAACTGTCTTATTCCTTGGTACAGGCATTTTATTATGTAGGATTAAACCTGGTTTATAGCTAGTTAAACCTCTCACTTGTATGACAGTCGCATAAAATTCCATTGTATTAACAACAATGTGTGAACAAAACAAACAGATATTATAAGTAGAAAGGGCAAAAATAGGGGTACATCAGTCAACATTGTGTTATAATCTTAATTACTATAAAAACAAACAAATATGTAATAAAGAAAGAAACTAAAAAACGCATAAGTACATTAGCAAAAATTAAAGACAAGAATACAATATTTACCTTGCACAATGCACAATAACAGAATGTACAAGTACAGAGCCACGTTATATGTAGCAAAGAAACACAAAATGGCCTCTAGACAAAGCAAAAATTAAAAAAATACAACATGTTTACAACAGAACAACAACACAATGACTGAATGTTTGAGTACAGAGCCATGACAAATAAATATCACAAAAAAACAGACTTAACAGCAAAGGCAATGTTAATAACGACAAATGAAAGAATACTATAAAACGTTATTAAGATGATAGACAACTTTAGTAACCCTACTCAGGACTATTTCACTAGAAGTTAACCATTCATCTGTCAGTATTTATTTTGATAGTTATACAAATTTGTCTTAAGTCTATGTGTCACATTATTAAGGGAGAGAAGAAAAAAATTAACACAGACAAATGTCTCACCTGAATGTAGTTTTGACAAAAAATGCAAATAATGGAATTAAAGTGGTGCACAAAGAAAACAAATATTCAAAGAAATAATCACTTATGTAGACCTGAATACGGGCCATTTAAATACAATTATTGTTCGACTTATGAGTTTAAATATCCAATTTTATATCGTCCGCCTCTCTTAACAAACTATACGTATCATCCGTATAATGAACAGCTTTTTTTGTAAATTGCAGACTAGTAATTTGAAAAAACTTACAGAATTTCGTGACCAATCAAATTGATCATTGGCTGATTGTTTAAAAGCACATACTTCAGAATTTAGCTCAAATCCACAGCTGTAGCTTGTACTTCTACATAAATCTGTGCATAAAAAGTTTATAGATTATGAATTTAAATACACCAATTATATAAAACTTCTAAATTAAGTCGTGTTTTTGGTTATAATAGCTTTTCTCTTCACTGTTATCTTATTGTTTTGTTCTGGTTTTTATCTATTTCGATAAAAATGAAACTAATAATTCATTAATAAAAAGAACAAATGATATGGGATATCTTTTAATGACAAAAGGTAAACACATGCACAGCAACACCAAACAAACAAATGAACAGCCTTTTTATTGCTGATTGCTGTTCTTCGTCTTAACATCACAATGAGGCCTTGAACACGGATCTAAAAAATACGCTCATCTCACTGGGATTTTTAAACGGCTCCTATCACCGGCTTGAGCGGAATTCTTTGCAACAATTATTTTGCTAGATTAACATTTTTTCAAAGTGTATTTTGATTGATTGATTGATTAGTTACTTGATTAATTGATTGATTGGTGTCTGTTTCACGCCATTCTGAACACAATTGTGCTTTTTCATGGCGGTTACTGTTTGTTAATGGGGAACGCCTCTGGGAATCTTATTCTATTTATAAGATATCAAACAAACTATTACAAATATGACAGCATATGCTCTTGTACATTGTTGTACGTGTCTGGTTAAACAATTTATTTTCTACTCTGAAACCTAGCTCACAAAATTAAGAATAAGAGCTGTGTAGGTTTTCATTTAAATAAATGTATTTGAGTGAGATGATGAGTTCTAAAAAAGGAGTTCCTAAATTATTTTTCTTTGTCGTTAATCTAGAACAGCTGATTAACGGCCAAATAAAATAAATTGTTAATTGGTGCCAGATAAATTCCTTACAGACATGTTTCATAAGTAATCAAAATGAACACAAATTAAAAGTATATGACACATGGAGGTATAGGAAAGTGGGTTGACCAAGGTAAAAGGACGGGAATTCAAATACAACTTGAAAAAGGCATATGCAGACACTGGGCAGTCTACCTAATCCTAAAACCCTCAATGACTACGTAAGCGGGAACATGGAGTTCAGATCGAACCCAAAAGCATCCGACAAAAAAATTAAATTCTGGAATCTGCAGCATCAAGAATGAAAATAAGACTTTACAAATGTCACCTTAAATAAACCTTCACAAGGGAGGCTCAACGCCAGATGTTTGGAAGCCTTTGGTGTATATAGACAGCAATCGAAAAGCTATATTTTTGAGAGAAAAAATACATACAAAAATTAGCCAAATCAGTCTAAGTTCAACTTTGCATTATAAAGTTTCTCTTAGTGCAAACTAAATTCAAACACGGAATATCTTAGAAAGATTTACAATAAACCATGTCAGTACCGAATCAATGCAACAATGTCATAGACATGGTCGCATCATAAACATCTTGTTTTAAATTTGAAATTTTACGGGAACTTTTCAAACAGGGCACTTCATATGTTATTTTAAGACTTGAAATGGGACTGTCGTCGTGATAGGGAAAAAACTATTCGCTTTCATTGGTGTTATTTGAAGTTAAGACAACACCATCTAAAGGAAAGGAAACCAACAAGATACTCTTTAATTTGCTAACAACATAACATTGTTTAATTTCATTTACTATATGATCTTTTATTCAAACACATGCCTTTGTTTTACTCTATTTGAATAGCAGGGACAAGAACCATCGCATGATTTATATGTTTACTTACATTTACAACATGGTTGTCCATAACAACATTTTCCTATATCTATCCATCCTTCACCAAACGCATTATCGCAAGCAACACCTTTTCTTGCACATGTACCATTTTTAGCCAGACAATATCTAGTAAGTCCTAAAGAGTACAGTTTTTAAATGCAATGTGACATTATGAGCTCCAAACTTTGCATTGATAAATGAGAAAATAGATTTCTAAACACAACAACACTCAGCACATAGAAATATATAAACATTACTACATGTTAACCACAGAATAAAAACTCCAATGAATTTAAGACAGCACACCAGGACACCAAAAACAAAATATAAAACGCGAGTTTAAACTATCGCTTATTGCATTTTCGTACTGTATCTTTCAAACATCAACATTGTCGACTTTGGTTTTTATTCTACTTTAAATGTCCCCTTGCCTCTTTGTATACACTCGCTGTATACTTTGACATTTTAAATGTTTCATTTATTGATTTAAAGTGGTCACGTAAATACAATTATGCATTGATGTGAAATCAGGTTCAAACTTAACGTTTATACGGAAATGATTATGAAAAGCAGTCCGAAAAATCTTGTTTAGTCCTTCAGTCAACATAGTGTATAAGTAATGAGAGCACCTTTCTGTATACGATATAACATAAAGAATACTTACTTCCGCCATTAGAAACACGAATTATGCAGATGATGATTACAAACAAACAACCAAATTTCATCATGCTACTGTAATACTAAAACGAAAATTTGTAAACATCGATTATGACTGTTACCTTCAAGCTCATAAAATATGCTTATACAACAGTTCGAACTCACAATCAACAGCCGAACAGACGGGTTTGGTTTTTTAACAATGCAACTTATACTTGAGGATGGAGTTGATTTTGACATTTTATACGTTCAGGTATTTCACATGCAACTTTTTACGGTTATATTCTTTATAAAGCACAAAATGTCGGCATAAACCTCAAAAACGAACGAAACCTTTAAACAGACTTATTAAGAAAGGAAAATTACGACACTGTTTTTCAGGTCATTAAAGATTGCACATTTTTGCTTTAATATTATTTCACCTATTCTGGTTATTTGCATTGCAAATAAACACATTTTTTCTTGAACCAGTTGTTGGCATGAAACGAATTATGTTCTTCTCATATATTTTATGATGGTATAATTCTAAACCCATAACGAGAGGGATTGTGCTTGCTATTCATATGATAAAGAAATAATATTTCAACCAATTAAATTGAGGTCTGGAGCTGGCATGTCAGTAACTACTAGTTTTCCTATGTTAATGTATGTATCATTGTCATTTTGTTTAGTTTCTTTTGTTACTTATCCTGACATTGGATTCGGACTTTTTTAAACTGAATTTTAAGATGCGTATGGATGTGTGTTTGTTTTTTCTACATTGAAAAGAGGTATAGGTAGAGGGTTGAGATTTTCAGAAAAAAATACATGTTTAACCCTTCGCCACATTTTTGCACCTGTTCCAAGTCAGCAGCCTCTGGCGTTGTTAGTGTTGCATGATTTTTGATTAAGTTGCGTTTATATATTTCAGAGTTTAGAATGACGTCCGTTATCACGTAACTAGTATACATTTTTGTTTAGGGTAACCTAAAGCAAGCCTCAGGGTGCGGGATTATCTCGCTGCATTGAAGACCCATTGATTGCCTTCGGCTGTTGTCTGCTCTTTGCTCTGGTTGTTGTCTCTTTGACACATTTCCTATTTCTATTCTCAATGTTACGGTTTTCATGGATGCCAACTAAAGTGTTATATGGTATAGAGATGTGCATTTGACTTTCCGTAAACCTAATTTCAGCTCATTTAAAAAAATCCATTGCATTATATGTTTTCTGTCCGATATTCAAATAAACTCATCATAGATATCAGGATTAAAACTCCATATTTACGCCAGACGCGCGTTTCGTCTACAAAAGACTCATCAGTGACACTCGAATCAAGAAATGTTTAAAAGGCCAAATAAAGTACAAAGTTGAAGAGCATTGAAAACCAAAAATTCTTTAGGTAGAAAAGCCTTAGTTTTTCCAAAATTCAAAGTTTTGTAAACAGTATATTTATAATTATGAACATATCAATTATAACTCGTGTCAACACAAATGTCTGTATGTGGTTTTAAATAAAGGCAAAGTATATTTCAAAATCACATTTCCTGCGTTCTCTTCCAACTCTTGTTCATTTATTTCAACCATAGGTTATTTTATTTTTATTTGTATGTTTGATGTGAGTAATATATGTATAATGTATCTGACTTATTTTAGGGTTGGTTAATTAAGGTGTTCGGTTGTTTATAATTTGATCTCCCCCTTCATTGAACTTTGGTGGATATATGTCTCATTGGCAGTCATACCACATCTCCTTATTTGAATATAAATTAAATAACTCATTAAACGTTTAGAAAATGATTCACTGTTTCCCAAGGTGTTAAAAAGAGAGGAGAAAAACCTACCACGTCAGCTTTCTATTTCAACAAATAACAACAGATAACATTGGTACATAAACTAAAAACAAGGAAAGTACAAAAACAGAAGTTGTAAACAATATAAATAAACTTTAGATTGGACAACATTTCATAAACAGGATAGGTAAAGTATCAAATTTTTCAATCATTTTACGTTCATTGACAAATTGAATATTTTGTGTTTTTGTTTCTAAATATCTTAGCAAACAACAAACATGACATGAGCTGACAATTTCAGATCAGACGCATTTTTGTTTCTTAGAAAATAAACGAACACTCACCACAATGCGTAATAGCAGGCAAAATGATAATAAGATAACAGTTTAGATGAATTAGCTACTTAAAAAGCACATGCAATTAAAGTTTTTTATAGAGGAATGTTGTACACGTAGGTGTAAAACATTTATTAATTGATTTTTGTTGTTTAGCTTGTTCAATTTTACTGAATATGCAAAATGAGCTTGGCATGCGACATCTTTCATCTTTTTTTTAAACATTTGTATTTCTTCAAATATATTTCACATTAGCGAAATGTAACCTGTACGTGTATGCTTTCAAACCAGAAAGATAATATTAAATTATGTATCATTTTAATATCTACAAAATGTGAACACAATTGTACTCAATGTTACGTTTTTTGGGGTCATTGTTTAAAAATTGTCAAAGTCTCTACATAATAGTTTGATTGATTGATTGTTATTTAACGCCACTATTTTGTTATTTTGTGGCTGTCAACCATTGACATTCGGTAGGGAAGCTGACAAGAATTCTAGTCACTTAAGATTGAGATCAAGTGCAGCTGGCACGTGAGGGATTCAAATCACAACGTTATCGTCAGTGTTAAAGGTCTAGTGAAGCTGTAGTTGCACTACCTAATCACTTGGCAAACGGTGACTCAAAGATTGTGATATAATATTAGACTATATTAATCCTAGTTATGATATCGGTCTTCTTTTACTTCAGAGGTCACAACCAATACAGATCTATACTAAACTATTATTAACCCCAAAACTTACCCTAACACATACCTAACCCTAACACTAGCCCTAACCCTAAAACCTAAACCTTACATAAAAACATCACATTACTTAACCATATCTATGAATGAACCTTAACTCTAATGTATAGGGACCCATATAGAAGGTTAAGTAAAATATTAATTGTGTCAATCAACTAACGTTCATTGACAGATTGGATATTGTTGATTGTCTTGATATCTTAGCAAACAACAAAAGCTGACAATTTTTTATCAGACGGATTTTCGTTCCTTAGAAAATAAATTAACACTTACCCCAATCTATGATAGCAAACCTAATGATAATACGATAGGACTTTAAAATGAAGAGGCTACTTATATAGCACATGCAATTAAAATATTGAAACGAAGAGGAATGTAGGTGTGACAGAATCATTAGTGACATATGTTGTGTGGCTTTGTTCAAAGTTACTGAACATGAAAAGTGGGCTTGGCGTGCGACATCTTTCAACTTCTGTTAAACATTCGCAATTAATCAAATATATTTCACATCAGCGAATTTTTACCTATACGTGTAGTCTTTCAAACTAGAAAGACATTAATAAATTATATATTATTGTAATTCCAAATCATGAAAATGTAAACACAAGTGATCCCAATTTTACGCTTTTAAGGTCGCTGATTAAAAAACGGTTAAGTATCTACTTAATTTGTTTGATTAATTGATTGGTACTCAACGCAACTTTTAGGCATTTTTTTTATATTGTGGCTGTCAACCATTGACATTCAGTAGGGAAGCTGACAAGAATTCTAGTCAATTAAGATTGGAGTGGAGCGCAGTTTACACGTGAGGGATTCAATTTCACAACGTTGATTTCAGTGTTAAAAGGCCAGTGATGCTGTAGTTGCACTACCTAGCCACTTGGCAAACGGTGACTCAAAAATAGTTTTATAATATTAGACTATATTAATCCTAATTATGATATCCAATAAATCAATGCAATGGTATAATTTTTTCTATGGAGTCAATTGTAAAAAAGTATGAAAACTGTATGCTGCATTGAAGGTTTGTTGGGGTTTGGTCTATTTTACTTCAGAATGTTGTTGTTTTGTTGTTTTCCCCTCATGGTTAAAGTGTTTCCCTCGGTTTTGGTTTGTAACCCGGATTTATTTTCTCAATCAATTTATGACTTCTTTTTAACACCGGCATACTACCTTTATTTGAGTGTATGATACACTGGTATTTTTAAGACGTACATTCATTAGGATACGGTTAAAGAAAACGTGATCACTCTTTTAACAGTTTCATTATATACATTAGTTCGTTGGTTTTCACGTAATAATGGTTTTACACTAGGCATTTTGGAGACCCTTTATATCTTGCTGTTCGGATTGTCAAAACAGATTGTTATGGCTGGTATATATATACAGAATAGTTTTCGGAAACTTTAATCCTTCTATTATCTAATTGATAGATATAATATGTTTTTCCTGATATTTGTTAGTATGGTTTACAGAAACTGTTTTTTTCTTCATTAGTTTGTTAGTATATGATTTGTATCCTGATATTGAAATTAAGGATGATTAAAGTTCTTAAATGATACTGACGAGTCATGCAACAATGATTCGTACGTTTTCTTCGTTTGTCAAATTGATTATGCAAATTGCGCAAATTATGTACATTTGGTATTCAAACTTTCTTAAATACTTCTTGAGCAACATAATCATTGTGATTTCATCAGCAGAACTGTACATGTCTCTGTTTATGCTTTAAAATAGTAAATAGAATAAATGTATATGTAAAGTGCAACGATATATTTTAAGTCACATTGATTATGCCTATTATGATTTTTTTTATATTGCAATTACAACTGAAAGGATCGTTGAATAATACATACCAGATGTAACATAAAAAAAAATCTTAATTTGCATAATCAATTTTACTAACAAAGAAACAAAAAGTCTGCTTCAATTCATTGATGCATACCTTGTCATTAACATTGAAGTAATTTAATTTCTTTTTACATGCGAGTATATACCACAGTGACTTTTTATAATAAAAACCTGGACAAAACAGTTATGTGTTCAACTAGCACTTTATTATCATGTTATTGAAATCGGCCCAAAGTGTATCTCGAATAGACCTGGTCTATGATTTTCATGCCCACATTAAATTTGCAAAGATGTGGAAGCCTTTTCGAATAGTTCTCTAGAAAATATAAATGCAAAGGAACAATTTATTTTTGCCCATGCCTTTTTTCCAAAATCTCTTCTTGGTTAACATAATCGTTAGGATTTCAGCAGCAAATTTTCTTACTTTTCTATAAAAGATCACAGAAAATAAATAAATACATATAGTACACTGTTGTAGCCAATAGTTGAATGTGAAAATCTGAAATAATAGGTTTAATGGTATTTCTCTCAACTCTGCATTATAGACATCAACCCGCCCAAGGAACATAAAACAGCCGAAAGCCACAAATAGGTCTCCAACAAATCAAGAAAAACTAATATACCTTATGTTCAAAATTTGATGATTTTACTTTGTTGAACGCATCTATCCCATTGAACTAGAGATAAAAGATACAAAAAGATACAGTCAAGTCGGCCTCATTTATTGACCCTCATCTATTAATTGGCAATGGCTGTCGTTGTAAAAATATATATATATTTTACGACACAAGAGATTCTTTCAGCTTTCCAATTGTGAACTTTTCATTTTAAGTAGCAATATTCCAGCAGCACCTGCATACGGGTTATATATCCCAAAATTGATACGATATTCCCGTGCTTTTATTTCATATCATGATTTTCTTGATAGAGGGTTGCTGATCACAATGAAGCTATTAAACCAAGAGTTATAAATGGTGAAGTTGAAATCATTCCTTCGTTAATTTTACGGACGCCATCACGAGTTGGTTAACCGTTATTGAATAACCGTTTCACAGATGATATCGGATATGTTCCTTACGTCGTAACTACAATCCCCTTTCATGAATGTGACCTACCGAATAAGACTATTTACCGGATTTGTTATAACATGAGAAACACGATGGGTGACACATGTGGAGCATTCTATACTTGCCCTTCCGGTTCACCTGAGATCACTCATAGTTTTTGGTGGGGTTTGTGTTGCCTATATTTTAGTTTTCTATGTTGTGTCATGTGTACTATTGTTTGTCTGTCTGTCTGTTTTGTTTTTTTTTATTTTCAGACATGGTGTTGTCAGTTTATTTTCTATTATGAGTTTGACTGTACCTCTGGCATATTTTGTACCTCTTTTATGATATTATGAAATATCTTATATAATTTATAAAATATCTCAGACATGAATATCAATTATATGGTCATTATATAAATTTTCTGTTTACAAAACTTTGAATTTTTCGAAAAACTAAGGATGTTCTTACCCCAGGAGTAGATTACCTTAGCCATATTTGGCACAACTTTTAGGAATTTTTGATTCTTAATGCTCTTCAACTTTGTATTTATTTGGCTTTTTAACTATTTTGATCTGAGCGTCACTGATGAGTCTTATGTAGATGAAACGCGCGTCTGGCGTATAAAATTATAATCCTGGTACTTTTGATAACTATCAGGTATTTTATTGAATTTCTTGTATAGAAATTTATGTATATCTTATAAACTACAGATATCTTATAGTTTGACTCCCTCTGGTATCTGTCGTTCCTCTTTTATATATAAATTATAAACTATATAAGATATCACATTAACTATATTAGATATAACATTAATTTATAAGATATCGCATTAACTATATAAGATATCACATTAACTATATAATTTATCTTACAAACTAGATATTATAAACTATATAAGATATCTAATAAACTATATAAGATATCTAATAAACTATATAAGATATCTAATAAACTATATAAGATATCTCATAAAGTATATAATATATCTTATGAAGTTATTATGTATCTTGAAGGTGAAATAAATAATAAAACGGCTTGCCATCCCAAAAGATGAATTGGGTGGAGTTATGTAATCCAAAAGGGTCGGATCCTGCAGCACTAGTTACATCGTTGTTTAATCTCGAAACCCTGCAATTGAGTATCATAGTATTCTAAGTTTGTTGGTATTG
Organism: Mytilus trossulus; assembly: GCF_036588685.1. NCBI lineage: Eukaryota > Metazoa > Mollusca > Bivalvia > Mytilida > Mytilidae > Mytilus > Mytilus trossulus. Next base: position 58,121,534 of record NC_086381.1, on the reverse strand, counting down.
TTGACTAACTGTTAAAAATGCATTTGTTATATATGTGTAAATTAAGATGGTATGAATACGCCACAAGACAGTTATCCAACACTAAGTAACTAATTTGACAGTTTATTCTCCATTTACAATAATTCATATTTCTAATTACAAAAAGAGAAACCTTTTTTTAGTTATCAAAGAGACTTGACTACTGAATATCTTTCATTGAACAGTAAAATATCAAGTACAACTGATGAGACCCGAGTGATTTGGTGATGTTGAACATCTTGAATTAGGTCTGAATCGATTACTTACATGACTTCTGTTGGGTTACAGATATCTTTATTTTGCATCTGATAGCCAAAGCATACAAGTTTGAGCTTTCTTAAAAGCTGAGGACTTATTCGCTCTATCCTAATTGAAGGTAATATGTGTGCGTGTGGCTGTTGATTAAGTATTGGGAATGTGGTATTTTTAGAAATTGATTAATATTAAATGGATGTTATTGACTTGGAATATCAGATTGTGTATGTTGTATTAGTTGTCAATGTGCTTTTATGGAGTGTGGTTTTCTAGTTCTTTCAGCTGGTGCTTAACTTACGATTTTGATTGATAACTCTGTATATAATTTATTTAGATATATATGCATGTTTAGGTATGTTGACTAAGAGTAACATAACTTAGACTGATGAAGATAATACCAATCAAGTATTATTGTAAACAGCAATAAATAGTAGGTTTCAGTGAATATGAATAAAGAGCGTGTGCTATACATCCATACCTTTAAAAATTGTGTTCACTTTACTTGTTGAAAATTAAAACATTTATTTTTTTACGAATAGACCAAACTCTGAAGGTGTGCCTAGATTTGCACCTCGAGTACACGATAACCAGTCATGCATGAAGAAACTTTATTTATCTATACACATAAATCTCACTTGTTTGTAATGCCTTTTTAATACGATAATTATCTGAAAAAAAATATTATATATTCCATTATATCAATAATTACAATTAACATGATTAATATTCAAAGAAACTTACAAAACTTACCAGGGTTGTTTCTATGAAATCGAATCTGCAACGTTGTAAAAATAAAATTGTCATTGAACAAAAGTCGAAATTTTGACATTTCAAATATTAAAATCTCTGTGAGTAATAAATTGTTTTTATTAATTGCAATAATTTCAAGGTCAATTTCACATTTTATTCCAGATCCGATGATATAAAATTATAAAACCGAAGTCGTGTACGCGTAGCCTTCGAAGACACATTTGGCTACGTGTCCCGCATGCGGGAACGCGCAGACACTGCTATTAAGGATACATTGTGACGTCACCCTTTCCATTTAAAAAATGCATGCTTATCACGAAATCATATGACGTTTGCTTTGCCGATATATGTAAAACATAAAATTTATTTGTACGAGTGTTAGAAACAGAACGAAAAGCAGGGCTTGCCGAATTTTCTCCTGTTTCGCAGCGTATACAAATACATTTTATATATCCGACAATGTACATATATCGTTTTTATCCTGCAATTTACACCTGGTATTTGAGCATTATTTTTTTTAAATCCAAGTCATTGTCTCTGATTTTTTCTATAATTGAAACGCAGACCGCGAAGAGGTCCTAAAAAATGAACCAAAAAAGAAATATCCATATTACCGATTGCTCAACATGTAAGCGGGTAACAGTAGACTTTATTTACTTGTATAAATAAAGCAAAAGATATTTTGTGTTGCTGCTATTAGTAAACAATAACTAGCTGATTGCAGGATAGTTATAGTTTATCGTTGGTCATCTCAACTCGGTTGAATTTCTCGCTTGAGCCGGGACGGGAGTGAGAAAAGCAACGAAGTTGAGATGACCAATTTCTGTTCATCGTTATTTTAGCTATGACGACGTTGTCAATTTCATGTTAATTTTCTTGACAACGCCACACACACTCTTAGTTTCTAGCGATAATTGTTCATTACTATCATTCGTCTCCGCTAAGAAAGGAGATTATCAGTCAGCAACATCAAAGGACAATTTAGTAAAATAGCGATCGATAAAAGCGATTTTTTTAAATGCTTTTTTTTTATCTTATATTTTGTTAGTCAATAGTCAGGACTTAACATACATGTACCCCTAAACTAACACCTGACAAAGGTATCAAGGGGTTAACTGTAGAAAATAATTCAGTGTAGAATTTATATCACTGACCAATTGATTTTTACAATTATAATATTTAAGGTAACATAAAAGTTTTATTTGGTAATATTCTCTCGCTCTCCGACTTTCTCTCATACAATACAAACACTCTTCACTCATTTATTTTGCTAGAAAATGTATCTTGACTTACATTGTACATTTTAAAAACAAGTATTTTAAAGACAAAAAAAAAAAAAAGCTCAAGGATAAATTTTTGCTCGTAATAAAATTTCCCTTTTATATGAAACAATAATTAATTAAATATAACATGTAAAGGAGACCAAAACTGTTCACACATTCTCTATTATCTTTTTCTGCAATATAATATTCCAAAAACTAGTATTTCTTTATTCTATTCTTTAAACCAACCATATTTGGTTTTGTTTCATTTAATTTAATTTGTAGATATAATTCTTTGTAATTATGACTAACAGCTTCAGTAATACACTTTCGTGTTTTCAACCAAGAAACACATTCGCTTTGTTAAGAATAAAGTTAAAAAAATTTTTTTTTTTACTACATTTGAAAAAGACTGCCACAATTCAACATTTATTGGAAAGGTGTTCAATGGTTTCTTCACCAAGTTAACAAAAGGTACAAATCTTCGTGTCTTTTATTATAATTTTGTATAAAAGGTATTAGTTGCTATGATTCTATGCAAAAATTTATATTGAAAGGTTCTTAAATAATCATCTCTACAGGATTTTTTGGTTATCCTGACATATTTTGACCACTCTGTTGTATCAATAATCAACAGTTCTTCCCATTTCGAAAATTTGACTGTTGGTAGTTAGACTAATTTTTTTATATACAAATTTTGCTTTCACATTATCTATATATCTCTTTAAAAAATATCACCATTATCAGGCTTATCCAAATCTTGCTTTAAACAGTTTTCTTAAAGGCATTTTTTCATAGTCTGAGGGATTCTTAAAATCAGACCATTATATTTGATAAAATTGTTGATTTTTACTCTTTCTTGAAATTGCTCAAATTTATAAAAATTCATATTTTCTTTATTGATTAGGTCACTTACTGACTGCACACCTCCTTGTTTCCATTGAATATAATATGGGAAATCATCCAAAGAAGAAAAGTTCAAAATATCTAATGATAAAATGTCACTAATAGAATTCTCAGTATTAGTTTTTTCGATAGAAAAGCAAAGTAAAACATCCTTCCAGAAAGGATTTTTACATCTTTTAGAAATCTCAATCAGCTTTTCTTTCTGTAGATATAAACCCCTTTCACCCCCATACTATATGAGGTCTGCCAGTAACAATTGCTGCCAGTTACCGACTCGGTTTGACATCAGTCTTTTTATCCAACTAATTCTTAAATATTAATTCCACCTTGTGAAAAATCAACAATAAGTGTTACGCTTAATTCTGTCTGGTTTTCCATTCCATATTAAATTAGAAAATATTGAAGTGAGCTCTGTTAACCTTGACTGTGATAGGTTTCGCAATCAGTCATTAAGTGTACCAATTTCGAAAGAGCAAGTGATTTAACTACTATAATTTTCCCTAATAATGTTAGTTTCAATGTTGGCAGCTCTCGAGGATTGCAGAGACTTTTTCAATCTTCTTGGCAAAATTAATTTCTGACATACAGTATAAATCTAAAGAAAATTCAATCCCCAAAAGTTTAAAATTTGAATGTGACCAATAACGTTTTTTAGTCAGGACAAAGAATCATATCTGAATACTTTTTGTTTCCTATCCATAGTGCTTTTGTCTTTGAAGCATTTATTCTTAAACCTGAAATTTTATAAAAAGATTTCAAACATGAAAGTGTTTCCCTCAACGATATATCCTTTCCATCTAATATAAGGAATGTGTCATCTGCAAACCGGCTTAAAAGTGATTCATTATTATTTACAGTTATTCCCCGTGTTTCAGGATTATATTTTAATTATAAAGATAGTAATTCAACACCAATTATAAATAAATAGGATGAATGAGGTTGTCTGCAGCCTCTTTCCAGTTGAAAAAAATTAGAAGTATGTCCATTATTTATAACACAACTTGATGCCCTTGAATATAAAGTGTCAAGCCATTTACAAACTGAAGGCCCAAAATTAAAGCTTTTTAAAGAATTTAAAAAAAATTACCATTCTAAGGAATCATAGGCCTTTTCAAAATCAACAATTAATAAAATACCTGTCTTATTATTTCCTAAAGATAGTACATTTAATCATATAAAAGGCGTGTGTCCTCACCCATAAATCTATCTTAGATGAAACCTTTTTGTGTGTCACTTATGACAAATAGTAAAGCTGGTTTAAGTCTATTAGCTATAATAGCAGAGTCTATTTTCATATCAGTATTCAAAAGACTAATAGGACGCCAGTTACTTATATACTGTCAGTCTTTCTCCTCCTGAGGAATGTTATTACACTTTTACTGAAAATCAGAAAATTTTCCAACCTCGTATCCAAAATGAAGAGACCGAATTATGAAAGGACCAATATCTTTCCATTTTTTTTTTATAAAAGTCTATTGTGTACCCATCAGAACCTGGACTTTTACCACTTGTCATAAATTTTAACGAATCAGCACACTCTTTAAAAGTTAAATTTCCCTCGCAAAAATCTCTTTGTTCTTCTGTGAACTTAATGTTATGATTAGAAAATGATGAATTATTTTTTGCTTGAGTATAAATTTCTATAAAAATTTTGTTGTTCTGTTAGAATTTTTGATTGCTCTGATAAATGTTGACCTTTATCATCTATAAGTTCTGTTATTGTTTTTTTATAAAAAAATTCTTTTCTAATTTACAAAAATAATTTGAACATTTTTCATCATTCTCATGCCATTTAGAGCGGGATCTAAGCAGCAAACCTTCAACCGTTTTTTGTCGAAAATTTTCTAGTTCAAGTTTTTTATCAAGTAAAGATTTGTGAACCTCCTCATTTGGAGAATGGTTCATAATAGTTTCTAAATGTTAAATATTATTTTCAAGTTTCAGGGTGAAATTCTTTTCCTCCTTGAATTTATGTATGCTGTTATTTATGGACAAAGATCTAATCTTCATTTTCAATATTTCAAAAAATGTTTATCATTACATGACAAATCAACAGAAAGAAGATCTTCCATATCACCTGACAGATAGTATTCCAAAATAGTATCCTTAATGCATAATTTAACCTTTTGTATATAATCTGCATCTCTGAGCAACTGAGAGTTTAATTTCCAGTAACTTTTGTCCCGTTTCTCTAAGCAAGCTGAGAAGATGAACATAATTGCTGAGTGGTCAGTTCTATAACCTGGTATAATTTTACATGCGAGTATATGAAAAGCTGTAGTATCTATTCTTTCATAGATGACTATACTTATATTTTCTAAATCTACCACTGACACGGTGATCTTTTTTATAATAACAACCTGGACAAAAAAAAGTTATGTGTTGAACTAGTACTTTTTTAGTATGTTATTTAAATTAAAGCCAAATTGTATCACGAACGGAGCTTGTATATGATATCCATGTCCCCCTCAAATTTGCTAAAATGTGGAAGCCTTTTTGATTAATTTAAAGAAATATTTCAAAACGTTCCAAATGCATAGGTACTTGGGAACAGGACAATTTAATTAGGTCTTTCCACTTTTCTGTGGAAAGACCTATTGTTTTTCTTCTGATTATTTTTTTTTTTCTTCCGCCTAATTTTGTTCTTGCGATAAACATTTGTTTCGCAATATGTCGCTTAGATATTTGGTATATGATATCGAACAGTTTATGCGCTTTTGAAATTTACCCTGCGTAAACGAATACTTTTCTTTGTAGGAGTTATCTCCCCAAACACTGTTTTCCTTGTTATCGCATCTCCTTCGCAACCGTAAAATATTATGACAAATTTATTTTACAAAATTGCTCGTTATATCCTTCGCATGATTTGTCCTATTTTGACCGAAGTGATATGATCGCTCCATATGAGAGTTATTTCCCCTTATGCATTTGATATAAGTGATATGCATTTCTATCTTGTAAACCATAAGTGCTAGAGACCAAGGATCTTTTGATTTGAGGTCCTTGGTTAAAAAAAATAAAAAATAGGTCAAGGTCGAAGGTCAAGGTCATATTCTAATTTTTGAATTTGGCTTATTTCCACTAATTTCCAGAAACCGTATAAGATATCGACATATTATTTTTTTCTAAATTGTTAGTTGAGACATGTCGTAACACATACATTTTGATTGCAAGAGTACGTTAAACGTAAAAGTGAGTTTTCTCCCCTCTTGTATTTAAAAATACGCGTTTGATGATATAACTGATTAACCAAATATTATTAAGACCTATGGTCTTTTGATTTGAGGTCCTTGGTTTATGACCTTGAAATTGATCTCAAGGTCATAGATTAATTTGACGTTCTAGTTTTTGACCTTTGCTTTCAGCTCATATGTATACATGATATAGCCATGAGACATTTGGCAAAAGGTATCAAACCATTTAACCTTGAAAAAACAACCGGAAGTGACCTTGTGTAAACCGGAAGTAGCTATTTTTTGTACTTTATTAATAAAAAAGTATATAGAACCAGATCATTTTGGAATCAGTTTCAATTAAATATTCAAATATTATCGGAAGTAACATTTTTCAAACCGGAAGTAACATTTTTCAAACCGGAAGTAACAAATTATCTCCCTTATTTAAAAAAATATTGTATAGAAACCATATATTTCTGGAATCAGCGTACAATAACCTATCAGTTGACGATTAAAATGACATTTTAAACTTAATTTTACAACTTTCATATTAAAATACATTGTTTTCTATGGAAAGACCTTCAATTGTTCTCTGAACAATTGGTTTTTAATTTTTCTTATATTTCTTTAGAAGAGCACAGAAAATAAATGAATGCCTAAAGTGGAATGTTAATATCTTAAGTAATAGGTGTTTCTCTCAACTCTGCATTATATACCAGACCAAAGAACAGAAAATCACCATGCATCGTTGTTTTTATTGGTATTAAAATTGATTGTATTGTCAGTAAATTAAAAGCTAACTAAATAATACAATTATATATACACATTCATGGATCTATAATCTGTCGATACCTGTATCTTGAAGTTTTATGTTTATGACGTCTTTACACGAAATTCATTGGACGTTGGATGTGTACGGATTGACAATTTAGTCTTATTAGTTGTAAAAGGCTTTGAATCAGCTGTCAATTAACCGCGAGTACTCTCAGACTTGTACCTAGTGTCTTATTGTCGTTAGGATGTACAATTACCTGTCCACGTCCACTTGTATTTGTATCCATCTGATGAGTTAAGCCTTTTTCAACTGATTATTATAGTTCGTTCTTATGTTGTACTGTTAAACCACTGTCCCAGGTTAGGGATAGGGTTGAGATCCAGCTAACATGTGTAACCCCTCCCCCCAAAAACATGTGTTTTTATGTATGTGCCTGTCCCAAGTCAGGAGCCTATAAATCAGTGTGTCGTTTGTGTGTTTTATATTTTTTATGTCTTTTCATTTGTTGTACTTAAATTAGGCCGTTAGTTTCTTGTTTGAATTGTTTTACATTGTCATTTCGGGGTATTGGTTTTGCTTATTGTTGAAGGCCGTGCGGTGACCTATAACTGTTAATTTCTGTGTCATTTTGGTTTCTTGTGGAGTGTTGTCTCATTGGTAATTATACCACCTCATATAATTTATTTTATATCTTATATAGAAAATCATATAAATATCTTATGAACTATATAAGACATCTTCAAAACTGTATATTATAAAATATATCAGATATCTTATAAACATGATAACCTATATACGATATCTCATAAGCTATATAAGATATTGTAGATATCCCCAACTCGTTTTGTTTATGTAAAGAGTATGTTATTTGTAGGTGTAATACTGTTATATGACAAAAGTTATATACTGTGGTCTAGACAGCTGGCCAAACAATAATTGGCTTTATAAAGATCTTATAATTGTTTATATATGAGATTCTGCAACGTTTCTGAAGTTTTCATTGTTGACATTTTTTTATTATATTTTGGACATGTTCAACAATTTCTTTTGAGAACTTGTGGTTCTCACATATTGCTTTTAAGAAATTCTGAGTATAATAACTGTGAATAACTATAGTAGTCTGGGTATTCTTTTATAATATGGATTTTCAGACCGTCTATATATTTTGAGATTTTCCCTCATTGTAAAAGTTTCAGAGGACGTTAATTTTCACGGACTTTTAGTCATAATTGAGCCATGTCAGTTAAACTTAATAACACACACATTTTCCTGAAGTCGGATTGACTTTCAGAATTAATTTTATATCAGTGATAAGTTGTAAATTACGGCTTAATCTGTCTCACCTAGTGTCACTGCAACTTTTGCCATCCTCGCAATCCACCATTGTTGATAAAGTTATGTGATTGACACCATGTAATGGGTCCTTCACAACTCTCAATTGTAACAAGATGGCAGATTATCAGCGTGAGAGCAGCAGGTATCTCGCTGCTACAAATTGCACGTATTGTTGGTCATTACCCTTCCACTGTCAATCGTTTTGTTCCTGTTAACAAAATAATTTAAAAAACTAGGGATGTTCATATCCCAGCAATAATTTACCTTAGCCATATTTGGCACAACTTTATTGAAATTTTCAGTCCTCAATGCTTCTCAACTTTGTACTTCTTTGGCTTTCTAACTATTTGATCTTAGCGTCACTGATGAGTCTTATGTAGTATGTAGACGAAACGCGCGTATGGCGTATTAAATTATAATCCTAGTACTTTTCATAACTATTTGCACCACTGGGTCGATACCACTGATGGTGGACGTTTCGTCCCCGAAGATTTCACCAGGCCAGTTGTCAGCACTTCGGTGTTGACATCAATATCAATCATATGGTCATTTTGATAAGTTTCCTGTTGACAAAACTTTATTTTTTCAAAATACTAAGGATGTTCTTATCCCAGGAATCTATTACCTTAGCCATAATTGGCCCAAACTTTTGGATTTTTGGGTCCTCAATGCTCCTCAACCTTGTACTTGTTTGGCTTTATACCTATTTTCAACTGAGCGTCACTGATAAGTCTTATGTAGACGAAACGCGCGTCTGGCGTATTAAATTATAATCCTGGTACCTTTGATAACTATTTACACCACTGGGTCGATGCCACTGCTGGTGGACTTATCTTCCCCGATGGTATCACCAGCCCAAGAGTCAGCACTTCGGTGTTAATATGAATATCAATTATATGGACATTTAAATAAATTTCCAGTTGACAAATCTTTGAATTTTTCAAAATATTAGGGATGTTTTTATCCCGGGAATATATTTTTTTTTTTTGTAATGTGTTTATTGGCAAAGAACTTCATATATGCAATATAATTATAGTAAATAAGTTCATAGTACATCAGCAAAATCGAGACTAGTACATAAAGTTGATATTTTGAATCCTTCTATAAACGTATATTGATATTATTAATAATTTTAAAAAGGAATAGAAAATCTAAATCAAAGGTAGCATGGATTGGGTAGATATTTTTATTACATGAGAGTTTGCTTATAAAATCATTCTATTAGTTGGAGCCAGGGGTTCCAGCAGGCGTACGCTCTTTGCAATGGTTTATTTTTATAAAATATTATTTTTTCAATGAACAAATTTTCTTTAAGGTAATTTTTTAAGGCTACACTATTTACTTGTCCACATTGCATTTTTGTTTTGTATATATAATATTTGGTTAATAGTATTATGAGATTTCTTATGTAGTTTTTTTCTGTTTTTTCTAATATCCCAAATAAGACAATATCTAAATTAAGTGGTAGTTCAATTTGGACTTTTGCAAATATCCATTTATTAAGTTCTTCCCAAACATCAAAAACTTTTGGACATGTCCAGAATATGTGTTCAATAGTTTCTATTGAGTCTGAACAGAAAGTGCATTTATTGTTTTGTGAGATTTTAATTTTGTAGAGAAATTTATTTGTTCCCAAAATTCTGTGATTAATTCTGTATTGGAGCCACTGTAATTTTGAGTTTTTAGTAATGTAAAATGGAAGTCTGTATATTTTATTCCAAATAATATTATGTCTATTTAGGATTAAAGACCACTTTTCCTGTGATGTGATATTGGTTATTTTTTTATTTAAAACATTATACATGTCTTTTGATCCTTTTGTAGATTTCATAAATATAGAAATAGTAGTTGGTATAATTGGCCCATAAGGCTTCATAAGCTGATTATTTTTAATATTAAGACTTTTCATATAGGAATGAACAGCTGACATTACTCCTTGAAATATAAGAAAGTTGGTATCAACATCATATGTTTTTTTAAATTCCTGCCAATTCATTAAATGTCCATCATTATCAATTAAATCATTTATTAACCAGACGCCCTTTTCGGTCCATTTTTTATACAGAGGGGTTTGATTACCAATTTTAATTTCTTTATTATTCCAAAGATTAGATGCGATAAAATCATATTCGTTCTTAATAACTACTTTGGTTTGTAGTTCAGTCCAAGCATTAAAAACCTCCAGCCAAAAAGGATTTTTAACTTGTGTTCTTGGACCTACCAAGAATAATTCATTTAATTCAATTTTTTCAGTACAAGTTAGTAATTTACAATAGTTATTAGTTTGTTTGATTATTCTTCTTATCCAAGTTAGTTTTAATCCTTTGATGTATTGTTTTAGATTTAACATGTTAAGTCCACCCAGTTCATATATTTGAGCAATTGTTTCCCTTTTAATTTTGTCTGGTTTACCATCCCAAATAAAATCAAATAATTTTTTTATGAATTGATTAAGCAATCCATTATTAAGATTTGGTAAAGTTAAAAATAGGTGATTGAGCTTTGAAATTATAAGACTTTTAATTATTGTAATTTTTCCAATTGGGGATAAGTATTTGTTAGACCAGCTTTTCATTGTTCTTTCTATCTCTTTAAATTTGGGTTCAAAATTTAGTGTTTAGATTTCTTGTAAGTCTACTGAATATTTAATACCCAAGAGCGTAAATCTGTTGGAACCCCACTCCAATCCCCACTTTACACACATTGTATCTTGGCTATATTTCTTTTTCCCAATCCAGACTACCTTTGTTTTCTCTAAATTCATCTTGAGACTTCCCGGGAATATATTACCTTAGCCATATTTGGCACAACCTTTGGGATTTTTGGGTCCTCAATGCTCCTCAACCTCGTACTTGTTTGGCCTAATACCTATTTAATCTCGGTACCTTTGATAACTATTTACACCACTGGGTAGATAACTCTCCTGGTGGATGTCTCGTCCCCGAGGGTCTCCCCAGCCCAGTAGTCAGCACTTTGGTGTTGACATGAATATCAATTATATGGTCATAATGATAAATTTCGTTTTTACAAAACGTTAAATTTTTCGAAAACTAAGGATGTTCTTATCCCAGGATATATATTACCTTAGCCGTATTTGGCACAACTTTTATGAATTTTGAGCCCTCAATGCTCTTCACCTTTGTACTTTTTTGGCTTTATAAATATTTTGATCTGAGCGTCACTGATGAGTCTTATGTAGACGAAACGCGCAGCTGACGTAGACAATTATAATCCTGGTACCTTTGTTTCACTACTTGTGAATTAAATTAGCTGACAACTAATGATCTTGAAGGCCTACTGGGTTCAGGAAGACCCCTTTAACAATATCTTGAGGAAACCAAGTCTAATGAAGGTTAGTCAGAAGGAAACCCTTTGTTAAAGGAAAATCTTTAAAATGGATGTATTGCCATACAGGAGACTTTAATCAGGAACTGTTTGAAATCGACTCTCTTAGCTACTAGTAATCGTGCAAGAAGACCATTTCGGGGACCGTTGTTTACGAACGGACATAAAGTGGCCTGTATCCAATGATGTGCAGAGCTCACCAACGTTGGAAATTATCCTCTTAAAGGAATATGCATTGGGCCAATGAATGTTGGCCTGATCGTAGCCCGGATTTGAATTACACCAGGCTTATATGGGACACTATTGTGCCTAATGCTCGCGACAGGACACCCAGTTCAAACACGTCATGAAATAAACAATGCCTTCATCAGGAATCGTTGCGGTTACCTCAGCAACAAATTCGTCGATTGGTGGCAGACATGAAAAGACGTTAGGAGGCGGTTTTCCAGGTGAATGGATGCTGGACCAAGTATTGATCCCTTTGGCGTGTAACGATCAACAATGATGTGAACAATCATTAATTTTGAATTGTCTGACATTGTTTTCTTACGATAAAAGTAGTCAAATGAAACATTTTTTTTCATACATTTTTTATTCTTTTTAATGCCAATGTTATTATCAGCAATGTTTCAATATTATTATACAAATTTGAATCATATTCTCTCAGAAAAAGGATGCTGATTTTCCAAGATTGAAAAAAATCAAGCTGCTGTAATACTTGTTTCCAGTGCTTATATATATAACATACCATATATTTTAAAAGCTAAAATAAGCAACAACAAATTAAGAAAAATTACTAGGTCACACTTTTTATCAGTCTTTGCTTTTTCATGTATGATAGTGTGTCTTTAATATAAATTAGTGAACGTATTATATAACACAACTAGTAATACTACTTAATATGTGCTTATACTAAATAGTGTTCCTCTCAAGATAAAGCGTACAGGATTCTGAAGCAGTGATATTTCCTTTATTCCTCTTTATTATACGTTGTCCTTACATTCATAGCGTTATGATTTATAGAAGTTGTGATAATGCTTTTATCATGTTTAGTCATCAATACAAATAATGTTGCTTGGTATAGATATGATAATGATTTCAAGAAACTTTGATCTTTCTATGATTTCCCCAATATTTGAGTGTGTCCTGATATTTTTTAATTTTATATTTTGGTATATTCGTAAATTAAAGCTCATTTAAGTACCTCAATGGTACTGACCAGTAATGCAAATATGATTTGTAACAGACTTTGTTTTTCTTCGTTTATCTGATTGATTATGCAAATTATGCATGTTATGTATATCTGACTGCATACATATCAAATTTATTATGCACATTTTACATGTTATGTATATCTGAATGTTGCACTTGTTACAACTCAAATATTTTAGTCAAACTTTCTTAAATACTTCTTGATCAACATAATCATTGCGTGATCAGCAATTTTTTAGATGTTTTTTTTAAAGAATAAATAGAATAAATGTATTATGTAAAGTGTATTTATATAGAAAATTTTGTAGTCAAGACTGAAATTTAAAAATCTTAATACGTGTGTCCACGTAGTGCTTTATACGATTTTTAATACTCCTTTATTTGATTATGAAAAAAATGTCTTTTGATGATACTTAGTATGAAAGACAGATTTTTGAACCTGTGATGCTTTTTATAATTGGTATTATTATATGTTGTCCTTACATTCATTGGACACGTGGTTTATAGAAGTTGAGATCATTCTTTTCACGAGTTTAACTATTGATATAAATATTTAAGCCTGCTATAGACAAAGTTTGTTTACAGAAAATATGATCTTTCCTTTATTCATTAATATAACATTTTGTCCAGACGAAGATATTTATAAGGTTTACAGCACTTGTGATTATTTTTTAACATGTTTAAACATCAAAACAAATAGTCTTGCCTGGTACAATGTATAGGTATAGGAATAGTTCACAGAAACTGTAATTTTTCTTTTATTTATCAATATGTCATTTGGTCTTGATATTTTGTAATACTCGCAAATTAAAGTGCTTTAACGATACTGACAAGGTATGCCACATGATTTGTTACAGACTTTGTTTGTCTTCGTTAATCGAATTGATTGTGCAAATTATATACTTCTTGATGTTGTTACATCTTGTTGATCACACTTTCTTGATTGACTTCATCATCGGAATTTCACATGTCTCTTTCAGAGCACAGAAAATATTTATACATATTTATTTCAATGGTATACATTTTCTCTGCAGTCTATTGTAAAATATGAATTACAGGGATACAGTTACTGTTGTCCATTACTTTTTCATATGTCCCATTAGTACCTTTTTTTGTGTACGAATATATTTTCAATCAGTGGAATTTTGTTTGCCATGATCTATATATCACATACCATTGATTTTCAAACCTTCAATCAGTGACAACAAAATACGTAATATTACTCTATACTTGAGAATGGAACTTTGGAATATGTCAAAGAAACAAAAACCCGACAAAACAGCAGAAAACAGCCAAAGGCCACCAATGGGTCTTCAACACAGCGACAAAAACCCGCACTCAGAGGTGGGCTTCAGCTAGCCTCTTGAGAAATTTGTGTCATAGTTCAATAGAAATTGACGTCACACTAAACTCCGAAACATATAAATGAAGCCTGTAATTCAGTGGTTGTCGTTTGTTTATGTGTTACATATTTGTTTTTCGTTCATTTTTTGTACATAAATAAGGCCGTTGGTTTTCTCGTTTGAATTGTTTTACATTGTCATTTCGGGCCTCTTTATAGCTGACTATGCGGTATGGGCTTTGTTCATTGTTGAAGGCCGTACGGTGAACTATAGTTGTTAATTTCTGTGTCATTTTGGTCTCTTGTGGAGAGTTGTCTCATTGGCAATCATACCACATCTTCTTTTTTTATATTAATTACTATTAATGTTATTCAACACCACGATGAGGTACCAGAGTTCCCCATAACAGTTTAAAGTATAAATAAACTAGAGGAGGTTTACAGTTTATTTTCTTTATACTGTAATGGGGAACTCTCGTACCTTATGATGTTGTTCAGTAACATTCGGAACATTTTATGGCAAATTTGTTCATATACGAAAAAAATGTAGTACTTATGCGATCAATAACTTGTCTAAAACAAGTGGAAATACACGACAATGGGGGGATGTCTATAAATAGTTATCAAAGGTACCAGGATTATAATTTAATACGCCAGACGCGCGTTTCGTCTATATAAGACTCATCAGTGACGCTCATATCAAAATATTTATAAAGCCAAACAAGTACAAAGTTGAAGAGCATTGAGTATCCAAAATTCCAAAAAGTTGTGCCAAATACGGCTAAGGTAATCTATGCCTGGGATAAGAAAATCCTTAGTTTTTCGAAAAATTCAAAATTTTGTGACAGGAAATTTATAAAAATGACCACATTATTGATATTCATGTCAACACCGAAGTGTTGACTACTGGGCTGGTGATACCCTCGGGGACGAAACGTCCACCAGCAGTGGCATCGACCCAGTGGTGTAAATAGTTATCAAAGGTACCAGGATTATAATTTAATACGCCAGACGCGCGTTTCGTCTATATAAGACTCATCAGTGACGCTCATATCAAAATATTTATAAAGCCAAACAAGTACAAAGTTGAAGAGCATTGAGTATCCAAAATTCCAAAAAGTTGTGCCAAATACGGCTAAGGTAATCTATGCCTGGGATAAGAAAATCCTTAGTTTTTCGAAAAATTCAAAATTTTGTGACAGGAAATTTATAAAAATGACCACATTATTGATATTCATGTCAACACCGAAGTGTTGACTACTGGGCTGGTGATACCCTCGGGGACGAAACGTCCACCAGCAGTGGCATCGACCCAGTGGTGTAAATAGTTATCAAAGGTACCAGGATTATAATTTAATACGCCAGACGCGCGTTTCGTCTATATAAGACTCATCAGTGACGCTCATATCAAAATATTTATAAAGCCAAACAAGTACAAAGTTGAAGAGCATTGAGTATCCAAAATTCCAAAAAGTTGTGCCAAATACGGCTAAGGTAATCTATGCCTGGGATAAGAAAATCCTTAGTTTTTCGAAAAATTCAAAATTTTGTGACAGGAAATTTATAAAAATGACCACATTATTGATATTCATGTCAACACCGAAGTGTTGACTACTGGGCTGGTGATACCCTCGGGGACGAAACGTCCACCAGCAGTGGCATCGACCCAGTGGTGTAAATAGTTATCAAAGGTACCAGGATTATAATTTAATACGCCAGACGCGTAATACATTTGTGAAATAATGTGCACAATAAAAATAAGCATGTTCTAATCTGTGCATGATACCAGTTTAACGCATTCATTAAACCAACTAGTAAGCAGTCTTTTATAAAAAAAAAATCATAAAAAATTAACAGTTTTAATTTTCAAATAATATGAATTTCATCAT
This sequence comes from Mytilus trossulus, assembly GCF_036588685.1. Lineage (NCBI taxonomy): Eukaryota > Metazoa > Mollusca > Bivalvia > Mytilida > Mytilidae > Mytilus > Mytilus trossulus. Next base: position 58,105,269 of record NC_086381.1, on the reverse strand, counting down.
TTATGCATCTTTTTTATTAAATGACGATTTAAATAAAATGGTTATCCGGTAATGTTTTCTTTCACTTTATATAAATTTTCCCAGCCAAAGACGCTAAAATATTTACTATAACTCTTTTTCTAAAATATTCAGTACTGAAAACAGTGGTGGGTGCCCTTATTCATCGTTGTATTCACCCTGTACATCACATGTTGTCCCTCTTTCGGATAATAGGTCACATCTTCCTTTAAACAATCCACAAAAAGTTGTCGAGTGAAATACCTCCATCTGGTATTGTGTTCAAATCTATGGGTTCCGCCTTTGTTAGCGGTGGCGACGATGTAATACCCGGTATGGCGCTATTCAATTATGAAGTTATATGTTACTCTTTTACCCGGAAAATTTAGCACTTTCAAGATCTGCCATAGATTTGGAGAACACAAAAATCAGCCATAGATTTGTTTTGTATTGCGATTGTAACGTCAAATTTGCCATCGATTAGGAATCTGGCATAGATTTGGAACCGACCATAGATTTGAGTCTTACATATTTATGTTCATATTATACTATAAAGCACGAAAATAATTGAAATTAATGGAAGATAAAACAAAAGGATTTTTGAAAAAGGGGGAGGGTGAAAATAAATTGTACTGTCCCCAAGTACCTATGCATTTTGAAACATATTGAAAGATTTTCTTGTGAGTTATTCAAAATGGCTTCCACATTTTTGCAAATTCATGTGGGCATGAATATCATAGACAAACTCCGTTCGTAAACCATAATAGATACTTCAGCTTTTCATATACGAAAATGTAAAAAGAAAAGAAATTTCTTCAATGATATTGATAAGGTATGCATTAATGATTTATAGCAAACGTTGTTTTCTTTGCTAGTCAAATTGATTATGCAAATTATGAATTTTTCATGTTGCAATTGTAACATCTGTTATAGATTATATAACATTCCTTAATCACTTCCATTCGACACAACTCGGCCGATTCCGTGCCTTCATTCGTCACAACTCGGCCGTTTACGTACCTTCGGATAGAAGGAGAGTAGCGGATTCAACCGGAGATAGGCGATTGTAATCACTTCTTGATCAATATATTTATTATGATTTCAGCAGCAAATTTTCACAGAGCACAGAAAATAAATAAATGTATATTGTGCAAAGCTGTAGCCCATAGCATGTGTAGAGGAATGTGAAAATCTTATATAATAGGTGAACTGGTATTTTTCACAACTCCACGTCATAGACAACAACTCGACCAAAGATCAGCAAACAGCCGAAGGCCACCAATTGGTCATTAACACAGCGAGAAAACTTTACTTTAATATATATCTTATATAGTGTAAAAGATATCTCATACAATTTATTAGATATTTGATTAACTATATAAGATATTTTACTAACTATATATTTAAAACTATATGAGATATATTATAAACTACATAAGATATCTTATAAACTATATTAGATATCTTAAAACTACACAAGATATCTTTAAGATATACAAGATATCTTATATGATATAGAAGATATATTATAAGCTATAGAGGATATCTTATAATTTTTATAAGATATCTTATAAACTATATAAGATATCATATAACACTGTATATATGTGTGTCAGATATCTTTAAGTTTGAAAACATAGTTTAACGAATACCCATACCGAAATAATAAACAATTAAACGAAAAATACTGAAAAATGGACCGGATGTACTTGTGTGATTAAAAACGGTCAGATCATGCAGCACTAGTCATATTATTGTTAACATCCAAAAGGGTAAGATCCTGCACCACCAGTTACATTATTGTTTGCATTCAAAAAGGTCAGATTCTGCAGCACTAGTCATATTATTATTTACTCATGTAAATGCTGATCATAGTATTCTTGGTTTGTTGGTATTAATTAAAAATATGGATTGTAATATATGAGTCAGTTAAGACGTTATGAATACGTTAAAAGAGAGTAATCCAACACTCAATAACTGATTTGTTAGTTCAATCTCCATTTACAATAGTTCATATTTCTACGTACAATTAGACAAACGTTCATTTTGTAAAGCTATGTCAGAGACTTGACCACTGACTTTCTTTCATTGGACAGTAATTGGCGAGTATGATTGATGAGACTTCATGGATTTGATGCATAAATTGAGTCTGAAAAATACAGAAAATGTGTAAGATTACATATATCTTCAATGTGCATCTGAAATCCAAAGCATACACAGTTTGAGCTTTTTTAAAAAGCTGTGGACCTCTTCGCTCTATCATAATGTAAAGTCATATGTGTGTATGTGGCTGTTGATTTAGTATGGAAATGTAGTATTTCTAGATATTGCTTGATATAAAATGGATGTTTTAGACTTTGAATATCAACTATTGTATATATAATTATTCATCTGAACTTTTCTGAATTTTTAAAATGGCTGTTCAGTGTTTAGTTGTCTAAATCTCTAAATTTTATGACAGTCGCGTAAAATTCCATTATATTGACAACTATGTCTGAACAAAACAAACAGACATAATAAGTAAAATGTCAAAAATATGGGTACAGCAGTCAACATTTTGCTATATTCGTAATCACTATATAAACAAACAAATGTGTAACAAAGAAAAAAACCTTAAAAAGGCATATAGATAAAGAATATTAGCAAAAATAAAAGACAAGAATACAACATTTACCTTGCAAAATACATAATTTCAGGATATATAAGCACAGAACCACGTTATGTGTAACAAAGAAATACAAAAAGGCATATTTTATTTACTCATTGTTGAAGGCTGTACGGTGACCTATAGTTGTGAATGTCTATGTCCGTTAATCTCCTGTGGATCTCATTTTGCAATCATATCACATCTTCTTGTTTATACATAGACAATGCAAATTAGCAAAAATGGAAAAATACAAACTGTTTACAAAACACAATGACGGGATGTTTAAGTACAGAGCCCCGTCAAATTGATATCACCCAAAAACATATTTAACAGTAAGACGATATTCATGAGAACATATAAAAGAAATACTATAACACGCTATTAATATAATAGACAACTTTGGTAACCAAGTGTCTTATATGTGTAAAACCTATTTTAACCCAGGACTGTCACTAGAATTTACCATTCATAGGTCAGTATTTATTTTCATAGATTTTGTAATAAAAAAAATACCCTAGGTCTATGTTTCATATCATTAAGGGAAAAAATAAATATTGACACAGACAAATGTCTTGCTTGAATGTATGTTTGACAATGACTTGCAAATTATGAAAACAAAATGATGCACAATGACAAAACAATCTGTGAAGAAACAAGATATTAAAATATTAAATCATTTAAATACCAAAGATCATTGATTTATAAGTGTGTTCTCCATTATCTCAGCTAATCACAAATGTAGACATGAGTACGGACTATGTGGACGGGACCATATAATTTCATTTTTCTTTCGGCTTTTGGGTTTAAATATTCATTCCCTTTATTAACAAACTATACGTATAATCTATCACTGGTCTTAAGTGGACGGATTTTTGATGAATTGCAGACCAGGTATTTGACAAACTTTCAGATTGTCGTAACCAATCAAAATCATCAAGGAGGGAGTCCTCAAAAACACATTATGCAACATGGAACTGAAATACACATACTTAATTTTCCGTTATTGGATGTCTTATCTTATGTGTTTCTGTTGTGTCGTTTGTTTCCTCTTGTATTTGAGTGTGAATTCATATTACTATAAGACATGTCACGGTACTTTTCTATCCCAAATTCATGTATTTAGTTTTGATGTTATATTTGTTATTCTCATCGGATGTTGTCTAATGCTTAGTTCGTTTCTGTGTGTGTTACATTTTAATGTTGTGTCGTTGTTCTCCTCTAATATTTAATGCGTTTCCCTCAGTTTTACTTTGTAACCCGGATTTGTTTTTTTCTATCGATTTATGAGTTTCGAACAGTGGTATACTACTGTTGCCTTTATTTATCCGGCGACTAGAAAATCTGTTTGTTTTCTCATTTCAGACTGATGCAGTAGCACGACGACTGTTGATGTTTTTACGCTTTACACTCCTATTCCCCATGCTCAATAGAAATATTGACTTCACAATCACATTAAACAGAGTCTTTTTTTTTAAATGGAAATCGTAGGTACACATTTCTTAATCAAGATAAATTATTATTCGAGAAGAACCACACAGAAACTACCTGAAAATATACTGCAGATGATATTATCAAAATGCTAGACTATTTGATCGACAATATATTTGTTGAGGTTGAAAGATTGATATTTCAACAGTCGAAAGTCGGTATTCAAATGGATACTAATTGTGCACCGCTTTTGGCTGATATTTTTTTGGGGGGATGCGTATGAAGCAAAGTTCATTCAGAAACTTCTAAAAGACAAAAAGAAAAAAAACTTAATTTTGCTTAAAGATATATTGATGATATCTTTGCACTAAATAACGCATATTTCGGCAAATTCTTGCATCTCATATATCCCAATGGACTTGAAATTAATTACTAATACTAAAATGATTGTTTCGTACCTTGATTTTTTTCCTCAATATTGACACCGATGGACGACTTCACAGTAAAATGTATGTACAAACGTGACGATTTCAACTTCCCAATTATTAATTCCCCATTTCTCAGCAGTACCATATACACTATACGGGTTTAATATACAGGATTGTACCCCTTACGTAACAACTGTTCCAACAAAGTTATAAGGAGGAAAGATTAAAAAGGATATCCCGTTCGTGCATTTATTTGTACTGTAGTCCTGTCATGTAATGCTGTCATTTTAGTGTTATATTGAACATTGACATCGATGCCAATCCTTGCACATTTATGTCTCCAGTGCTGAAGGTCCCGAGTTCGATTCTCACTCGAGACGTCGAATTTTCAGTACATCAGTAGGGTGAGTTTCACCCTCCCACATACATCTCTGGTATCCAGACCTGAGTTTAAACTAGATTGGATACTTCGGGGGCCTCGGTAGGTCAAAGTTGTACCCAGCTTGACCTCGAGATCAATCTTCTAAAATCTCTTCGGGTTGTTTGTTCCCGCCGAGAAGCCCGGTGGTTCTCTCCGAGTACTTCGGCTTTCTCCACCATAATAACATACTTCCCGGTGTTCTACACGCTCCTTTGGGAGGTGTTGGGTGGGGATTGTTCTGGTGGTGGGTTAATATTGTAAAGGACACATCTCCATTAATCCTTAGGTAGTGTACATGGATCCGCTGTACCCTTGCAGTCAATCAAGGGGTGCGTCTAAACTGGCGGAATCTCGAAGTACATACATACTTACATGCTAGCCACAAAACCAGGTTAAACTCACTTTTTTCTTCTTACAATGTCCGGTACTAAGTCAGAAAAATGGCAGTTATATCTTATAGTTAGTTTCTGTATGTTATCGTTGTTGTTTGTTTATGTTGCTTCACTTAAGTGTTTCTGTTGTTTCGCTATTAACCTCGTATAGGTGATGTGTTTCCTCGGTTTTAGTTTGCAACCCGGCTTTGTTTTCTCTCAATCGATTTATAACAGCTGTATACATTTGTTGCCTTTATAAAGCAAATAGCTTCTGCTGTATTTCAGCCTTTCATAAAACAACAAATCAAAATATATTTGGGATACGTAATTATTTCAAGATGGCAAGTATATCGACTAAAACTGATAGCGATAGCTCTTCATCGTGATGCAAAGCAACAAATTTATTTAGAGTGGTAGTGAGTTATGACTGAACATGTCCAATTTGAATATTTCTAAACTAATACACACAACTTGAAAAATATCATCACTGCAATTACACGTCTGTTCAGCTGTTCAGGATTTAATGAACACAACTAGAGTAAAATGCAGTCAAACAATTACAAATGTAAGTGCAGACTCGAGCGCTTCAGAAATTTACCATATATGCTAAAGGGTGGTCGCATATGCCTTGTTAAAACATTCACAGATTTGGCGATGGGTAAAGGCCCAGTCAGACTGTCACATTTCGATAGCTAGGTTTTATTACGTTGAGTTAAGTTTTTCGATAAATATAAACACAGGGCACGTTTTGTTCAGTTTTAATATGTTTTATTACGTATAACCTACATATGGTCTTGCAGTAATAAAAACTGAAACGAAAATATCAAATAAATATACATATAGGCACACCTAATGTTGAATTATATTACCTACATAGATGTGGACCCAATATTTTAAAAGGGGTGGGTGGGCCTAAACTGGGAACAGTTTGAAGTGGAATAGGTAAAAAAAATAGATTAACTGTACACGAAAATATATAAGGAGGATGGGTCGGGCACAGTTACTTATCATTCCCATCTTCTTTATCCGCCTGTGTATTTAAGCTATCCTGCCATTTAGCTTGCATTTCAGATTCTAAATATGCATTTGTATGCGCTTTGCTCATTGTTGAAGGTCGTACGGTGACCTGTAGTTGGTAATGTCTGTTTTGTTTTTGTCTGTTGTGGATAGTTGTCTCATTAGCAATCATATCACATCTTCTTTTTAATATTGGTAGTTTCATTGTGCATACCTATACTTCATCGGATCTGCTGATTGATAACGACTAGAATTTTTAGATATATTGACTCCACTCGCCTTAACTCGCCCGACATTGAATTATTGAGTATGATAGTATAAATAATAAAGATGAACGAAAAATAATTATTTACGTCTGTTCTCAATTCAAATATGTTTATTGTTTTAAAACCAAACTTTGTTTGGATTATGCCGCAAAGTCATTTGGACGCTATGATCCCTCATTTGAACGGCCTCTAAAATAATAAAATCATTAAACCTCAAATACATGTTTTTACATTTGTGTAATTGTGAATAAATAGAGACATACGATCTGGACCCTGTACTTGCATGACATGACATTGAGGATACTTCTTTGACCTCATCAAGATGTAACTGTTAATTGATTTTTTTAAAGGGTCAGTGTGGCCTGTTTATGGTAAGAATGATTGTCTTTGCTCCGACAATTATATTTTCCTGTTGCATTCCATATTCTATGCCATTAGTTTATGATGACCCGCATTGTTTTGCATTCTGAATTGTATTGCAAATATTCTCGATCTTAACATAAAATTGAGAATGGAAATTGGGAATGTGTCAAATATATCAATATAATAACAATCCGATCAAAGAGCAGACAACAGCCGAATGCCTCCAATATGTCTTCAATGCAGCGAGAAACGCCTGCACACGGAGACGTGCTTCAGAAAGATGATGTTGATACTCATTCCGAAAAAGTTATGATTACGAATTCGATACAAAAAAATCAAATTGATACAGGAGCTTATTACGAAAAACGCAAAGTTGATATCCGTATCCTTTACTTCTATGGAAATTTATCCCTTTCTGAACCAACTGTATAAACAAATTTAACCAAAGTGTGGTTGCCGAGGATTTCAAAAGATCATTGGATGATTTTAAGGGTCATAACCTTTTTAGCTAACTGGATGAATCAAAATATGCTAACAGGTGTTAATGATGGAATGTTAAAGGCACTCGAAGGGGATTTTCGTAAAACACAAAAAGAAAATTATTTTTTTAATCATTAGAGAAACAGATTCTTACATAGTTACTTGTGGATTATCGGATTTCATCAATCGAGATAGTTTAACTATCTCGATAGGCTCGGACTTTAAAATTTATAATTTGACCATCTCGATTGGATAAATCCGATAATCCACTGGTATCAATGTAAGAATCTATATTTATGATACTATTCAAATTAATAAATAAGATGAAGCAAATGATAGCCAATTTGTAATCGTTGTTAAACATCTTGCGTGAGGTAAACGTTCACTTTGTATCAAAAGAAACGTCCATGTTTCGTTCATCAAATCATTTGTACATATCAATATGACTCGTATGTCCGGTTCCTGTGTTAAACTTTAACATTCGACATTTCGAACAGTTATACAATTCAGGATATGACAAAAGTTAAAAAGAAGATTTTCAGGTTAAAAGCATGAGAGTTTGTTATACTATTGAAAACAATCAGATGTGTTCTTTTCCATTAAGAAAGGTACATTGATTGACCTTTAAAAAATCATAAATGATATATATATAAAAGCCAATGGAAGCTTAAGCATTTTTCAATATTGTTTCAAGAAGTTTTTAACACATTTTTCGAAAGAAAAGTAAAATCACAAAAATACTGAGCTCGGAGGAAAGTCCCTTAGCATATAACAAAATCAAAAGCTCAAACACATCAAACGAATGAACAACAACTGTCATATTCCTGACTTGGTATATGCGTTCTCTTACGTAGAAAATGGTGGATTAAACCTGGTATTAAAGCTATCCTGTTATATTGACAACGATGTGTGTACAAAACAAACAGACATAATTATGTAAAAAATGTCGAAAATAGGGGCACAGCAGTTAACATTGTGTTATCATCTCAATTCCTTTAAAATGGAACAAAATATATTAGCAATCATATACAATGGCAAAATTTACAATGACGTGGTGCATTAGTACAGAACCACGTCATATGTAAGACAGAAACACAAAAAGGCATAAAGACAAAGCTCATTAGTAAAAATGAAAGACAGGAATACAGAAATTATCTGGAACAATAACACAATGACGGTATGCATAAGTACAAGCCACGTCATATATCACAAAGAAACACAAAAAGGCATATATATACAAAGCATTTTGGAAAAAATGAAAGACAGGAATACAAACATTATCATAGAACAATAATACAATGACGGGATGTATAAGTAACGAGCCACGTTAAATAGGTATCACCTAAACATATTTAACAGTAAAAGTAATATTCATAAAAACAAATAAAGTAAAAAGAAAATATAACACGTTATCAAGATGGTGAACAACGTCAGTACCAAGAATCTATACCTCAAATCCATCGTGTATTATTTTTGAAGTTGATACTGAATATTTTCAACAAGGTCTTAGTACCTTACGATGAACTTTTTAGAAAAAGAACGAGATGTTCCATCAACTTTCTGATCAGACACCGGTGACGTTTTACAAAGTATGAGTAGTTGCTGCATGCTCTTGAATACCGAATAAGTTGGAAAATGTATATCCCATATGCATGTGAAGTTGGTATATTGCTGCTAAGCTGGGGGAAATTCATAATTTTAAAAACAAAATTGTCTCGTTTAAATGTCATAAATTCTAATTCTGAGATGACCATTTATTTCAAATTCGAGGTATCAGTCTAAACATGAGGCGGAGGAAGCCGTGTCTGTTTTCTTTTTTTTTTTTATTATTTATAGTTCTGGGGATATTTTAATGGAATTCAATCAGAAAAGTTTAGATTGTTAATGGAAAGAACATTATCAATATATCTAAATGTGAAATTTTAATAACCTGACTTCTTTAATCTCCTGTTTTTGACAAGTGTCTGAAGAAACTTCAATTAATGACGATGTCCGCAAGGAGAGGTGCACAATTCGTTCCCATAGGAATGTCGCCAACTTGAAAAAAGTCTACCTCCAAATTCAACATATATGTTGTCAATAAGATACTGAAGCATACTGAAATATCTTTTCCTATCACTCTCTGTGCAGTGTGATATGAATATTATCTCTTTATGTGAAAACACAACCATGAGGGAATGTATGATTCATTAAAACTTACTTATATCATGTGTATTATCATGGTCTTTTTTTGAAGGGCCTACAACAATGCCTTATCGTTGAATATACTTGAACAACAAATTTACAGATTTATTTTATTTTCCAAATCAGTTATGAGAATAATACACATAACATTATTCTTTTTAAGTATTTTAAGTTCTATTATATTAATAATATATTTGTTGGAAAATAATGTGGACGCAAAGCTACCGAATTTGTACAATTGAGATTCCAGATTCTCTATTCCCATATACAAGCTGACCTGTTCTACCGGAATATATTTCAATGGTGTCATTGACTTTTAGTTCAACAACAGAAATAAAAGTCATTGTTTCAAAGAAATCACCGAGTGATGCAAATGCATCACCAATATAAGCTTTGTTTTTGCGAACTGTAAAAGAACAATGATTTGCATTTGATGCTATATATGCAGCGATTTGATACATGCCACCCCTTTCACATGTAAAAGCCCCGGTAGATTTAAAAGAGTCAACGTCTCGAACACCATTTGAAATGATAATGTCATGGAATAGTATTGTTTGTTGGTCTGCATAAGTTCCTCTTGTTGCCCCTGCTACAAGGATAACTGAAATATAACAATAACGAAGATAACACCTAAATACGGTTACATTATTGTGATTTTTTAATGTCAACAAAATAATTTCAGTTTTTCTGCAAAAAAAAAACATTTTATATATATATATATATTATATTAATTATATATAATCAATATACAAGAAAGTTGTGGTATACTTATAAATGAGACAATTGTCAATCAGTTTCTTCCTAAAACAAGGATGTATTGTATCTCTTGCATTATGTTCTATTCAAATTTCTGATCTTGTCTCAATGATAAAAGAAAATAATCTCGGTATTAATGTAGCGACTGAAGTTATAAGTAGCCTACTCTTGGCAGATGATATTGTTTTACTAGGTAAAACCCAAGCGGATTTAATTGCAAACCCTATTGAATATTTCCAGTGAATTTGTTTCTAAATTGATCTTTAAGTTTAATGTCAAAATATCATATGTTCTAGTGGTATGAAAGAGACTTAACGCCCATAAAACTGGTTTCTACGGAATGTTTTAAGCGATAAGGTAAACGAATATAAATATTTTGGAGTTTATTGACATGAACGTTAAATTTCAATAATGATGCATATCGAGAATTATCTAAAGGAAAACTTTATAAGAAACTAAACTATACTATTCGCGTCTTGGGAGAACATCATGAACATGGCCATTTTAATCGCTTTTTTTCTGTGCTTTGTGGATTTCAGGTATACGTCCATCCGTTGCTCATGTTTGTGGTTTATTGTACCCCACGTCACAATCTGGAACCGAAATGCTAGACAGCTGGCAGAACAAAGTCGCAAAATTGTATTAGACTCTCAAACAAGACTTTTCAAAATGCTCTTATTTATCGGATGAAGGATAGGATCTTTAATAAATTACATTGAAAGTCAAAGAATCACATATTTTGCTAGGTTAGACTCTTTACCTAATACACGATATTGCAAAACGATTTTTACTGAACTTAATTTTCTTTTTTTTTTAAATTTATTCATATAGATGGCATAATTAGTTATCAAAAGTACCAGGATTATAATTTTATACGCCAGACGCGCGTTTCGTCTACTTAAGACTCATCAGTGACGCTCAGATCAAAATAGTTAAAAAGCCAAACAAATACAAAGTTGAAGAGCATTGATGACCCAAAATTCCAAAAAGTTGTGCCAAATACGACTAAGGTAATCTTCTCCTCACATTCCACTGGACTAAACCATAATATACATGGAAACGTTGATATAAAAACATTTTATTAAGTTTGTTTGCATTGAGGCATGTATTAAGCTGAAGTCCTTAATTCTAGAAAAGCGAACCCTCGGTGATTACCATTCATTGTATGTCGCACAAACACGTCAATCGTACTTTACAAATTGAGATAATTTTGAGCCTCTCGTCTAAATTTTCGGGCTATAACGAACTGTGTTCCATTGAATGCTGTTTATTACGCATGAAATTGAAAGATAGGAATGCATGTTGTATTGAAGAATCCGTTTTACATGTATTGTTGGAATGCCTGGCATATATCGATATTCGATAACGTTTTTTTCTGATTTACTCGATTTCGGTCTTAATGGTTGATGAAATGGGCAAACAATATCTGACCTCACTCTTTTAGGCTCGTAATGAGTTGTTGCTTGTTAATGGCTAAATTATTCTAAATGTACAAAAATGTGCCAAATTTCTGTGAATATGTATTTTAAGAAAACGTCAATGTACTTTATGTGTAATCTTTTAGAAAAATATTAAGGATATCATGGATTTAGCAATGTAATTTTACGGTTTATTTTATTCACTTTTATAAATATTTACTGTCATTTTTGATGTTTGATAGTGATGTTTTTATTTATGTATACTATCGTTATTGTAATTATGTATAGTTTGTATGACGCAAACACACTACATACCCTGTTGATATTTGCCCCAATGTAAAGCGGAAGTGTTCTCAATAAATATATTTATCGCTATTTTCTGCATTTTTCGTTTGAATTTATTTTAGGGGGGATAATTTTCATATTATGCTTCTCGCTTGAGATAGAAAATTATCGCTGAAGGCTAAGGACGCACGGGACGTTTCTAATGAAATTGACATGAAATTGATACTGTCGTCATAGTTAAAATAGCGATAAACAAATTATCATTGGTTATCTCAACTCGATTACTGTTCTCGCTTCCGCCGTACCGGCTCAAGCGAGAAAACCAATCTCGATGAGATGATCAACGATTACCTATAAATACATTAATAAAATCGTTAATTTTCGTGACTGAATTGTTTTACGTTTGTAATTTTGTAAACTTTTATATCCGACTACTAGTATTCGGTATATGCTTTGGTCATTTTCGACGGCCATATTTTAACATATAGTTGTTCATTTCTGTGTCATTTGGTCTCTTGTGACGAATTGACTCATTGGCAATCACATCACATATTTTGATATGAATCACTAAATATTCAGATTCAATCCTTAAGTTATTCTCTTTAATGAAATTCTTGAACTTTATAAGCAATTATGATTCTATGTTTGTATTCTTATACTGAGGTATAATTTGTGATTGGTTTTATCATAAAAAATAAATATGTCAGAATTAACATACCCCTGTTAGCCAACTCCTTCAAATGTTTATCCAAATTGTTTTCTGTTAAATCTGCTTTGTTATAAAGAGCTATAACATCTTGTTTTCTTGCATTAGCGTCGTTGATAACTTTGTTCATTCTATGATTTGTCATTTGAATTTCTAGTTCATTCCGGTCTGTTTTATTAAAAATGTCGGAAATATTTCGTAACTCTGTAACAGACTTTAGATTTTTTAACATCACAATCTCCTTGTCTATTTGATTCGCTTTTGTGTCAACGTTGGTTAAGTTTTGTACAACCATCATATATTCGTTCTTCATGATTTCAAAGGTTCCTTTCACAGTTTCTAGTTCGCGTTTCAGTTTATCGGTTTTGTTTTCGCATTCTAGGAGTCGATTATTGACCGATCCATTTTGAAATTGGTTTTTAGATACTTCCTGTTGAAGTGTCAACAAAGCTTGACTCAATTGTGCTATAACCTGATCTTGCTTTCTTTGGGAACGTCTTTGTTCCATCAACAAATCCATAAGAATATCAAAATGCTTATCGGTAAGGGCTGGATCCTTGGTAGGCGATATTTGAGTGACAGTATCCAACAAAAAAGCCTGGCATTGGACTGAATTCAGCAAGAGAAATACGAACACTTTGAAATCCATTTTGTGCTCTTTCAACATGAGAAATACAGATTTGAACTTCCTTTTTATACGATTTAATAGATTATGTTTTAGTCAGTTACTGATAAGAACACCTTGGCTTATATAAAACTTAGTGACAGAAATATGTAGTGAATGAAAGAGATAGATGAGATGTTATAATTCAGATATAGCCATAGTTCATAATAACCTTGATGTTAAAATGTGTTCATCCCCTTTGTGGGTAATCAAACAAACATTTTATTGCATTGCAAAAATAACGAAAACCAGTTCTTTGCTTTATGGAAAAAAAGAAGAGGGTTATATTTTTCCTAATTCGGGATACCACACCACAAAAAAATAAGTCATTTGCATGTTTATTGCTGTAAAAATTTATCGAATCGGTATTGAAAAAAATCATCGACTTCTGTTCTTAAAATTGGTACATCCCGCCCACTTGGTTGTAACATTTCTACAACAAATTATCACTACTGAAATCTAAAATTGGCATAATCCATGAAAGACCGGAAATTATTAGTTGACCATGAATTACCCGAATTAAGTTGCTCAATCTTACGTGTTTTGTTATATGTATGTCCGTTCTTTGTTTAATGTAATTACAATGCCCTTTAGTGATACATCTAGTTGACATATTGTCAATCATACCACATTGCCGTATTTTTATATGGGTTTATTCTTTGGTACTTTAAACGTGTGTACTCGGTTATGGCTTTGGGTTAGAAGATTTACCCGTACCGTAAATTTTGGAATTATATATTTCGATTGACGAAATATCTCTACCAGTTAAAAGAGGGTCGTTAGTCGGGTGGTCTAAGTCATAGTGTGTCACTAGTCTGTAATCTCCAAGGTTTGTAGGTTCGAATCCTGCATGAGATATATATATACAATGTTATGCACCAACAAATGATGCAAACGATGAAATAAAAAAAAACTTGTTATGAGAAACTTAGTTAGAGTATTACTTGCAAAACACCATGACATGTCATCATCATAGTCTTAGGTGACATGAATGCTAAAATAGGACATGATACCTTAAATAGAGAAAGAGTAACGGGCAAACATGGACTTGTCAATATAAATGAAAATCGAGATTTACTTGAAGATTTTTGTGGATATGATGACCTTGTTAATGGAGGTACACTTTTTCCACACAAAAACATCCATTAAACCACTTGGAACTCTCCAAATGGTCGTGACAAAAACCTGATAGATCATTTGATGCTTAACGGAAGATGGAAAAACTAACTTTGTGACGTCAGAGCTATGAGGGGACTAGACTGTGGTAGTTTTTATCACTTGATTTCGGTGCAAGTAGGCTTAAGATATAAAAAGCAGTAAAGAATAGAACCAACAAGAGGGAAATATTCGACACAGTTAAACTGAAACAACCTGAAATTCTCAATAAATTTAAGATTGAGCTCAGAAACAGATTCCAAGCATAGAATAAGGATGGAGTGTGATTTAATTTGTGTTTAAAGAAACATCAAGAAACACTCTAGGACCCCGAAAATTTGAAAGGAAGAAATAGAAAAGTTTTGACGCCTTGATTAGCATTAAGAAAAGACATAAAAGACAAAACTAAATAACACAAAATCGGAACGAACCCAAACTACTCTAAGGAAAGAATATTCAGTCAAAGTCAAAGAAGAAAAACGTAAAGCAAAAGCAGATAAGGCAATGTACCTAGATACACTTGCTAAGGAAGCAGAGACAGAAGCTTCTATAAACGGAGAACGGTTTATAAAATCACAAAATAACTAAGTGGTAAACACACAAGCTCCAGTGTACAATGTAAGTCCAAGGATGATAACGTACTAGCCTCAGAAAGTTAACAACTGAAAAGGTGGACTGAACACTTTAAAGAAACATTAAACACAGAACACCAGGGAGATGTTCCAATTATAGAACAGTTCGTAATGGAACTAGACATAGATATTGGAGAAGTGTCAAGGAATGAGATCAGGAAGGCAATAGTCAAACTGAAGAACGGGAAATCACCTGGATTAGATGGAATACCAGCTGAAATGGTCAAAACAGACATAGAAATTAGCAAAAGCATGTTTCATGAATTGTTTATACATATCTGGAGGCATGACATTATTCCCAATGATTGGGCAAAGGGTCTTATAATAAAACTACTCAAGAAAGGAGACCGATGTGATTGCAACAACAGGCGTGGTATAACAATGCTGTCAGTAACAAGCAAGATACTACTGAGAGAACTTTTAATCAGAATAAATGATAGTATATATGAAATTCTGACAAAAGAGCAGGCAGGGTTTTGATCAGGTAGAGAATGTATCGAACATAGCTTTACCATCAGAAATATAATAGAGCAAAGTATAGAGTGGCAAAACCAACTAGTTCTTAATTTAATATACATTCGTAGAGCATTTGACAGTATAAAGAGAAGTCACGCATGGCCATCCGTAGAGCATATGTTGAAACATTTAAAATAATCACCTTAATACAAGCCGTCTACAACAACTATGAATGTTGTGTATATAATAACGGTCTGAATGGTTCTAAGTTACATCTGGAGTACAACAAGGGTGTATAATATATCCGATCTTATTCATCACAGCAATAGATTGGTGTACAAGAACAACATTGGGAACTGAAATTGCAGGCAGCAGATGGACCATGAATTCTTTTGTTGAGGATTAGAATTTTGCTGATGATATCTGTCTACTTTCCAGCAACAGGAACAACTTGCAGAATAAAACCACCAAACAGCACAAAGTATAGGCCGGAATTTAAATGAGAAGAAAACTAAGTTCATGAACATCAACAGTAACACAATACAACCAGGGTACTTGTAAAATATCATCATAGAAGAGGTTGATTTTGTGCTTGTTTGGCTTTATGGATATTTTGATATGGGCGTCGCTGGTGGGTCTTGTGTGGACGAGGCGCGCGTCTGGCGGTTAAATTATGATCCTGGTACTTTTGAAAACTTAACATATATTGGAAGCATGTTAAGTAACACCAATGTAACAGAAAAGGATATTAGAGACAGAAATAGCATAGCCAGATATGCACGCTGCCAATTACAGCCCATATGGAAGAGAAGGTCAATTTGATCTGTCTGAAAACTAAGTTCAGAACAGAATATAAACCAGCAATGTGACGTCAGTCCTTCTATATGGTGCAGAATGCTGACGAATTATCCAATCAGACCTGAAAAGCATTCTTCATACCATTACACTTGCTTGAAGAAAATCTGTAAGATATTGTTGCCCAATACTATAACCAACAAAGACATGTACCACAAAACAAGTCAGTCTTGTATTGAGACGAATATTTAAGGGAAGAGATGGCGTTGGATTGGCCATGTATTGAGGAAAGGAAATGAGGATATCATCAAGATTGCTTTGCGATGGACACCAGATGAAAGACGAAAAAGAGGGAGGCCAAGAGACCTAGCACAGAATGGTAGAATCAGAGTTGAAAGACCTTGGGAAAACCAGGGAGAAGATTGAGAAGAAGCAAAAGACAGGCAAATGTGGCCGATTACCGGTTGAGGCCTTATGTGCTGTCAAGCACGAAGAGGATGACTGAGTAAAGTTCGAATAGAATGCCAGACAATTCGAATAGAATGCAAGACAATACGCATAGAATTAAAATCAGTACGAATTGACAAATAGACATACAGGGTGAATAAACACCAGCATTTGTTCTGTTCTCACCACATTCCAGTAGGGTTAAAAATGAATTTGCTCATCTTAATTTATTTCGAATAGACAAATAAAAAATAACAGTCCTTCCTTATAAATTATTTCTAAATTCCATTTTAAACCAGAGTAAACCATAAAAGAAACTCTGATGACGTCACGGTCACATGACAAAATTATGTCTATGGGCTGCTAAACAAAACAATGTCAGCCAATCAGAAGACGCATTACATTCAAAATTAAATTAATGTAACATGCTACATATTAATACACACAATTAATGTTTATCGGCAAATGGTCAACATCTATCGATCGACGTCACGCCTTATTCGTCTTACTAACAATTTGAAATAAGGATTTATAATGTATATCACGAGATACGTGATATTTGTAAGTTTCCAGCCGTCATTGTTTTAAATTTCAAAGCTATCAAAGGTAAGAGTTCTATGAAAAATACCTTCATTCAACACAGACATCGCTTGTGTTGTTTGTGTATGAAAATACTTTTTTCTCGTCGCAGTGGATTTGGTTGATTCCAGATGTTCGAAATAAAATACATTGTTTGCCATTACAATGACAAAAGCATGTCTGAAAAACTCTGCATTGAAATCAAATTTATTTCAAAATTTCTCCTTCGCAGATTCAGAATTTAAAACTGTTTTCTTAGTTACAGAAATTTGTTTATAGGTTGTACAGCATTCGTCAAAAATGCATACCTCATCTTCTTACATCTATTATTCTATTATACAAAAAGTAAGTACATGTATAACAAAAATACTAAAATTTCGACATTTGGATGATTAATGATATAGTGAAGAATTGTTTTAGCATTGATCAGCATTATCTAACTGCTGACAGAAAATTAGATTCAGCATTTGTGTTTTGTGTTAAATCAATCCAAACACATTAATTATTGATTCCAGTGGAACTTGGGGGTTGTGTAGTTATTGATCAGCATGCTGGATAATTCCATACACTGGTCGATTCCGGGCCAGAACATTTTTTTCAATGCAACATCTATACCACCTTCGACTGTTATCTGCTCTTTTTTCAGGTTGGTGTCTCGAGCTCTTTGACATTTCCCATTTCCATTCTAAACTTTATATTCTAATATCAATTCAATTCACATTATTAACAGTGAATTCACATAGCAAAATAAACCAAAATTATTTGGAAAAGTTATCATACCTATAAACTTTATCTTTTTGTGTCAAGGTATGAGTATAGGTTTACATATAATAAACTTAAAGTATAAACACTTATATATATTTTATTGAACAGTCAAAATATGTCTACAGTCAAAAAAATATTGCAATGGTTCTACGTATTGCATATAAATATAAATATAACAAGTCACACAAAAGCAGCATCATTGTCTATATCGTCATTTCCGTAAGTGTCGCGATTATTTCTTTCCGTAACTACCAGTCCCTTTGTATTGGCCGGTATATCCTGTATTTTCACTTTTGTCTTCTCGTCCTGCTGCGCCCTTTCCTTTTCCTGATTCGTCAAATCGTTCTTTATGGGCACCAGTATAACCGGAAGTGTCTGTCATCCTGCCAACGCCCCCTGTAGAAGATTGTGCCTGAAATAAACACAAGACAAAATTTTAAATGTGGCGTTTATCACCAAAATATCAATCTATTCACCTTATGCTCATTTGTTATCATCGTTGCATTATACGACAATCAGAAATAAGAGTGTATTTAACGTTGGGAAAAAAGGCACAAAAAGATCATGTTTGCCCTGTACGCTTAAAAATGTGCAAACATAGTCTACAAATATTCAAGAACCAGACTACCAAAATATTATCATTTTTAAAAGTTTAACATTTTGTTACGTCGCGAAAATTCACAGTTTATCATAAGGTATGTGTTTTGCTATTTGTTGAGGATCTTTCGGTGCATGCCGTATATCTCTTAGTGGATACCTGCACGATACCTGTCTTATTAATCATCATACCACATATCTTTTTTTATATTTTGAAACCTTTTGGTACAGTTGTTCAAAAGTAGTGGCATATTTTTTTTTTTAATTTTACAAAATTTTAAGACACTCCAGTTAATTTGATGCACTTTATGTCAGTGCATCATTTCGACATTTATTTTTCAAATGTTGTATTGTGGAAGCGACCGTGCCTCGTGTGCGGGGCTTGGTAAATGTAAATCCTGACTGTTTGTTGAAACCAAAGATTTTAAGCTGGTATTTGCCGTTGGTCATAAAATATAGCAACACATGAGAATAATGAGTCCAACAAATAAAAAATAAAGAAAAATATCCTGAACTTGAAAAATATTGAAAAAAATTGCTGCAAGTTTTGTTCATTTGACATCGATTTTATATATTTCATATTGAACAATAATTTTTTCCCAAATTGAGTTGAGAAGGGGGTAAGTGAAAAAACTATGTGAATTATTTTATTTTTTATCCTACATTGAACTTTTGATGGCGATCCTAATGATAACCCAGAACAGAACCCCCCTAAAATAAAAATATAAAAAAAACAAGAATGTGTCCATAGTACATGGATGCCCCACTCACACTATCATTTTACATGTTCACTGGACCGTGAAATTTGGGTCAATACTTTAATTTGGCATTAAAATTAGAAAGATCATATCATAGTTAACATGTGTTCTAAGTTTCAAGTTGATTGGACTTCAACTTCATCAAAAACTACCTTGACCAAAAACTTTAACCTGAGCTTCACACTATCTTCTTCTTTGTTCAGTGGACCACAAAATTGGGGTCAATACTTTAATTTGACATTAAAATTAGAAAGATCATAATTTATCATAGGGAACATGTCTACTAAGTTTCAAGTTGATTGGACTTCAACTTCATCAAAAACTACCTTGACCAAAAACTTTAACCTGAGCTTCACACTATCTTCTTCTTTGTTCAGTGGACCATGAAATTAGGGTCAATACTTTAATTTGACATTAAAATTAGAAAGATCATATCATAGGGAACATGTGTACTAAGTTTCAAGTTGATTGGACTTCAACTTCATCAAAAACTACCTTGACTAAAAACTTTAACCTGAGCTTCATACTATCTATTTCTTTGTTCATTGGACCATGAAATTGGGGTCAATACTTTAATTTGGCATTAAAATTAGAAAGATCATATCATAGGGAACATGTTTACTAAGTTTCAAGTTGATTGGACTTCAACTTCATCAAAAACTACCTCAACCAAAAACTTTAACCTGAAGCAGGACGAACGAACGGACGAAGGGACGAACGGATGAACGAACGGAGGCACATACCAGAAAACATAATGCCCCTCTACTATCGTAGGTGGGGCATAATAATAAATACGCCAAAACTTGCTTTGTCAAAGGAAAAAACTCCTAAAAGTCGAGTTTGTAATCTTAAAATTTAACAAATTGTAAAAACATTTTATTCGAAGTATCTGAATTGCATAATGATATGTACATACCACTTTTTTAATATCTGGATTACTACTACAAATTTTCGCTGCAAGTTGTTTTCGGATATCGTCCTCGCTATCTTTGCTCTTTTTGATTTCTTTATAAACTTTAGCAGCCCTGTCCAAAGCTTCATTACATTTGGCTGCATTGGTTAGATCAAGTGTTCTGTAAAAAATACATAATTAATAAGTGGTTGAATATACTTGGCCTGACCACAATATTTTTATACATCATATTGCATTAAGGATCAGAATTATTTTTTCGAAAACAAACATAGCCCCTCTCCCTTGAAGATAAATGGTTGTTCGCTTATACATGAACATATATTCCAATGTCCTTTTCTGTTTATTTCCTGTTTTGAACAGAATGGGTTTTTGTATTCCCCTGGTGCAAGCCATGATAGATAACATAAGTAATTCTAAGACTGAAATTGAGGCAGTTATATAAACGTATTTACACTTTTGGTATTTAGCTGTATCTTGCCTCCGAATGACCTTACATCACCTCCGAATAACCTTTTGACGTCAAGCAATAATCACTTTTTAGTTGTGATGTCATATGTTTTGAATTATGAAGTCAAAGTTTACGGGAACCTGTGTGATGTTATGTAATGGCGGACAAATTTGCATACAAGTGTAAATACGAATTATGTTTGACGAGGTATTAGAGACAATGTTATCAAACACCATGTATTTTAAATCGATGACATGTTCAATGTAATAACAGTGGCGGATCCAGGGGGACTTGAATTGGAACCACCCTTTTTATGATCAATGCATTTGAATGGGTATATATGGTTATCACCACCTCTTGCGTTGAAAACCCCTACTCCCCCCCTTTTTTTAATTGCTCCGTGGATCCGCCCCTGAATATCATTGATAAACTGTCTTATTTCCCATTGACACTTTAACATACTTAGTTGCCTTATCACTGACGTATGGCCATACACTGGAATCCATTCTCTGTTTAGTTGTAGTATCTTTTCCAATACAATCCTGGACCATTTTACCCCATGCTTGGTTGGTCATTTTGTTTGGGTCTTTGCCTTTAGCCAATCCAACTAAGTTGAATTTTTTAAAAGAGGCGATGACATCGTTAATATCTCCACCTTCTGCCATTTTGTCTGAAAAGGAAGAAAATATATGGTTTTTTTTTTTCTTCACACAATTTCAAACAGCCAATTGTTTACATGCGCATTAGCTAAGGCGCAATTAGGTTAATTATGACATGGAAACTCTATGACGTTTTTTCTGCTCGAAATAAGCGGCAAATTATAACATCTCTTTTCGCGGTTTTCAGAGATTCATGTATGATGCAATGCATATTGTCATGTATTTCAGGAATTGTTTTATTCATTTAAGACTCGTGAAAGAGTAATATTCATATAAGGCCATATCATAGCACATCTCACATTGAATAATGCAATATTCAATTTGCTTAGTTTTTAAATATTCATAAACAATTAGTTCCACAAACCCCGATGGAATAGTTTGAATATGCCTGTCTTAGAATGTAGTCTTTAGTATTATGGAATAATAAATTCGGAGGTTTTCTGTCTCCGCCAATCTTGTCAAACAGAAGTCCACTGTATTGATGGGGAATAACAGGTATGAGCGGATTGAGGAACAGTACTGCTTTTGCGTTGGTTGAAAACAGGCTTTCGTTTGTAGATATTTTTCTACCAAAAATAAAATTACTGCCCCCCCCCCCCTTTTCCACTAAATGTAACATCAGTGCATCTAGCTGTTCGCGATTTTGTTTTACTACTCACAAAGAGTATACATACTATTAAAGTGAATCTTATTCATATAATTAACCGTTGGTATTTTTAAACGCAGTGTGTCGACTCTTGCATGTCAAAATTGTTTTTAAAGATATATGGTTACATGAAAACGGTATGTTTATAAACTTAGAACAATTATCGATTTGTCACGGCCTTGATCCCAAAGCTTATAGTTCGTGGGTAAAGTCATTCAAATTCATTAATGATTTTGTTCGGGCGTTTACTATCTTTTTCAATGTTTAAACCACATAAATTAACAATATTTAATCATATCGATCCGATCGGGCGTTTACTATCTTTTTCAATGTGTTTAATCATATAAATTGTCAATATTTAAATTCACTGCATTTGTTCAATAAAACTTCCACCCTATATAAAATTTACAATAAACATTATATAAATCCAGTCTTTTTATTGTCTATCAAATATCTATGTAACATTAAAAAACACAAAGACGTATTATAAATATTAAACTCATTTAAATTTGACAGACAACCATAGGCGGATAATAAATTGTATTTTAAATCAATAAACATACTGTGAACTTTCTAAACCAAACCTTTTCTTTAAATCCAATGTTTGAAACGATCATTATACTAAATTTATTGTAAAACAGAATACTGACTTTGTATTTTTTTAGAAAGTGATTGTTAATGTATTATATATAAAAGAATGCAACGAGGATTGTGAATAGGTAATAACATGTTTAACTTTTTTCGTTGTGGACGGGGGCAAACTTTTTATATTCCCTTCACGGTTGTTGCCAAGTAACAAATTGTCCTTACTTTTAGCAGAATAAATAGAAGGTTTACACCAGGATTAAAATGAGATTGAAAGACTACATGTTTATGATGTAAAGCAAGACCAACTGTAGTTTCGATTTCCTCCCCTTAAACTTAAGCTTTCATTCTTTTTTTGTTTTGTGTGTAGGGGGGGGGGGGGGGGGGGGGGGGGGTCAGGTGTCGTATTCATATTTATATTATATTAACTATACCACACAATAAGGAAACTTCTCCATACCAACAAGAAGACAGATGCTGTTAAGAGGGATATCCTTTTGCAAAAATTTGTACAGATCTAGGACACAACTCAGTCTGATCATAACACCCTTGCACTGCATTTAAAATGTAGCTAGATGCAATGCAATGTATTTTTTAAACTATTGTAGCGGTCATTTGAGGTGACCTGTTGTATGACAAAATATTTGATTCTAACCAAGCATCAACTATTTCAATAGGAGTTATTATTTTCTTTTCCCCATCTATCTCAGAGGCGGATCTAGGATTTTAAAAAAGGGGGAGGGGCACGGACTGAAAATGAGGATCCCGGTTCCGTCATGCTTCATTTATTTCTTATTAAAGCAATCAAAATGTTCCCCACAAGAGTAGCCGGGTCACCCCACCCCTTAATCCGCATCTGATTCCTAACTTGTTATTGTTAATCCTATCTGTCTATTTAATATGTTTTCACTATGCATGACCAATGTAAATCTGAACTTTTTGATCGATCGATGGTTGCTATAGATAATGTTTACGACTTCCCATGTAACTTTATGCATATATGCATACAAAATGCGTCAAACGAATACATGAACATGTAGATGTGACCTATAAAATACTCGCCAATAGGACAATACGAGGGATTTCTGCGACTGAATCAAGCATATAATATCGTTACATAAACCTGTTTTTTTTCAATAAGTTTTCTTTATTTAGTGATGAAATTCAGTCCGCTAGATGTTTTTCGTATCCATAGTAAACAAATAATAAACGCGATGGCAAAAGGGATGCAATCACTACTTTAAAAAGGACACGTACAGTTTCAAATATAACATTTTCCTCTGATCTTTAAATCAAGTGAAACGGAGATGTTAGCATCTCTTTCGACGGGCGGGGCTTCTCTGTCCTAAGCTTTATAGCCGCATTTGAACTTATGCATTCATTCCGGCATTATTGTACCTTTTTGTATGCATGTATCATGAATAAAATAGCATGTGACATTGAATTCTGCTAAGTAATGCATAATTTAGAAATAAACGGTTATTGTTTTGTTTTTATCGGATTTCAGTGTACGACAGGAAAACAATTTATGTCAATAAAATTATACAAGCAACTATTAGCAATCAATAATAAAATGTATCAGTAAAAATGTAATGCCTTACCGTTACTGCTTTGTCTATTGGTAAATTCAAGAGTGTAAACAATTCTCGTTACCGTTTACTTTGACAGACACGTGACACAACAAAGACTTCAGGAAACCGTTATATAGATTAAAAATTTCTAAATATATTATGTTAAATATCTAACCACCCGTAGAAGCGCATGAGTAAACTTGTTCAAGAATTTGTTTTAACTGTAGAAAATATATGCGGATCTGTACGTAAAAGGTGAAGATTTAAATCTTATTGGTTAAAAGTTAGTTGCACTTAATATCATGCAAGAAAAAACAAAAATAAATCAAGTTCATACTGGATATGTACGTAAATGGAAATTGATAAGAGAGTTAGCCGACCATCCATAATGATAAACAAAAAAATTACTATAGCAACGCGTAAACAAGATTCACCTGATTGTTTACAATATTGGATCAATAATTCCATTTATTGCTAGTTACGTTTGGTGATGTATACACCTTAAACATAGACTCAGTCTACATTTCTAAAAGTTTTATAAATACTGCAATTTCAAATGCAATATCTCAAGTTGAATAAATATATAAGTACTTTTAAAAAGAGAAACACGCTACGGATTATTTAAATTGAATACCATTTCATTTTGACAGGTATTTAAATGTTTACATATTCATGGAGCATAGCGTAATGAATAACAATAATCGATTTCATTCAATCTTTTGAATGATTAAATAGGTCGTTAATTAAAATCCCATTACTTATACCAATGACTGTAAATATTAATTTGAATAGCCTGTTGCTTACAAGAATAAAATTGAGAATGGAAATGGGGAATGTGTCAAAGAGACAACAACCCGACCAAATAAAAAACAACAACAGAAGGTCACCAACAGGTCTTCAATGTAGCGAGAAATTCCCGCACCCGGAGGCGTCCTTCAGCTGGCCCCTAAGAAGACTGGTAAAATATTTATACTTACCATTAAATAATTAGCCTTGCAATAATATCGTACCTAGAGAGCTATATATGTTTCATATCATAATATCGAACATGATTATAACTTCTCTTCAGGGAAAAAGTCTCAGTGTATGAGAATAATCTAATGGTATTTATTTGATGAACTTTTGACATCGGACTCCGACCTCATTTTAACTGAGTTTTACTATGCCTATTGCTGTGTGATTCTTTATTCTGCATTTGTTAGAGGTATAGGGGAGGGATGAGATTTCACAAAACATATTGGGCCCCTCCGCATTGTTTCTGCTCATTTGTCGGGTGGTTGTCTGTTCGACATATTCCCCATTTCCATTTTATTTTGATTTTGACCGTATATCCATAATCGTACGGTTACCTACATGTATAATTGTGTATATCCACTTAATTTGAACTTTGACGGTTTATATTGGAAGTTGTCTTATTTAAATCATATTTTTTTTAACATGCATTTTTGGAGTATACCACCACCCCATCCCACCCCAACACACATACACGCCCCTCTTTTTTATTCTTATAAGGATAGGGAGGACTATTTTTTTTTACAACATTATTAAATCACACTGAAAAGACTTTGAACACCTTTAAAAAGTAAAACTAAGTAAAAATACTAGTAAGTTGAAATATGAAAAAATATTTTCATATAAAATATAGAAAAACAAAACTATAACAAAGGGTTGGTCCACTCCACAAATGCCTGTGATTTATTGTTTTCATGTTATGGTATTGATACTCAGCAACCAAGGAAACTCACACACACAAAAAGGAATTGAACTTTACAATTTTACACATTATATAGAAAAACGGCTTAAAAGTTAAGGAATACACAGATCATTCTTAGTTATATTCGTGTGTAAGTGATTTGCAATAATTACACTCAACGACAAAAGAAGTGCACCACCTACATATACATAAATTACATCTCTCTGGAGTAAAATTTGAATTTCATATAACTTCTTAAATATTATTTCAAACGAATAAAAACGTTTCTGAAGTCACCATAAAATCAGGTATAACCCATTACTTTCGTTGGAAAGTGATTGAACCATGTCATGAATATGACGGTTGCTTTTTAGTCTGTTGAATTCGTTGATATAGTCGAACGTTAGAGAGTTACACAAATGTACCTTTTGATTTTAATGGGGGAAAGGGGGTGGTGCCGCTAGAATGAAATTTGAAGAAAAAAATTGAAGAACAGGAGTTTTTAGTTTTAAAAAAAATGCAGGATGACAATTTAGGTAAACAATAGTCAGAATTAATTAAAAAAAGAAAAGAATGCCACGACCAAATAGAGTGAAAAATAAAAATGCAGGTCAAAAATTACAACTTAAAAAAAAATGCCGGACAACATTTTTTCATCTTAGTTCCCCTCCCCCCCCCCCCCCCCCAAAAAAAAATACATATTCAAACGGTAGCTCCCTTAGAGTTTTGTCAAATTTAACGGACTGCCCTTTCTTGAATATACCTCAAGTGGAGTTTAGTATTTACGTTGTGACATTTTTTCGCATTCTATTTTCTATAAACGAGACATTCTATATTTCAGGATAATCCTGTAGAATTTAGTCTATTTTAAGTTTGTTGTTCAGAAATACACAATTAAAGGTGGTATTTAAGTTTATTGGTATTTCTATTTGATGTGAAGATGAAGTGTCACAATTGAATTTAACATTTTAATTGCCATCTTTCCAATATTTGTAAAAAGGCTAAAAGGCAATTGAATGTTCTTATATGTAAGTGGATATACACACATTTCTTTTAATAACAAGTCTGTCTTTACGTGGGTCATTTTCAAAAAATGTCGAATTTTCAGTACACCCATGCTAATTTTTTTTTTTATTTCTAATGGAAATTTTATAAGTTGTAATAGCTTAAATGGAAGCTTGTCGGATTTGTGATTCAGAACATTAATAATAAACACACCTTATATCTATTTTGATAAGATTAAACTGCATTTAAGTCCGATTTTAGGGGTATTTGTGTGCGTACAGTGTCAGAAAACCACATTTCAAATGATTTTTTTCCGATTTTCTGATCGCCTTGATATCTGCAAAAGGGACTTTTTAAGAACGTTGTGATTACTCTAACGAAAACTCGTAGCTTTTTTTTTATTGTATGTAACATATTATCTACAAACTAAATTCAATCAGCGTACAGGCGGTTCATGTCTATCCTGTTACCGCTACTTAAATCAGTCATTAATTTATTCTCCCTATATCTGAATATTGAATCAGTCAGAGTTGATTTCAAAAGTGTAAAGTAACCTTTACATTTAAAACGCCTCGTTTCTTGAACGACAGTGTAGATAAAAGATATTTCAAGACATTTTGTGGAAAAAAAGAGCGTACTTTTTTTCATGTCTATGCTGTTACCACCAATTTTGATTAATTACACCAACAGTATGCTTTTAAAAAGTGCAATAACGTGTTGGTAACCAAATTCACAATAGAAAACCATAATCACTTCACCAAAGGGAGTAGTCATTTCACAACAGCAATCAAAAACGAAGAAATTTGTCTATCCTGTTATGTCTATCCTGTTACTATGGTTGCTATGGTTACAGTAACAGGATAGACAATTGTAGACAAAAACATCGGTTTTTTTTCAATCTTAACATATAGGTGCAAAACGAATGAAATATTGTGTTGTTTGAACTCATCTTAAGTTTATAACGTCTTAATCTTCCCAATTAAGCATTTGCAGGTACAATACTGATATCGGTAACAGGATAGACAAAAAGGTAACAGGATAGACAAAAAGGTAACAGGATAGACTATTATATAGTGATATATCAGAAACGTACGTTCCTGTTACCAATGAAATAAAGAGAAAAGTAAACTAACTTATGAGGAATTTACTTGATGTTGGGTTTATTTGAAAGGTGAAAAAATGCCGAACAATATAAATTGCTATCTTAGACCTTCATTTCTGGTGGTAATTTTTACAACCTTTGAAAACCAATTTTAAGAGGCATTTTTCAGTACAACCTGGAAAATTGGCAAATAATCTATTATTTTACAAAATGAATATATATAGAAGTTTATTCTCTTGAAAACCATCTAATTGGCTACGTAAAACAAGCTTAACACTTTATCTAAACCTTTTCTTAATAACCCAAAACCTCTTTTGAAAAAGGTAACAGGATAGACAAAATATTGTACCACCGGTCAAAAAATGTTTCAAGATATTTTGGTTTGACATCGTTAAGACTGCATCTTTTAATATGTTGTTCTTAAAGTACTGTCTGTTTTGATTTGCTTATGTAGAGGGTTGTTTGAAAAAATACATTTTAATAAATTTTTCAATTTCTAAATTCGACATTTTTTGAAAATGACCCACGTCATATTTCATTCCATGTTCGCTATAATGACACTTGTCTGGCAAGCAAAAGGCTACGCACATGTAGAAATTCAGGAAATTCAGGAACTGGTTCAACTCGAATAATCCATGCCCTTACGGTTTCCCAATCTCTCCGCCTTTCCTTAATGCAACTGACCAATAGTGACCTTATACAGCGCGACTGGATTATTAGGCTTATAACTGGTACTAGTATTTAACTTTTTATAATATGAAGACCTTGATACATGTATTTCGGCGTTTTACGTTTCCGCAAATTGGCACTACTTTTCCGCGAAAAAAATATGACGTTTCCGGAAAAAAAAGTTTACGTTTCCGCAAA
The DNA here is from genome assembly GCF_036588685.1 of Mytilus trossulus. NCBI lineage: Eukaryota > Metazoa > Mollusca > Bivalvia > Mytilida > Mytilidae > Mytilus > Mytilus trossulus. The sequence goes on along the minus strand of NC_086381.1, from coordinate 58,076,162 downwards.
TAAATATCTTACTTTTCCGGAAAAAAAGTAACTATTCCGCAAATAATTAAGGAATACCTATTGATCGACAGCAAAGCTATACTAAAAAATAAATATGTATTAAGTTAAAGGTCATCATAACATGTAAGTGAAATACACCATTAAAATGTATGAAAACGTAATATGTTCAAAAATATCTTGATATGAGTTCATAAGTCAGTTCTGGCAGAATATTTGAAGCCAACACATCGTACAATGTCCATAGTAGCACATTCACCGTTTACAAATTTTGTATTTTGTTCAGGAAGGAAGACCATCTTCTCCTTTTCTACAGTTAAAGTTCTCATCTTTATGTAAGATGTTGTCTTCAGTTTCAATAACACATCGACAAAGACAAATATGGTAGGATGGCTAGCGTGAAACTGCTCGTTCAGGTAGTCACGAAAAGACTCGATACCATTCTTTGTTCTCTTTTCCTCGGGGTCAGGAATGATGCCCAAATGGTTGGTGGAAATCGCAATTGCCATCTATATAAAATTCCAATATATAATTGGCAGACCTCATGCATTTATCGTCAGATGGAGCATCGGCAATTCATTCAACAAAGCATTCTTCAATCATGTCAGTTGGCAAGTAAGCCGAACCAAAGATTTCTCAATGAAGTTTAACTTATCCTTACCCGAGTCGGTAGTTATATCTAGTAAATTGTAGCAATACTGAGATCAGAACATTTTCTTTGTTAAAAAGAAAAAATAAATTCAAATCTTTATAATTTACCAGGTAAATTTGCGGAAAAGTAATAAATACAAATTGCGGAAACGTATATTTTTAATTTGCGGAAACGTAGTATTGGGACTTTGAAAAATTAGCGGAAATGCAATACGCCCATGTATTTCGCATGTCAATAATTAAAACCCATTTATTGAGATAAAAGTGTCTCCGATATCTTTTAGATTGACAAAACGTAATAACAATATGTTGACAATATCTTATCAATATTGTCATTAATAAAAAATATTTATAATCTTTAAGTGACTGTGTAAAAACTTCAGATATATGTTTTTACGAAGAATAATTCTAATACGATTAGATATTTTAGAGAGTAGGTAGAAGTGGTCAACATCTTGCCTATACCTATTTGATTGCATTTGTTATCACTTTTACAATAAACGAAAGGCGGACATCAGTAGCGAATCCAAAGGGGGGGGGGGTCCGGGGGTTGGAACCCCACTTTTTTTGGACGATCAATGACTTTGAATGAGTAACTGTAGCTTGAAACCTCCTTTTTAGAATGGCTAGACCCGCCTCTGGACATTCCAACTCGTCAGTCGTAAACAATTTGACATCATCATACCTAAAAAAAAAAAGACAAACAACAGTAGACAGAACACAACATAGAAAACTTTAGATTAATCAACACGAAACCCAATTAAAAACTGGTAGTGATCTCAGGTGTTCCAGAAATATAGGCAGATCCTGCTCCCCATGGGTCACCCACACCCACCGTTTATACGCAATATAAAATATTCTTGCAATATGTTTAATATTATATAAAAATTATAATATTGCCTTAATAAAATAGAATTCACAGTGTAACTGTTATTTATTTAGTCACGTATGTACTCTCAATCTAACTTTTAGATTGAATAAAATGTGTTGTAATTATTTCATGCCTTTGTCTCATGGTAATAATTCATGATTTATTAAATATAATATTGATTCATTACCATGTGAAATGCACAACATATCAATCAAACTAATCCCCACGTACATGTATACATGTATTAACTTTTAACGATAAAAAATTAAACACGACGAGAAAGCAAACTTATATATCAACACAATATATATTATGAATTAGAGCTTATACCCTAATGCTTGTACACTTAAACTTTGGCTATTCTGTAAAAATTCCAACTTCATGCCTTATATATTACGTACTGTATCACGACGCTAGATTAAAAACTGACGAGAAAAGGAAACACACGGACACCGAAAGCTTTGTTGATGTGAAGCCCAGATGGTCGAGTGGTCTATAGCGCGTATAATAACAGGATGCTCATCTATTTATATAGGCAAACTTAAATCTGTATATATTATATTTGATTTGAAGTTATCCCAATTGCAATAAATATTTATGGCGTAAATACTACACAGACATTTTTAAATTCATCTACATTCAAGTCCATCCGCTCCATAGCCAGTCATATAGTATTTTTTTGGAATAAAATAAATGAACATAGTGGTATAAACCATTTTTGGAGTGTGAAAAATTCTTTGGATGTTTAAGATAAATTACGGGCTTTTGATGGGTTTTTTTAAATTCTATTGACAGTTTGAACTTTTCTACTCTCTACACTACACTTCCACACTATCTTATTAAACATTTTTTTTCCTATTTAATTAAATGGTCGTTTGGTAAAGCTGAATGTAAATATATTTGCTGCAATTCACTTAAAGCCATCTTCTCTAATGAGAAAGTTAAATATTCTAGATATACTTACTGGAGGTGTGATGAGATGATTGAAGCTTTAAATTTTCTTCTTGATATTATTTATTTACGTTTCGGCAACAAAGTTTATCGACATATTGTAGGCATCCCCATGGGCACTAATTGTGCCCCTTTAATAGCAGAATTGTTTTTGTACTGTTACAAATCACAGTTTATGATTAAACTCAGTATAGACACATCGAAATTGCATTTAATAGATAAATTCAACAACACTTACCGTTATCTTGAGGATATTTTTTCATTAAATAATCAAGAAATTTCTCAATATACTACTGAAATTTACCCCAAGGAACTTACTTTGAATCAATCAAATTTATTCGGTAGTAACTGTCTTTTCCTGGATTCAAAAGGAACGATTTTTCGTTCCCTATTGTTAATTTTCCATTTTTAAATGGTGATGTCCCTTTGGCACCATCTTACGGTGTTTATATTTCACAACTCGTTCGCTATGCCCGTGTCTGTTGTGACGTTTTTGATTTTAACGAACGTAATCTATGTATTACTGGTAAATTATTAAACCAGGGATATCGTTACCATAAATTACTTAAAACCTTCACTAAATTTTTCCGTAGATATCAAGATTTGGTTTTGAAGTTTGGTTGTACTTGTAGAAAACTTATTTCAAACGGGATAGCACATCATCATTTTTACGGAAATGTTGTTAACCGTGCCCGGAAATTTCGAAATGATCCATGTAAACTTATCGCTCCTTTAAATAAACTTATTCTAAAAGGTTACCAATGAAACACTGTAATAAGATCATTGAATATTGTTTTTATTGGTATAAATGTTGATTTTGTTATCAGTAAACTAAATATTTATACTAGTATGCTATATACTGTACATTTAAATATTCATGGATCTACAATATGTCGATACCTGTAACTTGGCATTGCACAAGGTCATGTTTTTACTACATCCATTGGATGTTGGATGTGTACGGATTGATAGTTTAGTCTTAGATGCATGATTTGTTTAATTAGTTGTTAGTGGCTTTGAACTAGCAGTCAGATAACTGCGAGTACTCTCAGATCTGTTCCTAGTGTCTTTTTTGTCGGGATGTACAAGTACCCGGCCACGTCCACTTGTATTTTTTGTCCATCTGATGAGTTAAGCTTTTTCAACTGATTTTTATAGTTTGTCTAATGTTGTACTGTTATACCACTGTCCCAGGTTAGGGGAGGGTTGGGATTCCACTAACATGTTTAACTCCGCCACATTATTTAAGTATGTGCCTGTCCTAAGTCAGGAGCCTGTAATTCAGTGGTTGTCGTTTGTTTATGTGTTACATATTTGTTTTTCGTTCATTTTTTTTATGTGAATAAGGCCGTTTGTTTTCTCGTTTGAATTGTTTTACATTGTCTTATCGGGGCCTCTTATAGCTAACTATGCGGTATGGGCTTTGCTCAGTGTTTAAGGCCGTACAGTGACCTGTAGTTGTTAATGTCTGTGTCATTTTGGTCTCTTGTGGATAGTTGTCTCATTGGCAATCATACCACATCTTCTTTTTTATATGTTACATTTACCTGCTTACAGAACATATAACCACTATCGGAACTAAGGCACAGACTGGAAGAGTTACTTTCAAATAACGGAAGGTATCAGTCCAGTGGCTGAATTAAACTAATTTTCAGTCAACAAATTATAAAAAACGATGATGATTACAGCTAGGTTGCCAAAGAATTAAGATTACGTAAGAAATAATAAAACTGAGAATGTTTACAAACATAAAATTAGCACTTTAAGAGTAACAATAAACGATAATTAAAAGACAGTTAAATTTTACTGTACAGTTATAATTCATATCCTGAAACGTAAATTGAAAAGATTGTCACTACAAACCGTGATACGATTAACAAATGCAATGCAAATTAATGCATGACATGAACTAGCACGCGTAAATTTATATAATCTCGAGCTCATTTTTTGAAACAGAAAGCGGCTAAATAATTATGAAATGAAATTCAAGAAAGTTATTTGTCAGAAATATAACTTATAAAACATATTGGAAATAAATAATCTCATATTCTGTTTGTCCGAATAAAGAAAACTACACATATTTGAATGAATTTGTTCCATTGCTACTTTTGATATTTTTTGTAAAAATTGTAGGTACTCAACAATAAACTCAAGGTAAGAAAACAAGAGTGGGAACGTATGTTATTCCTCTTTAGCAAGTTATTTGGTTACATTTAAATTACGTATCACAAAATTAGTTCTCAAACTACTTTTGGTTTTTTTATTAAATGAGAAAACCCTAACTTCCCTTGTTTCTGCCTTATACATTTTTAATTCGTTTAGATACAATTAATGATAATTATTTGAATAGTTCGTTTTTAGAACTACAAAAAAATTCCAACAACTAAAATTTCAGTCATTCATTACGCGATAACGCTGCATTTTTAAATTAGCGTTGATCATGAATAATATATAGATATTAAAACCTTAAGTTTAGTGCCATTGGTGTGAAATAAATTATTACAATATGATAAAACATGAGAACTTTAATTTGAATGAGATATTTCATTGAATAATTTTCAAATAAAATCAAACCCATTAAAAGAAACTGTCTAGCGTGCATTTTTGCGTTGCTATCAAGGGTACGGGATGCGTTGAAAACAAATAGTCTTAAGGTATTGCCAAAAAAATCTTTCGTTTAAGATTGTACCGTTACATTTCTTTTATTAACTAATAGATACATAGATTATTTTTCTAACAGGAATATTTAACAGCTTAATCCTTTGTTATTGATTTTGAAGTTTGGTCAATAATGTCGTTGGTATTTATCTAAGAGAGATAATTCGATTAACATGTTTGACTTTTTTTCGAAAACGGGGCGGGACTGAGTAAAAACTTGCATACAGTGTTAGTATTTAATATCTATGATTTACCCAAATTTATCTGACAACTTATTCGCATTGACATATACATATATATACAAACGCCTCGTAGGTCTCGTGTTAACATGATCGGCTCGAGTGCTGGAGGTCGTTGGTTCAAACTTTTGCCGAGTCAAACCAAAAATGCAAAGAATGTATTCAGGTCAGGTTTTGGGGTTTCGTCAGATGTTCGGACTCATTGGGGTTGTTCTTAATTACAATACAGGATAATATAATTTGCTTCATGTCAACCCCTTTGTTCATAGAAGACTTTGGTAGCTCATAAAATGGTTAAAAAGCAAAGTCTTAGCAGATTCTAGATTATCTTTCTTACGATTTGAGACTAAAATGATGACAATGCTAGTTATACGGTAAGAATCCGAGTCAGCTTTTTTCCGCCATTTTTTTTTCTTAATCAACAAGATATACAAAGTATTCCTATGAAGCTTTTTTGCAGTATATTGAAAGCACCAACCATTTTTTTGTATTTATCGAATGTAAAGGAATGCGATTTATTTGATTTAATACTAATACATATTTTGATTTTAAGTTTTTTGAGAAAAAAAATTGTTTCAGAACGGAGTAGGTCCGGTAAGTGCTGATTTTGGCCTCAAATTTCAGGTTAATCTGACCAAGGAGGTTATATTAGAAGGAGAGAGGACGAAAGACGATAATTATACATAAAATGTTACCGACTTTTCTGTAAGTGGGTGTTAATTAGTTAAGATCGACTCTGTCACAGAGGGAGATTTTGTCCTAATTACATACGCGATTAAGAACGGAAACACCCGAGGTGTCATAATTAAATTAACGGTACCAATTTTCTTGCACCAGATGCGCATTTCGACAATACATGTCTCTTCAGTGATGCTCGTGGCCAAAATATTTTAAAATCCAAAGCTTATATAAAAGATGAAGAGCTAATAATCCAAAAGGTCCAAAAAGTATAGCCAAATCTGTGAAAGGAATCAGACCTGACCGGATATACCATTATTGAAATGATAATAAGATTTTTTGTGATATTTTTAATTAAGAAATTAAAAAATAAAAGTTTATGTTAAAAGTAAACTTATTACCAATAGAAATAAAATGAATATCCGTCTCATTGGCGTCAATGATAATATCAACAGTCATAACAGAAAGTCACTTTTACGTTGTTTCCGATAAATTTCTCTATGTTTCAATTGCAAATATTCCTTCCGGTCGTTACCGGTCACCGTAACTAAAGTACTTTGCATATTCGTATATTTTCTATGAGTATTACCTGCCAATTCTCATCAGCAGAAATTGACAGGTGAAGCGAAAATCTTTGTTTAAAGCAATGCAGTGTTGAATAAAAATCGCTCACTAACTTTCCTTTAAACACTCATAACTTTGTCATTTCTTTATCTTTTTTCACCGTTGACATACGATTGATTTTGAAATTGCGCGTCCGATCTTTTTACATATCATAAACACCTATACACTGCATTGTTACCGAAAACACACTTGAACTTTAATGACCCAGTCACTGATACATGTAACAATCACGTGACATATGCTATTTCTCTGATAGTCCGAACTACTCGCGGTAACAGCCCGGTACATCAGAGGGTCATGTCGAGTGGGTTATAAACATGTCGGTTTCTTTATAATTTTATAATTTTTCTCTGATCGAACTGCTATCCTGGGGATGCTAATTTTGTATCAAGCAGAGTCCTTCTAATATAACCTCCTTGATCTGACGAAAGATTTTGACCACTTTTTAAACACTTAAGTGTCTATTTTATTTGAATCAATTAGTTCATGTGAAAGATTTTAACTGATTAAGTCATAAAAAACGTACCGATTCAAACTGAAATATGAAAAATCTACTAAATATGCGGGAAATGTAATTTTTCGGTTGGTTTTTGTCAAAAATGACAGTGGCTGCATACGTGTTCATCCTCAACCTAGATTTAGTGGTGCTAGTACCAAATATATGTGCATTGTATCGTCAAAAACAGCCCACATTTATGTAGCAGAAGCATTTTACTGTCCAATGAATAACTAAAAGTTTACATTTTAACAATTTTGTAAAACTGCTATATTTTGGGGCCAAAAAGTGGTCTTACTGAACCTAATCCTTTAAGGGAGTGAACAAAGGATGATTACGGTGAAAATATTTTGAGATATAAACACAAGTCTCCAAAAATATACATTGTTTAATATTTTATTACCAATTAACTTCTTTAAAGCTTACCCGTATCCAATTATGATTTCTACTCTCTCACACGTGCGCTCTCTCTCTCTCCTACGGCTCACTCTCACACCTGCGCTCTCTCTCTCTCTCTAGCGCCCTACCTACACTCTCTCTCTTGCGCCCTACCTACACTCTCTCGCCTGCGCTCACTCTCTCTCCTCCGCTCTCTCTCTCTCACCTGCGCTCTTTCACACCTATACTCTGTCTCCTGCACTCTCTCTCTCACCTACGCTCACTCTCACTCTCTCACACCTGCACTCCTCCGATCTCTCACACCTATACTGTCTCGCTCTCACAGCTGCGCTTTCTCTCTCACAGCTGCCCTTTCTCTCTCTCACACGTGCGCTACTTTCTCATAGCTGCACTCTCTCTCACACCTGCGCTTCTCTCTCCCAGCTGCGCTACACCGTTTCTCTCTCATAGCGCACTTTCTCACACCTGCACTTTCTCTCTCCCACCTGCGCTTCTCTCTCCCAGCTGCGCTTTCTCTCTCACACCTGCACCCTTTCTCTCTCACATTTGCGCCCTTGCGCCCCCTCTCTCTCCCTCGCGACTCACACCTACGATCGCTACCTCACACCTACACTCACTACCTCACACCTACACGGTAGCTGTCTCACAGCTACGCTCGCTGTTTCACACCTACACCTCCACTCGCTGTCGCACACCTACGCTCGCTCTCTCACCCATACTCGCTGTCAAAATTGTTCACTCCCTTATTTACTATCTCTCACACTTGCTCTCCTGTAATACTCTTCCAGAAAATTGTCTGTATAACATTAGTTTTAACTGCATGTCATACCAACAATTACTTATGGCTATAGCAGTAGATGGGTTCTACCCCTTCAGGATGTGACAATCGCAATCCATCGGTGACAACACTACGATCTACCGTACGCCGTTTAATCTGGCAAGTATGTACTCTCCCCTTCAATTGTACCTTCATTAGGTTGGAGGACTAATAAAGTTGAAGTTTTAATAAAGTTACTATATAAGACAATTAATTACATAATTTGTGGTATTTTAACATCTTATATTTTGCAATTATAATTTTAAAAATGAATCCGCTATGTTTTTCTTTTCATTTTAAATTTCATTTGCCTATTGTTCTACCGTTTTTCCGTTTATTTAGACTTTAATTAATTTTATTTGTGTATTCTTGAAAAATATTCAACGCGAAGAAATCAGGGGTGCTAACTGTGATATTCATGAAGTTTTATACTTTATTGTAATTTAAAACAATTGATAATAAATTATATGGCTCAACTCGTGTAATTTTAGTTCACTTAAAATCATTTTATTTGTGTATTCTTGAAAAATATTCAACGCGATGAAATCAGGGGTGCTAACTGTGATATTCATAAAGTTTTATACTTTATTGTTATTTAAAACAATTGATAATAAATTATATGGCTCAACTTCTATAATTTTAGTTCACTTAAAATCAGTGAAGTGTGAAACAATCAACCTGGTTTGACATTGTGATTGATATAACAAAGATTTTTCAACAGGATTAAAGGATATTTTTTCTAGAATAACATTCTGGCATAGAAATGACATGACAAATATATTTATTGAAAAATAATGAAATAACTGCTTTTATTGAACAATTTTTTTTTCATCAATCTACTTCTCCAAAAGAAAGCAACCATAATTGCAACAGTGGATAATTAGCAACAGCAACAGCAAAATATAAAAAAGAACATTCTGTCTCCGTGTCGTATTGTTGAACATTTTCAGTTTTTTTTTATTAAAAGATTGCATTTTTTCTATGTTTAATCATTGGCGGATCCAATGGGGGGGGGGGGGGGGGGGGGGGGGGGGTTCACGGGGTTGGAACCCCCTTTTTTGGCCGATCAATGCATTTGAATTGGGACATATAGTTTGAACACCCCCCCTTTTTGTCCTAGGTTGGGAACACACACACCCTTTTTAAAATGGCTGGATCCGTCCATGCTAATGTTAGACATTCTTAAATTGCTTGGTTTAATTACTTATACTATAACACACCCGACCATATGTCAAAGATAAGTTGATCACTACTACTGAATGTAGAAGATCTGTTTCCTATCCTGTTATTTTCCTGAATATTAACAGAGAGGGCGACGTCAATGTAGAATCTATAACAAACATGATAATTTCAACTTTCCAATTGTCAGCTTCCTATTTCTAAGTAGTAACATATCATTTGCATCTTGCTTTGAAAGTTTAAAAAAAATGTTTTCTTATTAATGATTAATAAAGCAGAAAGATATTTTTGTCTTTTTGACTTGGAAGTTTCACAAATGCCATTAGTTTTTATCTTTGAATTCAAATATGCCTACATACTATACTATATATATTTTCTCGTTACACTATATTTTTTTCTGATGCACGAATCAGTCTTAATTTTTGTATAATTGCACTTCAAGTATTCAATTATATCTATGCTTATTTATGATAATGATTTGGCCTTGTATGTATGGTTTTTTTTGCTTTTTGTTATCTACAAGTGTGGACACAGATCAGTGTGGATAGAATATTTGAATGTTTGACAGTGTCTGACATGGAGAGTTCTGGGGTTTTTTCCCCAATAAGTTTCTATGTTGAACTGTGGTGCACAGTTACAGCCAATCTGTACCATACACTAAAAATATCAGAGTCTTTTTTTGATACTAAGTTTTAATGTTCAAGACTGTCGTGAAGTAGACACTAATTTAAATCATTGCCAACCGTTCATAGATTTTATTGAGATAAAAATGCTATTGATTTCAAATCTGCATAATGGTCAAAATACTAAGACTGATTCGTGTAAATAATATGTACGTTCCTAATTAAATTTGTGCATTTCAAACTTTCAATTAGGGAATTTCCATTCAACATTTGGAATAGTTTCTTTTTGAAAACATTAATATGTTTAACAATGATTCCATAAGAGAACATAGCTAGCTGAGTAGGATCCAATGCTGTAGAGATTTACGTAAAGAAGAAAAAGATTTGTTGTATCGCCAAATGATTTTGATACAAAATGTTCCACAATTGTTATTTCGGATAGCAGAAAAAGCTTAAAATGTTCTCTTCACTTGCGAGAGCTTATTAAATTTTCATCAATATAATTACTAAAGTTAAAATTTAGATGAAGGTATTTCACAATTATAGATATCTCGCCAGTTTTAATAGACTAGTGCAAGTTTTCTCAGTGCTCTTACTATTAATTAAGTGATAATTTATTAGCATTGGTTTGTTGTAAGTCAATTTTTTTTTAATTTTAAACATGGCATTTTGACATGAAGTATAAATGGTAATTATCAAATTATGGTCATCATACGGCTTGGCTGCGGATGACAATGTCTTTGATACGGAAGATTTCCTTTAGTTGTTCCTATTTGATTAAAATATTTAATATTTTGATTGGATAATTCGAGGGTGTTTATTTCCCGTATCAAGCTTCATGGAGACACTTGATCAAGTCTGCGCTTGATTTAATACGACTCTATCCTATGGCAAATACTCTATTACCCTTCACGGGGACGCTTGATCAAGTTTGCGCTTTATTAAATACGACTCCATCGTATGGCAGAGACTATATTACCCTTCACGGGGACGCTTGATCAAGTGTGCGCTTTATTAAATACAGATGGTTGTAATATACAAGACGTCATAGTTTATTACCTTGAATTTGAAATTTAATCGACAGTAATAACAGAATATTCAGTATAATAAGTTAAATAACACATATCTCAGAGGGTGATAGAACAGATTGTTACTTCTCGAAAAGACATTGTCAACCTTGGTTTCGCCTCAGTTGACAATGTTTTCTCGGGGTAACAATCTGCTCTGTCACCCTCTCAGCTATGTGTTATTTATATACTATTAGAGCTAACAGTAACAGTTATGTAGACTTTTGAACATTTTATTTTCTTAAATATGAAAAGAAAGGATTATGTATGTAAACACACCTTATTCGGTAATTACCCTGTCCCATTGGTTCAAGTGGAGAAAAACCCTATTCAAAGCATGTTTTTTTTAACATAAATTCCCTGATGGAGATTTAATGATTTTAAGCACAAATATCCCATCGAGCTTAGTCGATTCTTAATTTGAGGGGTGGTAATTTAACTGCAATTGAAAAATTTGAACATTTCAAAGAAAAAATTCAGATGATGACATTTTTATAATCAGCAAGTGTGTGTATCTTAATCATATTCACAGCGAATCCACAAATGCACCGACGATATTTGACAAGGTTTTCTACAATAAATGGAGCCTTCGTGTATCCTGGGCAAACAGCTGTGAAATAACGTTGTTAACTTTATCAGTAGTCACAGTTTAATTGCGAAATCGCGAGTGACCAATGTCTGTGTTATAGTAGTCTCAGACTACATACCCAGGAGCGGATGATCGGGATCCTTGATTTTTTTGAGGGGGTTGGGGCGTAATTGCAGAAAATGCTAAAAACTTTATACCAAATTTTTGGACCATTTTTGATCAAGGGGGCAAACGATCTCTATGCACCCTCTTCATCCGCCACTGATAAATGTATACTGGTAGTTTGGTTGTTGTTTTTATTTTGGGATGGGGGGGGGGGGGCACATGCTCGGTTTATAATTGGCCATGCAACATTTTTGAGAGGAAAGGGGCATTTCTCACCCCTTCTGACATGTTTAAATTTTGACTAGTCTATTTTTATTTAAACGTTCATGACTGAAATTATGTCTGCAGTGTAGTGTGATGGAAGTGTACAGGTGAGCCGTGAGGTATATTCAGAGTAAAAATAAATGGGACCAACTCTAGGAACTTGACAGGATTGCGCTTTGACGATGTATTAAAAAAACACAACAACAATTAATCATAATTTCGGTTGATCTGACACCCCAATCTTTATCGTAGATAGTCGTCTTGTATCATCCTTCATTTTTTATGTATCTCTACGAGGCTATTTACATGCTCTTTTCCGCTTGGCCGCCATGAGGAAATTTCCTCATTTCCTCATGGAGTCAGCCAATCGTATTGGCGAGTTCATATGAAGTGTAGTATTCTGGAGCATGTAATGAACGGACATGAACTCTGCGCCGGAGATTGATCAGTACTCTCTTTTGAATTGCATCACTTTTTGTCATCATATGGCCTTTAAAAGTTTACTATACGGAATGGGTTTTTACTCATTGTTGGCGGTCGTACGATGATCTGCAGTTATTCACTCCCCTGTTTTATTGTCTTTGGTGGATATCTTATCATTAACACATTGCTATTATATATCATTAAGTAACGATTGAAAGAAAGATTTTTGCATGTGAGGAGGGGGAGAAAATGTGGCGTTTTGACCTTATTATTCTTTGCAGGAAGTACTTATTTTTAAACTGTGAAAGTTATATCATTCTGTTTATAATCTAAATGAAAATAACATTTTTCTTATGAATGTTGGGGATTAAATTACTGTACAAACTATACAATCCATTTAAAGAATGTAATATAGTAATTGCCTACCCTTACCAAATACCGAAGGTTATACCTAGTTTAACAAAGGTTTGAGTTTATCATAGTTATTTGCAATATACTTTGTGGACATTTGTTTTTCTTTCTGTTATGACGTTTTTCGTCTAGTATGCCCTTGGTATCAGCTAACATTTGTAAGAAACATACTAAACTGAATGCATTTAATACTGTATAAACATGATAAAAGAATAAACTTTATATCGGCTCCTGGCATCCGTTCTGGATGACCCTCATCTTGCACGACCTTAACTTCTGTAAGTGTCATATATAATCTGAAAATTAACCATAAGATATTGTAAATGAACATCATGCCATACCAGAGCATGGCATATAGTGCATTAGTGTTGATGATAACCTCAGGGAGAAACAGTCAATCAAAAGTGGCTTAGAAATTGACTACTTATAAGACTGTTGAATGTTGCCTGGTTAATCATATATAACAAAAAGTAAAATTACAAAAATACCGAACTCCAAGAAAAATTCAAAACGGAAAATCCCTTATCAAATAGCAAAATCGAAAGCTCAAACACATTAAACGAATGAAAACAACTGTCATATTCCTGATTTGGAACAGTCATTTCCCAAGTAGAACATGGTGGATTAAACCTGGTTTTATAGCTAGCTAAACCTCTCACTTGTATGACAATCGCATACAATTCCATCATATTTACAACAATGTGTGAACAAAACAAACATACATAATATGTAAAAAATGTAAAAAATAGGGGTACAGCAGTCAACATTCTGTTTTGATCTTAATCACTATAAAACAAACAAATATGACAACAGAGAAAACCAAATGACAAAGCACAAATTAAGAAAAATGAAATTCATGAATACAAAAAAATGACTATTATAGCACAATGACACAATGGCGGGATGTATAAGTACCGAGCCACACCAAAAGGATATTACCAAAAACGGACTGAACAGTTAAGGTTGATAATTTACAAAGACAAATGAAAAAACACAATATCACGCAATTAAGATGATAAACAACGTCAGTTCCTAGAATCTATACGACTATCATGTATTATTTGTGAAGTTGACACGGAATATTTATCAACAAAGTCTTTGTATCTTCCGTTAAATTTTTATTTTGTAAAAAGGACGACACGTTCTTTGACATAACCCTGGTTAAACAATTTTCTGCTCAGTCACTGGTGACGTTTACTGAAGTCTGAGTAGCAGTTGCAAGCTCTTGAATACCGAACGAATCGGGAAATGTATATTTTATATGCAGGTGAAGTTGGTATGTTGCTACTGATAGGTGTGGGAAATTGATAATTTCAAAATTAAAATCGTTTCGTTTGTCATAGATTCTGGTACTGAGATGACGCGTATGTCAAATTCGAGGTATAAGTCTAAAAATGAGACCTTAAATTTTAGTTCTGGAGGATATTTTGATGGGACCCAATTAGAATAGTTTGGATAATTAATGGAAAGAACATCATCAATGTATCTGAATGTGAAATTAAATGATCTTGCTCCTTTGATCTTCTTAAGCTTGTTTTGACTGGTGTCTGAAGGAACTCCGACCCGTATGAAAAAAAAGAAGAGGTCGGCAAGGAGAGGCACACAGTTCGTTCCAATAGAAATGCCGACAATTTATTGAAAAAGTATACCTCCAAATTCAACTAATAATAAGAAACTCCAGCATATTGATCACTTGTTCCTCTTTGAAGAATGTTTTATCTTCTGATCACTATTAACAAAATATGCTATATGGTATCCCAAAGTAATAAATTTACAGCGTATGATACCGTTTTTATATTGAAAAGCATTGTGGGTTATTTATTTTAGGAGATTTTTCAATTTCACATGGGGAATGGTGGTATACAGGGTTGACAATCAAAAGTTTCAATAGAATTAATTTCAGAAAAAGATCGTGATTTAAAATTATTAAGAAATTCCTTGGAGTGTTTAAGAATCCACATATGGTTATTACCACTACGCGAGTAAACAGTTTCCAAGTATATTTGAAGACCCTCTTTGACTGCGGACATAATTTTTTTCACTCTAATGGACAATTCCTTTGTAGAACATGCAGATGAGCTGGCAATGTACCGTTGTTTGTACAGAATTTTATGAAACTTAGGTATTTAACACAAACAATGTAAGTCCTCAGTTTTGCTGTTCGATGTAATTTTCATTGAAGCCATGCCGGACTTATGATTCGCCAAAATCTCATCCTTGTCAAATGATATGTTTTTGTATGTGGGATTACCTGAGTGCTCATTTATTCCTATTTCTTTTACAAGGCACTCGTAGTAGTACGATTTAAATACAAAGACAATATTATTTGAAGCTTTATCCGCAGGAGCAACAACATATTTATCATGAAGAGATTACAGACATTTCACAGCTTCTATATCTGAAAACGGACTTTGGTCGATCTTTTACACAGTTTTTCAACTTATGAATTCGAAGTTTTATCAGAGACCTGATTGTTTTGACCCATTCTGACAAAGTGTCCAGTTCAACTTATTCTCGTTTAGCCCATACTCTGGCGTATTCCGCAATGGAATCCATAATTACTTTGAAGTTTTGGTTCCAGCTGATGTGTTAGGGTTCCCTGAACTTAGGACTATGATATATTACCTTTCGGAGATGTTCATGTTGAATTATGTTTAGATCATAAGTAA
Organism: Mytilus trossulus; assembly: GCF_036588685.1. NCBI lineage: Eukaryota > Metazoa > Mollusca > Bivalvia > Mytilida > Mytilidae > Mytilus > Mytilus trossulus. Next base: position 58,060,451 of record NC_086381.1, on the reverse strand, counting down.
TAAAATGTCCAGTGGGCTGTATATATAAGGCGAGTGGGAACATTCACATGTCAAAAGTTGTTTTAGGTATTAATCTAAATTAAAATCCTGCAATGCTTGCTTATAGTTAAATACTTTAGATGCAATGGTTTTTGTGTAACTGTAGGATACTATAGGAACAGACTGATTTTGAAAGTAAAGTGGAATTGCATCAATTCCTTTATTAGAAAACTGAACTGGAAGGAATTTCATCTTTTCATCATGTAAAGGTTTAGATCTTACTGGTTTAAAAAAAACGGAAAAAGAGCTGTTTCACAAATTATACTGACCAGTCTGTATATTGAAGAAAATGTATTTATGCATCCATTATCAAGTGCATAATCTCTCAAACATTTTAGAAAATTAACAGGCAGTAAAAAAAGAAGAGTTCTAATATAATGTAATCCTAGCGGTTGATGAAAATGTGAAAGAAGGTCATTAAAGCTCCCAGAGGGAGATCTAGATTTGGAAGACTTTTGTTACATTGGGCCGATGGTAGTGTTTTGCTCATGACTACGCTGGTGTCTTAAAGTAGTATTGAATAAGCTCATTACATTTACAGCACAGCAGGCTGGACAAGTTTCCTACTCTTTTGGTGTTATCATTGCAACCATATGGCATTGCAGTACCTAGTGCCCTTATCCATAAATTATTTCTGTCTTTTTGGAAAGGAGTACATAGTATAGGGCTATTGGTGTAGTGATAAATTTCCCCGATGATGCGTACTTTGATAGATAAAGAAGGATAATAGTCCGGTTGATCAAATGGTTATAAAGAACCCTGAATTGCGGATCTTTATTATCAAACCGGTGTTGATTTATCCCTTTACTCAAAGTTTGTCGAGTTTCACCAACATAAAGTAGTTAACACAAAGTACATTCAATTCCGTAAACGACATTGTCCGTGGAACAGCCCAGAGAATCAAAACGTGTTGTATAATAAGTTTGTCCTGTTAAGTTGCTATAGCTAGTGAAACATATGTCTTACACGTGCTCTCTTTCCTTTTTTATGTTTACAAGTAGAAATGATTGAAGTTGATCAATTTGTAGCAGGTGTGTCTTTAAACAGTCGAAAATATTAACAGTACATGGTTTTAATTTTTGAAAGGTATCTGAATTTCTAAAGTTATTACTACATTCTATCTGTACATAAGTCAAATCAGGGGTATCCTGAAGGATATTCCGTGGAATCAAATGCTGCAGTCTTCCGTGTAGCAGACAAGGACCTTGGTAACCCGGGCGATGTCCCATCCGGTTTGTTCTTTGTATTCTTTGTTTCATCATGCATTAAACTACCAAGTTAATGATTCCCTCGGGGAATAGTCCACCAGCAGTAAAGTTTCTTTTAGGATGAAACTTGACATCGACTTGGTTGTAGTATAAAGTAAAATAACAAAAATACCGAACTCCTAGGAAAATTCAAAACGGCATGTCCTTTATCAAATGGCAAAATCAAAAGCTCAAGCACATCAAACGGATGGAAAACACCTGTCATATTCATAACAAGATATGCTTATCCGGTCTAGTTAGCTCTGCTTTGACTAGCAATTTACACAGATTTCAAGCAACCAGTTCTTGACTTACGAGAAATAACTGAAATTCGGTAAAGTACCTTATGGTTTGTGTTATAAACAATCTTAATTTAAACTATAATCAGTGAATACTAAAACATAAGCTATATGTAGGCCTGAAATCTGTGTCCCTTCCTCAGATCTGAGGCATATTCTATATACGTCATAGACGTAACAAATATATGGCCTTTTTCCTCATATCTGTGTCCTAATCATCAAGAAATACACTGTCCTGTGTGTTAACGTCATAATTATCAAAACGTCTTTGAGGAAATATTTTTGTTGTCAAAGATATCAATACGACTTTAATATTCATTTAAATCAACATCACTTAAGGCCATTGAAAAGTTAATGTGTATTGAACTATGCATATAGAGGGGTTCGACGGGGATAAGGAAACCCCGGAACGAGAGGCAGGAAGCAGTGGTCAGGAGGCGAGAACCAATGGAAGATGGGGACCGGGAGAAGAGGGTTTTACATGTAAAAAGTGCTTATACTTTTTATTAGTTATTAGTTAGCCTTATTTTCAAGTTTCTTTTAATTATTTTTAAATCAACGAATAAGTTTGATAGTGATAATAGTCAGAATATTTAAACTTTTTCCCTCTCAATATAGATACATAAGTCATAAACCCGTTTTGTGGGGGTTCGTCAAATAAGTAAAGAAGTCTTAAAGGCCAATCAAACGGTTAAATTGATTGTGTGGGTTTTTTTTTGTGTTTTGTTTTATGATTTGTGAACTTTGTGCGGATCTGATGAGTCAACCAAACTCTTTCTAACTGACAGTTTGTTATTATGTTGTTTTGTTGAAAAGTCTACTTTATAAGGGACACGGATTTGAATAAGCAAAGACTATCATGATGTTTCGGGTCACATATCTAAGATAAAGACACAGATTTGAGGCGGGACTAAAGGCCACAGATTTGAGTGTCATAATGTCACAAGACACAGATCTGAGAAAAAAGTAAAATAACAAAAATACAGGAAAGGACACAGGTTTGAGGCAAGACAAAGATTTGACTGTAACATATCTGTATACATGGAACTGGTTATTGATCAAACTGGCGATTGATACCCCGACATAACTTTACTATTTGTCTTCGATTTTATATAAGTTATAGATATAAGAAGATATGGTATGATTACCAATGAGACCATTACAAAATGTATCCTCTAGAGACCAAAGAATATATATGTAACTAAATACAAACTAAACTCAAATCATATAAAACCCTTCATGCAAAAATGAAATTCAACGGCAAAATGTAATGTAAAATTAGATTGCTAGGTATATGCATTACAAGACCGTCTACAACAACAATGGACGATGTTTTTCTACCTTTGACCGTTATCATGACGAACATAGCAGTCCTGGTCATACTTGTTTATTGGTTCAAGGGTACGGGGCTTGGTGGATCGGGCCATGCGCAGGATATAATGATTTGAACAACAAGGACATCACCAAGCTGCGATGGGCTTCCATGTATCGTATCAAATCAGACATGAGGATACAAAGGAATTGAAGCATGTGAAGCAACATGCACCAACGATAACCCGTTGTTTAATCATTATTACAAACGGGTTCCGTGTACATGATTCAATTATAAAAGGGTAATTTCAAACGTATACGTCTTCTTTACTGTTTTCATATTATGCTTTTACTACAATATTGTTACATGAAAGACTACAATAAATTAAGGTGATATTTTTTTAACCTAAACAGGTTAAAACTAGTATCAAGGATAGCACTATGTTAACAATCGAAACCAGCACAAATTATCATCTATTCTACGATATACATGTAAAGGATTTCAAGCATTTCCGTTATCTGTTGTCCTGTTTATTTGTTATGAACACAAAATTTTCTTAACATACTTTCATATTTTGATAAAAAGCAAATATTCCATTACTGCTCCTTTTAGCAGTTGTATCATAGCAGTAATCCTCAATACTGACACACAAATTCGGATAAAATGAAATCATTATATATATTATTTTTTTTTGGACAAACCGGCTTTTAAAGTAAACAGATTTCAATGTACAAGTGGTAGCTGAAACCAGGTCATTTTGTGTTTAAAGAGCAACCAAGTGCCAGTCTGCCTAAGAATCAGGCAGTGGTGAAAAATTGACAAACAAAAACCACTTAAGTTGATATTAAATTATGTTCAAAATGTATAACGATGCACGAATATAACATTCGTTTGCTTTTCCTGTTCTCGTAATTCAAGATATAATTTGGTTGAAATGCACTAGAATTAACAATTAAGGGGAGCTAACTCCGTAATTTGCTATCATTCTAACCAAAAGTTATCAAGAAGTTTCTCGAATTACCAGACACGCAAAAATGAAAGATCTACCATTTCGAATTCAGGATGAGGGTAACTTCAAAATAGGATAGTTAGGTCAGTGGGTTTTTTTCAACCGTGTTTTGATTTGTTTTTCCAATTGCCTGATTCTTACAAAGACTGGCATTTAAGAACGAAATTGACAATTACTCTTTTGTGAACCAAACGTGACTTATTCCCGATTGTGACTGTTTTGCTGTATGTGAATTCGTATTACTATAAGACGTGTTTCTGTACTTGTTTATCCCAAATTCATGTATTTAGTTTATATGTTTAATGTTATATTTGTAATTCTCATCTTCTCATTTTGTCAAATGTGTTGACGTCTTTTTATTATATTTAGGTGTTACGGATAGAAAAATTAATCACCGCCTTTATTAATTATATTTAATTTTGTACGATTAATTACGTTTGAAGTTGGATTCATAACAAACTGGACATATATATATTACAGTTAATTGCTATTAATAAGTATTGCAATATGCATTTTGTTTTAATGAATTATCAGTATTTAGTTTTAATATAATCTTAAAGCAATCCTAATTCTAGCTCACTTTTATATTATAGTTTTTCATAGTTATCAAAAGTACCAGGATTCATGTGTGACGTCATGCTGTTTCTAAATTTTATAAATTCAAATGTAGCATAACGTTTGCCTTTTCGCCATCGTATGTGACGTCATTTTTTTAATTGCGTTAACGCCTGGACTGATTCTGGTGTGTCTATGCTGTATTGAACTTGGCATCATGTATTCGGGTTTAGTTTTCTGTAATAAGTTAATACTTTAGTTTCATTATGAATATATCTTTCACATTCATTTGTTAAAATTTACTGTTTGCAATAGCATGAATTGTTCTTTATAATAGTGTTCTTATCCCGGGCATATTACAATGCCGTATATAGCAAAACCTTTTCAACTTTTGATCTTCAGTGCTGTACAACTTTGTACTTTTTTCACTTTCGATCTTGTATATCTGGGCGTTATGTATTCGGGTTTAGTTTTCTGCAATTAGTTTTTACTTCAATTTCATTATGTATATCTCTTTCATATTCATTTGTTAAAATTTACTGTTTGCAATAGTGTGAATTGTTTTATATAATATGAATGTTCTTATCCTGGGCATACAAACAATGCCGTATTTGGCAAAACCTTTTCAACTTTTGATCTTCAGTGCTGTACAATTTTGTATTTTTTTCGTCACTGGTGAGTCTCGTGTGGACTAGACGCGTTTTTGGCGTATTGAATTTTAAACCTGATGCTTTTTGTTATCTATTAATCATGCTTTTCTTTGTCTAATATGTTCTGCTTTTTATTTGTATTGTAGTCCTGTAATTTTTTGTTTTCATTTCAATGTTATATTTAACTGTGCCATTAAAGTGCGAGGTTTGGCATGCCTTAAAACCAGGTTCAACCCACCACTTTTATTCCCCTTTAAAAGTGTCCTGTACCAAGTCAGGAAGATGGCCATTGTTATAATATTGTTCGTTTCTGTTTTCTCTTATTTTTGAGATAAGACGTGGCACGGTACTTGTCTATCCCATATTCATGTATTTGGTTTTGATGTTATATTTGTTATTCTCGTGGTGTATTGTCTGTTGCTTGGTCCGTTTCTGTGTGCTGTTGCGTTTCGGTGTTGTGTCGTTGTTCTCCTCTTATATTTAATGCGTTTCCCTCAGTTTTGGTTTGTTGCCTCGATTTTGTTTTTTGTCCATGGATTTATGAGTTTTGAACAGCGGTATACTACTGTTGCCTTTATTTATCACGTAAATTGAATATTTTTAAAGCTTCTATAAAGTTAAAATGAAATGCAAGATTTTTTAAATTGACACGTGAAACGCCATTTAATGCCACATATTTCACCTGTTATATGAGGACTATTATGTAATCAGTTCGTATTGCTGTAGAGACGGACAAGCTCTAGACATAAGATGTTAAGTTTAAAATATGAACAGTAATTATCATCTTCGCAGACTGTTATCAATACGCTTTAACCATTATGCTTCATATCTTTGTGAAACATTTTGTGCATCCAATGCTTATGGTTTATGAAAATGAAATTTGAAAAAAAATCGTTTTCATAAAGATGTCATTGTATTTTGTATTTGTGTACCAATTTTATTTTTATATAAATGTTGAATATTATGATTGAAATAAAAGAAAGGTAATTGGTACAGTAAACCAAAGGATCTGAGATTGGATTTAAAAAAAAAAAAAAACATGTGAAGAAAAAATTAAATACCTGTCTAAAATAGATTTGCCTTTAGTGGATCTATTTAAAAGTTTGAGATATTTCTTGAAATAGAAATAAAAGGCAAAACAAACTAAAGAGCACACAATATTCACAATTCTCATTTGATATAAGCAGACTGTTTTATTGAAATCGGCTTTTCTAATATATAATTTTTGATTAAGGAATGTATCCCCATATCGCATAGCTGTTATTTCGTGTCCAGATCTGTTTATACCTTTTGGTCCTTTTCAGTTATATTAGCTCTACAACTTTTGTATTAGGTTTTTTGGTTTTTAAGGTAATTTCACCTGATCACAATGGTTAATTTGGCGGAATAAACATTTATACTGTAAATATTTTACTTAATGAAAAAGAAAGTTAGATACAATCTTCTACTGGAAGGCCTACATGGTGACAAGAATAGCATGTTGATCTAAATAAACGTCACCAATTTCATGCGACATGCGTACTTTACTGCGAATAGTGCATGCTAAATGTTGGTTTCATTTTACATGGAAGATTAAGTTGTCACTTCTTCAAACTGAATATTGCATTGTCAAACATTTATTGCAAAAATGTTTGCAGATTAAGTCCCATTCTGCCTAAGAATCAGACATTGGTGGAAACATGACAAACAAAAACGTGCTTAAGTTTACATTAATATAAGTTCAAAATGTATAATAGTGCACATATATAACATTCGTTTTCCTGTTTTGGTATTTCAAGATATAATTCGGTTGAAACTTATAATTAAGGGAAGCTTACTCCGTAATTTGCTATCATTCTTACCAAAAGTTATTTAGAGATTTCACGAATTACAAGACACGCAGAAACGAAAGACCTACCATTTCTTAATCAGGATGAGAGTAACTTCAACAGAGGATGGTTAAGTCGGCATTTTTTTTTTCGGCCATGTTTTAAAATTCTTCTAAATTGCCTGATTCTCATAAAGGCGGGCACTTAAACTAATACAAAATAGGAAGTCCCGGATTTGCGATGAAATTATTCATAACTGATACTTAACGTTTAAAGTATCGGACGTATCATTCGTTTGTAAAAGGCGAACGAATATGATTCAATTTTGATTATCTCCCTTTAACCGGAATACATCTCAATTTAAAAATAACTTTACATTACATATGTATTATTAGGTCTTTCCAATTTTCCATGGAAAGACCTTTTGCTTTTGTATTGATTAATTTTTTTTCTTCCGCCTAATTGTTTTCTTTCGCTGTTTTGGTGTTTCAAATCATGGCGCTTAGATTTTTGATATATGATATCGAACAGTTAATGCGCTTTTGAAACTGACACCGCTTAACAGAACACTGTTCGTTGTAAGAGTTATCTCCCCGAACACTGTTTTTCTTGTTATGACTACTCCTTCGCAATCGTAAAAGAAACCGACAAATTTATTTTTCCAAATTGCTCGTTATATCATCAGAATGTTACAAATGTACTTTTAATTTCGACGGAAGCTTTCAGGATAATCCATAGTTTTTCCTTTCTGTATTTGAAATAAGTGAAATGTAGTTGTAACTTGTAAACCATATTAAAGTTATAGAGACCTAGGGTCGTTTGATTTGAGTTCCTTGATCCATCAAAAAGAAAATAAGGTCAGGCTCAAAGGTCAAGGTCATGTCCTAAACTTTTATTTTGGCTTATTATTGCTTCTCTTCACAAACCGTATAAGATATCGACAAAATATTTTTACTAAACTGTCAGTTGCGACATGTTGTAACATATATATTTTAGTTTAAAGGTTGCGTTGACATTTAATGGGAGTTTCGTCCCCTGTAATGTTTGAAATAAGCTGTATTGTGAGATAACTTATCAACCATATATAGTAAAGATTCAGGGTCTTTTGATTTGAGGTCCTTGCTTTACGACCATGAAATTTAGGTCAAGGTCAAAGGTAAATTTTAGGTTCTAAATTTTTATCTATGCTATAACTTCATATTGATACATGATAAAGCCTTAGAAAAGGAATTTTGAATTTTGTAGGATAACACATGACCTTGAAAAATTCAACCGGAAGTGACCATAAGTAAATCGGAAGTAGCATTTTTAAAATTAATTCAATGTAAAAGCATATGGAACCATATATTTTTTTTTGGAATCTGTGTCAAGTAACCTATCATATAATACTGGAAGTGTCATTTTTCAAACAAGAAGTAGCAATTATTTACCTTTTTTAAGCAAAAGTGTATAGAAACCATATATTTTTGGAATCAGCTTTTAGTAAGCTTACGTCTGATACCAGAAATGACATTTTTAACTCTATTTGATAAAATTCAAACTTTTATAATCATGTATAATTTTTACTCCAATTTTATACTTAAGAATCGTCCATTGTTAACAGTCACTTTGTTAAAAAGATAATGAAGAAGGTATATACAAGCCACCATTTTTTTTGGGTAAAATTATACACAAAGAACAACTAAAAACCAAAAACATTTTTCCAAATTTTACTGACTTTTAACATATTTGTATCTAACATTTTGTTATAAAATACCTTTTCGAATTATGCGACCTATTTTTAGATATTAAAAAGAGGATCCCAAAATGAGGCAACGTTACCATTTTGGTTTTCTGTATTCTTTCTTCAATATTAATTATAAGTTAAGTGAACATGTACATAGGTGTTGTTGCTATCACAAACAGTCAACTGTGTAGTTTTGCTTATACATAAATATTTGCTTAAATTGCAATGTTTTAAACTTTGCTTGAATAAAATAGTACTTAACATGTTCTGACAAACCTTTATGGTAATTGATAGTGTTTATTTCGGTAGGAAATTTCTACAAACACACACACACAATCTTAGGACATAAAGAGATGTACCTACGGTCGTCAACACTAAACAATATATATCATTTGTGTTTTGCATAATAATATGTGTAAAGAGTCAGTTATTCGATAGAATATAAAGCCTGTTTGATATGACAGTGCACACTTGCCCAAAAGGTATATGTAGCTTACAACATCAATATGGTGAAAATCTAATAATTTATTTATCAGATTGTATTTTTGTGTGTTTTATCAGTAAACCAAGAAAATAAACTTTCACGTCACACTGATGAACATCGTATCACAAAGTATGACGTCAGTGTTGTAGTCAAATCAAGCATGTTGACGCCTCCAAGCAATCCATCACATGCAATATGATAACGAGCTAAGAAGAGATAAAAATAATGTTATGTTTGCATGCTAAAATTTGGTTACGTTTAACAAAAAAAGGAAAGTTACCACCCGATTAGTCTAAATTTTGTATCGTTTAAATACTTATTGCAATTTGTTTCCTTGCTTGTGTTAATATATTTAACAGAAAATATGTACATTCGTATCAGACGTATTTGGCTTTGTATGTGGCGATAGCAAATGGTACATAATGGATAATCTAACGTTTACCAAAGATTATTTGAAAAGCCACTTTCATATTACCGACTTTTGACACAGGGGTATATAACTTTTCGACAGGTTATACACTCTGATGTAGGACATTATGGTATCAGTCAAGCAAGAGCAACTGATAGAAGTAAAATCAAGCTTAAAACCGGTACAATTTGAGGAAACAATTAACTCTATTAACTCATACAAGTAAGAATATGTTAGCTATAAAATTAGATTTAATATAAGGAAGTGCATGTACTAAGTCCGGAAACATAAAACAGTTATTTTATCCGCCAAATTGCACCGACATTAAGCTTGATTTTACTTCTCGTAGTTGCTCTTTCTTGAACAAGTACCAAAATGTTCGTCCTACGTTGGTTACCTGTCGAAAGACTGTTTACTCCGGAGTCAAAAGACGGTACTACAAAAATAGTCTTTCAGATACTAAAGTAAAGTTTTAGTTATGGAATTTTCTATTGGTTAGTTTGTACATAAGTCATGTAAGTGTTCAATGTATTTTCATTTGTGTGCAACGAGTTCACATTATTTGAAACTTTTAAAATGTGAAATGTGTATTGAAATTTTATAGTCTTTTGTTTTTTTACTGCAAAAATGTCATTGAAGATTTCATCAAAAACAAAAACAAAAACAAAAAAACAAAAAAAACAATTTTTACATAATAACTGTTTTCGATACAACTATATTTGAAATTAACTTGATCGCACATATCTTGAATTATATTTTCATCTATAAATGTGAATTAGTAGCAATATATCTGTTTGGGCAAGGTTGCTCATTTTCAATTATGTATTTCAAATGTATTGAAATTATATACTTAATAACAATAGTCCTTTGTTTTAAGTCGTTTTTATAACAAGAGTACAAAGAAAGAACAGCCATTATTTGAATTTGTAATTCCTTATATTTTTTCCAGGATTACATATTTTTTTTTAAGTTTTGAGAAAAAAAGATCATTCATTGTCATTTGATTTATTGTAAAATTGCAATGTTTACCGCCCCCCCCCCCCCCCCCCCACAAAAAAAAAACAAACAAAGAAACATATACTATTAAAAACCAATTGTTTAGAGAACAATTGAAGGTCTTTCCACCCATAAAGATAAGTTTTGATATAGAACTATGAAAATTCAGTTTGAAATATCATATCTAGCGTCAAATGATAGCTTATTGTACACTGATTCCAAAAATATACGATTTCTATACATTTTTTTCTAAATAAAGGAGATAAATTGCTACTTCCGGTTTGAAATATGTCACTTCCTACTTGATTCTGATTCAGTATACTTGTACATAAATAAGTACAAAAAATAGCTATTTCCGGTTTACACAAGGTCACTTTCGGTTGGCTTTTCCATGGTCAAGTGTCTTGCAACGTAATGCAAAAAGTCCCATGGCTTTATCATGTATACATATGAGGTAAACACAAAGGTCAAAATCTAGAACGTCAATCTAACCTATGACTTTGAGTTCAATTTCAAGTTCATAAACCAAGGGCTTCAAATCAAAAGACCATAGGTCTTGATTATATATGTTTAATGAGTTATATCATTATATGCCTAATTTTTTATATAAGAGGGGAGAAAACTCCAATTTAATGTTAACGTACCCTTTCAACCAAAATTCATGTGTCATGACATGTCGCAACTTACAATTTAGGAAAAATATGTTGTCGATATCTTATACCGTTTTTAAAATGATTTGAAAATAAGCCAAAACCAAATTTAAAATATGACCTTGACCTCTGACCTTGACCTAATTCTCTTATTTTTGGATCAAGAACCTCAAATCAAAAGATCCTAGGTCTCTATCATTTATGGTTTACGATACAGAAATGGATATCACTTATATCACATGCATAAGGGGAAATGACTCTCATATGGAGTATTCATATGGCTTCGGACAAAATAGGACAAATCATGCGAAGGATATAACGAGTAATTTTATAATATAAATTGTTCGCTTTCTTTTACGGTTACGGAGGAGATGTAGTCACAAGGAAAACAGTGTTCGGGGAGATAACTCTTACATAGAAAATTGTTTGTCTTCGCAGGGAGAAATTTAAAAGCGCATGAACTATACGATATAATATGACAAATATCTGAGCGACATATTGCGAAACAATTATTTATCGCAAGAACAAAATGAGGCGGAAGAAAAAAAAATTAAAAATAAATTTAAAACCAATTGTTCAGAGAACAATTGAAGGTCTTTCCACTTCTTACGTTTCATAGTATTGATATGAAAATATTAAAATACAGTTTAAAATGTCATATAGAGTGTCAAATGATAACTAACTGTACGCTGATTCCAAAAACATATGGTTTCTAATCAATTTCTTTGAAAGAAGGGAGATAATTTGTTACTACCTGTCTGAAAAATGTCACTTTCGGTATTATTTGATAGTTTACTTGACACTGATTCCAAAAAAATATGGTCCGATATACTTTTACATCAAATAAGTACAAAACAAAGCTACTTCCGGTTTACAGAAAGTCATTTCCGGTTAAATTTCAAGGTCATGTAAATTGCAACCTGATGAAAAAAATCCCATGGCTTTATCGTGTTTAAATATGAAGTTAAAGCAAAGGTCAAAATCCAGAACATCAAATTTAACTTTGACCTTGAGCTCAATTTCAAGGTCACACACTTAGAGCCTTTAAACAAATTACTCTAGGTATTTATTATATTTGGTAAATGAGTTATACCACCATACATGTTATTCTAAATATGAAAAGGGAGAAAACTCCCTTTTACAGTCAACGGTCCCTTGACATGCTCGAACCACAATTCATGTGTTACGACATGTCACAACTTACAATATAGTAAAAATATGTTGTCGATATCTTATACAGTTTTTGGAAGTAAGTGAAAATAAGCCAAAATCGAAATTTAGAGTATGACCTTGACCTTTGACGTTGACCTTATTTTCATTATTTTCAGACAATGGACCTCAAATCAAAAGACCCTATGTCTCTATCACTAATAGTTTACCAGTTAGAAATGCAAATGACTTATATCACACGAATAGGGGCGATAACTCTCATATGGAGTGTTCATATCGCTTCGATCAAAATAGGACAAATCATGCGAAGGATATAACGAGCAATTGTATAAAATAAATTTGTCGCTTTCTTTTACGGTTACAGAGGAGATGTAGTCACAAAGAAAACAGTTTTCGGGGAGATAACTATTACAAAGAAAATTGTTCGGCTTAGAATGGGTGAAAATAAAAAGGGCATAAACTGTATGATATCATATAAGAAATACCTAAGCGATATATTATGAAACAAATATGTTACGCGTGAACAAAATTTGAGGGAAGAAAATAATAATAATCAACAAATACAATAGGTCTTTCCACAGAAATTAATAGAAGCTATAAAAATATTCATCTGCGTGTTAAAGTCACATTTACTTGAGTGTTGTGCATGGAATGATTTATGATGATTAAATCTATAAAACAAATCTTTTTCATAAAGGTGTCATTGTAATTAATATTTATTGACCAATTAGTATTTTATATTCATGTTGAATATTTTGAAAGAAATAATTATAAAAGAAAGGTAATTGGTACAGTTAAACAATGGATCTGAGACCGAATTTATAAAATAAACCAATGTAAGAAAAATATATGCAAAAATAAAATACCTATTAAAAATAGAATTCGCTTTTAACAATGTTTAATGGGTCTCACAAAAAAAAATATTCTTGTTTTCATGAAGTAAAAATATAAAGAAAAGCAAACTGAAGAGCTCAAATTATTGCAGACTCCCACCCTGTATTAGAATAAGGATAATGTTTCATTAAAATATGCTGTTATAAAATTAAGAATATAATTATTGATTAAGGAATGTATCTCACTCACGCATAACTCTTATTTCTTGTCCAGATTTGTTAGTACCCTTTGTCCTTTTCAGTTATATAAGCTCTACACATGTTGTATTAGTTTTTTTAATGTTAAGGAAATGTTACCTGATCACAAATGTAAATCTGGCGTAGTAAAATTGTAAATGCTATTCTTATAGATAAAGGAAGTTAAATTTAATCTTCTAATGGAATGCCTACATGGTGTTTTTTCCTCGATTTTGTGTTTTTGGTACATTGAAAAAAAATGCAATAAACTTATTTTTGTTAATAGTTTATAATAAACTGTTTATTGTTAACTGATAGAATGACAAGAACATCATGTTGGCATAAATAAACGACACCATTTTTATGCAAAATGCGTGATTTACCCGCGAAAATGTCATGTTAAATGTTGGTTACATTCGACAAGGAATATGAAGATACTGAATATTGTTTAAATGTGTGTTGCTCATAATTATACAAAATAGGGAAATCCAGACTTGCGATGAAACTATACATAATTTATAGTAAGCGTATCGGACGTATAATTCGTTTGTTAAAGGCGATTGAACATGATCCAATTTTGATTTAGATTTTGATTACCGGAATAAAACTCAATTAAAAACAACTTAACAATACATATGTATTATATGCATTTGAAATACGACAGACATTGAAAGATTTATATACGTTATGTCGCTAATCCGGAATTGTCTTACATTTACTGTGTGCAAAATGTCGTATTTTCGTATATGTTGTTATTTGTGTATAATGTATATTAAGTATGATTCAAACTTTTAAAATGTATAATTTTAACTCCAATTTTATAGTTAAGACTAGTTCATTGTCTGTAGTCATTTTGTTAACAGGATAAAGAAGAAGGTATATAAAAGGTATATAGAAGCCTCAATTTGGCCCTAGCAATTGAAAACTAATACACTAATGTGATACAGATCGCATAATTTTCAAAAAGATATTTTACACAATGATTTGTTTTCGGTAACTCGGTTGGTATGGTTGTCCTGCGAGAGAACGTTCTGTGCTGTTGATTCGGTCCTGGCGGGTGCTGGTGGGTCCTGATTCTGTGCTGGTGGGTTTGTTTACATTGTATCAGAACGACAATAAAACGACTGTTTTGTTGCTTAATGTTTCTCTGATACGTCATAAGTATCATGCAAAGTATATAACAACAATATTTTATTGCAGAAGTCGTGCAAGTTCGTTAAATAAAATTGTCCTGACGCTGTGCTGGTGATAAGACAAACGGTCCTGGTTCTGTGCTCCTATGTCCTGGTTCTGTGCTTTTATATTTTAGTCAAAAGTGGCAATTATTCAAGATCATCGATGCTTAACTGTAATTGACTAATTAGCTGTTATCTGTGTTCTTAACATTGACATTATTGTGTCTGTTTACTGCAATTATGAAAAAAGAACCCATTTTTTTTTTTTAATTGACTGTTTTCTGTTTTTCTCATTTAAAATGATTTAAACAGCTGTTATCGGTTATCAACATTTTAATGTACTGAAATTATAAACAAAACAGACATACAAGACTTACAAATCCAAGATCCTCCTGACTTGGACCGGGCGCTAAAATGGGGATTTAACATGTTTTGTACGAATCAAAAACAAAGTGGATCAAGGCAAACAATCAGACTCAGGTGAGCCTGAACACTTCTTACATGAGTTTTGATAGTACATTCAGTGTAATCTAAACAGCCTGAATATTGTTTCTCTGACAAATTTGTATGATACTGTAGATACTTTTCTTTTTATTCAACCAAATGAAACTCAGCCTTGTTTCTGTGCGTTAGAATCATGTATCTTCAGCAGCTACAATCAGATTTCTTTGTTAACAAGTTAGTGCTGACTAAAGGATGATTAGTCTTTTATAGTTTTGCGGTTTTTTTATATTTTTAAGGGTTTTTTTTTGGGGGGGGGAGTAAGAGGGACGTCTGAATTTGTCAGAGAATGAAGACGACATAACCTAGATAACACTAACAGAAATAAGATTTTTTAAGTTTTGCCTTTTATAATCCCAAAAGAAAGTCTGTTGTCAAAGATTTTTGATAAAGAATTATGGGAGGAGGGGGGTGGAATGATGAGTCCTACTTTTCTATATTTAAATATATTTCATGAATAAAAATAAAAATATTCCTTAATTTTAATTAAAATTGAGTGAAAAATTAGTGAACGGAAAAAAATACCAGACTAGAAATATTTATTTAAATATTGGTAATATCACGAGGCTTTTAAGTTAATTTTGTGTTCCAAACACACCTTCTCTGTAGTAATGGCTCGTTACTGAGGTAATTCACTTCACGCATGTATTTCATTTTTTGATACAGTGAATTCTTAGTACTATGACATTAACATGTAACCTTTTTATATATTTCTTTTAAATCGAAACTAAAGCCAGATATATCAAATATTTGGTTTTTTATTTATGTGTTTTCAGGACAAAACAATCAACTCAAACACGCCTTGGAAATAGAATGCGATAAAATGATTGCCCATTTTTAATCCCCCACCAAAAAAAAGAGCTGTTGTTGGATGGGAAGGAGGATCAGATATGAAAATTAAAATCAATATTTTATCTTTTCGTGTTATTTTTTTTTTCAGTTGAATTTATACTTGTTTGCACCTACAGAAATCGGTTTTGTTAATTGTGCTTTTAATTTCAAAAATTAAAATATCTCGTAGCTTCATACTACCAATTGAGTGATAATTATAAAAGTATATAAGATGCAAAAAAAAAAAAACCTAAACTATACACCTACATTTAACTTTTAAAAGCCATAACAGTTGAAAATCAAAGTACTGATGTACTGAACATCGGATGACAGCTGTCCGATGGATATTATGATAAAGACTTGTCTCAGAAAAAAAAATCACATCTCTATAAATGAAAGTAAGGTTTGTTTACAGATATAATTTCTTTTTCTAGGACAAATTCGTGCGTTGATGTTAATTTATTGACAGGAAATTCAACCTCAACGTAATGACTATTATATTGTAGTGATACAACTCAGTATACTCTGGTTTATTGTTATTCATTATATTCATATTTGTTTATTACAGCTACATGTATATATAATGTTCATGTATTTGTATATCATTCTTTTCTACTATATAAATAATAGTGCAGTACAAGTGCATATTGGACACTCTACTGAAATAATTCGATTTTTCTAATAGAATGGATTTGAGTAGGCATTCGTATTTTCCCGCAAAATATGTTTAATCATCAATGCAGATTTATCGTTCCTTGAGATAGCACACGTTCTTGAGATATTCTTCCCCATGCGTGTGCATATTATTATTGTTTTTTTTCCTTATATGTATATACATATAACAAAACATTTTAAAGTTATTAATATTTATCTTATTCAAAAAGTATTCGATGAATATTCATTAAAGAAATGGATTTATAACAAGCGATAAGGAATGTTGATGATATCTCTGTATTCAGCATGTTCATAGATCGGTTAAAAACCCAAAACGAAAGTTACGTAATGGAAATCTAGGCGATATCAATACACCGGAATGCCCTCACTGTCGTCCGCTGTAACAATACAAATCTACACATTTTACAAAACTGATTTGACATAACTGGTTATCAATCCGTTTCGCTATAAGCTCACCTGTGGCAAGGGGCGGTGTGAGCTACATGTATGGACTTGGCGTCCGTAATAACAAAAAGAATGCCTATATGCCTTGCACTTTTCAGAAAATTCAGATCAGATGACGAAACTTGGTACAACAACATTTATAACCAATATGAGACTTTGGCCAACACAGTTTCCATTCAGCAAAAATATTCTTGTTACAACAAATAATTAAAAATGCAAAAGTACCAGTTTCAACCTCTTTAGTTTGTTTAATCATATATGTGACTACTATAACACATAGTTGTCTGAGTTATAAGGTAGTGATATATGTCGTATGCTACGGTTAAATACGAAACTAGGTTAAAATAACGTAGCTAACTATAAGGAGACTCACATTATCCGATAAATTGATAGTGATCAATCTCTGTGTTATAGTAGTCTCAGTTCATATATGTATATGAATATAATGATGAAAGACAGCATGGTCACCAGTGTGTGAAGTCCCTAGCTGTCACCTGAAGTTAATACTAAGCATAGCTCTCGAAATCGACAGATAATCATGACATTTAAAAAAAAATCTCTCTTGTTTTCGAAGTTTTTGTAGTTTTGGTTTTACCTAAACAAATTGACACACACATAAGTATAGTATTGTTTATTTTTTTATCTTGTGTTCAATATATACATGGGTAACACCGGTTACTAGGATAATAATCCTGTCACGTATGAATTTGGTAAAATAAATCAGAAAAAAAGATGGAAATATGATAATTTACGTGCGATGGGTGCAACAGCATACCGACAATTAACATGGCTCACCAGGGTTGAATCTTAAAAGTAAATCAAACTCCATAAAATGTTTATCTAAATATAAAAAAGAAGATGTGCTTATGATTGCCAATGAGATAACTGTCCGCCAAGAGACCAAAATGACACAGAAATTAACAATTACATGTATAGGTCACCTTTGTTCTGTTCGTTCCAACAAAGTTATTGAGATTTTGTTGAGAATTTAACAATTTACGACAATAAGAAGCTGTTTAGAGTTTAATGCACAGAATTTTCGCCAGAACATACTATATTTATTTTCTTATCCTAGTTTAACTTCCATGCAATCTCTACCCCTTCATGATCATTAACTGTGAGTTACTTCTCGGTATCTTCTCAATTAATATGTCTGATTTATACATAGTTATGATTCACTGCACACTGTCAAAATTCTGCTTTATCAAACATTAAAACATGAACTTTATGATCGGTACGAGTGAGATTTGTATCTAAGATAACTTGGTTTATCTACCGGTGTTAGTTGAAAATGCGGCTTTGAATTAGTTTTCACAGTAGCTGCGAGTATGCGTTGTTCAATAATTTGTCTCTTAATGTTATTGTTTTATGTGATAAATTGTTGTGCTGTTACACCACTGTACCAATGAATGAGGAAAGGAGGAGGGTTGGTTTGATGGAGTTGCGAGCGGTGTATGGAACGCATATTTAATTGAATAAACCAGTCAAACCTTAATGTCAATATAAGACTCTTGTAAATGTCGCTTTACTTTAAGCACCTTTTAAAACTGTTTAAGTTAACATATTATGTAAAGAATTATCAATTGAAGGGCATTTAATATCTTGAATAAAACTATTCTAATTAGATATATTTTCATCTGATATTGGACGAAAGATGTTGCTCATTTATGTAATATAAGTGACTATTATTTAAAAACGCTTATAAAACAGCCAAATGGATGCAGTAAAGTAAAAATAGGAGTCACAGAACCGATTGAATACAATTATCAGCCAATTTTTATTGATTTTGTAACATTTGTTTCAAATATGACAAACTTTTTACCCAAAATCACCAGCACCGTATCAGGACCCACCAGCACAATGACAGGACCCACCCGCACAGTATCAGGACATACATAAACTGAGAAAATGCAAAATTTTCTTAACTTGCACGGGGTTTTTCACAAAATAATTTTGTCTTTTGGATTTGAGTATAGAAAGCGGACTTCATTTTTGTTTTATTTTTCCAGTTCTATATTTTCTGAAAATGAGCCCTTTTGTGCTACGCTTACTGAAACAGTTTAGAGGGTATTTTTTTTTAATGGTTTGCTTATAAACCAATAAGAAAAAAAATTGAAAAATCTCAACTGTTTCCTTCCATTTTTTATGAAAGAAAACGTCAAAAATCATCATTTTCGTCGTTGTTTACATTTTTTCAATGATCACCAGCACCCGTCAGGTCCGAATCACCAGCACAGAACGTTCTCTCGCAGGACAACCATACCCACCGTGGGTAAAATTATACAGAAACAACAACTTAGTTCCGAAATAAATTACTGACTTTTAACATCTTTGTATCAGGCATTTTGTTCCAAATAATACCTTTTCGAGTTAGGCTACCTATTTTTAGACATTAAATGAAAGATCTTAAAATGAGGGAACGTTGCTAGTGTGCTGTTTTACATAATCCCTTCTTTATTTTTCCTTAAATAAGTTTACATGTTTATTGTCGACGTTGTTGCTATCACAAATAGTCATTTGATTAGTTTTGCTTGTACATAAATATTTGTTTTAGTTGCATTGTTTTAAATGTTGGCTTTATTGTTATTGTATATTCCGGTAGGAAATTTCTACAAATTTAGAAAGATGAACACAAGAATATTTTGGATGTACGTCAAAGACACAACAACCCATCTATCTAAGAACATGTATATAAAGTCGTCAATAATAAACAATAGATATCATTTGTTTTTTGCAAAATGCTATTGTAAAGTGTCATTTTTTCGATATAATATGTAGACTTTTTGGTATGGCTGTACTCACCTTTCCAAAAGGTCCAAACAGCTTACAACATCAATATGGTGAAAATATGATAATGGATTTATCAGATTGTATTTGTGTGTTTTATATGATAGAAACATTACTTTTGTTTGTTTTACAATCAAACCAAGGAAACAAACTGTCGCGACACACTTGTCAACGTCGTATTAAATACTATGACGTCGATGTTGTAGTCAAATCAGGCAAAATGACGCCTCAAAGCCAGCCATGACATACAATTGTTCACAATGTGCAAAACCGGTTATTATTGCACGCTAAAGTTTGGTCATGTTCTAAATTGAATATGAAGTTGCTAATCAATTAGTCTAATGTTGTATCATTTAAATATTTATTGCAATTTGTTTGTTGTTTACATTAACACTTTACAGAAAACCGTATACATATTTCATACTTAACGTAAGTACCAGACGTATTACGCATTTGTACTTTGCAATAAAAATGGATGATATAACGTTTACTAAAGTTTTTTGAAAAAGCAACTTGATTAGGTTAGACACGTCTGATATTTAAGTAAAGTATAAGTCTTGTCGAAAGTCCGGATCATTCTGTTGATTATTTTGTACATATTAAGTGTTTGCATTGTTCGATGTATTTATATATGTTTATGCCTTGAATTATGTATGATTCGAACTTTTAGAATGTGAATTGCGTAACGCAATTTTATACTTGTTGTTTTTATAACAAGGGTTAAAAGAAGGTATGATAACAGATAGTATTTGTCAATGTAATTTTTTAAATCGTTTCATGATTATGTATCTTTTTTTTAAGTTTATGCGAGAAAAAAAAGTTATATTTATTGTCTTGTCATTTTAACGCAAAAATGTCATTGAAGATTTCAATAAGAAACAAAAAAAAAAAAAAAAAAAAATGAAAAAACTTTAGCTTAACATGAAAATTACTTTACCACACACAAAATTAGATAACATCAATCATCTTTAAATTTGTATCGGACTCCTTTTGGCAAAATATCTTTTTGGGTTAGACTGCTCATTTTAAATTTCAAATTGAAGATTTGAAAATGAGACAGTAATGGTAAAGTTGCGGATTCATACCTTCTTCCAAACATCCTTCAGTGGTTTATGTTAAATTATTTTACATGTGCATTGATATAAAACTCACCGGTGTTGTTAAAATAAAATAATAATGCAACACTACACCTATTTGCTATTAACTTATATTACTTATTTGCTTTTACTTGTATTCCTTCAAGGTCTTCCTAAAATAAAGAATCCAAACCATAATAACACAGTTTATGATATACTTTTATTCTTAATGTTTATTGATGGTAAATTCTTTTAAGTACAGTTGTCATAGACGCCACCAAGAAAGCAAACCATCTACAGAACAATCTTAGGACACATTATATTGATTAGTTTGTACATAAATAGTCAATGGTAATTGCTGTGTCTGCAACTAGTTTAGTACAATTCAAACTTTTAAAATGTGAAATGTGTATTGCAATTCTATATTTATTAGGATTAGTTATTTGATTGTTTTATAACAAGGTTATACTTAAAAGAAGGTATGATAACAGATATTATTGTATACCAATATAATATTTCCCACAGAACGTAACCAAAAGTTAGTATGCAATAAATTCTAATATTGCACTAGTGCAATTAATCTTCAAAATTCATGACGTCATCAACGTTTAAATCTTAGTTTAAACAATTTTTTACTTTCAAATATTATATTGCTATACAATAAAACGGTTATTGCATGAATATTGGGGAATATTGTCCCTCGTAGAACATATATTGCATATATTTCCCCAATTATTCGTTCAATAACCCTATATTATTTGGAAATCGTAGGTTCTTATATCTTGTCTTGATTATTTATATTTTATTTATTTTTGAGAAAAAAATGATATCTATTGTCCTGTCACTTTTATTGCGAAAAGATCATTATAGATTTCATAAAAATAAAAAAAATTAAACAAATATTTTTAAAACATTTTTTTTTCGATACAACTATACTTGAATTCACCTCAGAAACTTACAAAACCTTTAAATAGACTGATTAAGAAGGGATATAATTACGATACTGTTGTCAAGCCATTAAAGATTGCATATTTTGGCGTTAATATTGAGTCACTGATAAGGTCTTTGCGTCGGAACTAAAGACATTTATTCTAAAAACAGTTGTTGGCATGAAACGGGTTATGTTCTTCTCATATATGTTATGATGGTATGATACTAAACCCCTAACGGGAAGGATTGTGCCTGATGTTCATATGATGAAATCATAATCTTTCAGTTAGTTTAATTGAAGTCTGGAGCTGGCATGTCAGTTAACTGCTAGTAGTCTCTTGTTATTTATGTTTTATTGTCATTTTGTTTATTTTCTTTAGTTACATCTTCTGACATCAGACTCGGACTTCTCTTGAACTGAATTTTAATGTGCGTATTGTTATGCGTTTATTTTTCTACATTGGTTAGAGGTATAGGGGGGGGTTGAGATCTCACAAACATGTTTAACCCCGCCGCATTTTTGCGCCTGTCCCAAGTCAGGAGCCTCTGGCCTTTGTTAGTCTTGTATTATTTTTATATTAGTTTCTTGTGTACAATTTGGAAATTAGTATGGCGTTCATTATCACTGATCTAGTATATATTTGTTTAGGGGCCAGCTGAAGGACGCCTCCGGGTGCGGGAATTTCTCGCTACATTGAAGACCTGTTGGTGACCTTCTGCTGTTGTTTTTTATTTGGTCGGGTTGTTGCCTCTTTGACACATTCCCCATTTCCATTCTCAATTTTATTGAAAACACCTTTACCGCACAAATGTTAAATAATTTTAACTCTTTAAATTTGTCTCGGACGCCTTGTGGCAAAATATTCTTTTGAGTTAAGTTGCTCATTTAAGATATCATATGACATATATACCCAAAATGCGACAATATTGTTTGTGTGGCGCAATCATACCTTCTCCCTTATATCTTTCAATGGGTAGATTTATTATTTATTATTTAATATGTTTATTGATGTTACACTCACCTGAATCGCTTTGATAAAATAATAATGCAACTTAACATCTTTATTTGCAAAAGTCCGGATTTTTTCAATTGATTAGTTTCTACATTATTGTTTGAATTGTTCGGTGTATTTTCATGTGCGTGTAGGGAGTTTACCATGATTCAAACCTTTTGAATGTGAAATGTGTATTGAAAAATTCTACTTAAAACTAGTCCTTTGTTTAAGTCGTTTTTATTACAAGGATGAAAGGAAGGTTTGATAACAGCCATTTTTTGGAAATTGTTATTCCTTAAATTTTTCAGGATTATGTAATGTTTTTCAGTTTTTGAAAAAAACAAACCCTTGTCACTTTAATGCGAAAATGCAATTAAAGATTTAATTTAAAACTAAACAAAAACCACCAAACACTCCAACGTTTTTGGACGCCTTGTCGCAAAAGATTGTTTTGGGTAAGGCTGCTCATTTTAAAATATCAATTGGAAGATCCCAAAGTTAGATAATGTCGCCAGTGTGAAGCAATCATAATCTTACCTTCTCCTTTATATCCTTCAATGTTTTCAGTTCAATCATTTTTCATGTGTATTGATGTTACAATCTCCTGTGTCGCTTAATTAAAAACATAATGCAATATATCACCGTTATTTGCTTTTAATTGTACCCCTTCAAGGTCTTGCTGCAATAAAGAATCTAAACCATATCAAAACATATGACGATATACGCTTGTTCTTAATAAAATTGAGAATGGAAATGGGGAATGTGTCAAAGAGACAACAACTCGACCAAAGAGTGTATATCAATAGCAAATTCCCAAAACGAAATTTTAGATAACCGCCAGCGAGACAGCAACTTATCTAAACAAACAATCTAAGAACATGTTGAGGTGTACATACGGTGGTCAACAACAGACCATGTCTATTATATGTATGCTAAAATCCAATTGCAAATTTTCATACTCGTTCACTACAACACTTGACACACCAACTGTCGTTTTATACATTCCATACAACTGCTAAACTTCCTAGCTATGAAGGCGATACACAGAATTACAAATTAGTCTATCCCTCATTAGTTTCAGCAACAAATATTGCATTTGAAAAACCTACAATGCAGTCGACAACAAGATATTCATATAATTCTGGTCTTGCAGTCGATGGAAACTTTATTACATGGTCACCAGATGGGTATGAATGTACACATACATATACACTACCAACCAATGACCTTAGCTGGTGGGTAGTTGATCTTGGAAGCCAGGACGTCGTCACAAATGTTGTGATTTACGGGAGAGACGATCCATGTTGTTGTAAGTACAAACCCTTTAGGAGGGTATGCATTGGGTTTACCGTAAAGAAAATAGCGGGCAAAACACAGAATAAAGGGCAAAAAAATAAGGAATAGAGGAAAATAACCAAACTCCCCGGCAGTTCCAGTTCCGATCCGCATACGGACCCGAATACTACTCTACACTAATTGATGGAGTAAGGGAAAAAAGTTCCGGAACGGAAACGATCACTGTCCGGAGTTTGGAAAATAGCATAAAAAAACGAATACAGAAATGAAGGACCCCTATAGATCGAATGAAATCTACCTAAGGTAAATCAAAAACATTAAAACGGAAAAGTTAGGTCTATTCAATCTGCATAAAAGATGAAAAATATCTTTAGGAATCTTTTCTTCAATTAACTTAATCATTACAATCAAGTGCAAGGTTATTGGAACATTCTTCTTCTTTTTAACATAGTACTACAAATGATTTGAAATGTAATTATTGTATCGCTACGGCTGTTCTCACTACGATCGAGTTTGAATTTCGCTGTAATCACAGTCTTAGCAATAATTAATATCAATGAGCGTGTGTTTACTATCTTGACATGTGATCTTATACACTCAAAATACATTATTAAAACTTGAAATACAAACCCTATCGTACGCTTCTATAGCGCCACATGAAATTTTTACGTTTCTAATCAAAATACTGCCTTTTGTATGACTTCCATAAGTTTAAGCTTAGCAGTAAATATAAGTATGTTATTGGCTGGGAGTTTCATCATGTCATAGTACATGTATTACTCACGCATGAATTACTATGTACATAATTACGATACTCTTTGTGTTCTTAATGATAAATCAAGCAGCAGCAATACTTTTAACACACTTTATGACATGAATGTTCTTTTGACTTTTATTTTGAAGTTAAATCAGTAATATGTTCTAGTTGTAATTAATTTGTCACCAGCCCCTTTTTACAATATTTTAATTTTATTATTATTATTTACAGTGCTTATATAGCGCTTATCTAAATAAACATTTACTCTAAGCGCTTTACAATGCATAAAAACAATGAAACAAGTACATATAAACAAATTTAAAAATCAAATAGAAACCATAAAAAATAAAAATATACGACTAAATATATGAAAATTAAAACTTATTCATCAAAAACGATTTAAAAAAATGAAAGCTAATTTTGAAAAAAAGTATTAAAAGCAAATCAACAGGAGTGCTTCAGTTTAAAAAAAAAAGACTAATAGCTTTATGTCTAAAAATAAAAAGAGTAAAGGAAATAAAAAGGAAAAATACGTAGGTATGAGAAATGTCTTAAAAAAATAAATAAATTAAAAAATGTAAAGGTAATAAAAATGCAATAAAAAGTTAATATGATACATAAAAATATAATCTGAGATCAAATAAAAGTCTACAACTGTCCGAGTATTAATTATGTGGAAAAGCCTGTCTGAATAAATAAGTTTTTATGTTTTTCTTGAAAGCATTCACAGATTCAGTGTTTCGCAATTCTTTCGGCAAGTCAATCCATAAAACGGCGGCCGCTCTATCAAACCGTCTCTCTCCGTATGTTTTTGTTCTTACTATTGGTTTGACTAAAAGCATGTTGTTTTCTGACCGAAGAGTTCTTGTTGGCTTGTAAATGATAACTAGATCTTGAAGGTACACGGGTGCTTCTTGTTTCAGAGCTTTAAACACATAAAGCAACACTTTGTATTTGCATCGATATGCTACCGGCAGCCAATGAAGAGATTTTAAAATTGGACTTACGTGTTCGTTTTTCTTCTTTCTTGTTATTAATTTTGCGGCAGTGTTTTGGACACGCTGTAATCGTTGGATTGCATTTGCGGGAAGTCCATATAATAATGCATTTCCATAGTCCAATCGAGACGTTACTAAAGAGCAAACAAGTGTCTTTGTTGCATTCTCTGTAATGAATGGACGAATCCGACCGATATTTCTGATCTGATAGAAACAAGATTTTGAGGTTGCACTAATCCGTTTGTCCATCGCCAATGTTTTGTCAAAGTAAACACCAAGGTTCTTGACGCATGCTGAATTGCTAACGATGTTTTTACCAAAAGTGAGGTGGCAGTCTGAAAACTCTTTTAATCGGTGTTTCGGTGAGAAAATTATCAGCTCAGTTTTATCTTCATTCAATTTTAGCTTATTTGAACACATCCAAGAGCTTATGTCCGCCATACAGGTTTCAAGTCGAGCAGATATATTGTTCCAATTGTCAAGGGGTTTAATAACGAGATAAACCTGAGTATCATCCGCATAGCAGTGGTAACACATATTATGACGTTTACATATTTCACCTATGGGTTTCGAAAAGATGCAGTAAAGTTTCGGTCCGAGAACGGATCCTCGAGGAACACCATACTTGAGATAAATATCGTCCGACTGAACAGAGCCGATTGCGATACGTTGAGTTCTATCAGTAAGATATGATAACAACCAATTTAGCGCGGCTCCAGATATTCCGAATGAGTATTCAAGTCGCTGTCGTAAAATGGAATGGTCGATGACATCGAACGCTGCCGACAGGTCTAGCATTAATAAAACTACACAACAGTTGTTATCAAGTGCAACAGCTACTTCGTGATGAACCCGTAGCAATGCCGTCTCGGTGGAATGGTAAGCTCGGTAAGCAGATTGAACACTATCAAAAAGATCGTTCGATTGAAGATGGTTCTCTAGTCGACATTCTACAACCTTCTCAAGGACCTTCGATATAAATGGAAGATTAGAAACTGGACGATAGTTCTTCAAAACTTCTTTGTCAAGTACCGGTTTCTTCAGTAAGGGTCGTACAACTGCTTCCTTAAATGTTTTTGGAACATACGACTCTTGTAATGACTTGTTCACTATTTTCGTTATGATTGGTGCTAAGTTGTCCACACACGGTTTTAGTAACGAAGTTGGCAACGGGTCGAGATCGCACGATTTGGACGGAGCCTTTGAAATTATCTTCACAACTTCATCCACGGATGCAGATGTAAAAACAGTAAGTGCCTGTCCGTCGAACCTTACATCTGCGCAGAAGGCGTCATTTCTATTTAGAGAGGAATCATCTTCACTTGATAGACATCTCATGATGGTTTCGATCTTATTGAGGAATAAGTCGCCGAACCTGTTCGATATATCTTTATCGCACTCGCGTGATGGCAAAACTACGGTCTTTGTATTACCCATTAGCTTGTTTGTTAAATTGAACAGTTTCTTTTGATCGCACCCTATTTCCAAAATTTTATCTGAATAGTAGTCAGTCTTACACTTCAAAAGCAGCTTGTGTGTTTTGATACATTGCTCTTTATACAATTGTTTATGAACCTCAAGCTTTGTCTTCCGCATTTTACGCTCAGCGTTACTGCGCTCTGTCTTAGCGGTACGGAGCTCGGATGAGTGCCATTCTGTATTCGGGCGCAATGTTATAGTTTTGGATTGCATTGGAGCATGTTTCTCAATGAAAGAACTGAGCACTGAGTCATATGTTGAAACTAACTCGTCAAGCGTTGCTATCTGACTTGGCATGAAATTCAAACAATTGATGTCGGTATTAAAATCGTCAATAACAATTTCTTCGAGCTTACGGAATTTCATGGACTCCCGTTTTTTAGGTGGTTTGTTAACGTTCAGACTACAGTGAACCGCGAAATGGTCGAGTGATGGAACGCCTTTATCATTACAAAGATGTAATTCCTCAATAGATGGAATGCCGATTACAATTGAACTGTCTTCTCTAGTTATAATGACATCAAGTGTGTGTCCACGGACATGAGTAGCACCAACAACATGTTGCACGAGACCACGATCAGATAACGTTTCAGTGAATTTTCGGGCGTCACAGTCGAATTTATCATCTAGGTGGAAATTTAAGTCTCCCGTTATGATAATATCATCGGATATTCCCATTGTATAGTCAAGAAAATCCAACCATTCCTCGAAAAAGCTAGATGTTTTGAACTTGTTGGCACGGGACGGAGGTGGACGATAAATCACGAACAGACGGAAGTTATTTCTTGATGAACTTATATTGCATTCAAGCAGTTCGAAATGTGAAGGTGATTTTTTTGTTGGTACACGTTTAACAGGAATGTTCAATTTATGTATGATAGCAACACCACCACTCCTTTGGACGAATCTAGGAGCATTCTGAATAGTGTATCCGTCTGGTAAAAGTTCAGATAGAATACATTTATCGATGACGGAACCGATCCATGTCTCTGTTAGCACTAATATGTCGGTATTGCTCGAAATTAAATGGTCACTTATAGATATGGATTTGTTTTTAACTGATCGAACGTTTAGTGATGTAAGAGAAAGTTGTTTGCACAATTTCCACTGCGATGTTTTTTGCAGTTTAGGTAAAGGTATTCGAATTGGCGTTGTCGATAGCTTCGTTTCTGATCGCTGATGCACAATTGTATGAATATTTCTCACATGATTGTCATAATTTGTAAGCTCAGTGTCACCGTGCGTTATGACATGAATTAGATTACTTTGATCCACAAAACGTTCTTTCCCTTTTTCTATATCTCTTTCACAGTTAATTACAGATCTTATAGATCGAAAAAAAGTTTCGACCAGCTTTTGTTCCGCGCCGAGTCCGTCTGGTAGGTTTCTCGCCGAAAGAACTGTATTGTGAATTACCTGTATGCGTGATTAGTGGTCTAAATTTAGATGTAGATATAAATAGCCTCCTTATACAAAATGCACTCATGGCGAATCGATATCGATAAACAGTAAACACAAAAAGTTTCTTGGTCTATATTGGCCTCAAATAATGTTTTTGTTAAAGTTTGATAGATACTATTGCTTCAGTAGTATTTCACACAAATCCATGTGAAATATGAAGTAGTTGTTTTCGCTAATAATTCGTAAATAAGCAAAATATCACTTACGTAGTGGGAGCAGCCGACCAGCGCTAACCACCAATTTCATGTCGTATTTAACAGATTGTTCAAATAAAAATATACGCTGAACTCAAACCCTTCAATGCATTAACATTTATTTAGAAGAAGAAAAAAGACAAAAATCAACTGAGCGATTTTTTAACAGACAGTGTTCAATTAACAGCTGCATTCGTGTGAAGTTGGTTGTTACGGCAAAAAACGTTTCAGATAGCAGTTGTGAAGCTTAAAAAGCCATTGGAATTAGTAAAAAAACACAAAGAAAGCCTACTGAAAGAAATTCTTTTCTTGTAAAGAAAGGTTTAACTAACAATACTATGCTTTTGGTGTGAATATATTTGTCAATTCAGCATTCTCCAAATAAAATGTGAGGAAGTCTTAAAGGTTCGAGCAGAAACTAAAAGAAAGGCAAAGTCAACAATGAGACAGCAACCAAACCACATGACATAGAAGGAGATATATTTTAACAAAAGGTAACAAAACAGACACAAAAGGAATCAAAAGATGTCCATAACGTTTTGTTTATGTCGTTGAAGTTACCATATCAACATCATTGTATTTCATTTCAGCCAACTGGTTACAAAACTATGACATTGATTTAATAGACCAACCAAGGTGTTCTTGTGATAAATGGTCAACCTTTCAAAGAGGGAGGACCTTCCACTGCCATTATCAACCATCGAGTGCGAAAGTTGTAAATGCAACATGTCTTTCAGATATAAAAGGTAGATTTGTAAGGATACGAAGACGAAAGAACGATTTCCAATTCACTCATTCGAGGTAGAAGTATATGGTGAACTAGTTACAAATACAACAGGTAAATAGTCGTTGCTTATCAATTTTATGAATCAGTTTTAACGAGTATAATAACTATCATGTTGAATCACATGCTAAGATGAAATCATTATTATTATTTCAGAAGAATATCAGTCTCATATAGTTTTATTTATCACCAAATGATCATAATCATATTTGTCAAATGAAATGTGAAAGGGGGGAGGCACTTACGGGGGGTAGGAATTAGCTGTTGGGATAGGTCTCTTGATTTAGCTTTATTATATAAGATAAAGTCAAGAAATTAAATTGACAAGGTTGCTGATTACTTTATACGTATCTGAAACTATTCAGATGTTGATTTTTTTTCAAATGCGATCAAAACTACAGTTGGAAATGGATCAGATATTGGCAAATCTATGTCTTTTTGTTACTAGTATTCAAATATATGAAAAGGGTGGGATACTCAAACTCTCAACTGTTCATCACTACCACACAAAGGTCGAAGTCTTGCTGTTTTTTAATTCCCAAGAAACAAAACAAAAACAATATAAAAAACAATATAAAAAACGACAAAGAACCTACCTAGTTTGAACATAGGTGTTGCATTTTTACATCGTTCATTATATTCATTACTTTGTGATTAACAATAAACGATAATCACATGTTATTTTTTATCATTATTTTAGAAAAATATGAGCATCATATAGCTAAAGCTTGTGGATTTTCCGGAAAGGTTTATAGTGGTGTATCCTTACAAGCGGAAGTCACAAGGAGTAACATTGAATGTACAAAACAATGCATTAAACAAACGGGTTGTTGTGCTGCAATATATAATCAAGTCACAAAGGAACATGAGGAATGCGTTTTGCAGCGCAAATCTGACAAAAACGAAGAAACAACCCATTCATTACATGCTGGTAGCAACTATTCATCCTTTCTTGTCTAACAGTACTTCCACAGTAGTTACTGAAAACTTTCCTTTGGTTTGTAACTTATTTCTAATTTCATTATTTGTCACTTTTCATTCAATAATCCTTACACGTAAAATGGAATGGACTTTACATGTGTGTCATTTTTTGGGTTGTTACTAATTTTTTGAAAGGTAATAAGTTCAGTTTAATCAATGTGCATGTATATATGAATGTTCATGAAGCTTTAAAACATTTTACTAGTGAGCGTACCTGTTAAATGAATTCTAGGAACACGTTTCACATTGTAATGATTTCAGAAATAATTCAGCCCTATATAACTAAAGCTCATGGAATTGCTGGGAAATTTTTAAAAGTTACATTGTCTACAGAACAAGATCTCCTGGTACAAATCAGTGCAATACAGAAACGAGCTGTTGTACTGGAATACACAAATAAGTGATACTCGATTTAATGTCCCTTGCAGCTCAAATCTGACAATAACGAAGAAACGAACCATTCATTACAAATGTATTTCAACTGATCGTCATTTCTTGTTTGAAATTACTTCCACAGCAGTTACAGTTAACCTGTCTTTTGTATATATATTATTTATAATTTTCATATTTGTTATTTGTTTCTTTTGAGTCAATCAAATTGACTTTAAATATGTGTTCTTTTGGGTTCTTACTAACTTTAAAAACAGTAATCAAGTCAGTAAAAATCCATAGATATGTATAAACTTAAGTTCAAAAAGCTTTCAAAACTTTGTATCTGTATTCGAAAACAAACTGTCTTAGGGAGATACCATTTGATTTTTTTTTTTGGGGGGGGGGGGGGGGGTAGGATGAAATTTGAAAAAAAAGGCAGGACAGGAGTTTTGAGTAAAAATAAAAGGCAGGATGAGATACTTGCAAAAAACGTAAATGTAAAAAAAGTCAGGATAAACTAAAAAAAAAAAAGCAGGACCGGATAGAGTGAAAAATAAAAAGGCAGGACAGAGATTACAAATTAAAAAAAAATGCAGGACAAAATTTTTCATCCTAGCCCACTTTCGGTTCAATTTTCTTACGTCTTAGCTTACTTAACTGTTGACGTATCGTTATGCATGCAATACATTTGTATCATATTTTTTAACTTTAACATGAAAAAGTTTAAATGATGTTCCGTGTTTTGTAACGTCTTGAAACGGAAATATTTCACAGCCTTTTTTATTAAAACTTTTGATTATTATCACAGTTTCATTTCCGTTGACCAATCACCATCAGACCGTAGAAGATTGAAGAGTAAGAACGATTAAACTGTCTGATTTATTCCTCTCAGATATTTTATATTTGCTAAATAGAATGAATTGTAATAGCATAACATTAAATACTTGGACGAGAAATCATGAATTACATCAATGTTGACAAAAAATCCATCGTGATTGCGAAAAGACAAGTTCAAATATGAATGTCTGTATCTTTTTCACGGTAAGTATAGCTGACCCTGAGGTATTTTGCTCTTTGATGAAGGCCGTACTGTGACATATAGTTATTAATTTCTGTGTAATTTGGTCTCTTGTGGAAAGTTGTCTCATTGTCAATCATACCACATCTTCTTATTTTTATATAGACAATGTCATGGCAAAAAACTAAAACCGACGAAAAGACAAACAATAGAATACAAAACACAAAATAGAAAATATAAAGCTGAGCAACAAAAACTTCACCAAAAAGATCTCAAGTGCTATAGAATGGTAGGCATAACCTTACTCCACAAATGACTCTCGTCGTGGTATGTGTTATTCCAGGAATACGTGTCACATTATAATGATTTCAGAAGAATTCTTTGGAGTAAAGGTCGGTCATTATAGCAACCCTTCAATACCGAAGATATCCACAATTCGACAAACAATCTTAATGAATAAACAGAAGTTTCTATATTAAGGCTCACAATCGCTCTTAATCTTAGAGTTCATAATATGAAGACAACAGACCTACCAAATCAAGCAAACTATAATTTACCTCTGTTCTTCTTTGATATTGTTTTACTTTGACGATTCGTTCTCCTGGTCAGGAGACCTAGTTTGATTTATTGTTTTATAAGATGTCTGTTTCTCCCAATGTTATTTCCTAATTTCTCTCATTGCTGATGAGTTAGTACCTAGTTTTTCCCTCTGATACATTGGGGTTTTTTTTAATTTCCTTCGATAAGTTGGCTTCTTTCTTGATTGATTCATAGTTTTGTGTATTTTGATTTGTGTATGTAATCCTCATCAACAGGAGGAAAATGCAGAGCAGAAGAAAAAGTAAAACTCATAGCTTATGAGTTATCTTGAAGTACCTATCAGTTTGTTGTTGTATCGTTTTGTCTTCTTCGATTGAAACCTATTTTATCAGAAAATGTGTATCCCGGGACCAAAAGAAATAAAATGTTTGGCATTTAAATAAGTAAGCCAAACTTGTATTTATACAATACTAATTTGATGTATCAAATTTATTAAATTACAATTTTTCAAAATTCAAATCCATCTGAGCCTGTACCTGAAGGAGTTGAAACCTTAAGGGGGAACATAACACCAGCTGAATGTTTAAATAACATACTATTGGTAAAGAGAAATCAAACTTCTAAATTATCAAAATAAGTGTTCAAATTTCTAGAATTTTTTATACTTTTGTCAACAGGTCAAAATAAAAAAAATTGAAAAAAAATTGAAAATTAAACGAACAAAATCTATTTTAGTCAAAATGTTGGGTACCCCCTTAGATTGTTTGGTACACTTACAATATCTTAAAATTTATTTTGCATAGAGAAAAAGACATTTCTGTACAGAAAAAAGTTAAATCACAAAAATACTGAACTCTGAGGAAAATTCAAAATGGAAAGTCCCTAATCAAATGGCAAAATCAAAAGCACAAACACATCAAACGAGTAGACAACAAATGTCATATTTTTACAGGCATTTTCTTATGTAGAAGCACTCCCGTTTGTCAATGTTTACCCCCGGTAGTGCACATGCATCAGTACAAACCTAACGTTATAAAACTCATTCGTAAAATGTTAGTTGATATGTACACGTGCAACCTTACGTGTTTCTTTAACAATAATCACCAACTACACTATACCAGAGGCCAATATAGTAGGAAAATTGGGATCTTTTTATCAAGCAACCTTATTTGTAAGTTGTATTACACAGCAATATTAAACCACTCGACAAATTCACGCTCAGTAAAACATATTTGTGAAGTGGCCCATTGTTTATCAAAATGTATACTTTTGCACGCAAGCAAACAGTTATTTTGCAGAGCTTATAAACAAAGTTCGCTGAAAATGTATCAGTTTATTGAAATCGTGAATTGTTACCGCAGAACTTTCAAAAAAGTAAAATAGCAAAAGTACCGAACTCAAAAATAATTCAAACCGGGAAAGTCCTTAATGAAATAGCAAAATCAAAAGCTCAAACACATCAAATGGATGGAAAACAACTGCCATATTCTTGACCTGGTACAGTCGTTTCTTCAAGTAGAAAATTGAGTTTTATAGCTAGATAAACCTCTCAATGTATGACAGTCGCATATAATTCAATATACTGCCAACAATGTGTGAGCAAAACAAAAAAAGACATAAAAGGTAAAATTGTGGAATACAGCAGTCAACATTGTGTTATAATAGTTATCAAAGATACCAGGCTTATAATTTGTTATAATCTTAATCACTATAAAACAAATAACTATTTTAAAAAGGACAAAATGTGTTGTAAGTTGAATATGTTTGCCGAATGTCCTGTAGTACTTTTTCATGGCATACACTACAAAAGTCAAAAAGTCTGAAAAGACCAGTTTTTGTCTGAATTTGCATGAATTTTTACTCAACATTCTTAATTTGTATGAATAATTTTTTTAAATTCTTGACATAGTATTAATTTGTCTAATAAGGTTCTTGATTTTTCTTGACAAGTGTCTTGGCAGTAAGAACATTGTCTTAAAATATCTTGACATTTCCTGTATCATCTGATAAGAGTCTGAATTAGTCTCGACCAATTCTTGACTGTCTTGAATTTGTCTCGATCTGTCTTGACATATTCTTGACATTCCTAATAATGTCTGAATGTGTCTTGACATATTCTTGACATTCTTAATAATGTCTGAATGTGTCTTGACATATTCTCGACAGTCTTAAATATGTCTTGACACTATCTCAACAGTATAAATTTCGCCTGAAATGAGTACAGACTTATTCTGCACTGTGTATGACATTTATGTTTCCATTTGGGTTTATGTAGCTAAACAAAGAAGGGGGTGGGGGCTTTCATGTAGATCAAATATTTTGTTCTCTTCTTGATTCAAAAACCTTATTGATGTTATAGAACAACCCATCATAAAAAAATTTTATCAAAATTTTGAGTGCTGAATTTTATAATTTTTAACAAAATACATTTTGTGATAACTCCTTCCTCAAAAGATAAAAAAATGTTTAGATCTATATTATGCATGACTGTTTGAGATTCATTTCAAAAGACCAATGATTTCTATAGAAATCATTGATGGGACCCATTATGAATACTTTTTTTTTTTATCATTCCTGGAGTAGATAATAATTGTCTATTAATCTTTGGAATGGTTGACAACTGATAAGTTGTTTGGCTGATTACAGGTAAATTAGTTATTTCTATTTGACAGTGGCGTGTATTCTGGGGTGTGTAACATCCTGTCAAAGTGTAATACTTAATAATTTTCCAACAGATGACATTACACAAATTTTTCTTCTATTAAATTAATGATTTGTATATCATCATAATTTGCCATTTATATAAACCACATTTTTGTACAATAAATATTTACCATATTAACCTTGAATATTATGAATGTAGAATGAAATATGTCTTCAGTATGATTGGTTTTAATCATTTAATTAATAGAAGTTTTTGGAATCAAAATTTGTAATTTTTTAAAAACCCACATCTTACTTGTTTTAAATCAACACACTCAAATTTAAATTGTTTAATACATTAGATTGCATACTATATATGCATTTGTAAAAATATTTAGCTACCAAATTAAAAACAACACAGTATATCATGTAAAGAAAAATGAAGATCAAAGTTATATCATGAATATTGGTCATGATTTGTAAAACTCAGAACTGTCAAGTAAATTTAAGACACAATTCAAAATGTTCAGAATAAGTCGAGCCATACTGAGAAAAATAATAAGAATGTCGAGAATATGTTGAGAAATTTCAAAACAGTCAAAATTTTAAGACCATATTCAGAATGTCAAGAATATGTCGAGTAAATTTCATACAAATTTGATATAAATGAGAATTTGTCAAGAAAAATTAAACACAAGTCATACTTTTGGAGAATGTCAAGTAAAAGTTCATGCAAATCAAGACAAAAACTGGTCTTTTCAGACTTTTTGACTTTTGTAGTGATATATATGCATATTAAATTCGACAAATGTTTATAATACATCAGGTAAGGAGGTTCTACTAGGATCGAGGAAAGAAACCGTAAATACCAGGAATTGTTACATGTGTCATGTGCTAGTCTTGGCATACAGAGAACACCATAGTTTGTTATAATTGCACATATGTAACAACGTCCACATTTCGAACGGGTCTCTGCGTATTATTCAATAATTTAAGCCAAAATGACTGGCATTTTGCAAGTGTCAAACTTTAGAGATTTGCCAGCAGGATGTTTGAAATTCATTATCAAACGGAAATAATGAAAGTACGCGGATTGTTTTTTTCTGATTTAGAAGTCACAAACAGTTATGTATTACATATATTTGTTTTAACAAAAAAAAACAGAAAGAAAGAAAACAGTTAGGTGTTTCAGTTTTACGTCATGAGATATTATTCGCCACTCTTTTCAATCAGATTAAGAAAGAAAAACGACCTTACATAAAATAAAACTGTGTACACAGTATATCAATGGAGTCAGGATCTGGACTATCTATATACATGTAACTTATCATCAAACACCATAGTTTGTTAGAAAACAAATGGTAAGCAAAATAAAATTATCTAGCAAATTGTTATCTTTGCAACATTTATTTTTGTGGAACGTTGAATTGATTGTCATGTGTATACCTTCGCAATGTATAAGTATACTTCTGCAGATAAATTTGTACTTTTGCACATTATAAGTATACTTTTGCATAGTATAAGTATAAATGCCATTTTGCTCATAATAATTATACTAAATATGCATATAATAAAACTTTCTTTGCCTATGCATATCATACGGGTTTTTTTTTCTGAACGAAGTTAGAAATGTAGGTAAGCATATCGGATGACATAACATTTTTTATTTTTAATAAAATTGAGAATGGAAATGGGGAATGTGTCAAAGAGACAACAACCCGACCAAAATAAAAAAAAACACACCAGCAGAAGGTCACCAACAGGTCTTCAATGTAGCGAGAAATTCCTGCACCCGGAGGCGTCCTTCAGCTGGCCCCTAATAACTTTAATAACTTATTTTAAAACGTTCACAGAGAAATTCGAAATGATATTGAAAAAGAACCGCATACCTATAGCATAGCTATTTGTTTAAATTTGTTTACTAGTAAGTTGACTATTTAGAACATTCGAAAAGAAGCGCACGAGTTCGGCAAACAAATTGACAAAAAACTTCCTTATTCAAATAATCTGTAAATACTACATGCAACCAACACACAGTTTACTCTGTTATTTTAATATACGTTTTTCTTTAAAAACAAACTTATGTATCTCAAGTAGGCATATTTATGTCTAGATAAAGTTATAAACTAAACTATTTGATTTTCACGAAATAATTGGATACAAGTTCGGCAAATGAAAATGTTCATATATAATCCTGGTACCTTTGATAACTATCATACACGTCATCAGAAGTTCGGCAGCGTCATTGAAAGCACCGTTCAAAAGTAAACAAATAAGCTACAGTAGCTATAATTGGTCAATATAATGTGTACAGTGTTTTATTTAACCAGGAAACCATTCAACGCATTTGTTTAAAAAAATGTTGTTTTTTTTCTCAATGAAGTCAATGAGGTTTTTGTTATGAAATATAGTATACATGAATAATCACACTAAGGGACATTGAACACGTAGTTGCCATTCATCAATGTTTGCAAACAGATCAATTTATTGAAAATCATTCAAATGTCGCTCATGATGAATTGCTCAAATTAAAACTTATAAACAAAGCTTGTTACTGATAAATAATGATACAAAGAAATTCTATAGAATGAATATTACAGTTTCCGTTTGAATTTAGCTGGTTATTTAGCATTCACAACATTTACTTGCAGGGAATGAATTTTGGTCATTGAACACTGGTTACAGACAAATGCAGCAATTACAATTGTTTTGTTTTTGCTGATTTTTTTTTCTTTCAAAACTGCATTAAATAAAGACAACAGCAGTATACCGCTTTTTTTTATATTTTTTTATTGTCTTTTCTGCGTTTGATATATATTTCTTTTTCCAAACTTTTGTTTTTGAGATTAATTTTGAGTACTATTCCTATCATAATGGTATTTTGTTCTCAGTCGCCTATAGGTGAAACATTATTCGAACAATTTCAAATTGCTAAACTGATAGAAATATGGTGTTCAATCAATTAGCATTTACCGGTCCCTGATTAATCCATTTTCAAGCATAATTTCTCAGTAGTACTCACTTAGATCGTACAGTAGTAATAATTATAGCTGTCTGAGCATAATTTAAATAAATTTTCGAAGTATTTCTGTTGGTTTATGATAATATCCAACACATTGTATAACTGCGGATTTTTATATTTTCTTGTGAACATATTTTTTTGGAAAAATAGTATTTTCGTGGATACTTGATTTCGGGGTTTTCATAAGACTTTAACAAAAATCTTGTATGTTTCCTGAATTTAGTTTGACCTCTATTCAGTACCTGTGAATAATGGATAATTTACCTGACTACTTTTTCAAATCAAAAGTGCTAATTAATTTTTCCGACTTTTAAAGCTTATCCGAAACTATCTTTTTGTAATATATTTAGAGACGGGGTGTGGATATTCTTCAGAGAAAAGCGGTAATTCGACTTACATGAGTTCAATGCGTAAATCACATCAATAATTGAGTTTTGTTATTGTTACATCATCAACACAAACAAATTACAATTGCACAGACATGCTTCTAACGATCTACATATTTTTATTAGTTCAAAGACGTTTCAAAAGTCAACTTAATGGAATATATACGCGTGTGTCTTAATATCTGTTGATATAATTTGAGTATACGTCTGTTGGTTCCTTTTGGGGTTGTATATTTTTTTCCTGTTACTGTCTTCATTTTCCCCCGCATAATTATTTAACCTACACCTGTAAAATATCCAATATTTTCTGATATTAAGGGTTTTTACTAAATTCATAAATCTTATGGATGTTGATTGTTTTGAATCTTCAAAATTATTAAGTTGCAGAATATGCGCTTGGAACGAAACAAATTATAAATTAAGGGGTAGACATTGTTTCAGGGAGATAACTCTTTAAATCAGTTATGCGTTTGTAAAAGCCAAGTTATGTCAATAATTTTTTAGCATTTACCTGATACAGATAGGAAATAATCTATGTATCCTAGAAGCTTAGAACATAGTTATGAAAATGGCTGACACAAACGTACTAATGATTTTGAGAGTTATTTCCCTTAACCAAGGTCTTCCTCCTTAAATGACGCAATTCTGCAATTTACCAATAACAACTTATAAATTGACTGTCACTATATGGTGAAATGAAATGCAACTGTATTCTATCATTATGCAAAATTAAAACAAACGATATGTATGTTTAGTACATAGTTTCCACTTAACACATGAATGAAAGGCAAAGTTGTTATTTAAATCGTATTTGACAGGATGCAAATGCGAAATGGTAACCAAAACGTAAAAAAAATAATTGTCGTCATTTGTATAACATTGTTGTTGTTTTTTTTTTGGGGGGGGGACTAAAGAATATATCTTTAAAAATATCATAAGAGAATTGAATTAGAAGATCTGAACAATAACACACTGCACAACAAGACGCTATACCCAAATGTTCTTAACCACTTTAACTTACCTTAAAGTAACACCAGTGTATGAATTAAGATATTTAAGTGTACGGATCAAAATTT
Source organism: Mytilus trossulus (assembly GCF_036588685.1). Lineage (NCBI taxonomy): Eukaryota > Metazoa > Mollusca > Bivalvia > Mytilida > Mytilidae > Mytilus > Mytilus trossulus. Next base: position 58,020,606 of record NC_086381.1, on the reverse strand, counting down.
AATATACAATCCAACTTGACAAATATTATAGCTGAAGAAAATCGTAAGAAATCATGTATCGTTATGAGTGATATGCATTCATTTATAGATTTATTTGGCATACCACATTTCAATAATGGCCCAACAATTTATGAAACAATAACTTACAGACTAGAACAAAAAAATAAAGTTAAAAACAACAGTTTAGAAAATGAATCAGAGATACGTGAAGTGCGGTCATCATTTTAGTATCAATATTTATATCAATAAGAACAGTAATTAAAGATCTAATTACAGTGTTGAATTGGTAACCTTTTAAAATAAGTTTATTTAAAGGATTAATAAGTTTACTCTGATCGTATATAAATTTCCTGGCTCGGTAAACAACATCACCGTAAAAGTTACGATGTGCTATACCGTCTGAAGTAAGTTTTTTACACATACAGCCTAACTTGTAAACCAAATATTTGTATCTATGGTAAAAAAATTAGTACTCTTGTCCTGATATATCTATTCAATATTTGCCATCATAACTATCTATGTTAAATGAATTGTATATCGATCGTGTATCGGTTACCGAGTTGATAAGTATCAGGTTATTATAAAAATCCATCAAAATGTTTTTTAATGTACAAAATGTATCCGGCCAAAAAGAATTTTTAGGCAGACCTATATCGGAAAATGTTAAATGTCTAACTTTAATTTTCAACTACCTAAGTAAAACTCTTGTTTTCTTTTTATAAATTCCAAATAAAACTAGCAAACACATCTGTGTTCTTTTGGGTTGTTACTAATTTGTTTAACGCTAATAAGTTCAGTAAAATCCATAGATATGTATATGTATACTTATTATAGGAACACCTACCAGCTATACTGATTTCGGAATAATCTCAGTCCGTATTGCTAAAGCTTGTTGAACGTTTACCAAGTCGACATATGACAGTTGTTTTCTGGTCGTTTGGTGTGTTTTTGTGTTTGATTTTGCCATTTGATAAGGGGCCCTTCGATTTGAATTTCCTCGGAGTTTAATATATTTGTTATTTTACTTTTTACAATGGTCCATATCTACAGAATTAGCTTACGATGAGTATTATTGAGTGTACAAATCAGTGTAATGGACAAATGGGCTGCTGTGCTGGAATATATAATTAGGTGACAAAAGAAATAATGCACCTTGAAGCACATGTTGCCAAAGGTAGGAAACTTTTCAAATACGTTTCTAATCATGATGTTCAGTCAGCCAAATCCACGTACATTTGTTTATGTTAGTAAACTTTCATCCTAATAGTTATTTGTTGGTGATAAACCATGTTGTTCAATATAAACAAAATGAAGATGTGGTATGATTGCCAATGAGACAACTCTCCACAAGAGACCAAATGACACAGAACTATTATAAGTCATCGTAGGGCCTTCAACAAAAAACTAAGCCCATACCGCATATTCAGCTATAGAAGGCCCCGAAATGACAAATGTAAAACATTTCAAACGAGAAAACTAACGGCCAAATTTATGTGCAAAATAATTAATGAAAAACAAGTATGTTACACAGCAGCAAACAAGACTATATCCTGTTAATTGTTCATGTTGATATTACTGGCGCCACAATGTCATGTTGACATGGAGAAGATAAACTCATGTTTTTATTGGGGTTTGTAGTTTTTAGTTTTCAATGTAATACTTTATAGATTGTTGATTTTCCTTCTGTTGTTATTGTTTTTTGCCATGATTCTATCGGTCTTTCTTTAATTTGCCATTTGAGTTTTGATTGTCCCTTCGGTTTCTTCTTCCTCTTTTCTATCAACTAAAGCAACGTTTTTCTTTTATAAAAAAAACCTAAGCCAAAGTGATAAAGTTATGAAATAGACCAATGGGATATTTATTGATAATACTATCTTCCAAAACAAATGCCATTGGAATTTTTTTTTTAATTTCTGCAATTAACTAATCTTGACCTCAACACAACAATTGATTAAAAAAAAGTAATGTATCTATATTAAAAGAAATAAGATTGTTGATCAGCGATTTTGTGTTATGGTAATGTTTTGGGAATGTCTCTCAAGCTATATTACTGCACACAACATGATATTTTGTCATATCGGAACCTTTATAGTGAGAGTTTTGCTCATTATTGAAGGCTGTAAGATGATATATAGTTGCTTACATCAAAGGTCATTTTTACTCCTATGGACAGTAGTCTCATTTTCAATCATTGCTCAAAGTCTTTTACTATAAATCCATAGTATGTGTAATGATTGATAATTTATCTTAGATACATGATATTTTTATTAGTTTTTATTTGCTTTAAACTAGCTTTCATTAGCTGCGAGTGCTCTCAGCTAGATACTTTATGTCATACGTGGTTTTGTTTTAGTTATTGTTGTGCTTTGTATCGATCGGATGAGCGAAGCGGTCTTGAACTGATTTTAACAGTTTGTTGTTCTGTCGCGCATTTACATCACTATCCTAGGTTAACAGTGTGCGCGTGCAAACATGTGTAAATCCGCCGCATTCAATATGTGCCTGTCCCAAGTCAGGAGCCTGTTTTTTGTCTGTTTTTTCAAATACTATAAGCAATAGGTTAACTGTAATTGGTGTATGGAATGATGAAAGGTGTACATGTCTGTCTGGCAGGTATCATTTGTCTATGACTTCATTTTCATGGTTTATTTAACCTCGACTTTATTGTCATCGATCATTGATAATGTTTCAACATTAAATTAATGATGACCATTAAAGCAGGCGAGACATTTCAGCGTGTGCACCAATGTTCTCTTCGTTGAAGGCCGCACGGTGACTTATAGATGCAAACAACTTAGTCGTATGGTTTTTGATGGAAAGTTGTCGCATTGGTAATCTTGTCATATCTCCTTATTTTGTATTAATAAACATTTTACTAGATGACCACTAACATCGAGCTCGTTTATTACCGGTCAACAGATTGAACAGAAACTAACTACCAGTATTTGCTTTATTATTTCATTTGTGCATGCCATGTGTATTCATAAAGTATTTTCCTGAGAACATTGATATACAGGAATTATTCGACCAAATAGCGCCAGAAATAGAAATGTTGTGCGTTACCAAACCAAAAACACAGTTATTTTTAGAAATTATGGACAGAATTATTTGACTCTAGAACGCTTTTTGGGTTTGTTTTTTTTGGCAATTAAGAATACGAATTTCTCTGTATCGCCTTTATAGCGAGGGACTGTAGCATTTGTATGGAATGTATAAAACGACAGTTGGTGTTTCAAGTGTTGTAGTGAACGTGTATGAAAATTTGCAATTGGATTTTAGCATACATATAATAGATATGATCTGTTGTTGACGACCGTATGTACAACTCAAAATGTTCTTAGATTGTTTGTTTAGATGAGTTGCTGTCTCGCTGTCGTTTATCCAAAATTTCCTTTTGGGAATTTGCTATTGATATACACTCTTTGGTCGAGTTGTTGTCTCTTTGACACATTCCCAATTTCCATTCTCAATTTTATTAAGAACAAACGTATATCGTAATATATTTTAATACGGTTTAGATTCTTTATTGCAGCAAGACCTTGAAGGGGTACAATTAAAAGCAAATAAAGGTGATATATTGCATAATGTTTTTAATTAAGCGACACAGGTGATTATTACATCAATACACATGAAAAATGATTGAACTGAAAACATTGAAGGATATAATGGAGAAGGTATGATTATGATTGCTTCACACTGGCGACATGATCTATCTTTGGGATCTTCCAATTGATATTTTAAAATGAGCAGCCTTACCCAAAACAATCTTTTGCGACAAGGCGTCCAAAAACGTTGGAGTTTTTGGTGGTTTTTGTTTAGTTTTAAATTAAATCTTCAATCGTATTTTCGAATTAAAGTGACACGAATTGTTTTTTTCACAAACTTAAAAACATTACATAATCCTGAAAAATTTAAGGAATAATAATTTTAAAAAAATGGCTGTTATCAAACCTTCCTTTTATCCTTGAAATAAAAACTACTTAAACAAAGGGCTAGTTTTAAGTATATTTTTTCAATACACATTTCACATTTTTAAAAGGTTTGAATCATAGTAAACCCCTTACACGCACATGTATTAATAAAATACACCGACAATTTAAACAAGTATGTACAAACTAATCAATTGAAAAAATCCGGACTTTTGCAAATAAAGATGTTAAGTTGCATTATTATTTTATCAAAGCGATTCAGGTGAGTGTAACATCAATAAACATATAAAATAATAAATCTACCCATTGAAAAATATAAGGGAGAAGGTATGATTGCGCCACGCAAACAATATTGTCTCATTTTGGGATTTTCGATATGTCATATGATATCTTAAATGAGCAACTTAACTCAAAAGAATATTTTGCCACAAGGCGTCTGATACAAATTTAAATAGTTAAAATCATTTATATCTCTTTCATATTCATTTGATAAAATTTACTGTTTACAATAGCATGAATTATTCTATATAATAAGAATGTTCTTATCCCGGGCATATAAACAATGCCGTATTTTGCGAAACCTTTTCAACTTTTGATCTTCAGTGCTGTACAACATTGTACTTTTTTCACTTTCGATCTTTTATATCTGGGCGTCACTGGTGAGTCTTGTGTGGACAAGGCGCGTTTTTGGCGTATTGAATTTTAAACCTGATACTTTTTGTTATCTATTAATCATGTTTTTCTGTGTCTAATATGTTCTCCTATTTATTTGTATTGTAGTCCTGTAATATTATGTTGTCATTTCAATGTTTTATTTAACTTTGCCATTAAAGTGCGAGGTTTGGCATGCCTTAAAACCAGGTTCAACCCACCACTTTTATTCCCCTTTAAAAGTGTCCTGTACCAAGTCAGGAAGATGGTCATTGTTATAATATTGTTCGTTTCTCTTTGTGTTGCATTTTAACGTTGAGTCGTTTGTGTTTTCTCTTATTTTTGAGATATTGAGATAAGACGTGGCACGGTACTTGTCTATCCCAAATTCATGTATTTGGTTTTCATGTTACATTTGTTATTCTCGTGGTGTTTTGTCTGATGATTGGTCTGTTTCTGTGTGTGTTGCGTTTCGGTGTTGTGTCGTTGTTCTCCTCTTGCATTTAATGCGTTTCGCACGGTTTTGGTTTGTTACCCCGATTTTGTTTTTTGTCCATGGATTTATGAATTTGAACAGCGGTATACTACTGTTGCCTTTATTTAACATTTGTGCGGTAAAGGTGTTTTCAAGAATAGTTGTATAAATAAAATGTTTAAAAATATTTGTTTTATTTTTTTTTATTTTTATGAAATATATAATGATCTTTTCGCGATAAGAGTGACAGGACAATAGATATCATTTTTTTTCTCAAAAATAAAAAAAAAATATAAATAATCAAGACAAAATTGAAGAACCTACGATTGTCGAATAATATGTGTTATCATACCTTCTTTTAAATATAACCTTGTTATAAAAACAATCAAATAACTAATCCTAATAAATATAGAATTGCAATACACATTACACATCTTAAAAGTTTGAATTATACTCAACTAATTGCAGACTTATAAATTACCATTGAATATTTATGTACAAACTAATCAATGTAATGTGTCCTTAGATTGTTCTGTAGATGGTTTGCTGTCTTGGTGACGTCTATCAAAACTGTCATTAAAGGAATTCGCCATCAATGAACACTAAGAATAAAAGTATATCATGCAATGTGTCTTTATGGTTTGGATTCTTTATTTCAACAAGACATTGAAGGGATACAATTAAAAGCCAATAAAGAAGTTGTGGTGCATTATTATTTTATTATAGCAACACAGGTGAGTTGTATGCACTTGTAAAGTAATTCAACTTAAACCACTGAAGGATGTAAGGGAGAAGGAATGATTCCGCAACTTTGCCGTTACTGCCTCATTTTTAAATCCTCCATTTAAAATTTAAAATGAGCAGTCTAACCCAAAAAGATATTTTGCCACAAGGAGTCCGATACAAATTTAAAGATGTTGATGTTATCTAATTTTGTGTGTGGTTAAGTAATTTTCATGTTTAGCTATAGTTTTGTTAGTTTGGGTTTTTTTTTTTTTTTTTTTTCTTATCGAACTCTTCAATGACATTTTTGCGTTAAAATGACAAGACAATAAATATAACCTTTTTTTCTCGCATAAACTTCTTTAAAAAAAAAATACATAATCATGAAACGATTTAAGAAATTACGTTTGACAAATAATATCTGCTTCCATACCTTCTTTTAACCCTTGTTATAAAAACAACAAGTATAAAATTGCGTTACACATTTCACATTTTAAAAGTTCGAATCATACATAATTCAAGGCACAAACATATAAATACATCGAACATTGCAAAAACTTAATGTGAACAAAATAAACAGAAAAATCCGGACTTTCGACAAGACTTATACTTTACTTAAATATCAGACGTATCCCACTTAATAGTTGGTTTTTCAAATAACTTTAGTAAACGTTATATCATCGATTTTCTTTCGCCAAATACAAATGCGTTATAGTTCTGGTACTTACGATACATATTAAATATGTATACGGTTTTCTGTAAAGTACTATTGAAAGTAACTAACAAATTGCAGTTAATATTTTAACGATACAACATTAGACTAATTGGTTAGTAACTTCATATTCTATGTAGATCATGAAACATTTTTAGCGTGCAATAATAACCGGTGAAATACGAGTTTTGATTTTCCCCTATTAGTCTTTGTTATATTTACATTTTTCAAAATACTGGGCAGAATTTATTTCTGTTTCAATGTAGAAATGCTTGCATGAGTAAAGTTTTATCTTGTCTAGTACTATAAACAAAATTTCATATAAAATTGCATTGCATACAAGAAAATAATCATCACTGGAAGTTAACCAATCAAATTTCCAGCCCTTTATTTTCCTGTGTACAAGCTTTAGTAACCATGTAACCTCAAGTTTACAAAATATTCTACAGAAACACCAAATAAAAAAATAATGATTTGAAACACCCAAGATATATGTTTTTGACATGTAAAATTAATTTCCTACAACTGTCCAATTCAAGGGAATATTTTTTTCGACCCTTTTTCTTATGCAACAAGGTGTGAACAATTGCCTGTCATGGCTGGCTTTGACTGATGAGTCTTATGTAGACGAAACGCGCGTCTGGCGTACTAAATTATAATCCTGGTATCTTTGATAACTATTTGAAGCGACAATATGCTTGATTTGACTATAACATCGATGTCATAGTATTTTATTCGACGTTGAAAAGTGTGACACGATAGTTTATTTCATTGGTTTGATGGTAAAACAAACAAAAGTAATGTTTCTATCATATAAAACACACAAATACAATCTGATAAATCGATTTTCAGATTTTCACCATATTGATGTTGTGAGCTGTTTGAACCTTTTACACAGATTACTATATGTGATAGCAACAACGTCAATAAACATGAACTTATTTATTGAACAATTTGAATAGAGAATGTAAAACAGAATACTAGCAGCATGTCCTCATTTGCCAAACACAAAGATGTTAAAAGTTGTTTGTATATAATTTTACCGAAAATTAATAATTATGTAAAACATCTTTTTGAAAATTATGCGATCTGTATCACATTTTCGTATTTAGTTTTTATTTACAAGGGTCAAATTGTGGTTTTTATATACCTTCTTCTTTATCTGGTTAATAAAGTGACTACAAACAACAAACTATTCTTAACTATAAAATTGGAGTAAAATTTATACATTTTAAAATTTTGAATCATACTAAATATATATTATACACAAGTAATAACATATATACGAAAATTTAGACACATTTGCAAATACTAAATGTAAGACAATTCCTGATTTGCGACATCACGTATATATTACTTTCAATGTCTGACGTATTTCAAATATATAATACATATGTATTGTAAACTTAGTTGTTTTTAAATTAAGATTTATTCTGGTAATCAAAATCAAAATCAAAATTGAATCATCTTTAATCGCCTTTAACAAACGAATGATACGCCCGATACGCTTACTATAAATTATGTATAATTTCATCGCCAGTCCGGAATTCCCTATTTTGTATTAGTATGAGCAACAAACATTTAGACATTTATACAAAATTAATTTTTAATACGTAGCATCTTCATATTCCTTGTCGAACGTAACCAACATTTTGCATGAAATTTTCGCGAATAAATCACGCATTTTGTATGAAAATGGTGACGTTTATTTATGTCAACATGAAGTTCTTGTCTTGCTATCAGTTCAAAAATCAACAGTTTATTATAAACTATCAATAAAAAGAAGTTTATGGCGATTTTTCTCATTGTACCACAAACACAAAATCGGAGACAAGACACCATGTAGGCATTCCAATAGAAGATTGTATTCTAACTTTCTTTTTCTTTTTCTTCGAGTAAAATATTTACAGTACACATTTTTACTACGGCAGTTTTACCTTTGTGAATAGAACAAAAAAAACTAATACAAAAGTTTTACAGCTTATATAACCGAAACGGTCCAAATCTGGACAAAAATATAAGAGCTATGCATGAGGGAGATACATTCCTTAATAGAAAATTACAATAAAAACAGCTGATTTCAATAAAACAGTCTCCTTATTTTTACTTAAAATCATGAATATTTTGTGTTCTTTCGTTTGTTAAGCTTTTTATTTTTATTTCATGTAAGTTATCTCCAACTTTTAAATAGATCCATTAAAGGCAAATCTATTTTAGATAGGTATTTTATTTTTCTTCACATCTGTTTCTTTTTTTTTAAATTCAATATCAGATCAATTGGTTTACTGTACCAATTACCTTCCTTTTGAAATATTCAACATTTATATAAAATAAAAAATGGTAAATATATATAACATACAATGACATCTTATGAAATCGATTTTTTTTTCTTCAATTTTCATTTTTATAAACCATATGCATTCCATGCACAAAATGTTACATAAAGATATCAAGCATAATGGTATAAAGTGTATTTATAAAAGTTTGCTAAGGTAAAACTTACTTTTCACATTTTGAACTTAACATCTTATGTCTAGAGCTTGTCCGTCTCTATAACAAGACGAACTTATGATAACATAATAGTCTTTACATAACAAGTGAAATATGTGGAATTACATGCCTTTTCACGTGTCAATTTAAAAAGTTTTGCATTTCATTGTAAATGTACAGAAGCTTTAAAAATATTCACTTTTATGATAAAAGAGTTATTGACATTTCCATTCTTAATTGCTCTTTATACACAAAATGACAATGCTACAGTTACCACGTGAACATTAAAATCTGTTTTCTTTAAAAGCCGGTTTGTCAGAAAAATATACTGAAACTAATATTTTCTTTTCATCTGAATATGTATATCAGTATCGCTGGCTATTATAATGACACAACTGCTAAAAGGAGCAGAAATGTCAAAATATTAGAATTTTGTGTTTTTTTGTGTTTATAACAAAACAATAGGACAACAGATAACGGAAATGCTTGAAATACTTTACATGTATATCGTAGAATAAATGATAATTTGTGCTGGTTTCGATTATTAACATATTACTATCCTTGATACTAGTTTTTGACCTGTCTAGTTTAATTTATTGAAATCTATATTGTAAGTTTTCTTTGAACAATATTGTAGCAAAACAAATATAAGACGTATAAATTTGAAATTACCCTTTCATAATTGAATCATGTATACGGAACATGTTTGTAATAATAATTAAACAACGGGATATCGTGGGTGCATTTTGGTTCACAGGATTTAATTCCTTTGTATCATCATCATATCTGATTTGACATAATATCCGGAAAATTGCATCATGGTAATTTCCTTATTGTTCAAATCGAAATATCCGCATGCCCCGTGCCATCCAGCCCCGAACCCAGTAACGGCCATACAATTAACATTATGATGTGCATCATTATCACGGTCATAGGTAGAAAAACGTTGTCCATTGTACATAACATTTCCTGAAATGATTTTCAATATGACTGTTAGTCAAAATAATTTTGCTACTGACATTTCCAACACTTTGTTTAACATCACATTACTCTTTTAAATATATGCTTTGTCCTTTTAGTAGATAGTCTTGTAATGCATATGGTTTTCTTTAGCAATTTAGTTTTACATTACTTTGTGTCGTTGAATTTCTCATGTGAATTGCTACACATTTTAACAGCTTTTTATACGTTATGGATTTTATCATTGTTGATGGCCGTACTGTGACCTCTATTTAATAGATTACTGTCTCATTACTTATCATATCATATCTTCTTATTTCTATTTATAGTCTTCTTTGTTCTGTTTTGTCTTTTGTTTACTGTCGTTTGTCTGTTTGTCTTTATCTTTTTAACCATGGAATTGTCAGTTTATTTTCTACTTATGAGTTTGAATGTCCCATTGGTATCTTTCGCCTCTCTTTTTATAGAAAAGCGACAAAAAATGATAATTAAGAAATGCATGGCTACAACTCGCCTAATTTACTTAATAAACAGTTACATGTATATAAAGATTATGTTTCTGTATTTTCTGATGATAATTGACATCAAAATAGTTTAAAACAAAACATAGAGATACATGTATCATATCAGTTTTCAATTTATTCTAATTCAAGAATTTGTTGCTTAAAACTGTCTAAATTGTAGTCTAACTTTGGGCTAACTAAACCGGATGAGCATATCTTGTAATATATGAATAACCCGCCATCATTTCACAGTCATAGTAAATTTGCAAGCCGCTGATGGTTGATTGTTTCTCCCTGATGATATCACCTGCATAATAAACCCATGCTTGGGTAAGGCATGAAGTTTTGAAATTTCCATGGAGATCGGTATTTTTGTTTTTTTACTTTTACAAAATGTTATGGTAAAATTTCAGTTTATAAATTATACACAAAATTCTGTTTCGGTTCTCTTGCCAAAAATTCCCGGTTATTTGAACCGTTTTGTATTCCTATGTTTTAGGATTTTATCTGTTTTAGGGACTCAAGATTTAAGGATATGTGCAAGATGGGGTCATTCTAGAATGTCGCGCCATGAGCTGATATCAGATTCATACCTTTTAAACGATGTTTAATGCCTTTAGCTTGATATTTTTCATAAAAATTATAGCAGATAACAAAGGTATACTAGTATATGAAAGTTAATTATAGCAAAATGAAAAACAGGTGTTCACGAAATATATTGCAGATAACTTAGGGTTTCCGCTGGCATTTTGCGAGAAAAATATCAATTGTGGCGAATAACATCCTGATTAACGAAAGGATTTGGCAAAAGAAATATAATAGTTTGACCTTGTTCATTTTGCTTCAGGTTTCCGGATATTTCCCCCGAACAGACAATACTCGGATTTCACCTTGAACTCGTCCGCTTATCGATATTAACAGCAAATCAATACTCAGCTGATGGCATTTACTAATAATAGCAACCGGCAACAATGGACTAATTGATAAAGGAGGTAATTGTATTTTTTTTTTTATTAAACTAGAGGCTCTAAAGAGCCTGTGTCGCTCACCTTGGTCTATGTGAATTTTAAACAAAGGACGCAAATTGTTAAACATTGACTATAAAGGACAATAACTCCTTAGGGGGTCAGTTGACCATTTTGGTCATGTTGACTTAATTTTAGGTCTTATTTTGATGAACACTATTGCTGTTTACAGTTTACCTCTATCTATAATAATATTTAAGATAATAACCAAAAACAGCAAAATTTCCTTAAACTTTCCAATTTAGGGGCAGCAACCCAAGAACGGGTTGTTGGATTCACCTGAAAATATTAGAAAGGATAGATCTTGACCTGATAAACAATTTAACTCCAAACAGATTTGCTCTAAATGCTTTGGTTTTTGAGTTATAGGCCAAAAACTGCATTTTACCCCATGTTCTATTTTTAACAATGGCGGCCATCTTGATTGGTTGGCCGGGTCACGCCACACAATTTTTAAACAAGATACCCCAGAGATGATTGTGGCCGAGTTTGGATTAATTTAGCCCAGTTGTTTCAGAGGAGAAGATTTTTGTAAAAGATTTACGAAAAATGGTTAAAAATTGACTATAAAGGACAATAACTCCTAAGAGGGTCAACTGACCATTTTGTTCAGGTTGACTTATTTGTAAATCTTACTTTGCTGAACATTATTGCTGTTTACAGTTTATCTCAATCTAAAATAATAGTCAAGATAATAACCAAAAACAGAAAAATTTCCCTAAAATTACCAATTTGGGGGCAGCAACCCAACAACAGGTTGACAGATTCATCTGAAAATTTCAGGGCAGATAGATCTTGACCTGATTAACAAATTTACTCAAGGTCAGATTTGCTCTCAATGCTTTGGTTTTTGAGTTATAAGCCAAAAACGTCATTTTAGCCCTGTTTTCTATTTTTAGCTATGGCGGCCATCTTGGCTGGTTGGCCGGGTCCCGCCACACATTTTTAAACTAAATACCCCAATGATGATTGTAGCCAAGTCTGGTTTAATTTTGCCCAGTAGTTTCAGAGGAGAAGATTTTTGTAAAAGATAACTAAGATTTACGAAAAATGGTTAAAAACTGACTATAAAGGGCAATAGCTCCTAAAGGGGTCAACTGACCATTTTGGTCATATTGAATTATTGTGAATCATACTTTGCTGAACATTATTGCTGTTTACAGTTTATCTCTATCTATAATAATAGTCAAGATAATAACCAAAAACAGCAAATTTTCCCTAAAATTACCAATTCAGGGGCAGCAACCCAACAACAGGATTTTGGATTCATCTGAAAATTTCAGGGCAGATGGATCTTGACCTGATTAACAATTTTACCCGTTTCAGATTTGTTCTAAAAGGTTTGTTTTTTTAGTTATTAGCCAAAAACTGCATTTTACCCCTATGTTCTATTTTTAGCCATGGCGGCCATCTGAGTTGGTTGGCCGGGTCACGCCACACATTTTTTAAACTAGATACCCCAATGATGATTGTAGCCAAGTTTGGTTTTATTTGGTCCAGTTGTTTCAGAGGAGAAGATTTTTGTATAGGTTAACGACGACGGACGACGACGACGACGATGACGGACGACGGACGACGGACGACGGACGCCAAGCGATGAGAAAAGCTCACTTGGATTTTTAGGCCAGGTGAGCTAAAAAAATGTGAAGAAAAATGACATCACATATCCCCTTAATGATTGAGTAAACATCTTTGATCAAATTGTTTTGAAGAGGGTACTTCACATCTTTATAGGGGTGCAGTTGTTTTTAACTTTCAACGATCGATGGTCCGGGAAAAAAACTGTTGTTCAAAGATAGAGACAAAAATAAAAATACTTAATTATTCCTTGTACTTTAACTTGGCAGGACGTATCTAATATCTATCATGATCAACTGTAGATGAATGATGGGTTTTCGATGTCAAATTTTACAGTATCGTTAAAAATGTAGTTAATTTATTGTTTAGTTCATTTTTTTATGGTAATATCATTTAGATATAATTCAGAATAATATAACTTTCACAGATTAAATTGAGAACTTACTGACAAGAATGAAAAAGCCATCTGCACACCACTATTAAGTAAACGTTTTTCTTTTAATTATAACTTCACGATATAAAAATGAACAAAACAGGTAAAACTCAGCTACTTTACAGTCTGCCAATAGTCTGAACATATCGTAATTGATTGCAAGCCAATTGATTGAACAATACGAATTTTCCGTATTGGATAAGTCTTAGAATTGACTGAAAAACTATACATGATTTATTTATTGATTGTTCAGTTTTTAAAGATCTATCCATATCAAAATGATAGTTCAAAATCCTAGCAGCACCTGCATATCGATTATATATCTTTCAGTTAATTTGATATTAAAGAAATTGCATTTCCTATCATGATTTCCTTGATAAAAAGTTGCTGCCTTACAAGGAGGCTATTTAACCAAGCATTCCAATTCGTGGAATTAAATTTTACAGACGCCATCACGAGTGTTATGGAATATTGTTTTACACAGATGATGACGGATATGTTCTAAAAGTCGTAACCACAATCCCTTCGTCTTTTCTCCGAATGTGACCTATCAAATGAGACTTATCACCGGCTTTGTACTTGTATGAGCAAAACGAAGGTTGCCGCATGTGGAGCATGATATATTTACCCTAGCTGAGTATCTGCGATCACCCCCAGTGTTTTTGTTCGTACTGCTCAGTCTTTAGTTTTCTGTGTTACGTTTTGTAGACTGTTGTTTGTTTTTGGTCGTTTTTCGCTTTTTGCCATAGCATTATCAGTCCGTTTTCACTTATGAGTTTGGTTTTTCCTTTAGTATTACCCGCCTCTCTTTTTCAGTTCAAAGTTGGTTGACTTGAAATATTACAACTGACATGACAAAGAGTAAAGCAATTCAAACGAGAATACCAACGACTTGATTTAGAATAAAACAATAAACGAAAAACAGATATGCAACACAACAACCAACGAGTATTATTCATTTAAATTGGATCTTCCGAAGAAATTCTAGCGTAGAACAATTGTTTTTGTATTACCAATGTTTACAAGGGAATCAGATAACATACCTGCAGTTCCGATGTAACCAGTAGCTGTTAATATATAACTTGATGCTGAATCACCCACAACAAAGTTGCTGTACTCAGCATACATGTTTGCGCCGTCTTTGCTGCGGACTAGTTCTACCCTTAGCTTATACGATCCGCTGTTGGTTAGAAGATGTAAGTATTTGTTACCTTGATAAAGAAATATAAACATATACAGGTTGCACAAATGTTTGGTACCATCTTGGGAGTCAGTCATTGTGTAAAAGGAATTGATAAAATTACATTAAACTAATTGTTGTTAGTATGTTGTTAGTTAAACATGATTATGATATGAATTATGAAATATGTGTGAATTTATCCCCGTCTTTGGTGATCTGCTTACTTTAGGACGAAAATTTTTAAAAGATTTATCTAAATCAAAAATCAGATATATTGTTTAGCGGCGTTATTTTTGTGACAAAATGGACACTTCTTCAATCGGTATTATTTTCGCTTTTTAGGAAAATACACCCCCAAAAAAAATGCTGTAGTGCATTACAGTGTACGCAACATAAACTTGATTAATAGACATAGACTCGATGACAAATAAATACGAGTAACAAAAACTAAAACACACATAATTCGGATAATATTCTAGGAAAGTAAATTATGTACAACGCGGCATACTAAAATCAATGTTTTGATCTTTTTTGAGATGGTATGCTAGAGCATTTATGCAAATATCTTGTTTTACTATGATAATTCTTCATTGTGTTTTACATTGGTGCAAAATGTTTGGTTTTGACCACAATCAATTGAAAGTCGTTAACTAATCTTTATGAACAGTCCCTGATTGCTGTGTTGTTCTAAGGTTTGACATGTATGATTTATAGGTTAGATAATACTTGGTCATGTTTTATGACGATTTAAGCCCAAGGCGAAGCCGAGAGCTTAAATCCTCATAAAACATGACCAAGTATTGTCTGACCAATTAAGAACATATTCACACTTTCGAGTGACCTTACAAAACTATCCTTTCCCATTGTAATATGCAAACCTAAATAAGAGTTCACTTTTTATAATGAACTAAATATAAACCATAGGTAATGATCATTTCAATGGATGAAATGAAATAGCACTGACATAGTTTGTGAAGGATAAATTGTTTTTCTTCTGCTTCAAGTAAAATTTCATACTAATATATATCTTTAGATTTTTTTTTATTTTAAAAAGCAACACAATGCTATGAAAATCCTCTTTTTGAAATTTGATTTTTTTTAATAAATATAAAACTCTCTGTATGAATACTTGAATTCAGACCATTCAATATTAAATGCTTACTTTTTATTGATAAATTTAAATGTATTGTGTTTCTCCGAAAACAATCCTTTGTTTTATATATCAGCAGTCTGGCATTGTGTATTTTTGAAAGAAAAAGAAAATAATTCCCTCAAATGTTAGGTATATAAATTAAATAAATATCATTTTATTTATCATTACCATTTTTTTGTTGTGTATTCTATACATGTGTTTCATTAGAAAATGCATGAAATTTTGCAAAATTCAATTTTATTTTATTTTAATCTTTGCTCTTTCATCTTTAATCAAAAGGCTATTTCCCAAGTATGTTCTAATTACCAATTTAATTATTATGAAAATAGAGATCTTAGTATACGAAAGATAATGATAATCCCTTTCTGTATAATTAAGTACGGGCGTTATTAAGGGATTGTTATTCTTATACATACTTAGAATATTGTAAATTGATAACGGCTCAAATGACCTCTTTATAAATTTGAATCAAAAATTGATTTAATGGTCAGTTCATGTCATAAATGCATTTCAGTTTATTAACTTGTCTTGGTGATGTAAGGGATGCATTACTCTTTGGGAAAATATGATAAATTATGTTTTAGACACTTGATGATTTAACAGTACAGATTGGTAGCGCTATCCGGATATAGAGAGTGTATAAGTATCTTTATTGTGAGTATGAATGTTAATCGTCTATTTCTTTAACAAGGATTTAACTTTTGTGCTTTTACAGTTCAAATCAATAGATTAAAATTTGAGATGCAGCCATTTTTATTCCACATCCAATGTCCATCTGTACATCAAATACTTTTCCGTTGTGGAAGGTTGTCTGAGGTAATTAGCTGTTGTTGGAGTATTCATTTGGAAATGAAAATTAAAGGAATAATCTATATCACGGGAAATTTTTACTTTCAGCAGTAACTGTATTGGAACATTTGATACTGGTTCTCTATTATCTAGATGTTAAGGTTTTTATGAGATTTATGTCTGTTTTTAAAATTTGAGTCAGAGTATTGCAGTTTTTTTTATATTCACTTGAACTTAAATATAGGGAATCATATTTTATAGTTTCAAGAATTCTTTTAATAGATTTCGATCAGAAATCCTGTCTTGCTAATAAATTTGCTTCTAGCTAGCTTGTAACTCAGTTACAGATTTTTTTTGTTTTAAACTGCAAGTAAACAATAGGATAAGTATATGTAAAATAATGATAATCCATTTCTTCATGATTAAGAACGAGCATTAGCGAGTACTTATCATTAAGAAAGGGATTATCATTCTCATGCAAACTTATAATATTGTAAAGTGCTCAAAGCTCAAATGATAGCTTCATTTGTTTTCAAGAATTAATATCATTGTCAATACAATGTTTATGATTAATGCCTGTTTTTTGTAAGACATTTATTGATTCGTTTTAGTGAATTTTTTGAAATTATAATCAATTGCGGTTTAGACATTATATAAATCAACAGTAAGATGAAACTGTAGGAATTGTATGAGTTTCCTAATTGTGAGTATGAATGTAAATCATTATTTATTTTAGTGAGGAATTATCTGTTTGTTTATTTACAGTTCAAATCAATAAATTCAAAATTTGAGATACAACTAAATTTTATTCAACAGCCAATATTGTAGTCCAGCTTTTCACCTTAAATCCTACTTTATTCTGTTAGGAACTTAACTAAAATTAAATTTTCAAATAAAATGCTTTTTATACATATTTAAAAGTAACATAAAATTCATGCATTTTTCTTAATGTATCATAATATTTGAAATTACTATTCTTATCACCAGTGGATCCAGTTATCTGAGTTTTGGAAAACGTATTAGCTAAAGATTTAGGTTATATTAGAATTTGAAAAAAAATTCATTTAATTGCACTGCTTTGACCACAAATATTTGATATTGTTTATTTTTTTAGTATTTTTTAAGTTATTAATATACTTATAATAACATAAATGATACCTATTTCACTGCATTTTTTTTTTATTTTCTTGTTTTTTAGTTCAACTTTTAGTCAGTCTAAATCACTAATACTTTCAAGCTGCGTCAATGTGCTTCGGGGCATTTGTAACGCATTTATAGAAACTCTTTGTTTTGAACTGTAAGTAGGCATAAGTCTAATTTTTCAATAGTATATTTAAAAACCTTTAAGGTGAAAATGGTTTGAATATTAATGTTGTGAAAACCCGATAATTAATTGTATATATAATGTATAAAACTTTGAAACCACGATAAATCTTGGATTATGCAGATCAATTTACTCTGCGTCAAATTTTCGCGGTATTTTTATCTGCCGCAAAAATAGCGAAAGTTAAACACACGCGAACAAACAACGTTGTACTGTATATTTACACTTTGACGTAATACACAACAATAAAATTGAGAATGGAAATGGGGAATGTGTCAAAGAGACAACAACCCGACCAAATAAAAAAACAACAGCAGAAGGTCACCAACAGGTCTTCAATGTAGCGAGAAATTCCCGCACCCGGAGGCGTCTTTCAGCTGGCCCCTAAACAAATATATACTAGTTCAGTGATAATGAACGCCATACTAATTTCCAAATTGTACACAAGAAACTAAAATTAAAATAATACAGGACTAACAAAGGCCAGAGGCTCCTGACTTGGGACAGGCGCAAAAATGCGGCGGGGTTAAACATGTTTGTGAGATCTCAACCCTCCCCCTATACCTCTAACCAATGTAGAAAAGTAAACGCATAACAATACGCACATTAAAATTCAGTTCAAGAGAAGTCCGAGTCTGATGTCAGAAGAAACTTATCTTGTCTAACTATGATCGGAGTTCACGCGATTCCCTCTCATTTTATTTCTTTAAACAGTTTTTATGAGTTTTGAAAAAGTTGATAATTAACTGTTGTTTTAACTAAATGAGGGAAATTCCCTGCAGTAGAAAGCATTCTTCTTTCTTGTGTTGGGCCTCAGTTGCTGATAAGTTGTCTAAGTATTTTATCTACATTATAACTAGCCTGTCAACGATGAGGATGTGAGCCCGAACCCCGCACGTTACAGGTGCGTTCTACTCTTATCTTTGTTTGAGATGGATTGCAAGTTTTCCTGCCGTAGGTCGATGATTCTTTCCGAAAGAAAAAGATGAATTTACAACAGTTACGTAGAATTTGACAAATGTAGATAAACATATATTTGAAGCCAAGAATACTCACCAAGCCAAAACTCATGCTGAAGGTCACCAAAGCCATTTTCATACTCAACCCAGTTCCTATGAAAATTTTCTTTTCCATCTATTCTTCTTTGAATAACCTGTAAGTATTTATCTTTATAACTAGACATTAAATTAATATATTTTATGTGGTTAAGAAACAATTAAAAGCTTGGCTCTGAAACTTTATTTTCGTGTTATGTAATGACAAAAATTTTGTAGATTAGTCGTCATTGGTTTAACTTTATAAAAATAAGGAGATGTGATAAGATTGCCAATGAGACAACTATCCTCCAAAGTTCAAATGAAGTGGGTGTAAGCAATAAGAGGCAACCGTACGGCCTTCAACAACGAGAAAAACCCAAACCGTATAGTCGGATATTTAAGGCCCCGACATGAAACATATGAAACAATTCAATTCAGAAAACTAATGAATGGCCTTATTTATAACCAAACAATTTACGAAAAAACAAATATGACAGACATGAACCAACGACAACCACTGAACTACAGGTATTGCCGGTATTGTTATAGCACGTTTATGTTGAAACTCTATAAAACATGTTAAATTACCTTCACATTCCAAATGGATTAAAATTCTTGAAAAGAACGTTCCTTGAGTTAATACCATAAAAATTAATTTTGACATGAAATATGATTAAGGAGAATTATGACACATAGAGAATTTCATATAGCTTTTTCGATATCACATCCGTATCAACCCGAGACACCAAAATAATCCCAAGAGCTCTGCAATAGTATATACCTATAGTAGATGTTTTAGCGTGAGTTGTGACCCGACGTAATGCAGATTATGGGTTTGATAAAGCCTTTGCAATCGTGAATGATATCAATGACGTGACGTCATACAGACTAAAGGTTTAATAAAGACTTTGCAACTGTGGATGGCTGATACAGCACGATCGTCATTGATTGTATTAAACATACAATTTCTTTGTTTTTACAGCTAAGAAAATAATGAATATTCAACTCATAAAAATTATGCTAATTCCATTGATAAATGAACATGTAAATATAATTTACGTATGTACAGTTTAGTTCAAAAGTGTCACTTGTGTATCCATATGATGTCTTAAACACGTCAACATTGACCTTAAATATGGTGATTTAACTCATCGTGAGTTGACAAAATACATATCATCAAAGCCTTTTCCAAAAAATATATTGAACATATTCACATATTTGCAAAACACATCACGAAAATTGATTAAGTTAGACACGGTGATATGGATATAGCATGTCCCAGCAAGTAGCAGATACATATTAACATGATAAATGTTGCACACACAGAAAATAACATGAAATTCCAGGGCTTTCATTTTCAATTATGATATCTTTGATACAGGACTGTGGCCTTCAAAAAAGCTATGGTTCTGACTGGTTAAATATAAATCATCATCCTGATTTAGTTTGCCGTTATGGAATATATGAGATATGCACTCTTCATTTAACCACAATTTACTTATTTTTTTGTTTACGGCACCAGTGAAAGCAACACATCAGCAGATTCATACTTATCATGAACAAGAAAACGGATGTAACTTGTATACAAACATTTCGTACACCTCCAGTGGTTGGGGGGGGGGGGGGGCGAATTCATCCAAGATATTGGATTTGGTCATGATACTCAATCTATAGTTTTATGTTTAGTTTTTCTAATACTGTTGTTTGTCTTTCATTTTGTATTCTTTTGCACTTTGTATAAATTATTCGGTCGCTTACTTCTTCCTTCGGCTTATTTTTGATTGTATAAGCATGTGAAATTCACTGAATGGAAATATTTCAATTCTCAGAAAGTAATTGATAACAGTTTTAAAAATGTTAGCATTATTACTGTTTTCACAACAGTTGGGGAAGATAGCTAATAATATTCCGACATGACAAAGTTTCAAATCATTGTTGCAACATTTGTGCATATTTTGTATTTCTTATCTGATGTATATTTTACCGTCCAGCCACCGTTTGTCATGTTGCAAAACACTTCTAGTCCCCCATTATACTTAAGCTTCGACAGATATATTGTATATAGTCCACTGCTGTATTCGTATTCTCTCAATTTGGTACAATCTTCTACACGAATCTCTAAAATGTAAAAATTATATGCTAACCCTATTCTTTACTCGAAAAAAAAGATAGATAAATATTTTCGTAGATGAAATCTTGTTTCATAAGTATCAGGATATATGCTCTTCAAAAATAGAAACACAACGTACATTTTTTTTCTTCTTAAAAATACTACTTTTTATTTACATGTAGATACGTAAAAGAACGAAATCAGAACATGATCATTGTACAATTTAAATGTCCGATATTATAATGTTAATACCTTTACGGCTCGGCATATGAAAAACTCCACATAGAAGGCGTATGGAAAAACGAGTACAAATCTACGAGTGAATCATGGCTTATTTGTAAGCAATATATTGGGTATAAAAGATAGCTAAGCGTTCGACTAAATGCAGTCACTAAATTGGTTCATGCGGCTGTGTGGCATGCCAAGGTTTATAACTGCATCCCGGTGTATCGTCATTGAGTGTTTTTATACCAACAAATCATGGAATGCAGTTGTTACGTTTAACAGAGCCCGATTTGTTGACTCTGGTAACGGTACCAACAGACCGGGTTAACAGCTAACTTAGAATCACAACAGCAGATTCATTAAGCTTTGAAACAAAAACAACAATTGAAAATACATAGCCTGACCTCACAACAATTAATGCTCTAAATGGTTTTCATTTATGCTTAGATTCCATTAACAGCTGAACAGATTTGCGAAATTCCTATAACATAATATGACTAGAAGAGATGCAGAGTAAACAGCAATTCAAAAGCAAAAGAGCAAAAAACGGAACAAATGTGTCTTAGTTTTCTACCGCAGAAGATGATTCGGACTTTGCCGCTTAACTCACCTAGTCAATACCAACCAATTGACATCTCTTTAATCACCGACGAATATATTTGATGACGAAATCCCTGATGTTAACAGTAAACATGAATTTTGTAGCAAATTGATATAAAGGGTTTCACAAACACAGACTGGTTTGTGTCAACAGTTTGAAGGCAACAGTGGTTTACCGATGTTAAAATTGGTAATCCATTTTCAATATTCATGTACAACAAAAGTGGAACAACCTGTGGTAATCGCATAACGAATCGATAGGCTAAGTAGCCCCTGATATGATCCATACCTCGCCGTGCCTACCAGATCCAATTTTGGAGGTTTCGATAGGGCATAAGACAAAATAGGTTATTATAAGGATAGCTCATACTCGAAAATACGTAAATGAATTCAATCAAACGCGAATATGAGTGTCGAAAAAGGACAACATTCCCCGCTCACTCTTTCATAATTTCATGTTCAATGAACAATAAAATCGGGATAAAACCTTAATTTGGTTTGGATTTAAAAAAAAAAAGTTAATTTCATAGTAAAAAGTAAAATCACAAAAATACTGAACTCAGAGGAAAATCAATTTGGAAAGTCCATAATCACATGGCAAAATCAAAAAACAAAACGCATCAAAAACGAATGGACAAGAACTGTCATATTCCTGACTTGGTACAGGCATTTTCAAATGTAGAAAATGGTGGATTAAACCTGGTTCTATAGCGCTAACCCTCTCACTTTAATAACAGTCTCATCAAATTCCGTTACATTTACATGATGCGTTAAATAAACAGTCACAATCAATAAAATAGTCAAAATATGGGAACATCAGTCATCATCGTATAACAATTTAACAGGACACAACAACATCTACTATCTACGAACACATGGATTGATTTGAGTGTCTGACGTCAGAAAAATTATATACGTCACATAAATTTGTCGTTCAATGTGCATACAATAGTTATCAAAAGTACCTGGATTATAAACAATTTTAAATTTTACATAGGCAATGAGCGCAGACAGGGTTAAAAAATCAAAAGTATGTAAGAATAAATTACAGAAATCGAACTAGTCCAAAAGTTATACATAGACTTTATGAGAATCCAAAACTTTTAAAAGGAACAATTTAACAGGACACAAAAACCTATCCACGAACACATGGATCTACTTGAGTGTCCGACGTCAGAAAAATTATATACGTCACATAAATTTGTCGTTCAATGTGCATACAAACAGTTTTAAAATTTACATAGGCAATGTACGCATACAGGGTTAAAAAATCAAAAGTATGTAAGAATAAATTACAGAAATAGACCGAGATTCAAACTAGTCCAAAAATTATACATAGAATAAACACGTTTCTAAGATTCAAATTGATGTGACCACACCTTCAAGGTAAGCTTCTCTAATCCAAAACTGTTTCATGATACATTTGTACTAGAAGGATAACTATCAGACCAACAGAGGCCGGTCAGACACACAGATTTGAAAACGTTATGCCCCTTACTATTGTAGAGGAGACAATCACATTTTGAACTGTTTCCAATCGCTTGTATATATATTCATTTTACCTTGATAATCTTTGATGCAAACCATTCTTCCATCTTTTAAGCTTTCACAAACTTCACCAGATTTACAGGGATTTCCAAGACATGTGTCATACATAGGATCCTGATATTGAAAAGAATATTATTAACTTTATTAAAGGAGATAACTTGATATTGTATTAAATATCAACAGCATGTCATATATATTTTTTAAAATCAAACAATAAAAAATTAAATAATATGAATAGTATGTGATAATTGTATAATACCCACATTTATCGTATTCGGAAAAGTTATAGCCGACTTAACCTATCGATCGAATATTTCAAGTTTAATTTTGCATTATTAAGACAATACAAGAATGTAGCTCTTTTAGAAAGAAATATAAATAATGATAAAAAGGACTTTTTAGCATAATTTTTGAAAATAAACGCCTATTTTAGTGTCAAAATATTAGAATAATTTCCAGTTCTTTTGATAAATTTCGGACATATTTTCGATTTTGCAATGACACTTAATAATAAATATCACGTTACATTGGATATTACTATATGTAAAGTCATATGAAACCTCAAATTAGAAAAAAAATTATGCATATGTTTTTATAACTTAATGGATAGTTTTCATTATAAAACTTATGAACATATACTTTTTTCTGAAGAAAATTCTCTAATTTGTCCACATTTAGAAGAAGTTTACTATTTTTTAATTGCTTGCTTCCAGGAAACAATTCGTCGACATATTTTCCGTATGCAAAGTGACCTTAGCGTGACCCTTCTGTCATTAGAATAAACAATTATCTGATTGTACATGTTAAACACGTGCTTAATATCCATGCGTCTTTGTTGATTGTTTTCTATAAGGTGACAAACGGTAAACTACGGCTTCAAAACACGACAATTAAGTAGTTGCCATTTTTCCACCTCATAACAGACAGAGAGAAAAACAATTGACGATTATACGATATATTTGCGAAAAAAATGATAAAATCGTGTACAGAAGACTAAGTTTCTGATATATACATGCATTGGTTCAAGAATTGGATAAACATTATTTTTTACCAGTCACTCGTTTCATATGACTTTAAGAAACTATTGAAAAGAATAAGTGTTCTAATTACCTCAGGCAAAGTTGACCTTATATGAATTTTGCTATTTTAAGTTCTCTTTTGATTTTATAACTCTTCAAGGGTTTTAATTTTATACATCCTTTTACTTTTTGTTATTATTCATTAATGTTTCATTAATATCTTTATATTTGGTAAACGAATATGCATTGAAATTTCATGTTAAAGTAAAGAACCTTCATATGATTTACTTCTGATATTAACGTGCAATACCATATGTTTCATTCATTTCAGAACAAAAATAAAATAATAGTATATCAAAGTTTGATCTGAAAAGGGGAAATATTTTGAGAAGAGGTGAAATAATTTTGTATAAACCTACTGCATTTGAGCTTTCAAAAAGAACATAATCGGCTCTTGTATGTGATGGAGTTTAAATAATTTTATTTCAAATTAAAGTATTTATTTTTGGACTCTAAGGAAAGGGAAATGTATTACTGACCTGTTCTTTCATAACTTTACTACCTTGTCTGTAAATTTCGGTTTTATTGTTGCGAATTCTAACTTAAACGTTTGTACATGTATTATGAAAACTTGTATGGCTTTTTTTATGCAAAGTTCCAAGTTTCTAAAAATGCCAGCAAAAACATACAAAGTAATATATAGTTGGACCAATCGGATTTATTATCATACAGATAAAAAAAAGAGTTTTACAATAATAACTGTGGTGATTGGGTTTTTTTTCTTTTCTTAAACCGCATTCATACACAAAATTGGTAGGTGCACTGCAACAATAGATTGGATATAAAACTAATGCATATAACCATTTAATTGCATACAGTTATAATTAGGTACAGACACTTAACAACCTTATTTCATCAAGCCTCTTAGACATGAAAAGACCGTAGATACATCTAAAGGCAAAACTTTTAAATTGTACTTTCTGCAATTCTTTTGAGTCGTAGTCATTGTTTGTATACTGTTATTTACTTTTAGCCTTTAGTGGTTTTGTGTGAACCAGAAATGCACGAATATTTGATAATCATTACCCAAAGGACTTTCAGACGAAATGAAAATATATGCATATCCTTACATGGAATTACAGTCATGGCCGGGTAGGTCACACAAGCGGCCAGGTCCGCCAATAAAGCACCTAAATACTGCACAATTAACAGTCACAATATAAACAAAAGAACGGCAAGGTCCGAAAAAATAATTATCTATCTAATATTTGAACAATATGTTTGCAGTACATCAGAAATCAATCTGCTTTCATTCTTAAAGAAATCGATTTCCCTGCAGAACCATCTTTAAAAAATATTGTAACTTAATATATACATTTATACACAAGGAAGCTTTTAAACCAAGAGTTCGAAGTGGTGATGTTGAAATCATCCCTTCGATAATTTTACGGACGCCATGACGAGTTGGTTGACTGTTATAGAATATCCGTGTCACAGATGATAACGGATATGTTCCTAATGTGGTAACTACAACCCGTCCCCTTTTCTCGAATGTGACCTACCGAATTAAACTAATTACCGAATTTGTAAAATGATGAGCAACACGACAGGTGCCACATGTGTAGCAGGATCTGCTTACCCTCCCGGACCACCTGAGATCACCCCAGTTTTTTGGGGGGTTCGTGTTGCTCAGTCTTTAGTTTTCTATGTTTTGTTTTGAGTACTACTGTTGTCTGTTGTCTGTTGGTCTTTTTCTTTTTTTAGCCTTGGTATTGTCAGTTTATTTTTCGACTTATGAGTTTGAATTTCCCTCTGGTATCTTTCGCCCCTCTTTTATATAAAAACGTTGAAATATACCTTGGAAAAGAAAATCGAAATATTTTAAAGGAACATGGACGTTTTGCATTGTTACTGTTTGCATATCGGTACATGCCTTAATGTTTCCATCATGTATTAAATTAAAATCACATTCAGTCCGACACAGACCAATCATCAAGTTAAAAACATTTACTATACGGATCCTCCGTAGCATTCAAAGTTTTTGGTGTCAGTTCTTTAAAAAAAACTTTAAAAACTCCACAGTTAACCAATTCAACTTCTGAAACTTACTACCAACTTAAGATATGTGAGCCATGTTTGGTTGTCAGTGAAAATTTCAACAATTTCTCCTTACAATGATCCAAAAATCACTGTCTTACACTTCCTGTACGTGGAAATTTTGAGCTTCTTTTCATGTGTCGTCACCTAATGCGCTATTTAAACAGGAAAATGCACATTGAAGCCAGCACCCGCACATGAACTGTAATTAACATTGTTAACATCTCTGATAGTCTCTGAATTGGTGTAAATACACAAATAGGCAACGTTTGAAGGGGAGAATACTAAAACTTCGTTGACTACATAATGTAAATGTCTTTTCACTCATTTACATATATTGCCAAGTGCTGGTGAAAGTGCAAAGATTTTACCACTTATCGCTGCAACTTTCCTCAAGGTCATATTACTAGTGTTTTAACACTTAAAGGAAATAAAATGAAAATATTCTATATTTTCTTTTCGGGTAAGCTTTAAATACCATGGTCAAAATTGCATACAACGTGAATCTACCCTTTAGCTGTTATGTGACTCTTAAAATTGTTTTTTTTTCGTAATATGACATAAACTGACAGACAATACATCGGTCAATACTTCTTGAGACACTTTAAGACACACTTCTTTTGGTACTTTCAAACTCGAGTCCCTGATTTTAATATTCTGAAATATTGAATTCTTTACAAAGCCAAAATTGTACTACAGGGCATATCATTTATGTAAAAATATATCAATCTGAGCTCAGCCTTGATGCTTGATTCAAATTCACTAATTTTTCATACGAGTCCTTACGGATCGCAAACTCGTAGTCAACCGCAAGCAATCGTAAATAACTCGCTGGTATATGTAAATAATTCATCACGACTCGCAACATGTCGCAGACACTCTTATGGATTCGTGAAAAGAGGCAAATGTTTTGATCAAAATCTTCTTACGAATATCCATGGATTCAATTTTCCGTATGCCGCTCGTAACAACACGCAACCATTCGTAATCTGCTCACAAGAATCCGTAATTGACTCGTAACTAAAAAAAAATACCGATTTGTTAACGGATTATTTACGGATTAATAAGAGTGCTTACGTGTTGCTTACAATTTCATTCGGGGTATTATTACGATGGCTATATGGATTGTAACGAGTTATTACGATCACTTTACGTGTAGTTGATCTAGTCCTTACGATTTGGGGAAAGGTGTAAAAGCTTCAAAATTGTATGATTTGTAAATACTCGTAACTACTCATTTATTTAAACACGTAAACAAGTCGTAAATAACACGTAAACTCTACGTTGAATAGTAAAATTCCATTATATTCTCGTAAAAAGCTCGTAAAATGTCAGTAAGTTGCTCGTAGTTATCCGTGACAACTGGTTACAAATCGTAGAGTTTTGCCGTAAGTAAATAGTTATAACTCTTAAAAACCTTTAAACAACCGTAAACATTAAAGAACCAATACTGCAATATCTATATTGCATTACTTAAATAACGAGGTCCAATTTGTTAGCCGACATGACGTAAAAACATCGAATCATAGAATTTAACTTTAGATATAACTGATGTTATATTTGTTATTCTTATCGGATTTGTCTAATGATTAGTTCGTTTCTATGTGTGTTACATTTTAATGTTGTGTCGTTGTTCTCCTCTTATATTTAATGCGTTTCCCTCAGATTTAGTTTGTTACCCCGATTTTGTTTTTTGTCCATCGATTTACGAGTTTTGAACAGCGGTATACTACTATTGCCTTTATTTATATAGGAAAATTATGTTGATTAAAAATTTCACCATTCCTGGCCCTTTTGTTTGCCACATAATCAATATTACTAATAATTTACAAGTTTCGCGTCGAATCCGATACCGATACCAAAAGTATATGTCACCTGTTACTTAATCTGTACGTTCCGTCTCTGTCAGGCGCACTAACAAATGATGTGGTAACTTAAATTACACTTTACAAATCTTTATAGCCCGTGAAAAACACAAAGTCTTGATAATAAGTTTCGAATGATATATAATATAGCCGTGTGTAAGGTGGGTGCACCTAATATTTCCTTTAAGGGTGTAAGATCCTCTATTTAAAAATAACAAGCTTTTTAAAAGACTGTTATAAAAAGATAGTATAAAAATAACAGAACTTAAAAAGCAAAATGAAAAGTCCGTTCTCTTGTTTTTGAGATATACTCATTTGAAAAAAATGCGGGAAAAGATTCTCTCTAGATTTTTCGTACATTTAACATTTGCTCTTTTTTTCTGTCAAAATCTATGAAAAAATAACAATGATGTCATAAGTTTTTTTCAAAAATTCATTTTTTAACTATATGTATAACATTATGAAAAAAAGTAGGGGTTAGCGGGCAAAATTGTTACTGAAACTTCATGGATAAAACGATAGAATTCCGAATAGCTGAC
Organism: Mytilus trossulus; assembly: GCF_036588685.1. Lineage (NCBI taxonomy): Eukaryota > Metazoa > Mollusca > Bivalvia > Mytilida > Mytilidae > Mytilus > Mytilus trossulus. Next base: position 57,991,641 of record NC_086381.1, on the reverse strand, counting down.
AAACAAATCATAAACATCTTTATGTATGAGTTTTAAAATTAACAAAATCAATTCCACATCAACAATAGCACATTATACATTTTAAAAATCTTGGCTTCTTTAAAACAGTCATTAGAAGTAAGGGCAGAAGTTTTTAATTTTTTTCCATGTGTTCATTTCTTATAGAATTACTATTTCCTTGCTATATTATGTTTGTTTTTGTGATTGTTTTTTTTTCTCCACAAAGTAATTATGTTTATATGACAATAAAGATATTAAGTTGGCTCGGGACTATTCGACTGCGCATAATTTCACGCATGCACACGAAAAGTTTGTGTTGTAAATTCACTATTTTTTTTGAATTATTGATTAAATAAAAATGTTAAATTATAGTACTATTGTCCCTTACAAATTATTATCGTTATTGTGTGTATCTGTGAAAGACTCAAAATGACATTTCACCCAATTTCACCATTTTCCCGCCAAAATTTTGGTTTAAGGCCAAATATTTTTTTTTCTTTATCGGTGACCTATGTTTTTTATTTGCTCATTCTTTGAAGCAAGATGTCAGCTTTTTATATTACAGTTTTGGACCAAGTGTTATAGAACGTTTTTTTGATATTTCGATAAAAATACTTCGCGTCGACACCTCCATTTTCCCTATCATTCTATTGGAAAAAGGTCCCTTTTACATACCTCTTTAAGGTGGCTCGTGGGTACAAAAATTTTAGCCAAAAAATAAACCTTTATTTTTTCATTACACATTTTATTTATTACACTATTAGTTGTTACTTTATGATACGGTACAAAAAACAACCCCAAAAAATTATTTGGTTTTGCCCCAGATGACTTTAAAAATTGAAAAAGCTTCAAATTATCTCCCTTTGGTGCAAAAATGCCATTTTTGGGCCTTAAATTTTAAAATCTTTTTTAACTCATCGGTGACCTATATTTTTTATTATTGTTTTCAAATAAGCTGTACATAAACTAAATAATTGTAAAATTTAAGCGATTTCTTATATTAGGTTATTTTTTTATTTCGATATTTCCTCTTTTTCTCCTATTAGTTCAACAGAAAAAAAGTACTTTAACAAAAATGTATGCTTCTTCCAGAGGCAGATTTTTGGCTTAAATGAACGGTGACCCCATTTTTTAATTTCATTTTCCTTTTAAGTATATGATAAAGTTCATTTATGAAAAAATATAGCCAAATCCTATATTAGGAAAAACAATCATTTATACCCAGGAGCCCCCTTAAAAGTAATATTTTGACTTAAATGGTCCGGAACCCCCTATTTTTTTCGACCAATTTGATTCATTCCCTATAAAGATTAAGATAACAAAAAATACGGCACTTCTGATAGAAACTTCGAAAAGGCACTAGAGCGACTTTAATTCTTTTATGGTGTATTTTTTTCAAAACAAAAGAAAGAGGTGTATTAATAACTTATAGATGATTAACCAGTATAGGTAGAACTAGATTTACTTAAAGTGTAAAAGCTAATCAAAGATATCAGGCTTATAACTTGGTGTACTTTTTCGGTGCTTTAAAAAAATTATAAATATTATGCAAATTTTCATTTGTTAAGCTTTATAATTTTATGATTTAAAGCTTTGTAAACAAAATACGTAATCGTTATGGTAGCAAATTTATTATAAATAGATGATGTTTAATCTAAATTTGTTTCTGAAAACGTTTCCTTGAATATTTATATATATTATAAGTTGAACATTGTCAAAATTAATATCACATTCATTTGACTTACGGCCATTCCACAAAACATGACATTTTATATTATAGTTCCAGAAAAGTCTATAGACTACAATTACAAAATCAGCCATTTATGTAACATGTTGGTGGAACTTTCATAATCCTTCCAAAAATTGATATCTAAATATTTTGTTATAAATAAATCATTGGTAGATTATGTTTTTAATAGACTTGAAAATAAGCACCTTAATATATTGTGTTAAGGGTACCTCCTTAATTCTACCAGAAATCCGTCAATTACCACAGTTAAACAATAAAATGATGCACTGTTAGCAGGAAGGGGTAATATCAAAAACAAAATTCACATACAATATAATGAAATTATAACTTCATAAGTGTTTCTCGTTTCTCGTTTTTACTATAGATTAGACCGTTGGTTTTCCCGTTTGAATGGTTTTCAACTAGTAATTTTTGGGGCCCTTTATAGCTTACTGTGCGGTGTGAGCCAAGGGTCCATGTTGAAGACCGTACTTTGACCTATAATGGTGTACTTTTATAAATTTGTGACTTGGATGGAAAGTTGTCTCATTGACACTCATACGACATCTTCTTATATCTGTTAATTTGAAATTCGATTTTACATTCTTAGCTTTAATAAGAAAGAAAAAAATTAAATAGCAGGTGATAGTTACACATAACATAGAAAGACTCTCACAGATTTTCTTTCTCAAGTTTACTAATGCTGTTGCAAGGATAGCATTTGACAGTAAATGAATTAAGTTTACTAAAGACATGAAAGATGGATAAAAATAACGCTTACCCCTCTATAATGATTAACATCAACATAAACAAATCCAACCTCGTTGTTAAAGTGTTCGACAAAACCAGGTTTAGGTTTGTTGTTCAGTTCACAACGTAATATATGTCTGTTATAGTTGTAAGAATTACATCTAGGTCTCCGGATACATTTGTCGAAACAGGTTATCGGGGAAATGTTATTAAATGTACGAATTGTATATCCTGTGAGCCTAGTGTTCATCCTGTCTGGATTCATAATCCAAATTCCGGATTTGCATTCAGCAGAAGCTATTACTAGCAAGTTAGCCAATGGTAGCAACAAGTGTCCAAGACTTAATATCATGTTGATAGTAGCGTTGGAAATCAAATGATACTTTTAAATGGATTAAATGATGCTTTATAACAAAATATGCATTCTAGTATATATAAATAGGATATTGTTCGTTATACGTGTTATACATTGGCTGAAAAATTCGAATATTGGATTCACAATCATCCAATCGAAAAGCATAGCTCTTTCGCTGTAATTGTAATAAGATAAATGTAGATTGTAAATCAGATCCTGAGTGGTTATAAAATCCGTAACAATATCCGTCTTCACATTGATGACAGTCAATTCATTTAATTTATTTGTTCAATCTTTCCTTTTTTGAAAATTAGAATGACGTAGTCCAACAAAATATATATTCTTACTGGCAAAATCAACAGCTCTAACACATCAAACGAATGGAAAACAACTGTCATATTCCTGATCTGGTACAGAATTTCTTTTTTGTAGAAAATGTTAAATTTCACCTGGTGTTTTTAGCCAGCTCCACTTCTTACGTGTTTGACAGTCGCATACGTTGTGAAGGGGGAGACTCAATCCAAATTTTTGAAGATGCAAAGGTGAATAATATAAATTGTGATCGAAAAAATACACGAAATGAAATAGTCGACAGTGAAAATGGTAAAAAATAATCATAATATAACAATTCCAAAAATACAAAAATTAGCAATAACACCTAGATTGGAAGTCTGGTTGTCCAAATCTGTAAGTTTTATTCTTGTCCTCTAATGTTAACCGTGCTTGGCAAGATATAGACAGCGAAACGGTATCATTTAAAACACTAGCTGACTCTTGTTGAAATTTTAGCGAATCTGTTCGTGTAAATTTGGTAGTGAGATGTTATTACAGCCAATGGCCCAATACCCCGATGGTTACCAAAATTACGTCCATTATGGCATGGAAATACAGATATAATTTAAAATTATCGTCATTAAGATTACGAAATCCTTTTAAAAAATATATTTTCCTTCGGATCTAACTTTCATCCCTTGTCCGGTTTTGACTTTGGTAATTATGTTTTATCAACTCTGCAACCTCTGATTGATATATGTACATTGTTTGTCACATGACAAACTGGAAAGATACAGACAGGTTGGTTTCATAATGAAAATTAATTGGCAGTTAATTATATTTGGATTAATCACGAATTCAAAAATACGCCATGAACCGATATAAATTCGAGTTATAGTAAAGATGAAAATGGTGACACCACAATTCTGACAAATGATCGTACTGTTGTGACTGCTTCTATATATTTTGTTGGAGCCTGCTTGTTACGTTTTTACTATCTATGAAAAAGTAAATTAAAATTGTTTTTGTATTAATGGTTGATTAATAATCAAGCTTTCCTTAAGCTCATGTTGCCACTCTTTCACCTCAAAAGTATCAATCTTGCTTTGATTGTCATGCTTTATATATTGTTAAAGTCATAAGAAAACTCAAATTAAAAAGCAATAATGTATATGGTTTTTTTTATAACTCAATGGATAGTTTTCATTATAAAACTTATGTGCATATACCTTTTTCTGAAGATTTTTTTTAATTTGTTCATATTTAGAAGAAGTTTACTTTATTGTAATTGCTTCCTTCCAGGAAGTAATTCCTGACATTTGTTCCGTATGCAAAGTGACCTCAATGTGACCCATCTCATAAAAATCTGGTGATCGCAATACGCATGGATAAACTATTATCTGATTGTACATGTTAAACACGTGCACAATATCCATGTTTTTTGTTGATTGTTGACAAACAGGTGACAATCGTTAAACCTCGGCTTCAAAACACGAACTATAATTACCTGCCATATTTTCACAACAACACTGACCGATTGAAAAAAAAAATTGACGATTATACTAAATTTATGCGAAAAAAATGATAACATCATGCACAGAAGACTAAGTTTATGATGTTTGCTTGCATTGGTTGAAGAACTGGAATAACATTAATTTTCACCAGGGACTCGTTTCATATGACTTTAACATAGCTTATAATTGTTTTTGTAATATGTTTTGACAATGTATTTTAAAAGGACCAAGATTGTATATCACTTTTTGTTATTTTTTTTTATTCTGCAAATGATAATACATCATGCGAAACTAAACAGAAACCTAATATATTCATGAGATATGCATTAATAACTGTTTATAAAAACAAAATTAAAAATGAAATAAAACCGCTATAACAAAAAAATACGTGTTAACATAATGATAAAAGGTATACACCGATTAAACAAAGTGAAGTGTTTTCAATTTTTTATTCGAATGAACTTTATGTAGAATTTGGAACACACTAGTTGTTATAAGTATCATGAAGTCCCGGAAAATAAGTATGTATCGTATGGTTTAAAAAACCTTGACACGGCGTACAGTTGATAAGTTCCGTTTTGGATTAGTTTACTCTAATAGTTATCAAAGGTACTCGGATTATAATTTAGTATGCCAGACGCGCGTTTCGTCTACTTAAGTCTCATCAGTGACGCTCAAATCAAAATATGTATAAAGCCAAACATGTACAAAGTTGAAGAGCATTGAGGATCCAAAATTCCAAAAAGTTGTGCCAAAATCATTCTTTTGTATCCCCAAATGGACTTTTCGTATTTTAATAATTTGATATACCTTCAAGATGCAAAATAAAGGCCGATGTCCATGGGACTATCAAAATGCTGAATTCAGAACACATACACAGAGATCGATACATTTTTTTATAATATGCGAACTGACAGAACAGGTAAGTATAATTCTAAACTCATAAAAGGTGACACTCTGCAGGACTTTGTTAATTTCGTAGCTTCAGACGTGAGTTTGATCGGCAGAAGTATATCTATTTTTAAATATTTCTTTCTGGCATTTGAAAAATTAATGTCTTTTCCGTTTAATCGTATTATAGATGGTGTTATTACAGAGGGGGGATCTAAAAATGCTACCCTAAGCTCCATACTTCAAGCGCAAAAATCATTTACAGCCATGTCATTTGCAATTTAATTGGTCTCTTGAGAATAGTTGTTGCATTGGTAATTATGCACAATCCACTCATATGTACATCGATCAGTGGTGTATTGTCGAATAGAATCGATGACTATTATGAACAGCTAAAACTTCCTTATAAAGTTTTCAAATATTCATGACAACTTCATTGTTTCAGACAACTGCAAAACGGAGAATTTTGCACATTAACAAGTGCACTTTAAATTTTTACATAAAAAAAATGTCAAATGACGCAGGTTGCATAAAGCAATAATATTACATTGGTTGCAATGAATTACCGTAATTTCCCAGTGACATACAAACCGATACTTTTATATGTGGAATAAAGCCGGATAATTCAGTCATTCGATATCATACAACAATAGGTGTTGTCTAGACGTTGTCGATGAAGTCACATCAAAACAAATTGTGAACAATACGATCCGTTAGACTACTCTTTCTTTATATTGATTAATCTGTAATTTTATGAAACAAATAGTTTTTGTTTTTATTTTGGTGTTTAAAGATAAAAGAGGGACGAAAGATACCAAAGGGACAGTCAAACTCATAAATCTAAAACAAACTGACAACGCCAAGGCTAAAAAAGAAAAACAGAAAAACAATTGTACACACGACACAACATAAAAAACTAAAGAATAAACAACACGAACCCCAATAAAAACTAGGGGTGATCTCAGGTGCTCCGGAAGGGTAAGCAGATCCTGCTCCACATGTGGCACCCGTCGTGTTGCTTATGTGATAATGTTCAAACGCGGCAGAAGATACAAAATACCCAAACAAAAAGTGTATTACGCTTTGATATTATTTAGGTAAATTAATAATAATACATTACTGACGACTTTTGATATGGATATGCCGTTAACAAAAAGATTGAATCAGAAAGAAGTCAAAATATATGATGGGGAGGAAAGGGGTAAGGGAGACAGGGAGAAAGGGGAGAGAAGAAAGGTGAGGAAGGCTGGGAGAAAGGAGAAAAAGTTGGACAAAAGAGAAAAAATAAAATATCTCTCCTTTTAAAAAATTATCTAATATTTCAAGAAAAAAATTCTCAAAAGGAAATGTTTTATTATAATGTGAGAAAGGAGAACGGGAGTAGGAGAAAGGAGAAGAGGATGGGAGAAGGGAAAAGGGTACCCCATGTCCCCCCCCCCCCATATATAAGCTAAATAACTTTAGATAAATCAAGTTCGGAAAAAATGAATATGACCTCAAAATGAAAACATATATATTTTGGTATTCTATTTCACACTGAATACTAGTAATACAAACAAATTCTAAAATAGCTCATAATAAAATGTAAACCAAAAGGATTTAGGGATGTTCTCATAACAATAGCTTCACAATGTAACATACATTATAACTATTGGTATGATTCGTAAATTCAACATATGCTAAACATCGGTGTCAGATTCAAGTTTCGTCTAACTTGAACCAAGCAATGGAACCCTCATCAATATTTTACCAAATGAAATAATATCGTTAACACAATATCGTTTGGTGGTTTTTTTACGAAAATAAAGAATACATTATCGCATTAAATGACGCACCAAATTTTACAACATACAACGTGCTGTCATTTTTAATGTTAATTAATAAATTTCTTCTGAAATTACCACTTGAAAAAGAACAAAGCAACAAACAAGTAAAGGCATGGACACAATGTAATAGACCACTACTAAGTAATGTCCTTCACCCGAAAAATTTGTCAATTATGCGCGCCTTTATGACGTCATTTTTCAGATATAGGGGATCGATTCGTGCAATATAGCATCAGATTTTTTCGACCGGTCCTACAACATGAAAAGGAAGTGACTATGTCCCTAAACGCACATATAATGTTCACTAAATCCAAAGTTTTTGATGGAAATGCAACGGACTCGAGAGTCGAAACTGGTCTATTAAATGAACATCATTTATATTAGTGTTGTAAAGCTTGGTGTAATCTCATCAGATGACAAAAAAGTATGTTACTTATGGTCTGGTGATATTGCATCAATATTTTCAAATCATTTGGTATGGTTTGTAAATTCAACATATGTTGAACATCGGTGTCAGATTCAAGTCTCGTCTAATTTGAACCAAGCAATGGAGCCCTCATCAATATTTTACCACTTTGATCATTTAAAATAATATATTGCAGTTGTTTCGTTTCAGAAAAAAATGATAGTTAAATACTTTTGTTTGTAGATAGATGTTTTGTGTTGTGTTAAATTGTTCCTTTTAAAATTGATACACGATGATGACTGCTGTACCCATATTTTGACTATTTATTTATTATGTCTGTTTAGTTCACGCATCATTGTAAATATAACGGAATTTGATGCGACTGTCAACCAAGTAAGAAGATTAGCGCTATCAAACAAGGTTTAATTCACCATTTTCTACATTTGAAAACCTAGAGCGCTTAGATTCTTATTAGAATCGAAATAAATATTTGGGGCTTGAATATATCGTGATTTTACCACGGGTTGTCCCTTTATGCCGATATTTTAACCCTCGCTATCGCTCAATGTAACATATTTGTTATAAAGGACCAACCCGTGGTAAGATCACGATATATGCAAGCCCCAATGAATTATTTCATAATTATAACATAATCGAGTGCACCTAATCTACTTAGAATCGACGCCAAATTGAAAAATCTAATAAACATTTTTTTAACGTTTCAAATATTATTTTTGAGCTGTTTCGTTTAAAGAATATAAATGATAGTTATATACTTAGGTTGTATCTTTTATCAAAGAGTTGTGAAGGGAAACAACATGAACAAACCTCTCTCTAAAATGATACGAATTTATAAATTCAAGCTTTCGTATTCGGCAATGGAAGAAGATTTACAGGAATGTTCTGAAAGGCCACGATGATCATGCTTCGAAAGTGATATGATAGTTATACAAAGTATTTGTTACTTTAAACCCTATGAGAATATATCGTTTTTGCATCAAGCTCTGTAGTAACAAACAATGGAACTCATGAATACCTTACGAATGAAATTATGCTGGTATCACAATAGCATTTGTTGATTTAGTCACTGAATCATTTATCTGCAAAATTTGTTAAATACCACATGCTGTCATTGTGGTTAATAACGTATGAGATAACCATTTGAAATGGCACACATCGAACAAAACGTACGTATATGCTACCATGGGAACATTGTCGTTATAAATGAAATAACATGTATTGTGATGTTGATCTGGGTTCTCATTTGAAACTACAACAAAACAACTTAAATCTAGTCTGGTGATTAAGCATCACTGTTTAGTTCGTGCTTTTTTTTTTATAAGGAGACAAATATAATAAAGGCCAATAGTGATGGTTTTAATTATAACGTTTAGATATCCGGCATACTGTAAACCAACTTATTTTTGCGGAACTTAATTTCGCGTTTTACCCTTTCCTGACAACTTCGCGGCTATTTAATTTCGCGATTTTCTGATTTTCTTGATGAAGTTTAATAAGGAAAGATCCAAGGTTTACATATTCGCGACGATTTATATTCGCATTATTTTTCTACTCGCGAAAGTCGCGAAAATAAGTTAGTTTACAGTATATGATGTATTTATGTCAAATTGTTATTCAAGGTCAATTACCGATTGTTTAGGACATGTTGTCTTATCTAAAGATCTTAACCAGTGCATCATTTTTGTTATATATATAGTTGTCCCTAGTTTCTGTAAACATACAAAATGGGTGAAAACCGCCATTCAAGGGCTTCTGCCATTTGTTTACCTTTGGTCTTGCCCTCTTTTTTAGGTTAAAGTTTCTCTTCATTAACAATATTTTCCGCTAATAATGGGTAAACTCATAACAACTATCAGGAATCAACAGATGATTTAGTTATTTTACAGTAAATCCCTATTTCATTCTTCTGTAAGCCAAAGCCATCAAAGTCGTCTTGCCCAAAAAATATGATGCATGGTAAAATCTCTGACAGAAGAAAACTTAGTTGTATTCTGGTGTTGAGATTTTGACTCTAATGTGTTGTAATGAGTAATACTAACCGAGAAATATGCTACATGGTAATATCTCTGTCAAAAGAAAACATTGATGTATCGTTGATAGTTGAATGGCCTACACTCGGAAACAGATTTTTTAGCAGATCTACATTCTATAAATGTCTTCTTCCGTGCAATATCTTTCTTTAATCGTTAAAGTTATTACAACGAAACTAAATAGAGACAGGATATCTCATTTTGTTCAAATTATGACTAGTATTTCAAGTGAATACTTGTATTTGACTTACATTGCATTTTTTACATCGATCTGTGACTGTTGACAAATAATATTCACCTTTATACATGTATTGGTTATCAAAAAATGTCTTTGTTACCGACAGAATACGACTTAAGTTTGATAAAAAGATAAACGAAAACAGGTCAAGGCTTACAATCATTAGCTACGGGGATATGTGGATATTGTCATTTACTAGTAACTAAATTATCTATCTGAAAATTATTTTTATACTGTAAATAGTGTTTTATACATGTTTCAGCTAATTATGAATCTGCTTTCCTTTGTTCTAAGTTTTCTAACTGTTTATTCTAACGGATTTTTATTGGAAGGTAGAACACAACCAACTCCAAATACTGTTTCTACAATGACCGATCAACACTATGAAATGGTCATGGATTTGTTAATGGAAGAAAGACGAGATAGGCGTAGCCAAGACAAAATGATTACAGAGTTAAAACAAGAACTGTTAAAAACACAACAGGCGGTGACACAAAAGTATCTTCAAGGCAATCAAGACAATGCAACAAAGCAATTTAAGATTTGTACGGATTTAGTAAACGATACCGTAGCATTGAACAGATCATTAGTTTTGATGGTACAAGAATTAAATTATATGAAACAGGTAAACACTCAATTAAAACATAATTACGATTTCCTTTTGGAGCGAGCAGACCAACTGCAGAAAAACAATACTCTCTTAGTCGATAAAGTCCAGCAAGTTAAAACGCGGGTGGATTATGTTATGCAATTAAAAACAATAGCAGACTTGCAAAACGTGAACAACGCGTTAAACGAAACAATCCATCTTGCATTGGAAATTCAAAAAACAAATGGGAAATTGCTATCGCTTGAAAATAGCGCGGAAGCTAGAAAGCAAGATTTCTTTGCTCTCCTTAGTAAAGCAGAATTTACTGAAAGATCCCTAAAAAATACAACGATGCTGTTTGATCAAAGATGGAAATATCTGACTGATAGAGGTAAGGATTCGTCACATTATGACGTATGATAGAAGAATCAACATTACGTTTGAAAAATGATTGGGTCATCGTCCTTGGTTGAGGTGTATAATGTGAAATTTCTGATAATTTGCAACATACTATAATTATGCTCAATGATACCATTTCTTTTCTCAAATTTCCTGAATTATGATATAATCAAATGCGATCATTTATCGCCGATCATAACTTTTGATGAAGGTAAAATATCAATTTTAAATCAGAATAAAAACTTGTACAAGTGTAGGTTCAAGACATACGACACAGTTTCGATCCAATGATTATTTTTTTACGAAAATTTGCATGCAAGATGTTTTTCACCTAATCAGTTCAAATATGTTTGCCAAATTTTTAATTTATTATTTGGATGAAAATCTTTTTTGCATAAATATGCTATTATTATGTACAACAATTCTTTGAAAATAATTAATATATACCAAAATTGTATGATTTTGGGAAAAACTAAATTTTTTGGCGATATATTCATCAAATTTAAAAACAAAAAATCATCGTTGACCAAAACAGACGTCAAAACTGCATCTTTACCCGATATGTCACAGTTTGATGTCGCGAACATAATATTTTACATTAGCAAGAGCGTTTTGTTATTATTGTAGAAATCACATATGCCCGTTGCCGAAGATAAAATGCACATTGGCGTAACGTTTAAAAGTCGTCATTGACCCAACAAACAGACAATGAAAATGCAGCAATATCGTCTTATGATGCTTGATAAGACAATAAACTTAACGCAGATTTTCATATCACATCCAGTGTAGTGTTATACGAGAGTTGTCCATTCATGAAGTAAAAATTGGATAAAAAAACTTATAAAGATATATATATATAATGATGTGATACATAAAGAAAGACTATTATAAGAAAGGTGCAATTCGTTAAGATAAAAACAAAAATATATTTAATATACTAGTAACCATTTAAAAACAGACTCTCTCTATCTCTCTCTATATAATTGATATTCTCTATTGCAGTAATTTTATCCGCAACAATACAAGATGAACATGCTGAAAGTTATCAAGTGATGCAAGTGATATTATTTCCTGATGTATTTGTGGCATATGGAATTACAGATATCACATCATTTCAAAAGTTTGGAATTTTCAAATGTGAAGTCAGTGGGGTGTATCATATTCGTTGAGTGTTATTGGAACCACGCCCGAATCTGGCTTTCGTATATATAAGAATGATGTAATGATAGCGGATGCATTTTCATCAGTTGCAAACGGCTATGATACAAGCACGACTAATGTCGTAGGCATACTTGATGTTAATGACACAATATCTGTTAAATCCCGATACAAAATGGGAGTATACGGATCCAGGGAATCTAACGTCTTAATCATACAAATACATTAAGCATTCGTTTATGATGTATAAGAATATAATTTTATCTTTTCCTTCACGAATTCGGCTTTACTGTTTTCATTTGCATATCCAACTATCTCGGTCATCACGTGACTTTTACACATAAGGTGTATATAATTAATGGCCAATTGAACGGGGTACATATATCAAACGGTCATAACTTCTTTGTTATATTGTGTGTTTTACTTACCAACCCCGCGTTTTACAGTATACAAATTTTTACAATCAAATCAGTTAAGATATATGTTTTCGTGCTTCGGAATAAGTTTGAAATTTGAGGTGACATAACCACACAGACTCCGTTGACTTCTTCGTTAAAGCTCGATAAAATTGCAATGGGATCTTTTTGAATAATCAATTTTCTAAACTTTTTAATTGTTACTTATGTAACGTGTAACCAGTCCAGGCGTTAATATCCCAAACGTCAGTTCCAGTCAATACTTGAATCCAAGTTGTTCACAAACAATACTGCAATACTAAAAACTACATCTACATGCACAATGAACTAGAATATACACACTGACTACAATAGACAAATATGTATACAACTATAATACAATAGAACAGCCTGTCCTCAAGATGGGACGATGTGTCACTCGAGGTGTCACTTAAAGGCAGTATGGCTGGTACAGCTTGTTCTCCGAATGATACAGTCTGTTACTACTAGACAGTGCAGCCTGATACAAGTTGTCCTCCTAGTGGTACAGTCTGTCACTACCAGACAATGCGACCTGGTACAACTTGTCCTCCGAGTGGGACAGTCTGTCACTACCGGACAGTGCGGGCTGGTACAGCCTGTTCTCCGGGTGGGACAGTCTGCTATGTCAATCCTGTCAACGTGTACGCCCACTTTGTACCCAGTACAAAGAGTCCTCTATATATCAAGGCCCTTCTAGCACTTAATATATCCGACGTACGCTCGGTTGAAGGATGACAGCTCATCGACAGCCAACCGACAGCCCCGAGTGCCGTTTCCCACTCTCTTATATACCCGTGGTCGATACCATTATTTACTTGATAGGGATGTTCTCTAAATGTTAACCCTTACGGAGCATAGCGAGTTCCTTACGATCACCCCTTTGACTTTCGATCCGGTCATTAATTTCCCCGCCAAACGTCTAAATCTGCCTAACTCTTTCTATAGTGTAAACCATGCATTTCTACACTAAGATTCTACTCAACTGTAACTTTAAGGATGTACACCTCTGAGGAGCCAAAAATTTCTAGAATTAAACTTTTTTTCTTAATCTGATTTTTGGGTTTATAAGACTATAACAAAATAATTGGTGAAGAAAAAATCATATGGTGGTGCACTTCTTTTTTTGCTACAGACCTTTGAAAATGTCCAATTTTGATGATTTTCCCATTTTTTATCGATTTTTAGCTATTTTTGGGCCTTAATCGTGAAAAAAATCACAGTTTCACAATTAAACTTTTTTCCATACTTTCTTTTTTAAAGAAGAAATGAACCAATCTGAATAAATATTACTTACATAAACTATAGGTAGGTGTTAATACAAGAAAGTTTTATCATATTTTGACGCTTTTTTGTGTACAATTTACCATGCTGTCAATTTTGTATTCTTGTGATTTTTCTCAGTTTTGATAACAAAATGCATATAATTTCAACTTTTTTGTTATAAATGATTGAAAAAAAACATATCTAAGAAATTTGAAAAGACCAAAATGATATGGGATGTACATGATTCTTGTAAAGTCATTTTTTGTATCCCTCACCTATTTTCTCAAAATTTTTGCTAAAAATACTGACTTGACTGGTCGTAAAATTTGAAAAACTGGATTACTCAAAAACCATTCATTGTAAATACACAATTTTTTCGCAGGTTAATGTTTGATTTTTTAAAAATTCATTGGCATTTTCCACTTCTATCACATGTTTCAGCTGGAAATAATTCAAGAACGAGATTTCAACGGGACTGAAAACTCAGAAGAATGCATCCTTAACGACTTATAAACATTACACTTATATCCTCCCAACCCTTAATAAGATCGACAACATATTCATATAAATGAAATCGAAAACCATATCAGTTAAGGTATCAAATTTTTGCTTCAATTATTTGTACGATTGTTTATGAAATCCTTTCATGATAATATTTTATATTAACAAAATAAAACCTTGAATGGATGGTAAATAAAGGCAACAGTAGTATACCGCTGTTCAAAACTCGTAAATGAAGTCGATGGACGAAAAACAAAACAAACTAAAACTATGGGAAGCGCATCAAATATAAAAGGAGAACAACGACTCAACATTTAGGCCGTGTTCACATTGACCTAAATTCGGTGTTGTGTTAGTGTAACTCACACGTAAACTAAACACAATTGCTTTCCCATTGATAAAACTCAATGTTTACATGTAGTTTAAATCATGTTTTACCTACACACAGTCGATAGTCAATGTAGGCCTTGTGTAGGTTAAGTGTACACAAAACTAAGCATTTAGGACATTAGTTTTATCGTGTATATATGTAAGGAGGAAACTATTTTTGAGTAAAATTGCTATTTTTGATAATTATTAGTTGTCTAAATTTTACAGAGGTTTTTTTGTTAAAAAAAATTAACGTACTTTATCATCCCCTAATCAAGACTCAAAGCAGCATCATTACCGAACCCATAAGGCAGTAATCAATTGATTTTCCGGGGGGGGGGGGGGGGGCTATTATAGTTGAGTATAAAACATAAAGGCAAGGGGGTGGGGGTGGTGAGCTATAGATTTTGTTTTGGAAACAACAAATGTTTCCAGTTTTTTGGCCCTGAAAAAAATATTGTTTGTTTCACCCTCAGCTGCCACTATATATAATGCTAAAATTGATTTCGACTTGTCACCAAAATTTGTCCTGAAAAAATCAATAGTTCACGCCCCCTCCCCCTCTACAAAAAATGAAGTAAATAGTTGCTGCCTAATTCATTTGAAAAGGTCTTCCCGAATCGACTTGACGTACACAGAAATATTCGCCAATGGTCTTTACTCAAAAACGATTCACGTATAAATGCATGACTACAAAAAGTGTGAGGTAAATGATATGTTTGTCTAGTATCTCAGATCCGTTAAATAACACGTAAAATAAATTAAAAAAAACGTTACCATATTCCTTTACCAAATACTCCTTGGAGAAGAAATACCATTTGAAACGAACAGAAAAGATAAAAATGAAGTGATCCCTAATATCTCAATCCTTTTTTTTCGGCTGTAAGCACGCTGTTGCAGCTAACGTTTTCTAATGCGTTATCGAGACATCTCTAGTATATTCAAACTACTGCAAATTATAAAAATTGCTTTCATAAAGTAGCAACCACTTAACTTAAAAAAAGGGGGAGTGTTATTTTTTTTTATCCGAGTCAGATTTTTTTTCGCGCGTACGTTTTTATTCCTTTTTTTTCGATGCTGATGATGAAATACTTTTTTTCAATATTTAACACTATAATGTATGGGGAAACTCTTGATTCAGAATAATTTTTTTATCATCTGTATGACCATTTTTTTTTTTATCAAATTGGGGATCGGAATATTTCCATTCCTATCCACACCCCTCCCCTTTTGAAGTCAAATGGTTGTTACCTTACCGCTAGAAAAAAAATTCAAAAATTTTGAATTCAGTTCTACGTAATGAACATTTAAATGACATATAGTTTACAAGTGGGAACAAATCTTATGTACAGGTAGCTAAACACGGTGTATTGGTGTGAACAAATGTAATGTGAAACCAGTGTACACTACACTAAACTAATTGTAAACATGTTTACTCTACATGGCGTTTGGTGTGAACACGGCCTAAGATGTAACATACACAGAAACAGACTAAACATTAGACAAAATCCGATGATTTGTGGTAACAATTATAGATGAAATATCTTTATATATATTTTTTTTAATCATCACACGGGAAACCAGTACATTTTATATAATCCTAATTAAACCAGTCACATGCAGAGTTATCGTACGTAGTTATGACATGAATAGTTGCATAATTATGAAGTATTATGGTGTCATTGGTTTATTAGGTAGGATTTCACATTAATGATATGTTTACTTTTAAACACAGTCATGAATCCACAAATAAGTTATTAATAAAGTTTTGTAAGAACTTTAACTATTAAAGATTTTAATTGTATAGCCTGGTGATCACCAAAGTCTAAATTATGATATTTTAATCATCAACAATACTACACAGCTATATCAAATATCATTCGATTCAAAAATATGTGTACTTTGATTTCAATTTTCAATTTTATTTGAGATTACATTGGTATGGTTCATGGTTTTTTTCAGAAATCAAGATAAAAAGTCACATAACGCGTAAAAGAACCCACTAAGAAAAATCAAAACCGAAAATCGCTAATTAAATGACAAAATCAAAAGCTCAAACGAATTGATACCAACTGTCATATTCCTAGCATTGAACAGAACATTATATTAGAGCCAATTGTGTCCGCCTGTATCCCCTCATTTCTAGAAGTTTAATACTGAAATAGCACTGTGTCCACCTGTAGCCAGCAGATTTTATAAGTTTTATATAGAAATTGCGTTGTGTCCACTTGCGTCCCCCATAATAAGAAGCTTTATATAGGAATAGCACTGGGACCAGCTGTGTCCGTTTGTATCCCCTTATTTCATAAAGTTTTATATAGAAATACGTTGTGTCTATTTGTGTCCGCCTGTATCCCCTTATTTCTAGAAGTTTTACACTGAAATAGCACTGTGTCAAGCTGTGTCCACCTGTAGCCAGCAGAATTTATAAGTTTTATATAGAAATTGCGTTGTGTCCACTTGTGTCCGCCTGGGTCCCCTCATTTCTAGAAGTTTTATATTGAAAAGGCATTGTGACCAGCTGTGTCCACCTGTAGCCAGCAGATTTTATAAGTTTTATACAGAAATTGCGTTGTGTCCACTTGTGTCCGCCTGTGTCCACCATATTAAGAAGTTTTACATAGAAATTGCGTTGTGTCCACTTGTGTTCGCCTGGGTCCCCTCATTTCTAGAAGTTTTAATTGAAAAAGCACTGTGTCCAGCTGTGGCCAGCAGATTTTATAAGTTTTATATAGAAATTGCGTTGTGTCCACTTGTGTCCGCCTGTGTCCCCGATATTAAGAAGTTTTATATAGGAATAGCACTGTGTCCAGCTGTGTCCACCTGTAGCCAGTAGATTTTTTAAGTTTTATATAGAAATTGCGTTGTGTCCACTTGTGTCCGCCTGTATAGTCAGTAGGTTTTTTTTATGTTTTATATAGAAGTAAACTTGTGTCCAGTTGTGTCCGCCTAAATCACAAGTTTTATATAACACTGGGCTTCTGTAACTACTATAATAGACATCGATTGTTTATCTGTTTATATAGTTACATACATACGTGTCCATGTATCCCCTGACACAAAATGCAAGCTAACTATATTTTGCACCGAAAATAGGACATAACTAATCCATATACTCCCATATTGTTTGACTTAACGCATTGTTCATCCTTTGCAAGTTTGCTCTTATTTTTTAGTTGTAGAACATAATTTAACCTCTTTTTATATTTTCTGCTCGCTATCGACTAAGAGAGTATTATTTTTCTGTAGTTGGTCAGCTCGGTCCTGAAGTAAATTGTTATCATGTTTTGATTGAGTGTTCACTCGTTTCGTGGAATCAAATGCTTGTGCCATAAACATAATGTTCTAGAATAATATCAAACTTGCAAAGGATGAACCATGCGTGAAGTCAAACAATATGGGAGTATACGGATACAGGGAATCTTACATCGCAGTCATACAAATTCATTTAAAAGTATTCTAATATGGTATACTAGAAAATACTTTTATCTTTTTGCCTGATGAATGTAGCTAAACTTTTTCCATCAAAGTTTCTGAATATAATGAAATGAAAACCACAAATAAAAACTTTCTAATAGTGTTTAAAAGAAATTTGATTTAAAGAGGGTTGAGATCTCACAAATCATAATTAAAACATAATATATATATATAGCGTTTTACTTACATAGTCGGGTTGATGCCAATGCTGGTGGAGATTTATTTCCCCGAGGGTATCACAAGCCCAGTAGTCAGCACTTTTTTGTGCTGTCAAGAACTGTCATTGATGTGGTTAGATTTATTTATTTACTGTTTACAAATTTTTGAAATACTAAGGCTTTTCTACCTCAGGCATAGATTACCTTAGCTGTATTTGGCAAAACTTTTAGGAATTTTGGTCCTCAATGCTTTTCAACTTAGTACTTTGTTTGGCCTTTTTAACTTTTTTTGATTTGAGCGTCACTGATGAGTCTTTTGAAGACGAAACGCGTGTCTGGCGTATATACTAAATTTAGTCCTGGTATCTATGATGAGTTTATTTGACATATTTCCCATTTCCATTATCAATTTTATTGGTATATCAAAGAACCCTAATTATTCATTTTGTTGTAAAAATCAAATCGATTTTAATTTCAACCCATTTGAATACTGGGCCCAAAATTAAAAATCTCCATGTATGGTCAGATTCAGCGCGCGTCTGGCGTATTAAATTATAATCCTGGTACCTTTGATAACTGTTTACACCACTGGGTCGATGCCACTGCTGGTTGACGTTTCGTCCCCGAGGGTATCACCAGCCCAGTAGTCAGTACTTCGGTGTTGACATGAATATCAATTATATGGTCATTTTTATAAATTTTCTGTTTACAAAACTTTGAATTTTTCGAAACGCGCGTCTGGCGTATTAAATTATAATCCTGGTACCTTTGATAACTGCTGTCAGCATATCAAAGAACCGAACAAGTTCATTTTTTATGGACTCTTTTAACCTCAACTTCGAGTAGTGTCCAATCTAAAATATGAATACACTGTTAGATTTGTGATATTAAAGAACCCAAAGAATTCAAGATTTTGAAATAAACTGCATTGTAAATGGTAAAAAAATAAGTATAAAGTATTGTTTTTGGTCCCTTAAACATAATCTGTTAGGACCATCAACCCTGAAATATATTCCAACCCTATTTTCGGTATCAAACAATGTAGTGTAATTTAATTCTTAAGAGATCCATAGACAGCTGATACTCAAGTTATAGTCCTGAAACCAGACAGTTCTAGTTTTTGCCCTAAATTCCAAATAGGTTTGCATGCACCATAACCCCTAAACCAATCAAAAGCTTCCTTTAGAGGTATGGAACCCTGGAGGTCATAGAGATCCTGTCAGATCAGTACACTTGTACAAAAGTTCTTGTCCTCAAACAAACAAAAAATGCTTTATTTTTGGACCCTTCTTACTTAACAGGTAGGACATCACCAAAAATCAATCCTAACCTTCCTTTTTTGGCGGTCCTACTAAAATGCGCCCGGGAGCGCCCGGGTGAAGAAAAAGCGCCCGGAGAAGAAAATATAGCGCCCGGGGAACAGAAAAAGAGCCCGGGAGAAGAAAATAATAATATTTCATAACAATATTTTTTTTCCTTAAAAAATAACTAATCATTGCTTGTTTTGTCCTAAGTAATAAAAATGGGGATATGTACGATGCTACATCTAAAGTGTTGTTGTACTTTTACATTTTACATTTCAAAATTGTATTTAAGTAAGTAAATAAATATAAATAAGAGTATAAAGAAGAATCATGATTGCCGGTTATTAAAAATAATCGGTGCTTGAGGTCTATTATTTTCGAAACTGCATGTTGAAACATGTCTTTTGATGTCTTACATGTTATAAATCTGCCGCATAAACTGTGATCCATTAATATTATTATCAGTCTTTCGAAATAGTATTCATATAATATTGTTAAAATTGAAATATTCATACTTGTTTTTGTGCTTTATTACAAATGTCTATTGTCTGAATTTGCAAATTACTTGTCTAAAATTTAAAAAAAAATCAATGTCCATAACTTAACAAAGTTGTCTCATGCCAATAAAATATCTAAATATTTTCCCCGGGCGCTTTTTCTGTTCCCCGGGCGCTATATTTTCTTCTCCGGGCGCTTTTTATTTTCCCCGGGCGCTTTTTCTTCACCCGGGCGCTCCCGGGCGCATTTTAGTAGGACCCTTTTTTGGTGATGAAACTTTGTGATACAATTTCACTCATACACTTGTACTATTAAGTTATTGTCTAGAAATCAACTGTCCTCAGACAATGACTACGCTGACATAGCCATATGTTTTATATGTCTAAAACATGCCAGCTTGTCTTTCTTCCGAGACAAGGAGAGGTTAAGCTATTCAAAAATAGTTTCAAAACACATTTGACTTTATGCATGGAAGTCGCACCATGATGTAACCAATTATTTTAAAAGTAGAAAATGATGTGACAGCATGTTCTCTTAATGAAACACTGACTACATCAAAAGACTTCAGGTCTTTACAACTTATGGTGTTAGAAAAAATCAACCAATCGCTTATAATTCTGGTACTTTTGATAACTATTATGTCAAATATGAACAAGCATTCTGTGAGTATTGCATGGCAATACCAGTTAGATAAAAACCGATAATTTCACTCTCTGACGTCATACAACAATAGGCTTTGTCAAGACGTCGATAACGTCGGATCAAAACAAATTGTGAATGCGTAGGAAAAACATATAGTTTCTTACATTTTCAACATTAATTTCATAAAAAAAAAAGCCATTAGTCAATGTAATAAAAAGTATAACTAATCACCGTATTTGAATATCAAAATTAGACAACTTGTGACCGAACGCCGCTATTGATTAAACTCGTGCTGCGCACTCGTTTAATCCATGCGTCGTTCGGTCACGCGTTGTCTTATTTTTGATATTCACATACGGCGATTAGTTATACTATAAATATTTTAGTGAACATTCTAGGTCAAAGGACCTCTGTTCAAAATCATTAGATCAGAACAAAATTCGGACGTGATCTTTTCATGATAAAACAACACGTCAAATATCAAATCAATATCTTCAAGCATGAAGAAAAAAAGTGTGGAAAACTGATTTGCCGCACTGTTGGATGGATGGATGGACAGACAGACAAACAGACAGATAGACGACTTCGTCGGTAGGGGACAAACACAGGCACTTGTCTCAGAAAATAAAAATTCATCTATACCTTTATGTTATATAAAGGTATAGAGGAAATATTATTTTTCTGAGACAGGTGCCTGTGGGGACAAAAAGGGAAATAACTCAATTGAGATGTCATTGGATCACGTCAGTATAACATAACCACACACTTTTAAAATTATGTTTAAGAATAAACGAACAAATTGGAACAACATTTTGTTGACATCTTTGACAGAGACAGAGAAATAAGATTATTAGAAAACAAGAGTGCACACGCTGAAATGTCTCGCCTTCTTTACTAATCATTGATATCATATTGATAGTCCCAAATATAAAGCTTTATTGCACATGACACATAAACTTAAAATTAACAAAGAAATCTAAACATTGACCAATGAACCATGAAAATGAGGTCAAGGTCAGATGAACCATGCCCGACAGACATGTACAGATAATAGTTCTTCCAGACAACAAAATAGTTGACCTATAGCTTATTGTTTTAAAAAAAATAGACCAATAAAAAAATGATAACACTGAGCAATGAACCGTGAAATGAGGTCAAGGTCAAATACAATCTGCACAATTGACAGATAGATCATAAAATATATCCACAAACACCACATATAGTTGACCTATTGCATATAGTATTAAAAAAAAGACCAAAATTCAAAAACTTTATTTTGACCACTGATACCATGAAAATGAGGTCAAAGGCCAGATGAACCCTGCCAGTTATACATGTACACCTTACAATCATTCCATACACCAAATATAGTAGACCTTTTGCATATAGTACAAGATAAAAAGACCAAAACTCAAAAACTTAACTATAACCACTGAACCATGAAAAACAGATCAAGGTCAGATGATACCTGCCAGATGGACATGTTTACCTTACAGTCCTTCCATACACCGAAAATACTAGACCTATTGCTTATAGTATCTGAGATATGGACTTGACCACCAAAACTTAACCTTGTTCACTGATCCATGAAATGAGGTCGAGGTCAAGTGAGGAACTTGCAGGGTACGCAGATACCAAATATAGTTATCCTATTACTTATCATTTTTTCATAAGAGAGAATTTAACATTACAAAAAATCTTAACTTTTTTTTCAAATAGTCACTGAACCATGAAAATGTGGTCAAGGACATTGGACATGTGACTGACGGAAACTTTGTAACATGAGGCATCTATATATACAAACAAAGTATGAAGAATCTAGGTCTTCCTCCTTCTAAAATATAAAGATTACTATCCTTACAGAGGTGGATCTAGGGGTGGGTGGGTCAGTTGTGGTATTGGGGGTTGGAACTCCCCTTTTTTTTTGGCGATCAATGCATTTGAATTGGGACAGTGGTTGGAACCACCCCTTCATCCTAGGTTGGGAACACCCCCCCCCCCCATTTTTTTTTATAAATGGCTGGATCCGCCGTTGCTCTATGTATAGCTTTCTGTTGCAGACTCTACAAAAAAGGATGCAGAAAGTTAACTCCTATCAATGAAAGTGTTCAGGTATGATATATATTATGTTTTTGTTGTTGTTGTTTTTTTAAATATTTTCAAAAATTTGATCTGGACACTAAATTTTGGTCATAAGTAAGTTTTTCTGAATTTCTTAAAATTCCATGAAGGTTGAAAAATTTATTTGGTCTAAAAAAACAAACTGAACTTAAATGTTGATGTCTCTAACAACAGACTCTAGGATCCCTATGTCTTGCTTTCACAACATAAATGTTTCAAACTTGCCAAAAAAAGTGTTTCAGGAGATAATTTTTTCAATAAAACTCATAGACTAACAGGGGGAGTCAAAAGGGAAACTAATTCAACATAAAACATTGATCTTAGCAACATCTTGCGAAACAAATTTCTACTGCAAGAAATCGGTTTAGCAGAGGAGAAAACAAGAAAAGTGTAAAGACTCAACAATAATCAAAAACAAATGGCCTCAAAAGAAAAGTGAAAAGATCTTATTAGCAATACTCTAATAAGATATATTTTTTCATTATTCATATATATCAAATACTATAAATAACTTAATTTTAATTTCAAAGTTGATTTAAATAAATTGTCTTTCTGTCTTTCATTCACCATCTGACAAGTCCATGAATTCTTTATCAAACTGCTCCACAGAAACCTGAAATATAGAGATAATTCTGTTCATTATGTCTATAAGATTAGTCATAATAAGAATATGTCCATAGTAGACAGATGTCCTACTCACACTATCATTTTATATGTTCACAGGCCTCTACAATAACTTTTTTTTCCAACTTGTCCTGTAGGACAAGTACATACCAAAATTTACCTGTCCGAATGAAATTGTTACTTGTCCAAAAAAAATTCTATTAAAAATAACCTTTTAACATTTTTAGTTGATTAAAGGAGCAAAACGAATTTAAACAATATATAACAAAATTAAATTGCATCACTGATTCGGATCAGTAAGACTGGTTTCCGAGAATAGTATACCTGTTAAAAATTACCTGACAAAGAAGCAGTTAAAAATTATCGATTGCAAGTAAACATGCTGTAGAAAAAGGCTTTGCATTTGAATAAACAGAATACAAAAACATGTCAAATTGATATTTGTTTTCTTGTTTTTTGTTTATAAAGACTTTGGTCATCAAAGTTGGATTAAATTTATTTTCTGCAGAATAATAATGTACTTGTCCCGTCGGGCAAGCTTGATACAGCTTTTACTTGTCCAACCTTTTTTCCCTCTGGTACAGAACAATCGGTCAAGCGTTATTGTAGAGGCCTAGTTCAGTGTACTGTGAACTTGGGATCAAGGCTCCATTTTTGCATCAAAAGTAGAAAGATCATAATAGGAAACATGTATACTATCATGACTATGTTTCAAGTTGATTGGACTTCAAATTCATCATTGGGGCATAAAAACTTGCCATGAATGGTCAGTATCAATTAAACACACAATTACTATAAATTATATTGTCATTCATGAGGTCAATTGACAGTGTAACAATTAATTTGGTACATGTAATTTTACTAAAAACTTAAATGTTCATCACTTTCTACAACATTTCTGCTCTTAAGACATAGACATATTCTGTTTCCATTTCTTAAATTTTAATATCATTAAGTGAACATGTACATGCAAGAACAGTAACATCAACCTACATGTAATTGACGAGTATCAGCGCAATAACCCAACTAAAGAGGGAACTAAATAGCAATTTTTCAAAAATGGCTATTGACTCAAAATCTATGCTAAAAAATGTCATCTAATAACATGAAAAAGGTATTCTTCATGTACATGATGTAACTAACTGTGTTTTGGATTTTCCTATTCACTGGCAAAAATTAGATTGGTTGCTACTTGTGTTCTGTTAATACTAATGTGTATACATTTGTTTGCACCTGTCCCAAGCTAGAAACCTGATGTTCAGTGGTTGTTGTTTGTTGATGTGGTTCATAATAGTTTCTTGTTACAACACTTGTATTCTCACTTGAATGGTTTAACACAGGTAATTTTTCGGTCCCTTTATAGCTTGTTATTTGGTGTTGAAGGCCACACTTTGACCTATAATGGTTTACTTTTACATGTTATGACTTCGATGTAGAGTTGTCTCATTGGCACAAATACCACATCTTCTTATATCTATATTCTCATTTAATGTATAATCTCTTAAATATAGCATGAAAAGAGTAGTACCAGACAATGATATGTTAACAATTGCTGTTTTAGTGTGAGCCAAGGCTCTGTGTTGAAATAATAGTTTAATTTTATAAATTGTTCTTTGGATACCACATCTTCCTATATCTATAGACAAAGTGATGCCCCTACTCCACTCTGTATTCAATGACTTTCTTTGATAAATTATTGTGTCTGGTAGACACAATTGATGTCCTGTCAGATGCAAAGTGCTATTTTTTTTTTTAAATATCGTGGCTGGGCTTCTAAAATATCGTATATGACTTTTTTTGGCTAAAAATACTTTTTGACACTAATGGTATGGACGGGAGGAAATCTTTGGTATTACAAAAAAGCATACAGTTAGACCAATCAAAATGTGTGAAATAGGACATATTACAAAATTGCAAATGTCAGTTGTTTGTAAAGTTTGCTTCCAAAATGTTGTATGAAAACTTGAAAATCGTTGTCGAATGGCTTTGGGAAAAAATAATTGTACATTTCTTTATTTCTGTGAAAATAATTTAAGTTCTTTGATAATCCAGAAATGTCAAAGTTTTTAAGTCACTGCTATTTACAAAAATGTTCATGTTCACATAAGACATTTTGGCAGCATGCATTTTGCCAAAATATTCAAAGCCTGTTTGTGAAATATTTTTTTCTTGAAAAATTTGTAATTTACAACATTTTAGAAGCCCAGGGACAATATAACATTTTACCACTTTTACCCCAATATGACAACGTTCAACTATCTCCCAAAAGAGCAAATTTTAACAAAAATCAAAACCCTGACCACTTGCACACCTTCTATTTAATATGTACATATAGCCAGCAAAGTGAAAACTTCCTAGCATTCAAACTGTCGGAGAAGTTATCTGGAAATGCTAAAATGCATACATCATGAACATGTAAATACTAGGAAAATTAACAGAAAAAAACTTATAAATTTTACCTTTCCCTTCTTGAGCTTTTTTAGCATTTTGAAATCTTGTTCCAAATCATCGTCATCATTATCCTCTTCAACTTCTACAGACTTTTCTAATTTCCTTTTCTTATTTTTTGTTTTTCCATCTTTTCTATCTTTCTTTTTGTCTTTCTGATTCTTCTTGTCTGACCATGCAACTGATCTTGGAGGTCGTGACTTTTGTTTTTTCTTTGAACTTTCTATGCCTTTGGCTATATTCTGCTTCCTTATTTTTTCTCTTGTTTTGTCCCTAATAAAAATAAAAATGGTGAAATAAATTTAAAAGTGCTTGTAAGCAAAGGGTTAAGACATGTAAGATAGTCTTATTTTTTATCAGTCATTTGTCAGTGGGTGATATAATTGTATAAAGTATTATTAAACATGTTAAAACATTGGTTATAGTTGATTCGACTAGAATTCTGAATAAAGGAAGATATCTCCAATTTATAAAGATGCCTTAAACAATGCATTACATCATTGATATACAGATCAGGGGCTGATCCAGCCATTTTAAAAAGGGTGGTTCCCAACCCAGAGTAAAGGGGGGTTCCAACTATATGCTCCCATTCAAATGCATTGATCGTCCAAAAAAAAGGGGGGGGGGGGGTCCATCCCCGAAACCCCCTCCCCCCCATTCCTCGATCCACCAATGCAGGTGCTGCTGGAATGTTGCTACTTAGAAATGGAAAGTTCACAATTGGAAAGCTGAATTCATGTCTTTTTCAAAAGTTATGTATTTTCTTGACAAGTACACTGTCATGACTGTATAACATCATTGTGTCACTTGAATATCTGAGCATATGAATAAAATTGATAATTTCAGGAAATTTTCAGGGATAGGATGTAAAAGATGTTATAATCAATGCACTATATTTTGTATATATATCTCAAAGGTAATTATATACCTTGGAAGACTTAGATGCAGTCAGTACCATCATGACCATATGGTTTTGATTGCATAAAATACAATCTGTACCCAATAAAATATGTAACAATTTTTCAACCTAGTATAATATTTTACAACTATAGGTAACCTTACGACCATGGTTTAACTCTGAATCTGTTAAAATTACCTAATTAAAAAAAAAAAGATGTAGTAAGATTGCCACTGAAACAACTCCCCACAAGAGACCAAAATGACACAGAAATTAACATTTATGGGTTGCCGTAACTGTAATCTTGTAACCTTATTTGCTTATAAAATATGTACAAGTATATATATATATATGTGTATGTGAGAAAAAATATCATCAAAAATAAAACATATTAAACATGTTAAATATTTACAGCTCCCCCAAAAAACACTCTTTAAATTGTCATTATTGAGCTTATTGACCAATTGTTAAAACATGTATGGCGTAGACTGAAAATGTAATGTAATATCGTGTATATATATACCTGTAAGGAATTTCAGATAACTCCACTTCAGTAGGTTGAAAATTTTCTAGAACTTTTCCCTTCAATTCAGGCATTTTAGGGATTTTCAAAAGTCCAAAACCTGTCGCTAATTTCCCAAAGTCCAATAATTTCACCCGAAAAATCATACTACACTCATGTTTAATGTATGACTGTACAAAAGACACATAAGCTCGAGCACCCTTTTCAAATATAGCTCTGTCTTTTAATGCCAAATTTTGCAATTTCGGTAAATAGTTATTTACATCGTCCTTCTTTATCAAAGGTCTTAAATACACTTTCTGATTTATTTCAATGAACTTCACATAAGTTTCCTCTGCTGGTAATAAGAAGACGAGAGCAGTTCCTATATTTCCGATTCTAGCAGTTCTTCCACATCGGTGAACGAACGATTCTGCCGACTTGGGAGGATCATACTGTATAACCCAGTTGACATCTGGAATATCTATTCCACGTGCCATAACGTCTGTACATATTAATAGTCCACTTTCTAATTTTCTGAATTTGTCCATAATCTTGTTTCTTTTTTGTTTCAGTTTACCATGGATACTCAAGACCTGGAAAAAAAATATGGCTATTGTTTTTTGTTTGAATTGTTTTATCATGTTGGTACCTTTCATAGCTGAAAATCAGTAAGGAGTAATCATGGTAATACTCATAAAAGTCCTGTTTAATAACTTACTTTAAAAAAAATTTGTATATATATATTCAACATATTCTTGACAAAGTAAATAAAAATTGTTATCATGACTATATCTGCACTGTCTATACTACATGTATCCAATGCCTATTTTGTATCATCATGACAGGCCCTTAGCCAGGAAATTTCAAGGGGGCGGTATCTTGACTTGCAAACTCAACTGTAACAGTCACAATTCAAACAGAACATTGACTTTAACAGTGCTGCTTTGTTTTTCAAAGGGGGGTTCATATGAACTCCCCCTGCAGGCTACGGGAATGACATGAATAAAAATATTTTTTGTTACAAGTACATAGTATATAATAATTATGTAACATTCAAATATCTCTTGTGTTAAAATAAGGCAACTTGCAAGTGTGACCTTTATAATAAGCTTAAAGCATATTGCAGCTTTATATTTGGGCCATTTAAAAAAAAATGAAGCTTTTTACTTTTTGTGGTATATTTTTATATTAGTTAAGTTTAGAATTATAACACAGGTGTTATAAAATGCAGGATAGTCAGGGCTAGCTTGCTGCAAAGTGTCATGAAGATATCTCAAACCACTGCAGAGAAATGTTTTAAAAACAGGTCTTTTTTGTCAGGAGTGTGACGCTTTTAGCGTGACATTTAAAAAAATAGAAATTTTCAAAGTAGTATTGAAAAAAGTGGATCGTTTTTATGCTATACTGAAATATTTCTGGTAGTTGCTACATTATTAGTCTTAAATATTTTGGTAATTTTGTTCAATAAAATTTTAAGATAAGTAAACACTGACCTTTAATGTGAAGGTATGTACAAAAAATAAAGTCTTTAAAAAAATGACACTTTTAAAACTAAAGCTTCCTTGTAACCATGTTTTAAGTCCAATAATGCCAGTATGGGAAATAAGTTTGTATTGGTATATAAGCTCTATAGTTAAGGGTATGTTGGTGCTCTAAATCACATATTTTATTGTTTTAATGGACACCAAAGAGAGGCACCCAAAAATGTCAGGTGTGTGACAACTGTCTTTAAACATCTACCAAAGAATACATAGGACTTAAATATGTTCTTCTTCTTTATTTTTTAGTAGTGGCTATTCCAAAGAAAAGAAAACAAATTATTACAACTGTGTTATACTTATATCATAGATGTGGGAGTGCATTATATATATATGTCAGGAGTGTGACGCTTTTTTTAAGGCTTTTTCTGTCAATTCATAATTTCACAAGGACAAGTTCAACAAGTTTCTTTGTGTTAAAAATGTTAAAACAAAGTTATATTCCTATCATTTACCTCTTAAATGTGTTATTTATCATGATTGTTTTGACACAATAAGTTTTAATTAGTCATTTTTCTATTTTTTGTGCACTGAGTAATGCAAATTTATCAAAGGAAATAAGTGTGTACAACTATAAAATCATATAGGAAAGTGTGGAAATGAATTTTGTACAAAATAGAACAATCATTTTGATTTAAAATGGTATATTTAAAGATGTTTCAAGGATTAACCATTCAGATGTAATTCATCACACTCCTGACATGAATTTAACAATTTAAGAAAAATATGAAAATTAGCTTTATTTTTAGAACAGATAGTTGAAAGACAGCTAGTAATTTAGAAACTTTTGGTAAATCTTAAAAAAATAAAACATTTAAGTCCTTTGTATTCTTTGGTAGATGTTTAAAGACAGTTGTCACACTCCTGACATTTTGGGGTGCCTCTCTTTGTTTTTTTTTTAAATGGTCCTAAAAAGAAAGTCCTGTTCTATGGGTAAAGATATCAGAAATTGAAATCAATGATTTAGCAATGTGTTTAGTGATTTTTTGTGAAAGTTTAAAGCATTTTTCAATCTTTATAAAATATGTCAGGAGTGTGACAAAATACTGAAAATAGAAGGCTTTTTCTACATACAATTACATTTAAACAGTACAATGAAATGACATTTTGTTTTTTGTAAATGATCACAAAAACTCAGGGCTTTCAAAGTTTACTATTGTAACTGAAATATATTAAGATTCTTTTTATTGGCACTAGTTACTATTATTTTTTTCAAATTAAGCTATTCAATTTGATTGTTATTATATGATTTAGCAGAAAAGATGGAAATTTTGGTTTTAAAATTTTCCTTTTTATATTGACTTTCATTTGGAAAAGGTCTGAGTAATGTTTTCTTGACTGTTTTATTACCAAACTTGTTTTTAAGTAGTAAGGTTTCTGTTAAATATTTTTGAGATGTATGCTATTAAAATTTAAGATTATTCAATGTGTCTGTTTCGTTCGGCCTGAAACTTTGGAATTATAAAATTTAAAGTATTGGTAATAGGGCAAGACAAAAAGAAATACAAAATATTAAGTTTGAAATTGGACCCCCCATGTCACACTTTTGCTTCTTTTTTTTAAAAATGGCCCATAGGTACCTGGTGATTTTTCAGGATAGCCTGCAAACACTTTGAGAAATATTCAACACCAGCACAGGTACTGAAAAACACCATTGCTTTTTCTTTCCGATGACACTGAATAAAGTTGACGAGTTGATTCAGTTTTTCATCACTGTCTACAATCATGTAATGATTTTGTAATGAAGATGGTGTCCGTTGATCTACAACATCTTCTGCAGACTTTTTCTCTTTCACGTTAATTCGTACAGGATTTCGAAGACCTGCCCTTATCAACTTTTCAACTTCGTCTGTTTGAGTTGCTGAGAATAAACCTGTTCTTCTCTGCTTTGGAAGATAACGTAATATTGTATTAATACTGGTTTCGAATCCCATATCAAGTAACATGTCAGCTTCATCAAGTACTAACACCTCAAGGGACTTAACTCTTCCGGCAAGATTGCATTGGTTAATATTCTTCTCTAGCATTGCTTCTAGCCTACCAGGTGTTGCTATAATTATGTGTCCTGAAAAAAGTTAGAATTAAATTAATAAGTTGCACAATAATCATGTGTTACACACTAATTATGTGATAATTGAAAAGTGGTTTTAACACTGTTCCAGGTTAGGGGGAGGGTTGGGATCCCGCTAACATGTTTAACCCCGCCACATTATTTGTGTATGTGCCTGTCCCAAGCCAGGAGCCTGTAATTCAGTGGTTGTCATTTGTTTATGTGTTAACTATTTGTTTTTAGTTCATTTGTTTACATAAATAAGGCCGTTAGTTTTCTCGTTTGAATTGTTTTACATCGTCTTATCAGGGCCTTTTATAGCTGACTATGCCGTATGGACTTGGCTCATTGTTGAAGGCTGTACGGTGACCTATAGTTGGTAATGTTTGTGTCATTTTGGTCTTTTGTGGATAGTTGTCTCATTGGCAATCATACCGCATCTTCTTATTTATATGGTGTATAAAACAAATGGGAGAACTCTTTCTTAAAAAATAATGTTCTGTTGTAAATTTCCCCAGACATTCCAGAGGGTTACTAAGTTATGAAAATACACACGACTCAGTCTTCATTACAGGACTCTTACAGAATGAGATTAACCCATAGATTCTAGCATTTAAACTTTCATTTTGCAAGATTGTCAGGGGATCAAGGAGAAAAAAAGTAAGACTCCACTGTTTATGTGAGATGATTTATGCAAATGACCCAATGTCAATATGAATACATTTATGTAATCTAACACCTCGTTCATTTACAATGCAAGGAATCTAACTGTCCGAGAGCTTCCAAATGTAATTGTGGTTAGCTACTAAATGCTTAATACCGATCTCCTATTAAGGAGATGGAAAATGCATAAATAATTGCAGATTTGCGTCTCGAGGTTGCAAAGTCTCTCGTATCATGACGTCAATTTGAAAATAAAAGCGAAAATGTCTGAATCAATGGGTCACTGTGAAAACTGTCAAAATATGAGAAATTAAAGGGTGGCAGGTAGATAAAATTTACATGAATGAAGAGATAAATGAAAACTGAGCAAATTGATATCCAATAGACAACTTTCGAGTTCGATGCAATTCCGTCAAAAACTCTAGTTTTAGTGAATGTCATTTGTGCATTTAGGGGCCTCGTCACTTCCATTCCAATGTAGAGCTAGTGGTTGGAAAACTATAACTCTATATTGTACGAATTAGTCGTCAGATTGAATTCTGAAAATTGACAATCGGCACTGCTGTCGTTAGGGAATTGTCCTGGGCAAATTTCCAAAAAAATGGTTCCTTGCATATATTGCAATATTTATCAGCCATGCTGATAATTTGATTGTATTATTTGATTTCAAATGATGTGGCCTGATGTGTAGAATATTCCTGCAAAATTTCTTAGGAAAATCTCAAGTATTAAAAAAGTTATGTTAAAAAAAGACGCCAAAATTGTCAGGAGTGCAACACTTTTTTGTGACATTTTGAAAAAATACTTTTTTTTCCAGACACAGCAAATTGTTTTATGGAGTGATATGCCATAAATTCTTATTTCTTTGAAAACTGTTATATCTTAGCAATGAATTTAGCTCAAAATGAAGCTTTTCCATTGAACCATATTGATACAGATGTGTTTTGAAAAAAAGTTGTGCCATGTCAGGAGTGCAACACGAAAATTAGTATTACTGAGGAATAGAATGAATTTTGAACAAATGACTCACACCTAAACATAAACAAAGGTCAATTCTGTGAAACAAATATGTCCTTTCTAGAATAAATAGTTTATTTACCTGATTATTGATATAAAAAATGTGTCAGAGTCAAGTAAATAAGGCCTCCCTATGAGTGTCAGGAGTGCAACTTTGAAGTTTAAAGACTCGCACTTAAAAAATGCAAAAGCAAATATATGGTTCTGCTTTATTTTTCAAAAGATACTATACTAGATACAAGATTGCACCCAAAGAGAAGTCTGATAGACAAGGAACTTTTCTTTTAGAACCATTTCTTTGATGTCAGGAGTGCAACACTTTTAAAATACCATTTTCTTGGACTTACATTTTAAGATAATTTCACCTACTAGTGACTTATATGCATCTAAACATGTTTTCTAATTATTTAGGTTACATGTTTGAGGTTTAATAAATTCTTAAAGGTAGGTTTCAAAGCAGGACTTAGATCCAAGAATTGTTTTTTGTCACAGACAAACATATTTTTATGCTTAATATTCATATAATTTTCAAATTATGGAAGGTAATTGTCTTAAACTTTGTCATTTGATTAGGAAATAACCATATTTCATTTTACAAGTTTTAGAATGGTTTCATGTAACACTTATTAAATTATTTTAATTGATATAACAAACTATTAATTGTGTTGCACTCCTGACATGGATTTACCATAACAAACCATTTATCACATTTTGAGTTCAATTTTAAGACCCAACCTTTCAATGAATGAAAGATTGGAAAGATGGTTGTGAAACTAAGCTTTAGAGTAACATCAGACAGTCTAAGTGCATACAAAGTCAACAACAACTTCAACTTTGAGGAGTAGAAAATTGAGAAAAACAATGAATTAAGATCCTAATCTGAAGGTTAATCTAGACAAATATAAACAAAGAAAGAATAAAGAAAACAAAACAATGTAACACTTAATTCAAAAGACTTTGACCAGAATTAAATCACATATGAGAGAAGGAAAACAAAACAGAGAAAGTGGTAACAAAAGAGAAGAAGAAACTTGACACATGCTGAAAAAGTTGCAAACCAACAGAAAATTGTCCAGTCATGTAGCAAAAGTACAGATGGACTAACAATACCTAAAAAATCAGAAAGAGAAGTAAAAAAAAAAGACATTATCTGCCTGACCATTCCAAATATTGTGCTAAATCAATTGAGCACATCATATCCACAGCTTCACCAAGGTGGTTGTCAGAGTTAATGAGAACTGATGGCAGCTGAGTACAAGAAATTGATGAGTTTTAAAATGTTGAAGTATAATCAAAGATGAGGAACCCCTTAAATATCTGAAAACTGTTGAAAAGAAAATGACATTTTCAAAGAGTTCCTTTTAAGTTCTAAGTCTAAGTTTTTTAGGTAGCCTCTATTCTTTTTGAAAATGCCAGTTTCTTTTCAAGTTTCCAAATCTATTAAGGATCTCTCAACTTTGTTTCCACTTCAGCTCCCATCAACTTCTAGCACACTTCCATCAGTACTTTAGTTCTTTCTAACTACCTTGGTTTAGCTGTGGCTATGATGTATTCAATTGTTTTATAGGGCAAGATTTGTGTTTGTCAGGACGAATTTTTCCTAAACCAAGTCTTCTCTTTCTGTTTCTCTAGATGGTGTATCTTAACATGTACTTTTACTTATCAACTGGATATTTTTCTGTGGGTTTCAATTTTTTTTGGATTGTGTAAATTTATTTTTCTCTTCTGTTGCCAATCTCTCTATTTTTTCTTCCATTTATTAAAACTATGTTTTTTGATTTCAGGTTAAAGTCTTTGTATTTAAATTAAGTTTTACATTTCTTGTGCTTTCTTTGGTTATATAATGTCTAGTGTGTCCTTGAGGTGGATCTTCTTTCAGATTTTTTTCTCAATTTTCTGCTCATCAAAGTTATAGTCGATGTTGACTTTGATGGTGTGTTTTGGTCCCTTAGTCTGTCTGATTTTATTCTCAAGTAAGTTTAGTAAGTTTAGTTTCATCAACTATCTTTCCCATCTTTTATTTATTTTAAGGTTGGATAAGCAAGATGAACTCAAAATTTGAGAAACTTTCTACGATAAAAATATTGAATATATGCAAACACTTTTTGTTGGGGTAAATTCATGTCAGGAGTTCATAAAAATTAACTGTTTGTTATTACAGTTATAATAATTTAATTAGTATTTCAAGAAACCATTATAAAATTTTTGAAACTGAAATATGGTTATTTCTCTTAAAAATGCACAGTTTATGAGAATCAGCTTCCTAAATTATATAAAAATTCAAGAATTTTTGATTAGGACAAATATACTTAAAACTAATAAATCTATGAGTCCTGCTTTGAAATTCTAAAAGAACATGTTTGTTATGGCAGATTTTACAATAAGAAGGAATTATTGTTTTTTTGTATCCATCAAAAAAGCAATTGCTGAAACTGTGAAACAGACTGTGTAATGGAGTAATGCATTATGTTATTGAATAAAATGTGTCTTTCTGAGTAAATAAAAATAAAAATTACTCTGTGCTTGTGTTTTTTGTTAGAATTAGAGGGTTTTCAATTTCAAAATATTGGACATGGAATAGACATCATGACCTACTTTACTGACATCCAGCTTATTTGGAGTGGAATTTTGAAGTATTATTTATAAGTTGAGCCTTATCACATGGACTTATATTTTAATAAAAAGTCTTCTTTTGTGTTTTAATCATAACTTTAAGGCAGATTTTTATTGGTAAAGGCTAAAAAAGGTAATTTAATAATATTGTTGCTAACGTCACGTCTTTTCCGTCCATTGTGGTATGTCACGATCGCAATTTTCTTGTTGGTTCTCAGACAGGCAATTGTAGTTATTTTTATCCCGGGTTTTATAAATAATTGAAAATAGCAATCATATTAAATTTGGATGACGTAAGGGGGTCAAAGGACTTGAGGAATCAATATCATTGGCTGTTTTATTTTTTGCGAACGTTACTACTTGAGGTTTCCGTCCAAATCAGTGTCACGTGAGCAACATATATTTAGATCTGTAACTCTCCTGTATAGGAGTTACGATATCGCCCTTTGCAGGATTAGATTCGGAGTCAGTTCCTTCACATGATGGGGTAGCAAAGAAGGTTAGTTGTATGTAATATCGTTACAAGAGGACCTTAAATGTATTCCGTCCATCAAAAAGACGTTCGCAACAAAACGTAATGTCATGATAGTAGATGTTGCTAATGTTACTATTACGAATTGGTTTCATGTGTATTCATTTGATATAAAGTACACCTGCAAATGACATTCTGTATATTAAGAAATTCTAAACCAGACTGTACAATTTTATTACTCCAGGCATATATTAAACATCACTGTGTGCATACATTTGAACTTTTAAAGATGTTGTTGCTCATGTTACATGTCCAAATGTCGCTAACGTTACTTATTTTTGTCTCCGTCACGTTAGCAACATGAAAGTAGGAGACAGAACACAATACTGTAAAATCTGCCTTATACAGGATTGCTATTTGTTTATATTTAGGTGTGAGCCATTTAAGCAAAATTCATCTTTTCCTCAGTAACATTATTTTTTTTGTGTTGCACTCCTGACATGGCACGACTCTTTTTCAAAACACATTCGTATCAAAAAGGTTCAATAGATAAGCTTCATTCTGAGCTGAAATCATCCCTAAGACATACTAGTTCTAATATACATAAGAATCTATGGCACATGTCATCATATTACAAGTTGCTGTGTCTTTCAAATAAAACATTTTTTTTTCAAATGTCAAGAAAAAGTGTTGCACTCCTGACAATTTTGGCATTTTTTTTTTAATGTAATTTGTCTAATGCTCGAAATTTAACAAAGATATTTAGCAGGATTAATCTACACATCAAGCCACAACACTCAGCCCATTTTGACATTGCAATCACTGTTATTTAAAAAAAATAGTAGCGAAATGTGATGAGATGTGAATTTATTTATACAATAAGTGATATGTATGATATAGCTAATAAAAATATTGTTTAAATGAAAATAAAATGTCAAATCTGAAAGGCACAAATGTATATAAACACTTAATCTAGAAATCATGGTATGTTTTGATAATGGATAAACTATTTTGTTATGATATATATTGAATGCCAGGAGTGCAACAAGATAGGGTAAAATAAAGTACCTTATATAGGTAATAATTTAAAAAACAATAAGAGTTCAGAAAAATTTTGAAGATTGCAGATCTCTTTTTAAGCTGTCAAACAACAATTCTGATGGATATTTAATGGAATTTAGTTCATAGTTTGGTAACTTACCCTCAATTGTATAAGAATGTGTCAGAAAATCCAATTTAAATATGGTCTGAAGTGCATAAGATGCATAAGGTAAAACAGAAATTACATTCAAATGACAGATTTAGGTCCTTATAAACCATAAATGATTAAAAAATTTAAAAAATCATGAGCATTTTGTTCTAGTTTCTGTATTTTAGTTTGGTGTATAATATGTCAGGAGTGCAACAAAAACAGGGGAAATTGGATGTATTTTCTGTTAGATACATCTTTTTTCTTAAAGGAGCACTAGCTACGATATATATATAAAAAAATAAAGTATGATTTTTTTTTAGATTAATCATTAACTAAATCGGAATAATGAAATAATAATTTGCTTTTAGCAATCAATTTGCTTTAATTTTGTTGAAATAAGCAATTATACATAATTTTTGACTGATTCACTTGCAAGTAAATACGTCATCATCATTCTAACCGGTATTCATGTGAACTTCAATTTAACCCCCTAGCTAGAGACTGACAACGCATGCATTGTACGTGAACTGGTTATTTAAAGAAAAAAATGTCAACAATGAAAGTGAAACTACGGTAAATCATTTGATTACTAATTCGATCCACATAAATCATTCTTATACGGTTGAAAACAATGAGAAACTTATATTTTAAATCTATAAATTCAAATCAAACAGACAAATAAAAATCCAATTGCACGTGCTGGTTTAACCTATTCATATCTTTATTTGTGTTTACATCGCTTATATGGTCATCTGAGGTCAAATCGATAGTTAATTAGATGGCATCTGGATTTAAATACACACGAAATGAACCTAAATATCATCTACCCCATGCTCTGTAAACTGTTTATTTTGAACGTTTGATAGATTGGATAAATGTTTTACATTGTTATTAATCAAATATGAGAATTTGAGTCAAATTGGTGACCATGAATTTGACAGCATTTAAAAGATTTACCTATCATTTTTTTTTGTCATTGAATTTAAAAAAAGGTTAATTTTGATAAGGAGAAGGTTATTTATCAACTAATTGATGAATTATTTTTTAATTAAAACTTTTTTAATTAACTTTAAATGAATTGATACAAAAAATAGCCAAAAACATTGGCATATATCTTTATTCTCATCACCAAATACATAGGTACAGAGAAGACATGCATGTATAATACAATATATTAACTACATAAACATAAATATACAATATATACAACAACAGCAAAGACAAAAAGAACTTATTCAGGAGGACACACTCGCTTGTTTATAATTCGTATAAACTTACATAAATTAATGAGATCTGTCCTATTTGTAGACGACATAATTTCAGTAAATACAATAATGTTTGGCCTTACACTAAAATTTCGATTGATAAATTTATTTCTCTCTTCTCTAAAATGTGAACAATTAATAATGTAATGAAATTCATCTCCAATATCTAGCTTACATAAATTACACTTTCTATTTTCCCTTTCTATATTGTACCATCTTCCAAGTTCGACTGGAAGTTTATGGTTGCATATTCTAAATTTACATAATGTCAAAAAATCTTTTTCGTCTAAAATATTAAAATATTCTTCAAAACACAATAAATTCTTATAAATACGATAATTCAAGGCCTTGGAACAGTTTTGAATAGTATCGTTCCATGTTTGTTTGAACTGATCACACAATCTTACTTTAATATTATATTTCAACCATACATCATTTAAAAAGAGCTGTGTGTTCCAGATATAAGAAAATCCACATTCATCGAATATATTTTTAACACATATTAACCATTTAAAATCTATGTGTTTAGTACAATACAAGTGGTACAGTAGCTTATAAATAATACATGAATACTTTGACTGTTTTCCCATAATTAATCTAGACCAGTAGGATATCATCCTTAATTTTACATCAATAGAGAGTGGAAAACGTCCTAGCTCACCGTATATCATACAGTTTGGAGTGGAAGATTTCAGATTTAGGAGCAACTTACAAAATTTTAGATGAACCTTTTCGACAATATCACAGTTGCTAAATCCCCATATTTCTGATCCATATAAAAGAACAGGTTTTACAACTCTATCAAAAAGATCTAACTGACAAGAAACTGATAGGCTATGAAATTTTCCCCTTTTTAGTATCTCATACATCGCTTTTGTCCCTTTTTCAACTTGTGATTTAATCGCCTTTTTATAATTTCCCGTTTTTGTCAACAATATACCCAAATAGCTAAACTCTTGAACGATTTCTATTTCTTGATCATCTAAAACAAAGTGTAAATTGTCCGGTAATCTTCCATATGAAAAACATAATATTTTGGTTTTGGATACATTTACTTTTAATTTCCAGTAGTTACAGTATTCATTAAAAAAAATCTAACTGTATTTGAAGATCTTCTGGTGTTTCAGACATTAACACAGTATCATCAGCATATAATAATAAAATGATATTGAGAAATACATCAAGTTCATGTTCTAATTCTTCTGTAACTGTCAAAAGGCCCTTACAGTCTTTTGTTTGTAAAAAAATTTCCAAGTCATTTAAAAAAACTGCAAACAAAAAAGGGGACATATTTTCCCCTTGCCTTACCCCATTATTACATGGAAAATAATCAGACTTGCTGTTATTAAAAATAATATTTGATTTAATATCTTTGTACATACTTTGAATCACATTTAACATTTTCCCATTTACGTTGTTTAATAGTAGTTTATGCCAAAGTCCATCCCTCCAAATTTTGTCAAAAGCCTTTTCAAAATCTATAAATGCACAATAAAGTTTTTTCTTTCTTTTCTTCAAAAGTTCAAACAAAGAATGTAATATAAATAAATTATCCATAGTGCTATAGCCTTGCCTAAAGCCACATTGTGTTTCATGTAAAATTAGGAAATCGTCAGAATATTTGTTCAAACGCGCGGTTAGAATAGCCGTAAACAGTTTACCCAAACAACTGACAATGGTAATTGGCCGAAAATTTTTAGGATTATTTCGGTCTCCTTTATTCTTGAATATTGGTATGATATTACCAACTAACCAACTCTCTGGTACAAATCCGGTATCAAATATCAAATTAAATAATGTTTCATAAATATCGATAAGCTGGTTTGAAGTTGCTTTTATGTATTCATTTATAACAGCATCTTCACCACAAGATTTATCGTTTTTCAAATTTTTAATACATTTCAAAATTTCTCCTTTTTCTATATACAAATTCAAGTCATAATTAAGTTGATTAACCTGCTCTTCGTCGAGAGGTGGTAAATCAGCTCCATTATCATCCGTTGGAGAAGCATTTAGATCCTTAAAGAAATCAAATAATTTCTCTATTGGGATATCCGGTTGTTTTTTACGCTTTCCCTGGTTAAGTACTTTCCAATAGTCTCTAGAATTTTTTGTTCTCAATTCTTTCAATTTTTTTGAAAGATTTTGTCGGTATAATCTATGATTTTTGTCGAGAGTTTTCTTGTATATGTTTTCCGATCCAGCCAAATTGGATCTATTTACTGTAGTTCGATTTTTTTTAAATTTTCGTCTAAATTTACGATAATTTTGTCTCGCAAATTTACATTCTCGGTTAAACCAGGGTTTACTCATAGACGATTTCTGACGTGTTTTCCCGTTTTTACTATGAGAAATGCCAAATGTAGCTTTTGCACT
Source organism: Mytilus trossulus (assembly GCF_036588685.1). NCBI lineage: Eukaryota > Metazoa > Mollusca > Bivalvia > Mytilida > Mytilidae > Mytilus > Mytilus trossulus. The sequence continues at coordinate 57,951,031 of NC_086381.1, read as the reverse complement.
TTCTATAAAAATTTCACATAGTTTCTCAACATGTATATTTACATTTACATCAACCCTTGGTTTTTCAGGTTATACAAAAGATCTTTTATTTTACCTTGGTTTATATTTTGCTGAAATTCTATCAATTTATCACTGTCCCACTTTCTTATCCTTTCTACACTTTCTTCTATATAATCAGGTACCTCACATCCTTCTACATTTGTTGCATACACACTAATAGACAATGGACAATGTACATCAGAAAATAATTTTGAAAAATCTACTACTTCCAAAGTACAAAATCTATTTATAAAATTCACATTACTAATGCAATAATCTACAACACTTGCATTCCTGCAAGTCAACTTTCCTTCCTTGTCACCATTTATCCTCCCATTAAGTATAAAACAGTTATTCCCTTTGCAAAAGTCCAATAATAAAGAACCATACCTATTTTTTCCAATATCTCTATTTTTTCTTTCCCTCGGAATATCTAAAAAGTCCAAAATGGACACACTATTTTCTATTAAATCAGAGAAATTATTTGAAGGATCATGTGAGTCTAAAGTAAGAAAATCTTTCTCTGATGCTGTTCGACCATTAAAATCTCCAACCAAACTGACAAATTTATATCGTGATGACAAGTCCAGAAACTCATTTTCAATCTGACTAAAAGCATCCCAAGATGCATAAGACGTGTACTCTGGTGGAATATACACAATTCCAAAAACTGTATCGGTATCAGTGTTCATAATTTTAGAACTTATCTTGAACCAAAAAACAAACTTGCTACATGTATCAATTACCTCAATGAAGTGTTCATATTTCTGTTTGTAACCAAGTAGTATTCCACCAGATTTCACTTTTGCAATTTTTTTTCTATTTTTAAATTTAAATATATAACCTGGTAGTTTTATTTCATCTCTATCATCAAGTTTGGTTTCAACTAAGCATATAATGTCATGACTTCTTAACAAAGTTTCAAATTCAGGATATTGTAGTTTTTTAATAATTCCACAACAATTAAGTGATAAAATATTGAGCATATCAGGAGATGTACTTTTTAAACCACTATTTGACATATCTAAATTTTCTGTATCAAAAGAAGCATTTGTATCATAGAAACTGTCTGTAGTCATATTTACATTTTTATCAATAACATTTTGATTGTCAATATTTTCGGTTTGATCAACCTCATCAATTTTACTTTTTAATTTTGTTTTGTTAACATTCAAAACAGGTTTATTAATGTCATTATGATGGAAACAGTTTGAATTATCTACAATAAGACTTGTGCTTGTGGGTTCTCCCTGACATCCCTAACTCGGCGTTGTACCATTTTGACGACGTCTTTTAGTTGGTCTTTTATCTGGCGTTATTCTGTTGTTCGGCGGTGACCTCAATGGTGATGGAAGGGCTTGGTTTACAGCACTGTCACTTTCCATATGTCTTTCAAAGTCATCATCTTCCTGTATATTGTAAAGTTGTCCATCAATATACAGGCGGTCCCGGACGAGAACTACATCCCTTTGTTGTTGCTTAGCTTCTTTCATTATCGGGAATAGTTTTTTCCTACGTTTAACAATTTCTGCAGGGAACTGTTCACTTATGCCAAATGGGGCACCTCTCAGCTTGTTGGCGTTATTAAGCACAAATTGGAGGTCGCTGTGATAAATGAATCGAGCGACGATCGGGCGAGCACCATTAAGACCAGGCTTACCAAAGCGATGAACGTTTCCAAACTCAATGAAGTGATTAAAAAAAAATATAATCAAAGATGAGATTATTAATTTTTGCATTAAAAGTAATGTTTGGATTTCTGCAATCAAATGGGGTGAAAAAAATATTAATATTTGATAGAATTTGTTTGAAATCATATTCCCAAAAGGTATATTTGATTTAATTTTTTTCAATTGGTTTATGTCAATAAAGTTACAGAACTTTTTTGTTTCTTTATACTTTTTTATATCCTTTTGGATTTATTAACTTAAATGTATATGTATCAAGATACTGTAAAAGAAAATGGACTAAAACTATGTTGAAATTTGACCAAAAAAAATAAATCTGGACCATTTTTTTTTACTTTGCCCTCCTACAGAACAACAATTATTTCTAGTTTATCCTGCACAATGACGTTCACCAAGACGCTAGATGAACATTAATAGTACAGGGATACAGGCGACCCCCTCTATCTGGTAAATGATCATAAAGACGCAAATAATTGACGAGTTTTTTCCGGAGACGGGTGAACTCGAAAGTGGTCTATTTATATAATAAATTACAAGGCTGTTAGTCAGCACCAGAAGCGACAAAGTAGCAAATCTGTTTTGGACAGGCAAGTATCCAATTTTGATATTATACAAGCTCTGATGTCCCACAGCCCCAGCTTTTCTGGAAAAACAGTCGTTGGACGTCAGGGTAATCTTGAACTAGTGGCAATACCACAATACCAACATGGACCTTAACTGACCCAAATTCAGACCTTACTCTGACCACAATGTACATCAATCCCCAAAAGTAAAAGATGGCCAACTACATGTATCTTAACTTAAGTACAAATTGAAAATGTAAATTGCCTCCATTTTTCTTTAAAGCCTCTATCATTTCGTCTTGGTCCTTCCCTCCTATTATGAGAGCAGATGTTATTCCAGGAAACTTTTTTAAAAACTCTGACAAAACTTCGTATATCTGACATGCTAATTCCCTGGTAGGTGTAATTATAATTGCTCCAACTTCATGTTTTGAAAGAGGTTCTTTCTTGTGCAACATTTCAAGAATTGGTATTAGAAAAGCCAATGTTTTGCCACTTCCAGTAACTGCCTCCGCGGCTACATCTTTGTTTTTCATGAACAATGGAATACATGCTGACTGAACAGGGGTTGGCTCTTCGAAATTAAGTTCCCTTAAAATGTTACAGATCGGTAACGAAAGTCCGATTGACAAATTTTTCCACGTGCCAGCCATTTTAACTGGTACCTCTGACAACTTCTAAAAGAGCATAGCGAATTAAGTTCAAGGATAATAATGAATCAGTCAGGCCCGACTCTTTTTAACTTCAATGGAAAGAGTGCCCTTACAAACAATGCAAAACAAGAAAATATGCACGCCGATTTGATTGCTTCATAGTTTAGTGTAAGTTGTGTATGCATAATAATTGAAAGTTAATAAAGGGTTTAACTAACATTTGAACAAATAACAATACCGACTTAAAACAGAAAAATGCACAAGCTAATTTAAAGCTACTGATTTTTTTTGAAATGTAATACCACAGGCTCGGACCACAGGAGTTTGAAATCCTATCAATATTGAATAAATTTTTATAAAGGGGATGAAAATATACCAAAGTCGACTATCACAGTAGAGCTTCTCTCAAACAAAGGGTTAAACTAACATTTGAACAAATAATACTTCCAACTTAAAACAGAAAAAATGCACAAGCTAATTTAAAGATATATATGAATTATTGCTACTGATTTTTTTATGTAATACCACAGGAGTTTGAAATCCTATCATATTACTATAAGGGGGTAAAAAGATACCAAAGTCGACTATCACAGTAGAGGTTACGGTTCCAAGAATCCTATTCCTTTCGCGCCCATTCACATTCACCACCTTTCAGGTTTGCCCCTATACGTGTCGTTTGCATAGAAAGTCTGTTCACACCCTACATGTTCGCATAGAAAGTATGTTTGCACCCTACACATTCGAGCCCAAATTTTAATTAAACTATCATAAACTAATATGAAGCACACATGTTTAATTACCCCTGACACATTCGTTTGAAATGTTTTACATTGTCTAGCTTATGGGGGCCGTTTATAGCTGACTATGCGGTATGGGCTTTGCTCAATGTTGAAGGCTGTATTTTGACCTACAGTTGTTAATGTCTGTGTTATTTTGGTCTCTTGTGGATAGTTGTCTTATTGGCAATCATACATGTACCACTTCTTTTTTATAATTACCTGGGAACAAATGGGGAAAGGGGACGAAGTCTGTATGATTTTTTTTTTTTAAATTCAGACATGTTAAAAAAGAAACGGAAACATACATGTGAACCTCCCGACGGGAGTACAAAACTCCCGTTTTCAGGGGTCTCCTCCCGTCCTCCCGTTAAGGAGAAAAAACTCCCGTGTATGAAATATTTCATGAATGAAAATTTTCAGACGCCATATTTTATCATTTCTTACTACTGTACGGGTGTAATTGACACCTGTGTTAAATTTTACCTGAACATCAAAGAATATGTGTAATTATATGGCTTCACTTGACAGCTTGGGTGTCAAACATACTGGTAATCAACGATGTTTGCCTCCGGCTAACTGCCGTTGCGTCATCAAAACGATGTGTATTGGGAATATTGAAATACTTTTTTGTTACTTCCCTTTGTTTTATCCTGTTTTCAGTTATTTTGCTTTTAAAAATGTAAATTGTAAAAAGACTATAAATGATTAATATTTTAATCAAATAATCATAAAAGGATGTTGATTAAATGAATTTAAATGTTTTGGGACAAATAAAAAAATACAAATTTATAATTTGTTACAGCAAGCTAGACCTTCTTTCAAGGATTAAATTGAAGTTTATATTCTAAATCTGATTAGCTATCTAGTGTATGGAATACACAATATGTACATTTTGATTTTTAAAGTTAGTTTAATTGCTAATAAACCTTGGGATTGAAAATGGTAGTTGATTTTATTGTGTAACCCAGAACAGGGACGTATATACGTCTAATATAAGTCCTTGCTCAGATTATCAAAACATTTTACACAAAGTCTTTGTAAGTTTTCTACAAATATGACTTTCATAATGATTAAAAGCCATGCAGTACTACTGTTAGTGTTTGTTATTTTTTAATTAATTTATGATGTTGCAAATATACATGTAGAGCTTATTTCTTTCTTATTTGTCTATACATTTACCAATGATAAGGAAATGGAGACATGAATAAAAATCTATACAGATAAGATAAATAAATATAATGATTTATTTGCAAGCAGTGAACTATCATTTATCAAAAATAAAACAAAACTAAACAAGAAACGGATTCTTCTTAATATTTTATTTTATTCAAATAGAAAGGCAATAAGGATACTTACTATAAACATATAGCAATTTGATGGAAATTTGAAGAAAAAACACAATTTCTTCATCATATGGTTACATTTACGACAAAATTTATGTCGATTAAAAACCTCCTGATCTGAGTCCTTATCTCCTGACCAAAATTTCCAAATCTCCTGATCTGAGTTTCACAGTCCATCACATGTATGCGGAAATACCGTAACGTTTCCAATTTTGGTTCTATTGTTAAGGATTTTAGTTGTGACGTTATTTAAGTTATGACGTCATACATGTCATATATATATATATTCAATGTAAACAAAGAAACACTGTCATCAGGTACATGTAGCATATTTTTCATATAAAAAAACTATTAAAAATCATCGAAATTGGTATTGAGATCCTTCCTAATCCTATGTTTTACTAGACTGATTTAAATATATATTTTATTCAAAGTCTCATGCAAACAAGACCTGAAAAAGGCAGTTGATTTTTGTGCAGATGCAGGAAACTATTTTGGTGTCATAAGTAGAATGAAAATTTCGGGAAAATTTTCCTGAATTTTTGTTTTTGATTTTTCTACTGATTTGGGACTCTGTCCCCACATAAAAAAAAATTGTACATTGTATCTAATTTTCTTCAAATCTTCTTTGTTTTTGTAAAAAAATAAAAATTAATGATTTTATTGGCTTTTTGTTTAAGAATTTGTAAACATGATTTGGAAAGTGAATTGCTATAAGATCGAGAATGGAAATTGGGATTGAGTCAAATAGACAACACAACCAGACCATAGAAAAAAACAACAGTAGAAGATCACCAACAGGTCTTCAATGTAGCGAGAAATTCCTGCACTCGGAGGCGTCATTCAGCGGACCCCTTAACAAATATACATGTATACTATTTCAGTGATAATGAACGCCATACTAAACTCCAAATTGTACATGTTCCGGACCATATGAGTATTTGGACCATACGCGTATGGTCATGACCATATGGGTATACGCGTATGGTCGGGGTAATTAACAGGTACATTTATGCTTACCTCTTTAAATAACCCTTCTAGTTGTCACATCATTAAAAGACAATACCAAAGGTCATTATTTCATTAACAATTAGTATTAACAAGATAACAAATTAAATAAGCAGTTTCACACAGTAAACTTCATCAATAGTCAAAACTATAGTAAACACATTTTTTTCATTACCGATATGTTATTACCAGTTAATGGCAAAATGTCGACCTGGGAAGATAACTTCCAAAAATATATTAATGAACTGTTACACAAGAAGTAAACTGTTTAATAATAACCTGACGTAAAAGTTGACAGGATAAAGAGTCTATTTAAATTGATTACTTTTGAAACTTAATATAATTAGCATCAGCAGTGCAATATTCATAATTTTTTATACTTATACGTGTTTTGTAAAAAAAAAATGAATGACGTCACCGGCAAGGACACTAGTTTATTTTTGAAAGTTTTTGGTGATACGATGAACTTCAGTCATTTTACGATATCGGAGATCTAGAGCTTTTTCACCGTAGACACATCGGAATGGCCAAGGACCCTAAGAAAAGCTATGATACCGTGTGGACGTAAATATCACCCTACGCATCCATGCAAGAGGACATTTAGCGATGAAAACTAACTTTGGAATCAATATTTAATGTTATTTGAATTGTAAATAATACAATTGCATGTAGCAATCATTGTTATTTTATAAAGTTTTTTCATGCATATTATTGAAAAATATACCTATATGGTCCAAATACTCATATGGTCCGGCCCGTTTATAACCAAACGAGTATATACTCATATGGTCCGACCATACAGGTACGGTCGGACCATATGAGTATACGCATATGGTCATGACCATACGCGTATGGTCCAAATACTCATATGGTCCGGAACATACACAATAAATATTTGGCCATCATTTTACATTCTTTTCCAAACTAACAGGAGATCAAAGGATACAAGCTGTTTAAACCATTATATTTCATGTTTTATATTTAAAATCTTAAAAGTTTTAGTCATACCAAGCTAAATATATGCCATGTATGCAGTTATTTACATCAAAGCAAGTTAAAAGATCATGATTTTTAAACATTAAAAACTAACACCAAATTAGGCTGTGTATAAATACCAATTAGCAGTAGTCATACATAATTAACATTTAATAATTTAATTCATTATCACATTATCAAAAAAAAATTGTATGATAATTCCTCAAATTTTATTCAAGAAAATAAAATTATTTGGTATATACAGTAAAACCTGTATAAACCGGCCGGCTACGGGACTATGCAAAAGGGCCGGTTTAGACAGTGGGCCCGGTTTATTCAGGTTTCCGTTTTGACCGGAAGTTTATGACTTGAGACGTCCGACATTTTGCATGTTAAAGTTTTCTCTGATCATAAATTATATCTGATAAATTAAAATACTTTCACTTCGTTTTCATTGTTTGCACATGCATCATAATGCTCGCATTGTTTGGATTGTGAGACGAGAGTTTCGTTTTATTTCCATGATCAATAATTTGAAATGTTGGAATGGCCGATTAAAAAGCCAGATTATTATCAAACGTAATTTGTTTATCCAAGTTAAAACAAAAGTTCAATCCGAATTATATTCGGTGTGTTTTTTCGTTTACTTGTTTATAATGTTTTAATAAATAATACAGCTCACTACTACAACGAATGTAGGTTCACAGTTTGACACCTGACTAATTGATAATCAATTATGTTTTAATTGCATATCGATCATTGAAATTTATTAGACAAACCGGTTTTGGCAGGTAATAATTAATGTAATTAAGAGTATTGGGACTTCATAATTAGACCGGAATTCAGAATACACAAGGTCCGGTTTACAAAGGGTATTTTAACAAAGACTTTGTATGGAAAAATATGGGACTTTTATTTTCGGCCGGAATGGACAGGAATCCGGTTTATTCAGGGTCCGGTTTAATCAGGTTTGACTGTACATATAAAAAAATATTTATTAACTCAACAGAAATTCTGATTCCACAGGTAAATCAGCACCTATAGAAATAATCAACTAGGCACCTGGCCAAATGAGGGTAGTAATGGGGGTACCTTCATGACGTATACCGGTAAAAATTCTTGCCAAATAACGTTAACAGTAATTTTTAGTGCATGACGATAAAATGTACACTTTCTTTAAGACAACAGAAAAATCAGCTGAATTTCACAAATCACGCTATTTTTTCTCTCCAAAATAACGGTAAAGGTAATTATTTTAGACATCTGACGAATCGCTATGAGGTAAAATTTTAACCAATTTGACCCTAACGGTAACCGAAAATAATTGTGTGACGCCTGACGGTAAATGGTAAGCGCATTACCACCCTCTCAAATCAGCACCTAAAGTCATTTGGATATTTGCCAATTTGGTTACTGAGTAAGTCAATTTGACACAGAATGTTTTAAACTGGCTGGCCCTTCCATCTTAATCTCCACACTGAAAGAACACTGGTTGGAGCAATTCTGAATTGTCTCATTTACTTTAATTAGACAAGTCTTACAAGGACTACGATTCGCTACAAAATTGACAAATTATATTAACAGGAACATGACTTCAAATGTTAATACTGTGATGCTGCAAATAAACAAGTATCTGTTGATTATTTGTTAATGAAACCCATGGTTGCATCACAGATAAATACCCCACAAGTTTTATCATATTCTTGATAAATTGAGCTGGTATCTTTCATTTGTGTTAGAACACACTTAGAGATAGAAATGTGCAAATTTCACATTTGATTTCCATTCAATTTAATATATGATCATGCATACATGTATTAAACATATGACATGATGCACAAGTCTCGTCTAAATTATTAATCACATAGACAGAAAGCTGACCACTGGCCCTGGATTATTAGGCCCTACATGTACCTGTTGTTAGCTATACATGCTATATATACATGTAGTGTAGCGAGAAGTGGACACAACACAGGTCCAGTTTACAAATATTTGTTTTACCTTTTACTTTCCTTTTTTTTTAATTTAAAGGTATGACTAGGACATGCATGAGGAGATTATTATTTTATATTAAAATATGTAATTTTATTGGTACATGTACCTAGCATCATGACAGCAGAGGTTGATTTAAAAAAAGATACATTTTCAGTAATAGGCAATATTCAATGGTATCATAACTATCTTGACTTTATTATTAGTAACTAATGCACATTCAAATTAACCTTATTGTTTTATCAGAAGGTATTACATGCAATGAATGTTTATAGATAAAAAAAAAATGTAAGCCAATACATTAACATGAATAAGGGGAGACAACTCACAATACAAATGTATATCATCAAATTTACTAACCCATAGTCCAAAACAATTCTCCATGAAACTGTTATTTTCTATTAGGCCAATTAAAATTAATTGATAGATTTTCATCCCCGCCTGCCCCTCTGAAATCGTTCCGCCCCGGATTTTTTTATTTTGAAAAATTTACGATTTCAGGATTTTGTTCATTTCTGTTACCGTTAAACGTCAATGATTTCGTTTCATTCAAAACATCCTGTTTTAATAATTTTTGTTTTTCGTATTTCTTTGAGTAATTTAGAATGACATTACAGATCTATGATGACAACATCATCTACCGAGAATAGAGATTGATTACGAGAAGGGCATAAAATATTAGGGTTATGTTTAATACGCTGTTCCAAGAATGCAAATCGCTGTGGCATGACACAAATTTCTATGATTAGAAAACCGTGGAAATTATTATTGATACTGTAAAATGTCAATGCCTTTGTGTTGGGAATTTTGGACTGTGAATGATATCCCAAGCCAAAGAATTGTGGAACACGTTGGTACAAAAATGACTGGACTAAAACAATTGACACAAGCTCGAACTTGTTACTGTATACTGAGTTCAAAAAGTCGGTAAACATACACTTAGATTTAACCATGGCTATTGTTTTTTTGTTGAGATCAGAAACAGTAAACAACCTCTGCCCCAATACCCTCAATAGAGTCATTAAACACCTTTTTCTTATTGTTAAATTCGTGTTTTACATTGTTATTATATTTGCATCGATATCATGATAAGAATCTTAAAAGCACCAACCCTTTTATTTTCAACACTGTTTGAGTTTTCACTTTATTCTGTACTCATAATTCTTGTGTTGCATACCAATGCATATTTGCTTCATTCTAAGAAAGCAAAATTAACTTTGTTTAGTTAGTTTAACTGAAGAGAGCATTTTCCCATGTGATTGTCGTTTACTAAAAAATAGGTTTCTAAAGCGGCAACATCATCATGTACATGTAGAACAGTGTTTGCCAATCAGAGATCTATATTAATTTTAAGGATTTTTAAAAATAATTTACGCTTCTATTTGTACATGTATAGACATGCGATAAGCTTATTATTACTTTTGCATATATATGAATGAAACGTCACAAGATGGTTTGATATGAAATAAAAAATAAAAAGTAAAATCCTCCCACCCCCCCCATTTTTTTCAAAAATTTGGATGGAAATCTACTAATTAAATTTAGTTGGCCTTAAACTGTGACCAGCGTACAAAAACTATATCTTGTTTGGCAAGTAATTTTCACCTATGGAGTTGTTTTATTATTGAAAACATCTCTTCTAGCATGTTTAGACTGGCATTCAGCTTAAGGGGGTTCGCGGGTCTAAATCATTTATATAGGATTTCTCTATATTTTTCTATAAATGAACTCTATCTTATAGTTAATAGAAAAATAAAATAAAAAAGTGGGGTCACCGTTCATTTGCGCTCACAATCTGCCTTTGAAAGAAGCATACATTTTTGTAAAAGTGGGTGTTTTCTGTTGAAGTAATAGGAGAAATAAAGTTAATATCGAAATAAAAAAAAGAAATTTATTACAGAAATCGCTCAAATTTTACAATAATTTAGTTTAAGTACAGCTTATATGGAAATTATATTAAAAAATATAGGTCACCGATGAGTTGAAAAAAATATTTCAATTTTAAAGCCAAAAATGGCATTTTTCCACCAAAGGGAGATAATTTGGAACTTTTTCAATGATGAATACATTTTGAAAGTCATCTGGGGTCAACACGAATTGATTGTTTTGAATGATTTTTGTACCATATGATAAAGTAACAACTACAAAAGGTAACAAATAAAATGTGTAATGAAAAACAAATGTTTATTTTTTTCTGAAATTCTCTTACCCTCGAGTCTCCTTTAGTTTACACTTTGTATTTGTAGGACTATGAATTCTCCTAATCCATAATTTCTTCATGGTATGGGAAAATCGAGAGGCAAAATGGGAAGAAAGAAAGGATGGTTTAAGAAGGGACATCTACCTGGTGTTCATGATGTTAAGAAAGAAGAAGACACTGAAACTGAAGATTCAGCAAAGAAGCTGAAGACTGATTTGGATGAAGAAAGTGGTATACAGATTTATTCTGCAACCATTTTGTACTTTTTGTAGTCTCTGTTAAAATCTTCTCATTTAGAATTTTAGTGTCCAGTCTTATTGATCGAAAATTATAAGATAACTGTACAAGTTTCTGTTAAAATTTTCTGATTTAGATTTTTTGTGTTTTATCGATCGAAACAAACAGGTACCGTAAAGTCTGATAAAAAAATTCTGATTTAGATTTTTTGTGTCTTATTGATGAAAATATACAATTACTGTACAAGTCTTCGTTAAAATTATCTGATATAGATTTTTTGTTTCTTATTGATCAACATATACAGTTACTGTACAAGTCTGATAAATTTCTGATTTAGATTTTTTGTGTCTTCAATAATTGATTGAAATTTACAATTACCATACAAGCCTCTGATAAAATTATTGGATTAAGACTTTTTGTGTCTTATTGCATTATTGTCAGATCAAAATATATAATTACCATGATTACTGTACAAGTCTCTGTTAAAATAATCTGATATAGATTTTTTTGTCTTATTGATCGAAATATACAATTACCGTACAAGTCTCATGATAAAATTTTCTGATTTAGATTTTTTGTGTCCTATTGATCGAAATATACAATTACCGTACAAGTCTCTGATAAAATTATCTGATTTCAATTTTTGGTGTCTTTAATATTGCATTGTGAGTTAGAAATATACAATTAAATGTACACTCTCACCATATTTCATTTTATTTTACATGTACTATTCAAACTTCCTGTTTAAACATACACAAAATTCTCAATTATATTTGGTGAAGATTTCTAGAACTATTTGCAATCAGTTTTAACTTCTATTTAATGATAGAAAACAGGGGGTTTTTTTTCTTCTGAAAATACAGCAAATGATGACACACAGTTTGAAACTATAGGAGGTTTATTCAAAATTTTCTAACAGTTACAAAAAGTGTTTTTTGTCTGAAATTTAAAGGTGAGAAGGGGGAAAACCAATTACTGTAACAAAAGACAATCAGTATAAGTCATGTTTATCAAATGATTGTTTTATATGAATTGAGTACGAAGTGCAAAATGTTCTTCTGTCAATGCCTTCATTTAAACCCCAACAAATAGTTGCATGAAACAAATTTAAGATATAGATATAAGAAGATGTGGTATGAGTGCCAATGAAACAAATCTCCATCCAAGTCAGAATTTGTTAAAGCAAACCATTATAGATCAAATACAGTCTTCAACACAGAGCCTTGATTACACCGAAGAAGCAAGCTACGAAGGCCCTAAAAATAACTACCGGTAGTGTTAAACCATTCAAACAGGAAAATCAACTGTTTTATCTAAATAAAAAACTTTTGAAACCAGAAACACTTATGAGCCACATCAACAAACGATAACTACTGAAGTTGAACATCAGATTCCTGACTTAGGACAGGTGTAAACAAATGCAGAGAGTTTAAATAGGTACCAACCTTCACCCTTATTTAAAACAATAGTGTAACATCTTAACATAGATAGTTTAAAACACACTGTAACATATCAATAGAATATTATTTTTTTTGGCAGATGTCTCTGATGATACTGTATATAAATTTGACTTTGATTTGGATGAGCTCATTGGATCAACTTTAACAGACCTAACAGACCTAGATAAAGATGAAGACACAATAAAATATCGTCAGACATTAAATAACTTCTCAACTCAGCTTAAAACAGTTGAATGTAAGTAGAAAACGTATCAATAGACATTGAATAACTTCTCAACTCAGCTTAAAACAGTCGAATGTAAGTATATAACTTATCAACAGACAGACAGACATGAAATAACTTCTCAACTCAACTTAAAACAGTCGAATGTAAGTAAATAAAGAATCAGCAGACAGACAGACATAAAATAATTTCTCAACTCAGCTTAGAACAGTCGAATGTAAGTAAATAAAGAATCAACAGACAGACAGACATAAAATAATTTCTCAACTCAGCTTAAAACAGTCGAATGTAAGTAAATAAAGAATCAACAGACAGACAGACATAAAATAATTTCTCAACTCAGCTTAAAACAGTCGAATGTAAGTAAATAAAGAATCAACAGAATGACAGACATAAAATAACTTCTCAACTCAACTTAAAACAGTTGAATGTAAGTAAATAAAGAATCAACAGAATGACAGACATAAAATAACTTCTCAACTCAACTTAAAACAGTTGAATGTAAGTAAATAAAGAATCAACAGAATGACAGACATAAAATAACTTCTCAACTCAACTTAAAGCAGGTGAATGTAAGTAAATAAAGAATCAACAGAATGACAGACATAAAATAACTTCTCAACTCAACTTAAAGCAGGTGAATGTAAGTAAATAAAGAATCAACAGAATGACAGACATAAAATAACTTCTCAACTCAACTTAAAGCAGGTGAATGTAAGTAAATAAAGAATCAACAGAATGACAGACATAAAATAACTTCTCAACTCAGCTTAAAGCAGGTGAATGTAAGTAAATAAAGAATCAACAGAATGACAGACATAAAATAACTTCTCAACTCAACTTAAAGCAGGTGAAAACTCAACTTAAAGCAGGTGAATGTAAGTAAATAAAGAATCAACAGAATGACAGACATAAAATAACTTCTCAACTCAGCTTAAAACAGTCGAATGTAAGTAAATAAAGAATCAACAGAATGACACTTCAACACTAATTTTACTATCTAAAAAATTCTCTCTTTTTAATATCTCTCTGTATCATCAGTTTATTTATATGATTCACCTTAACTCATCGTATTTGGTCATTGCCCTTCTAGTTTAGTGTTACTGTCTGAGGGTATAAGGGGGGGGGGATGGGGTCGGGTTAGGAGGGATCCTAATCCAAAAATCCTGGGCTTAAAAAATCGAAATCCAAAGGTCCCGAATTTAAATATAGATAAATCCAGGAACCCTAAATTTGAAAAAAATTAATTCCTGGTCCCTGAAGGTGTAAACCCCGAAATCCTGAGCTTAAAAACACCCGATCCTGTAGTCCCGACAAAGGTCCTATCCCCCCTCTATTAGCTTGCAGGAGTTACTGCTTTGACACTAGTCATTCGAAATTTTATTATAAAACATACTTTTTAAATTTTTTGGTGTCAGGGATGACTTTATTCTTTATTAAGTTCTCTAAGCTTGATGGCCGTTGAAACAAAAAACCTACAGACACAAAATTATCATATTTTTATTTGTATTTTAGCCAAACAAAAGCAAGTGACCAAAATTTTAGATGAATGTGATGAAAAGATTCAACAATATAGAGAAGAATTGGAAGATCTTGATAAAGAAGAAGAGTAAGTCTATGTACCTCCAACTTTTGACCTTGGAGAGGCTTGGTGACCTTGAATCCAGAAGAACCTGTCACCTTTAAATTTATATTGAGATGTTTTATTTGCTTAAAAATTACCTGGTAACCTGAGGCAATTTGTAAAAATGACATATTGACTCACTTTGGTACCATTTTGCAGCCCAGTCTATAGCTATCAAAGAAGAATTATTTTGGGTTATAAAATGGAAGGCATGACTCATTGCATATCCACTTCCTGTTTACAGAATACTCATAGTGGCCATGCATTAAATGTTTGTGGAATTTTTCGAAAGAGTTTCTGAAATTTTGAATCGAATTAGATTGAAAGTTTTGTTAATACGGTAAAAGATCTAGAGGAGGGGTCAGTTCTAAAAGAGTGAAAAGTAAACTGTTGAAAATCTAAACAAAAACAATATTAAATGTATTGAACTCAGTACATTAAAATTGTGAATGGAAATGGGGAATGTGTCAAAGAGACAACAACCCAACCATAGAAAAAACAACAGCAGAAGGAAACCAACAGGTCTTCAATGCAGCTAGAAATTCCAGCACCCGAAGGAGTCCTTCAGTTGGCCCCCAAACAAATATATGTACATGTATTAGTTCAGTGATAATGAAAGCCATACTAAACTCCAAATTGTAAACAAGAAACTAAAATTAAAAATTTTTACAAGACTAACAAAGTCCTGGGCTCCTGACTTGGGACAGGCGCAAAAATGCGGCAGGTTAAACATGTTTAAATGTTTATTTTCAATACGGTTGGATGAAAAATACAGTAAACTCGGACAGTTACATTATAACCATTAATGTTCAAAGTGGCCTAAAACAGCAACAACTAATCAATCCAATACCACACAAATAAAAATAATGAAATAGTATTTGGTAAAAAAATTGTGTTTTTAGTCATGAAAACATATTTGATTAAAGAAATCGTTATATATATAGCTATATGGGTAAAGACATAAATATGAAATATACAAAATTTTCAATAATTGGGATTAGAAAACAAGAGCAGTTCTCTTATATAAATCTGTCTCCCTAAATCAGAGAATAAAATTACAAGCTATGAATACATGCTGAATAGCAAAGTTACTTATCTAATCAATCTAATTTTTTATATATATATTTTTATAGACAGAAAGAAGCTGCTGCAGAATTGGCTGCCAAAGATGCTGCCGAAGCCAACCTAAAGAATGAGGAAACTGACAGTGACGACGATGTACAGTTTATATCCGAAAGTTTTGATCAAGATGTTGCAAATAAGAATAAAACAATCGTAGAACAAAGTACCAACTTGATCCAGACACTGAATAACACTTCACCTAGTAAAGGGTCTAGGTATGAGTTTATAGACACTGAATAACACTTCACCTAGTAAAGGGCCTAGGTATGAGTTTATAGACACTGAATAACACCTCACCTAGTAAAGGGTCTAGGTATGAGTTTATAGACACTGAATATCACCTCACCTAGTCAGGGTTTCCCCTGGGTCAATTATTTATTTCGCCACCTCTTTCGCCAAAACAATATATTTTTCGCCACTTTATTATTTTTTTCGCCAAATGACATAAACATATTTTTCGTTTAAAATTAACCTTAAATAAGATGATTTTGCCCCATTGTGTCTTTGATTATTCTCTCAGACTTATTTAAGAGTCTACATGTTAATGAATGAACACTAAATCATTTACTTTAAAACAACAGAATGTTTTAACTTAAAAAGGAAAAGTATTCGTTGTATTTTAAACAACTTTTCTAAATGAGGGGACCACTATACTTTTATACTTTATAAATAAAGATATAAGTCCTGGAATATAACAAAATTAATGGACATGTTTTGATCATATAACATGTAAAATACCAGTATAGTTCGTAAGGAAAGTTCTTTAAAATTAAAATACTGATGTGCCCTTATGTACTAAGAAGTGCAGTGGTTTTTACAACAAAACAAAAGCTTTTATCACATTAAATTGATCCCTCATTTCATTCGAGGGGTTGTTCCCAACCTTTTTGATAGATTTCTTCATAACGACAGTTTTCTTTTCTTGACCATCGTAAATGAAAAAGTTGAGAAGTAAAACTATGCTTGAAACACGTGTGTCACTCAAACGACTTTGAAGTTGTCTCCCTAATCAATTACCTATATAAAAGTCAAAGGATAATTATAGTTTTAAATCGGAGAGTTTTCTTGCTTTTGAACATTTTTCATCACATAAACAGCTTTCTTCTCTAAACTATCTTTAAAAGTTTGCTTCAAACACGTGCGTTGCAAAATAGTTAATAAATTCAATAAATGACATTAGCAGAAGCCATTTAACCATATAATTTTGTCAAACAAACCAATCAACACTTTTATTAATTAGTCCTTTGTTATCGATATCACAAAATGCAATCAGCTGATCATTATTGATTTTCTGTCAAAATCTTAACGATTTCAAGGTAAATTCCGAGTATACTGTCTGATCAGGTAAAATCCGAGAAACCCGAAAAAATGTAAATAAAAAAGATGGCTACAAATAAATTGTATATATATTTCTTTCGCCAAATTCTTTCGCCAATGACGAATTTTAATCGCCACAATGATTATTTTTTCGCAAATTGCGAAAATGGCGACCGCCAGCGGAAACCCTGCACCTAGTAAAGGTCCTAGGTATGATGATGATGATGGTATAAAAATTGAAATAATATGTATGACTGCCAATGAGACAACTATCCATTGAAAAATACCAAAACAGGATGTATGCTGATCTGAATAGATTCGCTGAATATGTGGTATAGGTTTTGCTTATTGTTGATGATTGTAAAATGACCTTTGTTAGTTTCTGTGTCATTTAGTTTCTTGTGGAGAGTTGTCTGATTTGCAATCGTACCATATCTTCTTATTTTTATATTGATATACTGCTTATACTTTAAGAATTCTGTTATAGAGTTACAGTTTAACTGAGAAAGATTTACTTGTTATAAATCTAAGAAATATCCTGTCAATTAAATTAAGGATTGTCTTTAAGTATCAGCTCATCAACAATTGTTTTACCTGAATGAACAAGTTTTTAAAATTGTTTAACAAAACTTTTGTTAAATTATCTTCTGCTATTACCTTAAAATGTCTCAAACTTTTAAATATGTAATTTCTTATAAATTATTACTTTTTAATAAAATTACCTGAATATGAATTGCTGATGCATAGAGAATAATTCATGGCAAAATCCGTATCATATGTCGTATCATCCCGAGACATCAATATCAGCCCAAGGGCCTTTAGGCCCGACATATGATATTGGTCGAGGGTGATACGGCATGTGATACGGATTTTGCCATGTATTATACGCTTTATCATATGTTTCAAAAGAAGAGTATTATATGAACTGTTTTCTGGTTCATAGCACTGGGTTACCTTCAGTTCTACTTTTGTCTTGTTTTAAAGGCCTTAAAAAAGAACTGCTCAATTACTAATCCGAAGCACCTTGGTTACCTTACAATTTACGTGCTGTTGTTTTAAAAATATTTTGTTTATTTTTGTATTTTTTATAGTTGCATTTAGTGTGCCAAAAATTAAGGAAAAAAAAATGACGTTCTTGACGTCACATACAATATGAAAACGACGTTCGTGATGTCACATACCAAACAATGACGTCATAAAAAAAATTGAGGAAAATTGTTCATAAGCAAAAAAAACAAAAACTGACTTTATGTTAAAAAAAAAAAAGAAAAAAAAGTAGGGGTGTGATAAAGGGTAGGGGTGAGATAAAGGATAGGGGTGTGATAAAGGGTATGCGATAAAGGGTGCGCATCAAAGTTGCGCGATATGGATTAAACAGCAGGCTATTTATCACATATGCAAAACTACTGTATTTACTACTAAACATATGATAAATTCTTATATCCAATATTCGATAACACGATAAAATGAACACTAATTATATAGGGAAGAGTTTGGTGTTTTGAAATAATATAACAATAGACGATAAATTCAGTTAGCCAATATCCAATAAGGTGGAATGAACTGTATTTCAAATTCACCATACACACAGAAAACAAAGATGAGTTAACACACTTAAATGGTTTCTGCTGTAACAGTTCTATTTCTATGTATTTTTTTTTTATATAACAGAACCATTATCCTCAAAGTACCAGCTAGTCAAGCAAGTGCTTTCAGTGCAAATGCTAGTCCAGAAGTGGGAAAATCTAAACTAGAAAATCTACGGGCAGCTTTAGCAGCTACCATCAACAAACAAGTACACCAAGTTATAACAAGCACCGCTTCACCGCAACAAACAGTGCAAATGGCACCACCAGGGACCACTGTACAAATAATTAAGGTAAGTTTGCTATAATGCATTTAGTTACTCAGTAGAAAAACAGAAAAAAAAAAGTTTGACCAGTGTTACAAAGTACATTTTCTGCCTACAGCTGATTTCATTGAGTATGTAGCTGAAGGTAATATCTTTCATTAGCTTGCTTGCTAGCTAAACCTTGAGGTCATTATTAGGTTAGGTAAACTACCCTCCTTTAAGAAAAGACTATAGTTGTTAATGTCTGTGTCATTTTGGTGTTTTGTGGAAAGTGGTATCATTGGCAATCATAGTATTATCATACCACATCTTTTTTTTATAGTTCGACTGATAACCAATCTATCTGTAGGACAAGGCTACTTCGAAATGAGGGTAGTATACCTTACCTTATACATGTAATGACTTCATGGTTCAGCTAGCATGCCAGCTATTCAAAGATTTTATCTTTAGCTACACACTCAATGAAATTGGCTGTAACACTTTTAAAAAAACAAATTCATGTACATGAACTAGCAAAGACATCAAACAAGTAGAATAGTACTGTGGATTTTGAGGAATGAATGTATTTTCATGGATATTTGATTTTATGGTTTGGGCAAAGCCATGCTTTCAAGCCTGCAGAAATTTTACACATGTCTAATCTAAACTATATTTTCTGTCCAAAAGTAATCTTTTGGAGGCAGGTTTCACTATATAATTTTATGTATATACTGTAGATTGATCTATTTTCGTGGGTACCAATTTTTGTGATTTGAGGAAAACTTACATAATCGTGGATATTTAATTTCGTGGTTTTGGCAAAGTCTTCACTCATTCCTTTAGAAAATTTGTATTTCGTTGAATATTTGAAATCCTGCTTCTCCTGTACCCACTATAGTTCTAAATCCATGAAAATTGGTATCTAACGAATATAAATGAATCCACAGTACAGAATAATTTGATAAATTTTGTTTTCATCACAGGGTCCTGAGGTGGCCAATGGCAGACAGGTTATTTACGGAAGTCTAACACTTACACAGACAGCATCAGCTTATTTTCCTGCAGTAGAGTAAGTTTAAATTTGTATATTATCATACTGTAAATTCAGAAATTATTGCGATGTTTTTATTTTTTCTTTATATTGCCAAAAATGTTATGGGTTATATTCACAATAATTCAAACTTGCATTTTGAAATATTTTATATGAATTAAACTGGACTTTTTTCAAGAGGTAAAAATTAGAAACTCATTTTAGTCTTAAATGACAAAATTGGAATAATTAATTTAAGCAATAATTTCTGAATTTACAGTACCATGGTATACTGTAAAACAACTTTTTTTGTGATTAGTGCTTTCTATTTTTATTTTCACATGAATTTCGGATTTAACATTTGTTTTCTTTCCAATTCAGATTGAGACACTCTCCTACCTGAAGTGTCATTAAATTAGTACATTTATTTATTTTGATTTTATTTACAAAATTAAGATATGTGTGTTAAGTGTGTTTCTACAAAATATTTATCTTGATGCCTCTTTGGACGCATCTGACAGTATTAATATTGAGTTCAGACAGATTTTCATTGAGTCCTTCACCCATGGATTAGCGGTCATGTGAGAACCCTGTTTAACTCGTGTATTATGATTATTCTCAACTCTCAACAGTTAAATTTTAATTATTTGAAAAAGCTCAGCAAGCCTCCCACTTAAAACATTAAAATTTAATTGTAGTTTTAAGTAAGAAAATATTGTAATACACTTGATTCAATCTATATAACTATGATTTAAAAAAAATCTGTTTTAGAGCTTTAGCTCGAGATTCAAAGGTGTATGGTAAAAAAATGAATGAAGTATGGTATCGTGGATCAATTGAAAATATTCAGAATAGTCAGCTTCCTGTCAATGAGGTAAGTCACAATGGGGGATCCAGCCATTTTAAAAGGGGGGATGTCCAACTATATATCCCCATTCAAATACATTAAATGTCCAAAATAAAGGGGGGTTCCAACCCTCGGGAACACTCCCTCTGGATCTGCCACTGAGTCAATATTTAAATAAATGTAAATATCTGCCCTGATTTTAATCATGAAATGACAATTGATGATCATGTAAAACATACTCATGATACTGTAAATTCAGAAATTATTGCAATTTTTTATTGCGAAAATGCGACAGGGTTATAATCGCAATAATTTAAACTTCCATTTTGAATTTTTTATATGAATTAAACTTTTCTTAATATCCCAAATACTTTATATCGTAAAAAAAAAAAACGAAAAACAGTTATGATCCCTTCTCTTTCTGTTTCCCTCCTTTTCAAACATCCATGTTTTCTTTTGGTAAATTTATTTTTACTTTGAAATTTCCCTTATATGTCTCATTGGAGGTTTATTTATTGAAAATGATTAACTTTAAATGATTTTTAAGGATTAAATGAATAACAAAGGGTGTACAGCTGATCTTAGCAATAATGTAAACATTCTGATCATGATCTTTTAAAAGCTTGCATATTGCACATAATTTTAAAACACAGTAATGAATCAGACTTTGAGTAAGACTTATCTTTTCTTTGGTGTTCTGTACCCCCTTAAATGACAAAATCACAATAATTAATGCACACATTAATTTCTGAATTGACAGTATGCTTAACATCCCGTGACAAAATACAGGCATTTTTAGGACACGTTAACAAATACAGGCATTATTAGGACATGTTAACAAATATGTAAGTGTGATATGGACCATAATTTGGTATTCTGCCTTTGGTTTCTTTTTGTATCCTTTTTTATAAGTTCTAAAATTTTAAGTTTTATTTTGTGGGTGGTGTTAGAATAGTATGAATGGAACAATTGAGTTTTTCGAGAAAAAATTAATACATTTTGATTCACTGTTTATGTGACAGGAAACCAATCTTTATTTTCTTTATTTTGCACAATATAATTCAAAAGGCATAAATAAACACCATTACTGGTGTTACTTGCTTCATGTTAATATTTAATATCTATTTTCAATGTTATATTAAAGTTTTTTTTAAACGTGACAGGAAACCATAAGAAACCGAAAGCATTTTTTTAGTTTTATTTTATCGCAAAATCTGCTTAAAATAATCTGAACAGTATACTTTTTCTTAAAATCCATCTTAAATGTAACAGTATTATAAAACTCCTAAATATGTGCTTGTTTTGAAAACAATTAGTACAATTTATTCAGAATTTTCCATATTTTCTTCATTGATACAAGATACCATAATCGTTGTATCTTGATGTTTTGGCCAAAAAAATATATTTATATATGGTTTTGAAATTCCAGTTATATAAAATTTATTCCAAATCATTGGCAATGTAAAATTCTTTAAATCCAGTAAAGAAAAAAACTTTTAACTTGGAATTAATCCTTTAAAATAGGCACCATGTGATATTTGTGACCTGTACACCAACTTCATGGTTTCCACATTTTAACCTACTTTAGTGGGCTAAAATCAATAAAGTACTTCCTTTCAAGTCATGCTAGGTAAAAGTTTACTTTTCCTTTGACAAGTTTATTGCGTTTCTGAAAAGTGTTTGCAGACCATGAATAAAAAAAAATAATTAAAAATTGTTACAAAGTTACCAACTTTGTACATTCCAAGTGTAACGGTATATTAACATGCATTTTTCATTTAATTATCTTTATTCACCTAAAATATCCAGTAATATTTACTGCTGAAGCAAAATCAATCCAACGAACATCGGCACCATGATAAGAGACTTAATTTCGATTGAATTTTCCAAGGACCCTTTACATCGTTATTGGGAAACGTAGTGTGTTTAAACGTCGGTCAAATCTGAAATCAATTTTGTCAAGTCATTGGGCATTTATTTTCAACCAAGATCGTATGTAACATTATGCACATAGGAAAAATAATAGACCCCCGGCGCAATCTCTTTGAAAATTGTATTTTCCTTTTTTAAACAAGTCGAAACAAGTCTACAGATTATGTTTGCTAACATCCCGTTGGAAACAAAAACAATGTTTAGAACTAGTATATCGTATGTCGGCTGTAAGGGCGTGATCACATGTTAGTCACATGTTTCATGTATGACCGGAAATGATTAGAACTTGAGGACAAAAACAATTTTAATAAATAACTGGACTTCTGTTTCGTGTGAAATGTAACGCATAACAATAACGTCATTTTCTTACCTAACTATTACGAAGATCAATACAAGAATGTAAATCATCTCTGATTTACCTGTTTGAACATCTCGCGAGAGTTCATATTTGCATATTGTTTTTAAGAATTCTATTACAACAAAGCAGATTACATCATCTAAAATTTGCGTTATGAAATCGGACACAAAAGTCAGGCCACTGTTCTTACATCTGCTACATAAATACTTATAGTTCTCGGCATTTTCTTCTCACTATTCTTATTGGTCGATGTTCTTTGTTATTTGAAAGCAAAAGTTACGAATTTGCCAGTGACGATTATCTATAAATCAGTCAGCGTTATGCTCTTCAGAAGCAAAAAGTAACGCGAGAAACGACACAAAAATACGGTTGTAGAATCGATGAAATTCGTATATTTCAAATTCTAAGGAAGAGTAGCATTCACTTGTATGTTTATAAAAATAATGGTATCTTTAGATGTAGTTACAACTTTTCTTACAGTAATTCACATTTTATCACTTTTCTATAGTTATAGGAAACGGAGCCCAATAGCAAATTATGGTCCATATGTTTATACAGATGTACTGTTTATTACCAGCTGACATTCTGGGTGATATTATTGAACAACACCACAAACTGACATGATATTTGAACTTTTCTCCCACTTCTAAATAATTATTTGTGCTAAGAAAATCAGTATAGCTAATACCAATTAACAGCCTTTTTTTAAACAATATATATGTTTAATAAGAGTTTCTATTATATATTTTTTTTAATAACAGTAATACTAAATGCATTAGTCAAGTTTAAAGATCAGCCGATCGAAACAATGGATCTTTTTGTACTTGTGGAGTACTTTGTTTAACTGTGTTTTTTTTATGTTTTAGTCAAATTTAATTATTTTTTCTGTTATTTTCAGAGAAAATATATGATTAAGTTTGATGGAAAAGGAAGAAGGGCACTGTCTGCCAGGGAAATAGCTTTCAGAGATCATATAAACATAACTGTAGCTGTGGGTACCAGAATAGTTGGTAAGACAGGGTATCAGTAAACTTAGCGCTTTCAAACATTCTCAATTGTTGATTATACATTGAAATTGTACATCCCACTTAGAGCTTTCAAACCTATTAAATTGTTGATTATACAGTGAAATTGTGCATCCCACTTTGTAATCTCATTGGGAGAAGTTTTGAATATCTTAAGCAAAAAGATAAGTTGAGTCAAGTTTCCCCCACTTGTGGGCAGTATGTATTTTGGAGTGTGCGTCTGTTTGTTCATTCATTTGTTCATCTGTCTGTCCCACTTCAAGTTAAAGTTTTTGGTCAAGGTAGTTTTTGATGCAAGTTCATCATCAAAGTCCAATCTACTTGAAATCTTGTGCACATGTTCCCTATGATATGATCTTATTCATTTTAATACTCAGTTAGAGATTTGACCCCAATTTCACGATCAGCTGAACATAGAAAATGATAGTGCCTGTGGGGCATCCATGTACTATGTACACATTTTTGGTTTCAAGATGTCTGTTATAGCTTATACTACTTTGAGACTGTAGTTACATATAAGCTATCTATTTTATAGAAATTAATTAATATACGTTTTCAAAACTAGCATTCAAAATGATGTCTCTAATAAAATTTGAGTGACCACTTAAACTTAGTTTACTTACAATAAGACAAATGCATGTCTGAAGAAGACTAATTTGACAATTTTCTATTTCCCTGGGGTATCAATCAATAGAAATTGATTCAGTTTCACAAACGCTGATTTTTATAAGGAAATTAACTTTCAATGGTATTTTCAAATGTTCTGTATTTACTGTTTATGAATAGCTAGCGTTCGATTCTCCATGAATGAGATTTATTTTCACTTAACCTAAATACTGTATTTAGATTCTATGTATAAACTTTCTGTAGAAAAAAAACTAGTATTTTCCCTTGAAATGCACTATTATAATTTACTGATTTAAATGAAGAATAAAATGATTGATAGTTTGTTACACTTATTTGCTAAAAAATTTCAGCTTTGTATAGAGACGAAGAGTCAACTGCCTCGTTCTATGCAGGGATCATTGCTGAGACACCAAATGGCAGGAACCAGTTCAGGTATTTTGTTATGTCCAGCCATCTCATTCAAGTGAGAGGTTTAGCTAGCCTTAAATGGTTTAATCCACCATTTTCTAAATAAGAAAATTCCTGTATCAAGTCAGGAATATGAGTGACACTTGATACCCATTTGTTTAATGTGTTCGAGCTTTTGATTTTGCCATTTGATTACAAACTTTCTGTTTTCAATTTTCTTCATAGTTTGGTATTTTTGTTATTTTACTTCTTTCAACCATGTAATCAGAAAAATAGGAAGGTACAGTTTGGGGAGATGATAACACCATGACCAAAAGAAAAAAAAAAGATATTTCCCAAAATTTACAAAGAAAACAAGATTGAGGAAGATCAAACATGCTTTTATTAAAACCTTAAAAGTAATTCAATAAAAAAATATGCAAGTTTCAGGAATTATTAGACAAATCTACAGTGAGTACAAGCATCACTCAAAATTTGTTTTTGCTTGTAAATAAATAAGTACAAAAATAACTCTGGGTAAAAATTATTTTCGGCAACGGTTGTTTTTATGTAGTTTTATGCATGTCAAGTGATCATTTATGATGTAAAATAAGAAGTCAATTTAAATTTGGATGAATCCAGATTTACTTTCAATTGGAACATCTTACTTAAAAGGGTATGTCCCAATATAACCTAGTCCATTAAAAAATATTGTATGCACAAATATAGTTAAGAGAGCTTCAAGGCTGCTCTCCAACTCTGCCAATAGGTCTCTCTCTCTCTCCCATTGAGTAAAAGCCAGAATTGGTATCTTCATACCCATACAAATACAGCTGATAGGTATATATTATTTAAAATGGTATGTTCCAAAATATGCCAGTCCATTTAAAGATTAAGGGATATTATACTTTAAATGGTATGTTCCAAAATATACCAGTCTATTTAAAGATCTAGGGACATTTTACTTAAAATGGTATGTTCCAAAATATACCAGTCCATTTAAAGATATAGGGATACTTTACTTAAAATGGTATGTTCTAAAATATACCAGTCCATTTAAAGATCTAGGGACATTTTACTTAAAATGGTATGTTCCAAAATATACCAGCCCATTTAAAGATCTAGGGACATTTTACTTAAAATGGTATGTCCCAAAATAATCCAGTCCATTTTACAATAGGGATGTCTTACTTAAAACAGTTCCATTCATTTTATTTTGATCAGGCTATCAGTCAGTGATTAGTAAACAAAAAGCAAGTTAGTAAGAGTTTGGTCACTATTTAGTTTGTATTGAACAATGTTCCTTTATATTACAGAAAAAATGTAGACTTGTGTTCACTTTTAAATTGTGTATTTTTTTCTGAGATCTGTTGAACTATCACATCTAAAGTGAATTAATATCAATGATCTATGCTCACTGCTTTAATGTGCAGATTTGTTTTAGATATTAAAGCTTCTCAATTTAAGTACACATGGCATTAGTGCACTTTGAAAAAAAGGTACATTGTTTTGCTTTATTTGATCTAATTATTAAATTTGAAAACCAATGATACTATCGACTATCCCATTTTGTGTATGTTTTGACTGACCTCAGAAATGTTTGAATGAAAATAAAAAAATATTCCTAAAATTGGCATATATATCTTATCAAAACCTAAATGTTATCATCAAAACAATTTAGGTTTTATAAAATATATGCAAATTTAAGGAATCATTTTGCTACATCATAGAGTACATGCACCACCCCAAAATCATGTTTTGCTGGTGAATATGTAAAAAATACTTTCTAGGTAAATATTGTTTTGGGCAACAGTTGTTTACTTTATTATTTCTTCTCGTTTCTCATATAACGGGGAAGTCCATATTAAATTGGGTTAATCCATAAACATTTTTGAACAGGGACATCTTACTTAAAAGTTAAAACGGTATGTTCCAAATAGTTCAGTCCATTTAAACATCTAGGGACATTATACTTGAAATGGTATGTCCCAAAATAATTCATGCATGGACCAGTCCATTTAAAAATCTAGGGACATCTTACTTGAATTGGTATATCCCAAAATAACAAGTCCATTTTCCAATAGGGATGTCATACTAGAGAAAAAGGTTCATTCCATTTTCATTTTGTAATTTAATACTTTTGTTTTATAGTAATTCTTCTATCAGCCGGTCGAAGGACACAGTTATCGTCCTTTGGTTTTCGTTGTCTACGAATATAGTCCCTAGTGTAAACAGTGTATAACTTGCATGTCTTATTTGATACACTTTCCCAATTTATTTCTTGATATTAAATGCATGAAATATCAAGTAGGGGGATGTAATAACATGTAAAAAAAAATTGGGTGCTGAATCTTTATGTTAAGAAGTAAATTGGTCCAGTTCTAAAAGGTCAAATTTTAGCACGTCTGAAGCTGTCAAACTGAATTTTACACCCCCTTAACACAGAATTGTCAATATTTTGAGTTAGAGCTGGTAGAAGTTTCTATAATTTTGATATTATTTGTCTCACTGGTAGTACACTACACTGTAAAAATCTTTTTGAGAAAGAGCAGGTGCGATTTTTTTAATTTGAATTTATTGTCTAAAAGAAATGCACTACGAAATAACTGTGTTCTCGGGCCTAAGAGATGGATTCCTGAAATCTAGATTCTGTACTTTGGCAACTTTCCTGAATGATTTGCTGGTTTCAGTTTGTCAAACTCAATCAAAGTAAAGGATTTACATCTTTGGTTTACAGAAATTCTGTTAAAATGTGCCATTTTGGCATTCTACGGCTATAATAAGCATTTTAAAGCAGTTTACATTTTATGGCTAAGAGGCATGCTGACTTTCTATCTGACAGCTTTTTTGTTCCTGATATTTGTGTTTCTATGATTAAATCAAATTTAATTAACCATTTGTGAACTCTGGATATAGAGAAAAGTAGATTATCACAGAAAAAAAGTGCAGATATTTGTATTCACGGTCATGGTTAAACGGCCTAATAGATGTATGTAAAATGTGAAGAGCTTTGTACATCAAATCTGTAGTCCATCACAAATATTTCACTAAATCTGTAAAAAAAGCACTTTATTATACTCAGTACACCTTACTCCTCTCATAGGTTACCATTTTTTTTCTCTGTATGATAGTAAGTGGTCCAACTTTATGCCTATTAAGGCTAAAACTAAATGCAAGTTTTCCATTGAAAAGTGAAAAAACTGGCTATCAGACCATATTGTTTCTAAAAAATTTAAATGCAAGAGTCCTTTTGCAATTAGACTTCTTGTATCATAACGCCTTAGCATAGAAATGAGCAAAAAGTTACACATTTTCATTTCTAATAGCTTCTGTGTGCATTTTTATATGTCAATATGGGCTACCGCCTAAATCGACTCTAAATAATTCTCAGTACTTCATGGCCCAAGACCATTTTATACTCATGTGGTATGCTTTTTGACACTTTTCTATACATTTAAAGTACATTTTATATATATGAAAGAATAAATTAGGCATAAAAAACTTCAAAATCTTCAAATTGGCTGAGAAAAATGCATATTTATATAAGGCGTCCCTAAATTGGAAAATCTCTATTTTCAGGCATAGGCTTATATAAATTTAA
Source organism: Mytilus trossulus (assembly GCF_036588685.1). Classification (NCBI taxonomy): domain Eukaryota; kingdom Metazoa; phylum Mollusca; class Bivalvia; order Mytilida; family Mytilidae; genus Mytilus; species Mytilus trossulus. The sequence goes on along the minus strand of NC_086381.1, from coordinate 57,922,170 downwards.
CTTTGGAATAATTACAATACATCTGATAAATAAAATGAGTGTTCAGATGCTTTTAATACTTAATATTTGATATTCAAGAGCATTTACAAAGCAAATTTTTGCAAAATTTTAAATTTTAAGGCCAAAATCTTGACAGTTGAAGATATTTGATTTACACGTCAAAAATAAACATTCAAATGTCTATATTAAAATGACCCTAGTGTCTCTAATATATGTCATATGGCCATGAAACTTGGCAACCTATCTCGCAATTGCCTAAGCTTAGGTTATGCAAAGTTTTATAAAGATTGGTCAAGTCTTTCTGTCCTGTTAGGTCCAAGGACACAGTTATCGTCCTTTGGTTTTCGTTGTCTACGAATATAGTCCCTAGTGTAAACAGTGTATAACTTGCATGTCTTATTTGATACACTTTCCCAATTTATTTCTTGATATTAAATGCATGAAATATCAAGTAGGGGGATGTAATAACATGTAAAAAAAAATTGGGTGCTGAATCTTTATGTTAAGAAGTAAATTGGTCCAGTTCTAAAAGGTCAAATTTTAGCACGTCTGAAGCTGTCAAACTGAATTTTACACCCCCTTAACACAGAATTGTCAATATTTTGAGTTAGAGCTGGTAGAAGTTTCTATAATTTTGATATTATTTGTCTCACTGGTAGTACACTACACTGTAAAAATCTTTTTGAGAAAGAGCAGGTGCGATTTTTTTAATTTGAATTTATTGTCTAAAAGAAATGCACTACGAAATAACTGTGTTCTTGGGCCAGCCAGTGATTAAGAAATAAAAAGCAATATAAAGTGTTTGATTACTATTTAGTTTATATTGAACAATTTTCCTTGATAAAACAGATTTGTGTTTTGACACTTTTAAATTCTTAAGGTGGTACTCAATACTTTCACTAAAATCAATTTGGCTCGTTTAATTTTCATTAAATTTTGACAGAGTATTTGCTTTGCCCCTTGGAAAAAAAATATAAATATTTCAAAAAAATTGAACCAACCATTTGATCAGAAAACTTACACTGATTATATAGCAGTTTGACAAAAACTAATTTTGATCATTGAGAAGCTTAATATTCCATTAACAACACGTCATTAAAACGTTTAGGTGATTTAGAGAGTTATCTCCCTGTAGTGTTGGTTCCACCTTAATGTTTTTTTCTTTCTGAGATCCATTAAAATTTTTTAAAACAACACGTTAATTAATTTCTTGCCTCTGAAGCTCTTTTCTTGATTTACCTTCATCAGGAACGCTCAAAGCCAAAAATTTGAAATCCCAAGATAGATATAAGTACCGAAAATCGTTGAAGAGCTATATGTCAAAAATACCTAAAATAAATAGCCAAACTTATCTTAAGTCAACTTTGTCTGAGGGAGTTGAAACCTAAGTTTCATAATAATTTTAAAATTTATTAACGGACATTTTTAGTAAAGTTTGTTAAATCATGTCAGTACCGGAGCCCTGACTACTGAGCTGCTGATACCCTCGGGGACTGATAGTCCACCAGCAGGAGTATCAACCCAGGGATGTAAAAAATTGAAAACAACACGTTTAATAATTTCTTGCGTCCAAAGCGCTTTTCTGGATTTTCCTTCATCAGGAACGCTCAAAGCTGAACATTTGAAATCTGAAGATAGACAAGTACTGAAAATTGTTGAAGAGCTATATGTAAAAAATACCTAAAATGTATATAAATTTTATATCATTGATTTATACATCTCTGCTGAAAAAGTTTTCAATTGAAGATATTATTTTCCAAGTGCATGTACCAATAAATGTGTTATGTATTTTGATATTAAATTTTCTCTGACAATATAAATACAAGAACTATACATGACAGTGATGACACCCATGGGGCAGACACTTTGAAAATAGATTTTCTACTTGTGTCAGAAATTTTGATATTTATTAAAAATTAAAATATCTGAAAAGAAGTCTACATACACTATTACTCTCAAGATAATATCAGTGAAATTTTTGAATAAGTAACATCTGAAATTATCTTTTGAAGACCAGTCTTAGAAATATTTATTTAAAAACCCGTCTTTTTTTTTCTTTTTAAAGATAAGCATATCAAATAAACATAGGAATAATGATTCGTCCCCGAGGGTATCACCAGCCCAGTAGTCAGCACTTCGGTGTTGACATTAATATCAATTATGTGGTAATTTTTATAAATTTCCCGTTTACAAAACTATGAATTTTTTGAAAAACTAAGGATTTAGAAATTTTGGGTCCTCAGTGTTCTTCAACTTTGTACTTGTTTGGCTTTTTAACTATTTTGATCTGAGCGTTACTGATGAGTCATATGTAGACGAAACATGCATCTGGCGTATTAAATTATAATCCTGGTACCTTTGATAACTTTTAACACCACTGGGTTGATGCCACTGCTGTAGGAAGTTTTGTCCCCAAGGGCACTGGTATTATAGAGATAATCCTAACTGAAATTACGATTATCCCAATATGGCAACGGTAGATATAGGTAAAATCTTTACACTCATTTTTCTTAAAAGTAGCATATTTTTTGTCAATAGTTACTCAGCTGCAAGGTTTATCTTTACCATTTCATCATATTTGAATCGTCACGGTGCACCTGAATTGTCTAAGCGCTTTGAAAATTGCCGTTGAAAAATTCGGGATGATAATCGTAACAAGGAAAAAAAGATAATCGTAATTATGGTATTTAAAAATAAAAAGATAATAGTAACTGGAAAGTGTTTCATTGTTATTGACACTAAAAACGTATGTCTGATAGCATATTATGAAATTATGGCGATGAACTATTTATGAAACGTTCCAACATCTTATGACATTTCTGTTTATGCATATATTATTAATAGATTTTATGAAAACAGCTACATACTAGTATATCATAAAATTGGAAGGGTGAACAAGCTTCAAGAAATTTTAAAATGAGGAAAACACGAACTAAGTTAATATAAAGAAATTGCAAAGAACTAGGTATGCTACAAAATATTTGTGGTTTTTTTTTCAGTCCGTCAAATACCTCGTAAGACTATAGGTAAGGCTAATATTAACAAAAAACAAAAGTAACAATCAACAAAATTAACAATAAACAAAAGTAACATTAAACGAATACTACGAATATTTTATTTCTCATAAAACTACAATTACATAGTTATAGAGAACATACATAAATATAACTATAAGGTTCAATTTTTACAAGCATGTGTGAACAATTCAATGAAATTAAATTGGAGGACTGACTTGCACATTTCTAACTTTGATAAATTGACATAGTTTTTCTAATATTACAATATTACATGAATTAAACAGTTGATCAAATTTATAGATATTAGGGTTAGACCAGCATTATGTAGGTAAACATTTCTTTCTTTCAAACATAAATGATCCACAATTTATAATGTAATGGTACTCATCACCAATGTCGTTCGTGTCTCAGAGACGGCAGATTCTGTCTTCTCTCGGTAAACCCTGCCATCTTCAAGACTCAATCGGCAAGTGGCGACTTTGTAAGGGAAAACAGAAAAATATTTTTCCAATTGAAAATTATTTTTAAAAATACGATAGCATAAAGTTTTAGGTGATTCTGCAACAAATTCAAAGCATTCTTGTTGAAACTGATCAGTCTATTGTCAAATTATTTTGTCTACCTTTTTTTTTAAAACACTATACATAGCTTTTGTGACTTGTTCTTTTAAATATTTTTTATTTGATAAAAAGGATCCACTCCTAGAAACAAAACACCTAAATATTTGTATCCTTTTACCATTTCAATGTGGTTACAATTAACTGTGAACTTGAGATTTGCTTGCATTTTGCCTCTCGAAAAGATCAAAACTTTAGTTTTATTTGTATTTATTTTCATTTATCATTCTTCACAATAACCGTTAAATGTACTAGACATATATTGTAGATCAGTGCTATTTTCTGCTAATAAAACAGTATCATCTGCATATAAAAGTAAAAATAATTTCAAAAATACTGTCAGCTCATTTTCAATTTCTTGTATTATAAATTTTAAGCCTATTACGAACTTTTTTCAAAAAAAGTTTGAAGATCATTTAAAAATATGAAAAACAAAGCAGGTGAAGGTTTTCCCCTTGACGCACCCCCATCTCACAAGGAAAGAAATCATATGTTTTACCTTGATTTATAATACGAGATTTGGCATAATTATACATACTCTGAATAACACGAAAAAAATTCCCCATTTACTTCACTCTGCAATAATTTGAACAGAAGTAAGTTTCGCTGTAGAGAGTCAAAAGCTTTTTTCAACAAAAGTAACAATAAACTGGTAACTATTCTAGATCCTTTACCATCTATACTGTTTAAAAGAAGGCGTTTAAAGAAACGTCCTAAATACATGGGTATTTGATCGAAACAATTGAATTTAATTTTTAAAATCATATATTATATCAGTATAAAATAGAAAAAAGTGAATCCAAGGGAAAAAATATGGACGGCTATATTTATTGAATTATAAGAAAAAGGGAAATACGAACACGAAATCCGATAATACAATTATAAAGTTATTGACGGAAAATTTTGTTCATTTCGCTTAGAATTCTGACTTTCATTTGAGCAATGAATTGAAAGGATTGCACTTTTGGGATATGAAATATAGCTTATCCATCCTTTTTCTCATTCCCCCCCCCCCCCCCCCCCCAAAAAAAAAAAAACAAAACAAACAAACTTAAACGCGCGCACATCATTGAAACTTTGATAAAAATATCTACTTACCACAATAACTGACTCGACAGCTGCTTCATTTCCCGTTTAACAGGTACATGTATATATCAAAAGGTTATGCACATTGTTGTAAGTTATAAATAGAGATATATAGGTAAATTTATCCTAGATATTAACCTGTAAGTTTCTTTATTTATTTTATATGCACCAATGTCATCTTTAAACTGGGCATTTGCATTTTTAACACACAAAATACCATAGAAATGCTGAAAGACACATTTATTACGTTTCAGTTACTATTATCCGATAAAGAAAATTAAGATTATCAAAGAAGAAAAATGCCATAGAGTTACGATTATCATCCCGATTTTTTCAACTGCTATTTTCACAGCGCTAAGACAATTCAAGTGGACCGTTACGATTCAGATATGATGTAATGGTATAGATAAACCTTGCAGCTAAGTAACTATTGACAAAAATATGCTACATTTAAGAAAAATGAGTGTAAAGATTTTACCTATACAGTCGCCATATTGGGATAATCGTAATTGCAGTTACGATTATCTCTTTAATACCAGTGAAGGGTATCACTAGCCCAGTAGTCAGCACTTTGGTGTTGACATGAATATCAATAATATTGTCATTTTTATAAATTTCCTGTTTATAAAACTTTTAATCCTGCAACTTTTGATAACTATTAACAGCATAAATGTTTAAAGTTCATATTGTTTATAAGCTGATATGAAGACTTGGCAATCCACAAAATCACATATTTCATCAAAATATGTATTTTTCTCAAATTCACAAAATAAATGAATCCATCGTAACAGTTTATATTGTAGTAGTTAATTTTTTTTCTTTTAGATACTTGGTATTCTTCGATGATGGCTACGCTCAATATTCTTCTAAACAAGAAATTCACAAAGTTGTTGATCAAAGTATGTATTTAAAATATTTTTGAGTGTTGGAATCAGAATTTCCGATAAGTGGTGGTCTGAAGGTTTTGACCACAATAATTTTGCAAAGGTCTGACACAATTATGGTATTATGCAATAGAAATAATAGTCAGAACCATTTTCTTCAAGAACCATCATGGAAATATATTTGTGAAAAGCTGTGGAAAAAGGTGTTTTACTCATTTATGTCGATATGAACAACGACCTTCAAAAATCTTTGGAACAGTCAGTCATGTGTTAATATGATTGATATGATTTTAATAAAAGTTGAATACTGTAAATTCAGAAGTTATGGCATGCATTTATTTTTGAGAATTTTAAAAATCTTATTCTAAAGGTTAATATCAGCAATGTCTGGGACAAGTTCTATAACTGTGGATGATCCATTTAAAAAAAAGAGTTATGTCCCTTAGAAATATAAGATAAGGGCAAATTAAAACTATTTCTATTATTAGTTTCATAGAAGAGTGTGTTACTAAATGTGATTATGAAGGACAATAGAAACAGTAAACTTTGAGATAAAATAAATTATAGTTGGAATATTTTTTGTATCTTAGGTATCAACGTATGGGAAGATGTGCATCAAGACTCTCAAGAATTTATCAAAGAATATCTTAAGCAGTATCCTGAGGTATGAGACTTTTTAAGGGTAATGATCATAAAAATGATATTGTATAGCAGGTTATTTTCCTGGGGTGTAAATTTTTTGCTTATTTTTGCAGATAGAACAAAATCGCCAAAATAAATTCTGCCCATTTAAAAGTGCACATGCAAAGGTATTGATATGAATTTTGAATCTGCCAAAATATTTCGTATACCTTATTTAATGGAAATCGCAAAATTTTCCACACACGAAAATTACCTGCTATACTGTAACTATATTGAGGCTTTTAAACAAAATATAAAAATGTTTTAAATGTATAAAAAAACATTTCGACGTAGAGACTACAGCAGTATCAAGGATTGGAGATTTTTTTATCAAGTCAATTAGAATTTGCATGAAAAATTTATTATTACTTTGTGATCTATTTAATTATTACACAATAAACAATGAGACAGAATAAAGATGCTACAATATGTTTTTGGCACAAAATTAGCCTATCTTTTTAATAAAGAAGCATCTGAGCTTTTCCATGGTAACATGTATTTTTTAAAGAGAAGGTTCTTTTTGTTGAAGGCTGCATGGTGACCCATATTTGTTTCATTTGCCACTATAGGTAGTCAGTCTTTTTGATTACACATTCTCTGGTTACGATAAACAGATAAGTAGATGTGGTTATTGCGGTATGAATTAATACCAATTTGACAAATATCCATCAAAGTTTAAATGAAAAGGATGTACGCTTAAATCGAAAAGCCATATTGGATGCAATACAAAATTCGTTTTGTTCTCTGTGCATGATTGTATTAGATTCTAAATATTTTGTGTTTTTTATCTCCCATTTTATCGTGTGGGCACTATATTTGGTGAAATATGGTTTATACCTTTTTCATGAAAAAAAACAAAGAAAAATAATGTTAATCTTTAACACAGCAACCCAACAATGAACACATGCATATACTACAAGATATTTAAGGTGGTACCAAACATCTTGACAAAGATTATTTTGGCTCATTTAATTTTCATAAACTTTTGACAAAATAATCACTTTGACCCTTTGACAAAAATATAAAATTTCAAAACAATTGAACCAAACACTATCCCAGAAAATTTTCATTGGATACATAGCAGTTTGAATAACACTAAATTTGATTATTGAGAAGCTTAAAATTTCGTTAACAATACAACGTGATAAAAACGTTTAGCTGATTTTACAGAGTTATCTCCCTGTAGTGTGAGGTACCACCTTAAGCACTTCATCACTTAAACTTTTATATTAGTTCAGTTTGAAATATTAACTTGTTTATTTGAATATCTACTAATCAGTTATCAAGGTTTATTACAATATATGACCATGACGACTACAATCAGATTTTTTATCAAAGGAAAGTGTAAGTAACAGCATACCTGTAGCCAGGGGGGTTCGAGGGGTTCAGACAACCCCCCCCCCCCCCCCTCCTTTGAAAACAAATAAGCACTGTTAAAGGCAATGTTCTGTTCAAATTGTGACTGTTAAAGTCGAGTTTGTGAGTCCAACGAACACCCCCCTGGAAATTCCTGGCTACTGGCCTGGTTACAGGATGTTTATTTAAAAATTATTTTGTAAAATTTCAGCGACCTATGGTTAGACTGCACAAAGGACAACAAGTTAAAACAGAGTGGAATGGGAAATGGTATGTCATTAGGTCAAAGTTCAGGAACGTACTGTTGATTCATTATTATGCATATGATACTAATTTTCTTGATTTCATGGAAGATAAGTTTAACCAAGAATTTATAGATTCAACAAAGTTTAAATTTTCAATAGGATTGTATACACATTTATCATATGTTTAGTAGTAATTAGAGTAGTTTTGAATATTCGATAAATAGCCTGCTGTTTAATCCATATCGTGCAACTTTGATGTGAACCCTTTATCACATACCATTTATCACACCCCTGCCCTTTATCGCATACCATTTATCACACCTTTACCCTTTATTACACCCCTACTTGAAATATATGATTAAAAGCGTATAAAACATGTCAAAATCTGTATCACATGCCCTATCACCCTTGGGCTGATATTGGTGTCTCTGGAATATACGGCATATGATTCGGATTTTGCCATGTATTATTCTCTATATACACTATGACAAAATAATATTTTTCCTCAATCTACAATTATTTTAAGATAACCATAAAAATAAATGAGTCCGCAGTATCAGAACATAATCTAGACCCAGAAACATGTAAAAATAAATATTGCATAAGCTAATTGCTTTGTATTTTCATCTGAAAATTTTTAACAGATAAATCGTACGATAAGCTATGAAATGTAACCAATATTTTCACAATGAAATGTGTTTCTAGGTGGACAGCAAAAGTTGTTGAAGTGGATGCCAGTCTGGTTAAAATGTTTTTCCTTGCTGACAAAAGAGAAGAACTTATTTACAGAGGATCAACCCGATTGGAACCTCTATATTCAGCACTTGTAAGTTTGAAATATATTTCTTAGATGACTTGCATATCTTCATTTATCAAAGGACAAAGAAAAACCCTGGAATAAATACCATGAAAACTAGAAAAACCCTGGAAATTTGAATCAGTGGTTCAACTTCTAAAAATGAAAAAAACTTGTTGAGTGCCTGGAAAACCCCTCGAATTTCTTACCTGTGAAATTAGATTTATTTTATTTGACAGGCAAATTGGTAAATCATTGCAACCAATGTATCAGGAATTTGAAAGGAGCGAGAGGAGGGTAATAGCAACTCACATATTAAACAAAATCTAAACTTTAATAGTCACATTTCAAACAAAACATTGACTTTTATAGTGCTTATTTGTTTTCAAAGGAGGGTTCATATGAACCCCTCTAACCACCCTGGCTACAGACTTGTACTAACCCCTAAAAAACACACCAAAATTAATCTTTTTCTTTCTTCTTAGAATGTTCCCAAAATCTATCAAAGTCTTACACATGAAAATGCCTACATGCACTTGCATGCCGTCTTAACTTTTCGATGCAGCTCAAATATTTTCAAATTTGTATCTTCACAGGCTAATCAGGAACAAACTAAAATGACCGGGAAAGTAAAAAGACATAACTTAGATAGTTCTAAACAGAAAGCAGTGGTGGAGTACACCAGAGGGCAGTCTAGTGATAATACTAACGAGGAAGGTTCAGGTATATTCTTGAGTTAATTTCTGTTTCAAATTATGATTTTAAAATCAAAATCTAATAAACTATCGAAGTGTGTACTAAGAACTTAGAATTCTTGAAGAATGGACAAAAATTGAAGAATAGCTATTGCAAGTTCTGTAAATGCTGCATATGAATACTGTGGATTCATTTATTTTCATGGGTACCAATTTTCGTGGATAAAGGAAAACTTATATGTTTGTGGATATTTAATTTTATGGTTTTGCCGAGGTCTGCATACAAGACTTTAGAAAATTTGTCATTTGTTGAACAATTTATTTCTTGTTTACCTAGGTCTGTACCCACGAAATCCAGGGAAATTGGTATCCAAGGCAGGGCTTCCAAAACGGTCATATATTCCGGTCATTTGTATAATGTCCGTTAAAAGTCGGGCTGGGCAAAGCATGAAACGGTCATATACTTTTAGTTTTCAAGGCTTTTTCGGTCATTTTAACATAATTCACGATCTTTTTAACCCAACCTTTTGCCTTTAACATCAACACATTTCCGGTCATAAATGTGACATGATGATTAATTACTATCAAAACAACACCTACTTCAATACTTTATAATCTAAATCAAGGCTAATTAGTAGTTGGACAGCTGAAATCTACCTGTTCAGGTGACAGGTGAACTTTGTTCAGTACCGGACATCGTATAAATTTATCGGTTTATTCACACAATTATTTTCTTACATTTCAGTGGTTTGTATCTAATTGATTTAGTCCAAAAGATTAAAATAATGAAAAATTAGTTTATCAACATGATTTGATGAAAAATTTAAAGAGGTTTTAAATGAAAAATCGTCAGAACTATGTCGTATTAACTAGAACATGTGTGCGCATGTGCACAGGTTGGAAATTTAATTATGCATCCAACATTTCTTCAAAAATGCTAAAATTATCATTTATACCTGTATCTAACGTTCATTTCAAGTATTTTGTTGAAGAAATAACTCGGAAAAGAGTCGAGCTTTGTAAACATACACGGATTTTACGTATCCGTTTATGGTCCATGTATTACCATTGTCAAGTCAACATCCGGTTAGAAAAATGTGATTTTCAAAACAAAAGAAAAGTTTTTGACAACGTCATTTTGCACAAATGAAGAGTCTTATGTAGATATGAGCACGCTGATGTGCATACTTTGAATGATGCACTGCCAACAGTTTACATCCAAACATCAAATTCATATCATATCAAAGTAATTAAAAGTTTAAAATCAGTTTTTTTTTTTAATGTAATGTCAATCATTGGAATGGCCATCTGATTACCATAATTGCCTTTTGTGACTAAGTCTTAAGGGATTAAAATCGGGATCAGATATAAAATGTCCGGCTGGCTCAAATATTTTTTGGAAGCCCTGATCCAAGGAATAATAATGAATCCACAGTAATGCTCTCAAAATTTGTAATGTGAGGTTAAATTTCAGATAGCTTTTCTGAATTTTGAATTTACAGTTATACCCCTTTGGGAAGAGACTTGATATGAAAGATATTAAAAGCATGTTGGTCTTATCTTTATTTAAGGAATAAAATAATCAGTATCATGGATGAAGGTGAACCATGAATTTAAATATTCAACTCAGACTTGGGGTCAATTACAATGGAATGTAATTAATTAAATTACACATTACATTGCAAAAATGATCAATTACATCAATTACACATTACACTGTTTTTGAAATGTAATTAATTAAATTACAATTACTTTACTAAAGTAATTAATTAAATTACACATTACATTTCATCTTAACATTTTTTAATAATATTATATATACAAATACATATAACGCATGTGTAAACTGTTCATGTACATGTAAGCATTTGATGATCATTTGTAGTTTTAATGTTTGTTTTTCATTTCGTCTACAACCCCCTGGTCTGAACACTTTGACAGCAGTTCTAAATAGTCTTTCGACTAATGTGGCAGATGTTGCTTTATCAGAACATGGAAGTACTAGTAATATATTTCCATAATAAAAAAAAATTTACCTAAGTACTAATTTTCTATACACAGCTACTTTTGCATAGGTACTATTTCTGTACTAAAAATTTGTAGTACTGGAAATTTACTTTTAATATTCAGTACTATTGTGTTACTACAAAATTATGGTAATATTTAGGTACCTGTATTTTACAGTATTGTATTTGTACTTGAAATTTAGGTACAACAGATTTTTGGTTACTACCGTTACATTTTCAGCATTTTGTAAGATTTTTCTATTACAAATCTCTCAAAGTTATGATTTTCAAACATGGAATATTGTATTATTTCTGTACAAAAATATTTAGTGCAAATCAAGTAATGTAAAATACAAGTACCTAAATATTACCATAATTTTAGGGTAAAGAAGTTGTACTAAATATTAAAAGTAAATTTCCAGTACTGCATATTTTTAGTACAGAAATAGTACCTATGCAAAAGTAGCTGTGTAGGCTTTGGCAAAACAATAAAATATGATAAAAGGAAAGGAACGAAATAATTTGATTCCCATGAAACTAAATAAGTTCATACACACAATGGACTGCCACTAAAAATGATAAAGTTTTTCTTGAGATGACAGATGTAAGTATAATACAAAATGCCTTTTTGTTTTTTAGCTCCTATAAAAATTGAAAGATCACCAAGTCAAGAAGGTACAAAGAAAAGAGCTGTTGCCCGAAAAAGCACTTCAGGTGGATCTAGGACAATGTCCTCATCAGAAGATAGTTCAGGTCCCTGGCAGGCACCTTGGCTGAAAAAGGAACTGCCACAGCAACAGCCACATCAACAGCCTCATCAACAATCTCTTCAACAGCCGCCGCCACAGAAAAAGAAACCAGAAATTACCCAAATAAAACAAGAAAATAGCTCTGCGGCTAATTTACAGAAATCTACAGGTAAAAAAAAATGTATGGATGGAAATATTGATAGATCTTGTAGTCCTTACTTTCAAACATTGTTGTTCTTTCTTGGGTTTTCCCTGTTCACCATTATCTCGAGACATTCTCCTATTAACAGGCTCATCTGGATCTGTATCAGTGATAGAATCCACTACAAAGACCAATGTTTTAGTAAAAATAAAAATACTTTATGGAAACTTAGCACTCTGATAAAGTGCAACTTTGCCAGTACAAAAAAATAGAAAATGAAAGTGTGAGTTGGCCAATTCAGAATTTGAAGGGAACAGGGATTTAAATAATTTGTGAATTTTGCAGACTTTATAGCCAGTAGTATAAGCAGTAACAAAGCTGGGAAGGATATGGCCAGTCTATTACAAGAAAGATTGTCCAAAACGGCTGACCCCTCTGATGATATTGGTAAGGAACTTATTATAGTGAATTTTCCTCATAGTTATTGGAAGTATTGGATTGAAAAATTTATGACAAAAGCTAAAAAAGAATTGGATACTTATTTTGGAAAAATTGAACTTAGGAAATTCTATTTTGAACATGTGTGTGTACACTGCCAACATATTTCCGATCCTAGCATCCAAAAAATCAGAGTGAGCATATTGAAAAATCAGAAAAAAGGACAATAAGCGGCTAATGTATTTAATAAGATTTTTTTTTTTAAAGCAAATTGAACTCTAAATGATTTTTATTTTAAAAGCATTACTAAAAAGTAAGCTTAAGAAAAAAAAATAGTGTTATCAGTTCTATTTATGTAGACATTTGACCATAACAAAAACATCCTTTAATTTTTAGACACAATTGCATTTGAGAAATATCAATTCTCCACTACAATAAAAAGTAATTATCCTTAAATGTTTCATACAAATATACTGATCTTTATTTTTTTATTTCAACAAGAAAGCTTGCGTTTTTATACGACCGCAAAATTTGAAAAAAATTTCGTCGTATATTGCTATCACGTTGGGGTCGTCGTTGTCGTCCGAATACTTTTAGTTTTCGCACTCTTACTTTAGTAAAAGTGAATAGAAATCTATGAAATTTTAACACAAGCTTTATGACCACAAAGGGAAGGTTGGGATTGATTTTGGGAGTTTTGGTCCCAACATTTTAGGAATTAGGGGCCAAAAAGGGCCCAAATAAGCATTTTCTTGGTTTTCGCACTATAACTTTAGTTTAAGTAAATAGAAATCTATGAAATTTTGACTCAGGGTTTATGACCACAAAAGAAAGGTTGGGATTGATTTTGAAAGTTACGGTTCCAACAGTTTAGGAATTAGGGGCCAAAAAAGGGCCCAAATAAGCATTGTTCTTGGTTTTCGCACCATAACTTTAGTTAAAGTAAATAGAAATCAATGAAATTTAAACACAATATTTATGACCACAAAAGGAAGGTTGGTATTGATTTTGGGAGTTAAGGTCCCAACAGTGTAGGAATTTGGGGCCAAAAAGGGACCCAAATAAGCATTTTTCTTGGTTTTCGCACCATAACTTTAGTATAAGTAAATAGAAATCTATGAAATTTAAACACAAGGTTTATGACCATAAAAGGAAGGTTGGTATTGATTTTGGGAGTTTTGGTCCCAACAGTTTAGGAATAAGGGGCCCAAAGGGTCCAAAATTAAACTTTGTTTGATTTCATCAAAAATTGAATAATTGGGGTTCTTTGATATGCCGAATCTAACTGTGTATGTAGATTCTTAATTTTTGGTCCCGTTTTCAAATTGGTCTACATTAAGGTCCAAAGGGTCCAAAATTAAACTTAGTTTGATTTTGACAATAATTGAATCGGTTGGGTTCTTTGATATGCTGAATCTAAAAATGTACTTAGATTTTTGATTATTGGCCCAGTTTTCAAGTTGGTCCAAATCGGGGTCCAAAATTAAACTTTGTTTGATTTCATCAAAAATTGAATAAATGGGGTTCTTTGATATGCCAAATCTAACTGTGTATGTACTTCATTTTTGGTCCTGTTTTCAAATTGGTCTACATTAAAGTCCAAAGGGTCCAAAATTAAACTTAGTTTGATTTTAACAAAAATTGAATTCTTGGGGTTCTTTGATATGCTGAATCCAAGCATATACTTAGATTTTCGATTATGGGCCCAGTTTTCAAGTTGGTCCAAATCAGGATCTTAAATTATTATATTAAGTATTGTGCAATAGCAAGAAATTTTCAATTGCACAGTACTCAGCAATAACAAGAAATCTTCAATTGCACAGTATTGTGCAATAGCAAGAAATTTTCAATTGCACAGTATTGTGCAATAGCAAGAAATTTTCAATTGCACAGTATTGTGCAATAGCAAGTATTTTCAATTGCACAGTGATGCGCAATAGCAAGAAATATCTAATTGCACAATATTGTGCAATAGCAAGAAATTTCAATTGTAGTTATCTTTCTTTGTCCAGAATAGTAGTTGAATCAACTTAAATCAATGTTTCATACAATATACAATGTATATTCACTTTTACTATCAACTGATAAATTAAAACAATCTTTACCATTCAGTGATAACAAGCACTTTTTTACATTTTGATATTTTATGATGTATTTAAATGAGTGATTATAGTTGCAAACTCCATTAGAAATTTGAATTGAGATCGGTTTTTGAATAAAGGATAGGGGGATGTGAAAAAAAAATTGGGGAGGGGGGGGTTCAATTTTTCTCATTTGAAATTTCATAAATAAAAAGAAAATTTTTCAAACATTTTTTGAGAGGATTAATGTTCAACAGCATAGTGAATTGCTCAAAGGCAAAACAAAAATTTTAAGTTCATTAGACCACATTCATTCTGTGTCAGAAACCTATGCTGTGTCAACTATTTAATCACAATCCAAATTTAGAGCTGATTCCAGCTTGAATGTTGTGTCCATACTTGCCCCAACCGTTCAGGGTTCAACCTCTGCGGTCGTATAAAGCTGCGCCCTGCGGAGCATCTGGTTTATATTTAATAAAAGGTTATATATTTACTTAATTTATTATTGTAGAAGAATGCATGGGGGAGAGAGTTGAATCCAAAGTAAATGTTCCCATCCAGAACAGACAGAAAGAGCATATGGGTAAGTCCTGTATGTTGCACAGAAAGATATTTTTTATAAAAAATAAAGGACATGCAATTGGAAATTATATTGCTCTTAGGGAGAAAGGTTTATAGTGAAGTTTAAGAGATTAAAACAAATTGAAAAAAAATAAACGATTATTTGACATTTGTTTATTTTCTTTGTGACCAAGACTAAATTGACTTGCTGTCTATTTTGAAAAAAATTATTGGATTTAATTAAAACTGATTATTTTGCAAATTATATTTGCAAAGCACCCCTATAAATGTAAGTAAGTTTTATGTTTTCCTTCATATATTAATTCATTGTTTGTTTCATTGAGAAAGAGTATATTAATTTTGAAATGTTGTTTATTTTCTTTTTCTTTTAATTTTTTACAGATCCACACAGCTGCTGTCATAAGTGTTTGAAAGGTTTAGAAGATGATCCGGTGAAATTCAGGGGAACTAACCCATTACTCATACCACTCTTGTGTGGCTGGGAAAGGTACACTTATATATATAATGTTGTGGATGTGTACAATAGACTGGCTTTGAAAGACTTGCAATACAGTTTCGCTTTTATTTCTTCTTCAGTTCTTACTCATAACAAATGACAATTTCAGAAATGGTGTTGCATTATGGAAAATTCACAATTTCTGATTGGTGCAGACATCATTTACAAGGATTCTGGAACTGTACAAATTAATTTTCAAATAAGATGTTGAATTTGTTCTAGTATAATTTCAAATTCAAGGCTTCATAAATCTCCATAAAGTTATATGAAATTGTTACAATTAGAGACATTAAGAATACAACTGAAGCTCTTTTCTAAACATCTACAATAGATTTAATTTATTTTCATTGTAACCAATTTTTCATAGATTGAGGATGTCTGATTTCATCATTTTGCTAAATTTGCATACTTTCCTATAGAAAATTCGTAACTTGTTTCAAATGGTAAATTATTGGTTCCTCTACCTGTACCCAAGAAATCCACAAAAGTAGGTATCGAACGAAAAATAATGAATCCACATAAAACACAGTATTTAGAATGGGAGATAATGCAATAAAGAGGGATTTATAGTTAGAGATGTTCAAAGCTTATGTTCAGGAAAAAAGAAGCAGATGTTTAAACCTTGTGTTCATGAAAAAAGAAGCAGATGTTCAAAACTTGTGTTCACGAAAAAAGAAACAATCATGCATAACATCTCATATCTATTATTTATTTGTAGACATGTATGTAAAGTAAAGCCAGGTGGAAGACGCATGGTGGCCTATAGAGCACCCTGTGGCAGACGGCTACGTAACATGCAGGAGTTAGATAAATATCTAGGGTTGACATCCTCTCAGATGACAATTGATCTCTTTTGTTATGATCCTGTATTACATGTTCACACAGAATTTGTTCCTGTAAAGGTATGAGCATATGTTACTAATTGAGGAATTTTGACATTTGAAAATAGAAATAGTTTGAACATTTTTATTACTGTGAATTCATTTATTTTCATGGGTACCAATTTTGTTAGGTTGAGGAAAACCTGTATATTTGGTTTCTTGATTTTCACAAAAGTTTGCATATAACCATAACCATACAGCAAATTTCTAATTCGTTGAACATTTTAATGGATGGTTGCCCTTTACCCAGGAAATCCATGAAATTTGGTATCTTACGAATAATAATGAATCCAAAGTATTCCTATCCTCTCATTAACAAATTGTTGGTATTTGATAGGATAGAAATATCTCTTGAAGATATGCATGAAAAAAATGATTACAATTTCCAATTGACTTTTTTAACTTCAATGATAAAAGATGACAGTGGTTTTCCTTTGGCATTGGTTTACAAAAGAATGCACTAAAAAGAAGAAAAAAATATTAGCTATGATCCAATGGTCATTATAAATGGGAGATAACTGCAAAGTTTGTAATAATTGATTTTTGTAGGATTTTAGTATAATAGTAAAAGCAATACATTCACAGCCAAAAAAAACATAAAAAGCAAAATAACATATTGAATGATTATCTAATGATTGGTGTCTTCACAAAAAGATTTTGCATGTGTTTTATTTAATATGGCTTTATTTAAACTTGATTTTATCTCATAATATCTTAACTATTTTCGTAGACATTCTGTGACATCAAAGATCTGTCATACGGGAAAGAAAGTGTTCCTATCCAGTGTGTCAATGGTATAGATAGACAGTATCCCGACTATGTAGAATACTCAAATGTCCGTATCCCAGCCAAGGGAGTTAATCTAAATCTTAATCCAGAATTCATGGCATGCTGTGATTGTACAGACAATTGTAGAGTGAGTAAAATAGACATCTTATTAGTAGAGTATAAAAATACATTTATTAGAAGAGTATAAATAGACATCGTATTATTTGAGTATAAATAGACATTTATAAGTTGAGTATAAATAGACATTTATTAGTTGAGTATAAATAGACATTTATTAGTAGAGTTTAAATAGACATTTATTAGTAGAGTATAAATAGACATCGTATTATTTGAGTATAAATAGACATTTATAAGTTGAGTATAAATAGACATTTATAAGTTGAGTATAAATAGACATTTATTAGTTGAGTATAAATAGACATTTATTAGTAGAGTTTAAAAAGACATTTATTAGTAGAGTATAAATAGAGGTTTATTAGTAGAGAATAAATAGATATTTATTAGTAGAATATAGATAGACATTTATTAGTAGAGTATGAATAGACATTTATTAGCACAGAATAAATAGACTTTTATTAGTAGAGTATAAATAGACATTTATAAGTTGAGTATAAATAGACATTTATTAGTAGAGAATAAATAGATATTTATTAGTAGAGTATGAATAGACATTTATTAGTAGAGTATAAATAGACATTTATTAGCACAGAATAAATAGGTATTTATCAATAGAGTATGAATAGAGGTTTATTAGTAAGAGTATAAATAGATATTTATTAGTTGAGTATAAATAGACATTTATTAGTAGAGTACAAATAGATATTTAAGTGCAAGTCTACCTAAGAATCAGGCAGTGGTGAAATCATGACATGAAACCCTGCTCATTATTTTACAATTAAGTTCAGACTGTATGATAGTGCACACATATAACAATCATTTCCTTGTCCCATATTCTGGAATAGTTAGATATAATTTGGTTTACAGGGATTTTCCAACCCTCATATTTGGGTCTGAATTTGGGCCCCTGTCCCAAAGAGAAATATGCTATTTTTCCCAATATTCAGCTCTTAAATTCCCAATTGTATATAGACATGGTTTCCAGATTTTGTTAGTATCGTAATGTGGTATTTTGTTTACAAATATATTGAATCTTGTTCACAATTCATGCAATATAACTTATTCCTTTTAAAATGCAGGTTATTGCACCAAATTTTTCAAAATTATCTAGGGGGCATGCAATTCCAAGTTGTATATGCACTGGTATTAAAGAGATAATGGTAACTGCAATTACGATTATCCCAATATGGCGACGGTAGATATAGGTAAAATCTTTACACTCATTTTTCTTATATGTAGCATGCTTTTGTCAATAGTTACTCAGCTGCAAGGTTTATCTATACCATTACATCATATTTGAATCGTAACGGTGCACTGGAATTGTCTAAGCGCTGTGAAAATATCCGTTGAAAAATTCGGGATGATAATCGTAACTCTATGGTATTTTTCTTCTTTGATAATCATAATTTTCTTAATCGGATAATAGTAACTGAAACATAATAAATGTGTCTTTCAGCATTTCAATGGTATTTTGTGTGTTAAAAATGTAATTTAATAGAAAAGTACTAATTATACTGAGCCAAAAAAGTTTAGAAACAAAAATGTGAAATTTTATTTTATTACAAAATCATAACAACATATAAATTAAATAATAAAAAAATGGAGTTATGATATGTCAGAAGCAACATGAATGTTTATCACTCACATTCATTAGGATGTTCTTTGTATGGAGCGCGAGAGGTCAAAATGCGTAAATGAGTAAAGTGTTTCTCAAAATCAATTTTTTCAGTCATGCCCTAAGTGCACCAATGAATGATTGGTAGGCACACCAGCAGCTGTCTTTAGTCAATGCACTACTTTTTTAGCCGGAAAAACCTTGTCACGTGTTGATTTAAAGCGAAGGAATCGCTCCTCCCTTGACGATAGTTTTTTTTTGTCTAAGAGATATCGACCTATCCTGTACAGTTGTAATTTGTTGATATCTGTGTGTTAGTCTCTAAACTGTTGCCTTTTGCACATTAAATCGAGCTATAATGTCAGCAACCCTCATTCCGGCATCAACCGTTTCAAGACCTTTCTGACTGTCATTTTCAGGGAGGCCTGGTTGACTCCCCATGCAATTTTTTCAAAGGTGTTTGTGTTTTTCTTACCAATGGTGTGTTTCTGAACGTTAGTGAAAAAGATTTTTTTTAATATTGTTTTAAAAGTACAGATACAGAAGATAAAACATCATTTACACGTGCAAAGCTGAAATGGCGCGAAATCAAACAGCAGGAAAAAAGTACGACTGTTTTAATTTACAGGTAAAACTAAGGATTATATCAATGTTTGAATAATTTTTTCCAAAAACAATAAAAAAAAATATATAAAAAAAAAGTGTTGCTAAACTTTTTTGGCTCAGTATATATGGCAAGCATGCAAATACAAAAATGTTCCTTGTTTAGTACCTTCAATATTTTTTCTATAATATCTTCCATGCATATGTATGCAGCATATTTTTCATATACCGAGCATTTATGAATTTTTAATAAGTTTGTTTCTTATTTTGGGGAATATGCGTTATTTAATTCTCAATTTTGCAGTCATTCTTTGAATTAGTATTTCTTGTAAGAAAATTTAAAGCCACATCAATTTTATTTCTTGATTTTCGGTCTTTTTGCCAAACTATAAAAGAACACAAATCCATGTTTGTCAATGAACTCCACGTTACTTAATTTCATAATACACAAAGAATCCCATGTAGGGCCAATCTTTCTCTTATCTTATATAGCATTAAATGTTTTAAGGATGTCATATTATCATAATTCAAAATTAAATTTGATTTTTTTATAGTTTATATCTGAGATACTGAATTTCAGTGACAGTCATGAAGTAGCCAATATAAATAAGAAGATGTGGTATGTTTGCCAATGAGACAACTTTCCACAAGAGACCGACAGGACTCATCATTAACAAATATAGGTCACCGTACGATCTTCAACAATGAACAAAGCCCATACCGCATAGTCAGCTATAAAAGACTCTGAAATGACACTGTAAAACACTTTTCAAAGTTATCCCTTATTCATCATAGCTTTTAAGTTATGATATCATCCATGAAAAATGATCGAAGTGACATGAAAACTGTAGCCACTAATTTCTCGTCAAACGGTTTTTGGCATAATAGGGTATATGTTCTAGAATTAAATCAGCAGTGGCTTCCCGGGGGCAGAAATAGCACATATAACCACCTGCAATAAATGAATTTAAACAATATTAACTATATTTACTATTTACTTCAGGAATTAATTTTTGTTTACTGTCTTAATCAGAAATCTGATATAAGGTGACACATGCGTGTCGCCTGACAATTATTGTCATGCATCATAATTTCCATCGCTCATTCACATATTTTGTGGCATACCTAGTGTTTGGAAATTTCTGTAAATTAACAAAGTTCGTGTTTTCCCATTTCCAAATTTCTTGAAGCTTGTTCACCCTTCCAATTTTATGATATACTAGTATGTAGCTGTTTTCGTAAGAACTATTAATAATATATGCATGAAAAGAAATGTCATAAGATGTTGGTACGTTTCGTAAATAATTCATCGCCATAATTTCATAATATGCCATCAGATTTACGTTTTTAGTGTCAATATCAATAAAACAGTTTCCAGTTATGATTATCTTTTTTATTTTTAGATACATAATTACGATTATCTTTCTTTCCGAGTTACGATTATCATCCCGAATTTTTCAACGGCTATTTTCACAGCGCTTAAACAATTCCAGAGCACCGTTACGATTAAAATATGATGAAATGGTATAGATAAACCTTGCAGCTGAGTAACTATTGACAAATACATGTACATGCTACATTTAAGAAAAACGAGTGTAAAGATTTTACCTATATCTACCGTCGCCATATTGGGATAATCGTAATTTCAGTTACTATTATCTCTTTAATCCCAGTGATATGGCTGATGCTGTGTGCCATCGATATAAATGAACTAAAATATTTCCCCAAAACCAACATTTCACAAAACTGTATTTCCAATTGCATTGGCCATGGGCCACTTCCCCTAAACACTATCACTATCACTAATCACTGGTTTAATTTCACTAGTAATTAATAATTATAGGGAACAAATTTGCTGTCATTCTAACCGAAAGTTATCTAAATATTCCTCGAATTACCAGAACATGGAGAAACAAAAGACCTACTATTTCTTACTCAGGATAAGGACAACTTCAAAATATAATGGTTTGGGATGCATTTTTGTCTGGCTAATGTTTTTAAATTCTGCTAAAATGCCTGACTCTTTATATACATAGACTCATATTTAACAGTTTTCTTCTATTTATGTTCCCACAATCATGTTGAAAGTTGAAAATATGGATATATGTTTTATGTATATATATTTTATAAATAATAATTTTTTGCGTTTTTCTATGTAAGAAGTTTTAAATCGCATTATCTTATTTTCAATATCATAGATTTTTTTTGCATACACAAGACCACTGAGGCGAGTTTGTGCCGTTTGAATAATTATACACAATAATCAATAAAATGAGGTATCTTTGTAGATAAAAATCTAAATTTGCCTGTCTGAATCAATAAAATAATGTTTCTTTGTAAGATAAATCTAAATGTGCCTGTCTGAATCAATATTATAATGTTTCTTTGTATGATAAATCTAAATGTGCCTGTCTGAATCAATTAAATAATGTTTCTTTGTAGGATAAATCTAAATGTGACTGTCTGAATCAATAAAATAATGTTTCTTTGTAGGATAAATCTAAATGTGCCTGTCAGCAACTAACTGTAGATGCCACAGCAGTCAGTTCATCTGGGAAACCTAATCCCAATGCTGGTATGGAACACCGACGTCTTAAAGAACCTCTAATAACTGGGTAAGGTTTTATAGCTTGTTATTTATCAACTTTCACCTGGTACATATTCAAATACTGGTTTTTGGCTAATTTCAAATACCGCAAATGTAAAAAAACATAAGTACCCTTAAAAAGTAAATTGATTAGGAATTACATTTTGTGACTAGAAAAGAATTAAAAAATAAACACCCATGAACATGCAGTAGCTTACTAAAAAGTATTTATTTATTATTTAAATGAAGAACACTTGTGGAACTCATAAGGATCAAAATTATAGCATAGCTCCTCATATGAATAAATATTCATTCAGTTGTTGTCTGCTCTTTGATCAGGTTGTTGTCGCTTTGACACATTCCCTTTTTCTTTCTCAATTTCATCTTAATATATTTTTATCCTTTATTAACAAAATCAATAATATCAGATTACTTAATCAGTTGCTGATTTTACAGCATCATTTCATTGTAAAAAACTTTTTTAAGAAGCTTTCACTTTTGATTTTAATTGAATTTGAATCCTTTTATCATCTCAACAGTGGGGGCTCGCGTGTGTGAATCAATTTTGTTTTCAAATTATAGGATTTTGCTATTTTTTTTTCAATAAATGAACTGAATTGTATATTTGATAGACAAATAAAATAAAAAAACGTTCTTCTGAGCTCACAATCTGCCTTCGAAAAAAAGCATGCATTTTTGTTAAAGTACTTTTTTTCTGTTGAACTAACAGCAGAAATAGAGGTAATATTGAAATAAAAAAAAGAACTAATTTACAGAAATCACTTAAATTTTACAAGAAAAGTACAGCTTATTTGAAAAAATAATAATTGATATAACAAAATATCTCAATTTTCATGCAAAAAAATGTCATTTGTGCAAAAAAGGGAAATAATTTGGAGCTTTTTCAACAATATAAACATTTTAAAAGTCATCTGGGGCCAAAACAAATCGATTTTTTTGGAAGATTTTTGTACTATATCATAAAGTAACAACTAATAGGGTAACAAATAAAATTTGTAATGAAAAGTGAATGTTTAAAAGTTTGCTGAAATTTTGTACCCTCGAGCCTCCTTAACAGAAATCTTGAGATTTTTCATTAGTATGCCCATAGAAACTGTCTTCCTCCTGTATGTTTCTTACCACCAGGTAAGGAGTAGGTCCCGTAAGACCTTTTTTTAGCCCCAAAATATAACAGTTTTACAAAACAGTTAAAATGTAAACTTTTAGGTATTTATTGGACAGTGGAATGATTCTGCTACATAAATATGGGTTGTTTTTGGCAATACAATGCACACATATCGAGTACTAGCACCATTAAGTCACGCTAAATTACTGAAATCTTCACAATTCTATCATTTTAGATAAATTTTAGACGGTTTTCGTGTAAAACGAAAGTGGCCACATTCATGTTCATCCTTAATATTGAAATGCGAGTTGTATTTTAGGATAATACATAACATATATAAAGGTTTTGGATGAACAGGGATGCGGCCGCTTTCATTTTTGACAAAAACAATTTGAAAAGTGACATATTTCCGACATATTTGGTAAATTTTTCATATTTGAGCTTGAATCGGATGGTTTTTAATGACTAAATCAGTTTAAAAATTTCACATTAACTAATTGATTCAATTGAAATAGACACTTAAGGATGTACTTAGGTGAGGTTTTAGAATTTGTGTCAAATGTTCAGACTCCTTGGTGTTTTTCCATACAACACAATGTAAAATATTTTGCCCTATAATACCCATTTATTTTTCCATATAAGATTAAATACCCCATGAAAGGTCATTTACCAAAATATTAGAAGATTCTTAATTTTCTTTCTTTTGTTTTGAGACCCAATAATACCGATGCAAATATAAGGTAAAAGTCCGAGTCAGTCTTTTCCCGCCATATTTTAAATTTCAAATATCTCGAAAAGGAGGTCCATGACCTATCAATATTTTTAGCTTATTTGTATCCTTAATTGATGCTCTACCAGCTTATAGTATAAATTTTAACTTCTTGATTTATTAATTTTTACCTAACCTCACATAAATACATCCTTAAGTGTTTAAAAAGAGGTCAAAATCTTTCGTCAGATGAACCTGAAATTTTATGTCCTTATGGGACCTACTCCTTTGATTCACGTAGGTTTTACAGTACTAATTTGAATGATAACATTATTATTTCAGGGTGTATGAGGTTTTACAGTACTAATTTGAATGATAACATTATAATTTCATGGTGTATGAGGTTTAACAGTACTAATTTGAAAGATAACATTATTTCAGAGTGTATGAGGTTTAACAGTACTAATTTGAATGATAACATTATTATTTCAGAGTGTATGAGGTTTAACAGTACTAATTTGAATGATAACATTATTATTTCAGAGTGTATGAGGTTTAACAGTACTAATTTGAATGATAACATTATTATTTCAGAGTGTATGAGGTTTAACAGTACTAATTTGAATGATAACATTATCATTTCAGGGTGTATGAGGTTTTACAGTACTAATTTGAATGATAACATTATAATTTCATGGTGTATGAGGTTAAACAGTACTAATTTGAATGATAACATTATTATCTCAGAGTGTATGAGGTTTAACAGTACTAATTTGAATGATAACATTATTATTTCAGGGTGTATGAGGTTTAACAGTACTAATTTGAATGATAACATTATTATTTCAGAGTGTATGAGGTTTTACAGTACTAATTTGAATGATAACATTATCATTTCATGGTGTATGAGGTTTAACAGTACTAATTTGAATGATAACATTGTTATTTCAGGTGTATGAGGTTTAACAGTACTTATTTGAATGATAACATTGTTATTTCAGAGTGTATGAGGTTTAACAGTACTAATTTGAATGATAACATTATTATTTCAGAGTGTATGAGGTTTTACAGTACTAATTTGAATGATAACATTATTATTTCAGAGTGTATGAGGTTTAACAGTACAAATTATTATTTCAGAGTGTATGAGGTTTAACAGTACTAATTTGAATGATAACATTGTTATTTCAGAGTGTATGAGGTTTAACAGTACTAATTTGGATGATAACATTGTTATTTCAGAGTGTATGAGGTTATACAGTACTAATTTGGATGATAACATTATTATTTCAGGGTGAATGAGGTTATACAGTACTAATTTGGATGATAACATTATTATTTCAGGGTGTATGAGGTTTTACAGTACTAATTTGAATGATAACATTATTATTTCAGAGTGTATGAGGTTTAACAGTACTAATTTGAATGATAACATTATTATTTCAGGGTGTATGAGGTTTAACAGTACTAATTTGAATGATAACATTATTATTTTAGGGTGTTTGAGTGCAATGCAAGCTGTTCATGTGATCAACGTTGTATCAATAGAGTAGTACAGAATGGCCTTCAAGTCAGACTTCAAGTATTCAAAACAGAGAAAAAGTAAGAAAATACCTTTTTCATTCAATTTGCATCAAATGTGTTTGTATAAAAATTTGGTTTATTCATCCCTGAAACTCTCTCTTTTCCAAATTTTGTAGATATGGCTTTGTTGGTAATAAAATATATGTTAAATAAATGTAAATACATTTTAAGGGAGTTGGCTTCTCAGTTTCATTGTAATTAACTTTTCAAAACACTAGCATATATTGATAGGGGATTGATAATGGAATCAATAGAGCAAAAAAAATATATAGGTCACCGTGCTTGTTCTCAAGATATTAGCCATTAAAATTTTGGCGGGAAAATGTTCTCTCTTGACTTTTCATAGCTTTATCATTGACAGGTTTAAGTCTTCAAAAACTATTAAAAAATGATTAAAATTTTATAAGATTTTAACAGACAGCTTATCATTTTACATGTAAAAGAATTATAAAAAGAAAAATGGGGGTCACCAGGCAAAATTTGTTAAGGCATTCAAATGGTTAAAACCAGAGGATTCCGAAAATCTGACCAAAATTCCAAAACTTGACAAGCCAGCTTCCTTAAATTATACTGATCAGCATGATGATTAATGTTTTTCACTAGACTGCTTGATAATATTAATTGTGACCCTGGTTATGGATTTTTAGTAGGTAAACCAAGATTAGATCATTGTTGAGATTTGTTCACTCATAGGACATGATTTTTTTTCTCTTTGATTATTAATCTTTTTTTCTTAGGTTCTGTTATAAATGAATTCTGATTAGTATTGAAGAACAGAGTTCAGATGATCAGTGTAGGACAGTCGGGCCAGCCGAAGGCTGGCCCGAAATTTTTTTTTTGGGCCAGTAAAAAATTTACTTCACAGGCCCAAAATGCAAATTGGTAGCCCAATTGTTTTACACATTTTTTTTTCCATGTTGACGCATAAAAAATGAAAAAAAAACAATATAAATTCTTAATCCTTCAATCAAACCTTGCCGACACATAACACTAAAAAAACTTTCCAATCTTCATTGTCACTGAATTAATGGAACCTCACTGTTCAGTGCCTAATATAGATCGATATAGGGTATTGAAGAGAAAAAAGTGATCTCTCTGTCTCATTTCATGATGAGAGTAGCGAGAAGTGAAGTTCCACTTCGGTTGCATAGTGATTTCGTGCCCGTCACTGAAGATTTTGTTCTTGTGTTTAAAATTAAACAGTTTTCTGCGAATTGATCTTTTAAAATTAGTAGATCTTAGTACTGGGAATTTCCGCGGTATTCTATTCGGTCACATTTCAAAAGGTTGTATTTCAGTCCAAAATTCAGTGCAAAACAAAATCAAAAGACATTTTATAAACGTAATATTTTCTGATCACTTGTTTCTGTTCTTGGAGGTGTACTATCCACAATCGTATGAAAAATATTTTGACAGGTTCTCAGTTGTATCCACAGGCACTTGTTTCTATCCATGCTCTATGGATAGTCGACCTTCGTATGGATAGAAACAAGTGCCTGTGGTTGTTTCCGTGTTCGGAGTTCTTTTCAAAATTCCCTTGTCCTTGTTTGGTTTAGTGGGTCAGACGGGATTTTACTGTCAATGGCTGTCGTTATCTTTTATAAAACACAAATTGTTTAGCGACCCCCATTGCCAGTAAAGCGTTATTTGACCTACTAAACACGCAATATCACGCACAATGTGTTTGTCATCCGTCATGTTAATATTCTAATGCACGTATTTTTGTTCTATATGTGTATCCTTCCAATTATGGAACACCTCCTCAACTTGTACGTTTTAAAGATGTGACCAGAGGATTTCCGAAAATGATTGTTCCGAAATTGGGTTGCGTTATTTATAGGAGTAATTACGATTTTGAGAATAATAATGCACTCGCCCAATGATTTATTTTTGGGTCAGTAACTACCTATCTTTTTACAGTTTCTAATCGCCCAAACAAGGTTTTGGTCGCATTTGGCGACCAGGCGACCGGCTGTGTCCTACACTGATGATTAGTTTTTAATAGATGAACTAATGTATAGGACTGTACCATTTTTGTCCAATATTACAAATTTTAAAATGGACTCAACTTATGTTGAGATGTACATACAACCTGATATACCTATTAAAAAATGGTCTGGTCTGTTATACATATGGATTAAACCATTTTTGTCCAGATTTACCTGTTAAAAAGTATGATACCCTAGTCCTATATGGGTATATCCCATTGTAACTGGATGTCCCTGTTTTAGAAAAAACTGTTATGGGTCAAACCATTAACTAGATATTCAAGGGTATATCTGTTTTGTATGGACAAGACTAATATGAAAAAATACATTTCCAGTTTTTATACGACTGCAAATTTTGAAAAAATTTTCGTCGTATATTGCTATCACGTTGGCGTCGTCGTCGTCGTCGTCGTCGTCGTCGTCGTCGTCCGAATACTTTTAGTTTTCGCACTCTAACTTTAGTAAAAGTGAATAGAAAACTATGAAATTTTAACACAAGGTTTATGACCATAAAAGGAAGGCTGGTATTGATTTTGGGAGTTTTGGTCCCAACATTTTAGGAATTAGGGGCCAAAAAGGGCCCAAATAAGCATTTTCTTGGTTTTCGCACTATAACTTTAGTTTAAGTTAATAGAAATCTATGAAATTTTGACACAAGGTTTATGACCACAAAAGAAAGGTTGGGATTGATTTTGGGAGTTTTGGTTTCAACAGTTTAGGAATTAGGGGCCAAAAAAGGGCCCAAATAAGCATTATTCTTGGTTTTCGCACAATAACTTTAGTTAAAGTGAATAGAAATCAATGAAATTTAAACACAATGTTTATGACCACAAAAGGAAGGTTGGTATTGATTTTGGGAGTTTCTGTCCCAACAGTTTAGGAATTAGGGGCCAAAAAGGGACCCAAATAAGCATTTTTCTTGGTTTTCGAACCATAGCGTTAGTATAAGTAAATAGAAATCTATGAAATTTAAACATAAGGTTTATGACTATAAAAGGAAGGTTGGTATTGATTTTGGGAGTTTTGGTCCCAACAGTTAAGGAAAAAGGGGCCCAAAGGGTCCAAAATTAAACTTTGTTTGATTTCATCAAAATTGAATAATTGGGGTTCTTTAATATGCCGAATCTAACTGTGGATGTAGATTCTTAATTTTTGGTCACGTTTTCAAATTGGTCTACATTAAGGTCCAAAGGGTCCAAAATTAAACTTAGTTTGATTTTAACAAAAATTGAAACCTTGGGGTTCTTTGATATGCTGAATCTAAAAATGTACTTAGATTTTTGATTATTGGCCCAGTTTTCAAGTTGGCCCAAATCGAGGTCCAAAATTAAACATTGTTTGATTTCATCAAAAATTGAATAATTGGGGTTCTTTGATATGCCAAATCTAACTGTGTATGTAGATTCTTAATTTTTGGCCCAGTTTTAAAATTGGTCTAAATTAAAGTGCAAAGGGTCCAAAATTAAACTAAGTTTGATTTTAACAAAAATTAAATTCTTGGGCCTCTTTGATATGCTGAATCTAAACATGTACTGAGATTTTTGATTATGGGCCCAGTTTTCAAGTTGGTCCAAATCAGGATCTAAAATTATTATATTAAGTATTGTGCAATAGCAAGTCATTTCAATTGCACAGTATTGTGCAATGGCAAGAAATATCTAATTTCACAATATTGTGAAATAGCAATTTTTTTTTTAATTAAGAGTTATCTTTCTTTGTCCAGTATAGTAAGAAAGAAATATCTGCAAGAATTTTTTTTAATTGGAGTTATCTTTCTTTGTCCAGAATCAACTTAAATCTTTGTTATATACAATATACAATGTATATTCACTTTTTACTACCAACTGGTAAATTTAAATAATCTTTACCATTCAGTGATAACAAGCAGTTTTTTTTACATCTTAATATTTTATGATGTATTTAAATGAGTAGTAATTGTTGCAAACTCCATTAGAATATTTTAATTGAAATTAGTTTTGGAATAAGGGAAAGGGGGATGTGAATAAAAAATTGGGTTCAATTTTTCTCATTTGAAATTTCATAAATAAAAAGAAAATTTCTTCAAACATTTTTTTGAGAGGATTAATATTCAACAGCATAGTGAATTGCTCTAAGAGAAAACAAAAATTTTAAGTTCATTTGAATACATTCATTCTGTGTCAGAAACCTATGCTGTGTCAACTATTTAATCACAATCCAAATTTAGAGTGGAATCCAGCTTGAATGTTGTGTCCATACTTGCCCCAACCGTTCAGGGTTCAACCTCTGCGGTCGTATAAAGCTACGCCCTGCGGAGCATCTGGTTTAATGCATACCCCAAGCCGGGGGGGCCGAACCCCCCTTGAAAACAAATTAGCACTGTTAAAGTCAACATTCTGTTAGAATTGTGACTGCTAAAGTTCAGGGCCGTAACTACATTGAGGCAAATGAGGCAAATGCCTCATGTTAGAAATAAAAAATAAAAAAAAACTGAAACAAAAGATTGTCTTAATATCAAATTGTTTTTACGGAAAGTGTCTATCAAGAAGCAAGTCCTCACTCTCCAGTGTCGCCCCTGTTTGTTTTTCGTGGTCCAAAATTATATTTTACTTTTAGTTTTCAAGTTGATGGTCGATTGTTTGTATTTCTGTGTCCGGCCGCTTTTGTCTTTTTTTCATTTATTGTCCTACTTTATTTCTATAGTCTGAGTGTTGATTTTCATTTTTAAACGTGTGGTTTTGCATGCCCACCGATGTCCAGATATTGTGCGAGAGAAGAATAGACGATGCTACAAGACCCCAAAAAAAAATGTTCGTTTCTGGATGGTTAATTGAACTTGATATCAAAGAAAACAAAACAGGCTTTTTGGTAGATAAAACTAGATAGCTGAAATGGTTTAAATTAAAGTAAGGTCACCAATTTCCCGATATCAAATAATTTGAAAAAAAAAACAATAATGTATTGCCATATAAGCTTTAACAATATTGAAGGGTTAAACTTTTTTTAAGTCATGTTCAGACCCTTTAACAGAAAATAAAGGAATATGGAGTAAATGTGCACGAAACCTAATCACACACAAAGTCAATGCAAAGAAAAAATACTAATGATCAATGGTCTAAGTTGCTGGAGGGTTCATCAAGAATAAAATAATCTGCATCAATACCAAGATTGTCCCTAGTGTAGACTTAATCAGTACTAGTACTTTAAGTATAATACTGCACTGTCACTATATTTATGACTTATAAATTTAGTCATAAAAAACCACCAAAGTCTAAGCACAATACAAGACGAGAACAGACAGACGGATCCGGTATTAATGATTATGAGAATTACGTTTTTTGCTTCATCCTACATATCAGTCTTCAAATGTTGTCCATAAAACGTAAAAGTCTTAAATTATAATGAATCTATGTTTTTGCTTTGAGACCAGAATTTTGTGGAGAAAAAAATAGGTAAAAATCAATCGCGTTTCAATGTCAGAAAGAGTATAAGAAACGCTCAGAATGCATGGTTTTGCGTTATTTTTCTCAGAGCTTCTGGGGGCCTTTAGCCGCCCCCAGACCCCTCGCCCAAAAAATTATTCGGCAATTATATTTTGCCTCACTAATAGAAGAGGCTAGTTACAGCCCTGAAGTTGAGTTCGTGAGTCCAAATACCCCCCCCCCCCCCCCTTGAAACTTTCTGGCGACAGGCCTGTACTGGACTTGGGTTCTTATAATTTTAAGGGGCATATAATTCATATGAAAAAGAAAGACAATGAATAAAAAAGTAGATTTACTATTAGAAATCCCCTTCAAGCTTACCTCATCAATACCTTTTAACAAACTGTTGACATGCCATCTGATGTTAAGAAGAAAGACATAATTGCATGTGTTTCTTTTAGCTGCATAGCTGTACAATCAAATATTATGTTTTGAACTTTTCCAGAGGATGGGGTCTCCGTTGTTTGGATGATTTGGCAAAAGGAAACTTTATATGTATATATGCAGGTCAGCTGCTAACAGAACAAGGTGCAAATGAGGTTTGTTTTATCTCTTGGTTTACTTAATAAGATGTGTGTATGTACTGATGAAATTTTCTATTAATGAAGAGAAAAATGATGTAAAGAGGTTTCTGTCAGAACACAAAAGCTCTGAAAGAAATTTTGTTAGTTGAATCCATATCAGATATGTGTATCAGCAGAAATCATTCTAACAATTTTTTCCTCTGAAAAAGGTTTCAGAACTGGTTGGCCTATGAATCATCTCTAGGCTCTGGTAATTGTATGTTTTGTCATTCCCTACTTTACACTGTGTTTACTATATTTTTATTTTATTGACAGCTTATAAGAGAACCTCTTTGATTTGTTTTAATATAATAAAACATGAAAAAGATAAAAGGATTTACCCAAATCTTTGAAAGAACAACAGTCACGTCAATCATTGACAATCTGCTTCTAGATGTACAAATAAAGGCAAGCAACAACAAACAATACATGGTCCAGATAGCTTGACTTAGTAGGACAGGAAATTTTCAAAGCATGCTTTTATTTGATATATTGTCCAACAGTTGACTGGAGGACTAGTTTAATCATTATGGTTTCACACAATACTGTAAACAAAATAATGCTACATAACAATTTATTCAGATTTTTAGAAATGCAGTTTCTTATGTCACCAATGTTTTTCACATTTTTCACAATCATAAAATCAATGCAACAATTTCTGAACTGTCAGTTTTTCATTTTGTGTTTTAGGATGGACAACAGTTTGGTGATGAATATTTAGCGGAATTAGATTACATAGAAGTGGTAGAGAGACAGAAGGAAGGTTATGAAAGTGAGGCTGACATGGACGAAGGACTTGGTGACGGGAGCGATGAAGAGGAAGATGTTGACGATACTGACGATGAAGGGGCCAATCTATCTCATAATGACACAGACAGGTAAATATCTGAATACTGTAAATTTAGAAATTATTGCCAGCATTTATTATTACGATTTTGTCATTTAAGATTATAACGCGATTTTTATTTATGCAATATCCAGAAAATCCTGTTTGATTCAAAGAAAAATTATCAAAATGGGAGTTTTGATTATTGCGATGATCACCCTGCAGCATTTTTAAAAACATCACAAATTTTCTGAATTTACAGTTCTATAGATTTATTATAATAAATGGAATTTCAATTTGTTAATGTTTAAACTACACATTCAAATTTTCTATGAAGTGCAAATTTTCTATAGGCTTGGAACATCAAATATCAACGAAAATACAATTGTTCCTCAATCGACAAGTATTGGTATACATTAAAAATTAAATGAATCTGTGAAAATTGAAATAAAGAGATGTGGTATGATTGCCAATGAAACAACTATCCTCCAAAGTTAAAATGATGAGAAAGTAAGAATATAAAAAAGAAAGATGTGGTATGATTGCCAATGAAACAACTATCCTCTAAAGTTAAAATGATGAGAAAGTAAGAATATAAAAAAGAAGATGTGGTATGATTGCCAATGAAACAACTATCCTCCAAAGTTAAAATGATGAGAAAGTAAGAATATAAAAAAGAAGATGTGGTATGATTGCCAATGAAACAACTATCCTCCAAAGTTAAAATGATGAGAAAGTAAGAATATAAAAAAGAAGATGTGGTATGATTGCCAATGAAACAACTATCCTCCAAAGTTAGAATGATGTGAAAGTAAAAATATAAAAAAGAAGATGTGGTAAGATTGCCAATGAGTCTACTCTGTGCAATCAATCAAAATGACACTTAAATTATTCTTGTTATTGACCTGAGAGATTAGAATCTGCCTTGCATTCCCCTCATCATTTTTACCCAAAATTTTTCTTCTTTACAAATAGGAAAATCCTCTGCTGACACATTTTGAATGTTGAATGATTTTCATGTTCTATTATAGCGATTTTTCTGGTGATGATTATAAGAACAGTGGACAATCTGGCACAGCTCAAACCACAAGGTAAATTATGTTTTATTTTACTTTTTACATATCTGTAGGATTTCACATGTGCACACTGTGATTTTGTTAAATTACAATTTTTTATGTTCAAATTCAAATATTTATAGGACGATATATACCAAATATATTAAGATATTTGATCTAAAACTGAAAAATCAAAAAAATATTAGGACTAGAGAGCAACTCTCAACACCTTTTTTATAATGTCAATTGTATAAGGGAGATAATTCCAATTCAAATTATAAAAAATTGTACTGAAATTTATTAGGACAATATCAGCCAGTCTAACTGTGAGAAATTACTCTAAATCAGGATAACTGTATTTGCTTTTACCCCTTAACCCACAGAAGATATGTCACATGGATTCTGACTCTCCCATACATTTTTCTTTGAATATTTCCCATAATAAAAATGGAAGATTTGGTCCTTTGAATTTCTTTAAATAATAGGATCATGTATTTTTATTAGCTCACCTGGCCTAAAAGGCCAAGTGATCTTTTCCCATCACTTGGCATCCGTCGTCGTTGTCGTCCTGCGTCCGTCGTCATTAACTTTTACAAAAAACTTCTCCTCTGAGACTGGGTCAAATTAAATTAAACTTGGCCACAATCATCATTGATGTATCTAGTTTAAAGTTTGTGTTTAATTACCCGGCAAACCATCCAAGATGGCCGCCATGGGTAAAAATAGAACATAGGGGTAAAATGCAGTTTTCGGCTTATAACTCAAAATCCAAAGCATTTAGAGCAAATCTGAAATTGGTCAAGATCTATCTGCCCTGAAATTTTCAGATGAATCAGACAACCCATTGGTGGGTTGCTGCCCCTAAATTGGTAATTTTAAGGAAATTTTACTGTTTTTGGTTATTATCTTGAATATTATTATAGATGGAGATAAACTGTAAACAGCAATAATGTTCAGCAAAGTAACATTTACATGTAAGTCAACATGACCAAAATGGTCAGTTGACCCCTTTAGGAGTTATTGCCCTTTATAGTCAATTTTTAACCATTTTTCGTAAATATCCATGATCTTTAACAAAAATCTTCTTCTCTGAAACTACAGGGGCAAATTAATCCAAACTTGGCCACAATCATCATTGATGTATCTTGTTTAATGTTTGTGTTTTATTACCCGGCCAACCATCCAAGATTGCCGCCATGGCTAAAAATAGAACATAGGGGTAAAATGCAGTTTTTGGCTTATAACTCAAAAACCAAAGTATTTAGAGCAAATTAAATCTGACAAGGGGTAAAATTGTTTATCAGGTCAAGATCTATCTGCCCTGAAATTTCCAGATGAATCAGACAACCCATTGTTGGGTTGCTGCCCCTAAATTGGTAATTTTAAGGAAATTTTACTGTTTTTGGTTATTATCTTGAATATTATTATAGATGGAGATAAACTGTAAACAGCAATAATGTTCAGCAAAGTAAGATTTACAAATAAGTCTACATGACTAAAATGGTCAGTTGACCCCTTTAGGAGTTATTGCCCTTTATAGTCAATTTTTAACCATTTTTCGTAAATATCCATGATCTTTTACAAAAATCTTCTCCTCTGATACTACCGAGCCAAATTAATCTTAACCTGGCCACAATCATCATTGATGTATCTAGTTTAAAAATTGTGTTTTTTTACCCGGCCAACCAACCAAGATGGCCGCCACGGCTAAAAATAGAACATGGAGGTTAAATGCAGTTTTTGGTTATTAGTCAAAAACCAAAGCATTTAGAGCAAATCTGTCAAAGGGTAAAATTGTTTATCTGGTCAAAATCTATCTGCCCTGAAATTTAAAGATGAATGGGACAACTCTTAGTTAGGGTGCTGCCCCTAAATTGGTAATTTTAAGGAAATTTTGCTGTTTTGGGTTATTATCTTGAATATTATTATAGATAAAGATAAACTGTTAACAGCAATAATGTGCAGCAATTTAAGACTCAAAAATAAGTCAAAATGACCAAAATGGTCAATTGACCCCATAAACTGCAAAATAAGTTAGTGATGACATTTAAGTGTATTAATAATGATGCCCCATCATATCTTACTAACAAGTTTCATTATGTTTCAGACAGAAATCCGTACCCTTTGAGAAATGCTGTTCAAGGAAACCTCATACTCCCTAAACCAAAAACAGAATTATTCAAAAAATCTTTTATGTATTCTGGACCATTCTTGTGGAATAATTTGCCAATACCGTTAAGAAATATTACAAATATTAATTCTTTCAAATACAAAATAACAGATCATTTATTGAAATCAACCTAGCACTTGACTTTTTATGCTAATGTATGTATGCAATGTACTAGTATATGTTTGTGTTTTGTTTGATTTTTCATTACGAGGGCCTCAGGGAAGATTAGTTATATAGCTAACTGTGTAACCCTCTTAAAATAAAGTATTGTTGTTGTTGTTGTTGTTGTTAAGAAGTTATTGTCCTTTATAATCAATTTTTAACAATTTTCATAAAATTTGTAAATTTTTACTAACATTTTCCACTGAAACTACACGGACAAAATCATTATAGATAGAGATCATTGTAAGCAGCAAGAATGTTCAGTAAAGTAAGATGTACAAACACATCACAATCACCTAAACACAATTTTGTCATGAACTGTCTGCTTCCTTTGTTTAATTCACATATACAATGGTGAGCGACACAGGCTCTTTAGAGCCTCTAGTTTCCCTCCCTCTCGGAATAAAACACTCTCGGAATAAAACTCACAGTGAAATTGATTCATTTTATTGATATTACTAAACCATGAAAATCCATTTCAAAATATCTATTTGATAAACATGCCTCATAACATTTGAGCATTATCTTTTGGTTTGAATATTGGTTTACAATCATTATGTTTATTACAAAGAGTGCTATACCATCTTGCCAAAGTTGCAATGACATTCATTTTTTTCTTTCAGAAAATACCATGGGTAAAATTTTATTGATAAGGTTAAAATCTGTCTAAGCTGAACGGAAGTTCACTTTACTCAGATTTATCCTTGCTTTTCAAAGTTTCTTGTTCAGTTGTCAGCCTTTATTATTTTGTTATATTGTTTTGAAATTGTTCACTTTTCAGCTTTTATAATTTTGTTATATTGTTTGAACATGTGGTTATAACTGTAGGCATTGAATTATCATATATTTTGTCAAGTTTTCAGATAACAACTTTTCCCAATTTATGGGAGATATCTACCATGAGAGATGTTGACTTAAATTTTGAAATTATTTATTATATAAACTGAACATCTCACACTTAAATGAGTAGCTAAGCACATATATAAATACAGTGTACTCATTCAAACACTAAAGGGGACTTAATTGGGACCTCATTGGTCAGGTGTTTTTAAGCTTTAGATTTTGGGATTGACCCCCTCTGGATCCAGGATTTTTTTTTCTTCAAATTTCGGATTGTTGGGATTTAAATTTGGGACCTCTGAATTTCATACCTTTAAGCCCGGGAATTTTGGAATCAAAACCCGTGAGATCCCCACTAAATATTCAATATTTGAGTAGATTAAAGCCTTTTATGACAATATAAGAGGAGCAATTAGGTCTGTATGCACTTAAAATTCCCTATGGAAAAGTTGGCAGGTATTAATTGTTATAATAAATAAAGTGTTTTCACTGTAAAAGGTCAATTAGCATAAAATTGTATTGTAATCCACTTTCATTTTCAAAACACAAATTTTTTTGATTTTTCATATTGCATTGAACTATTGGGTGGAAAATGTTGTTCAAATGAATCATTTAAGCAAACTCTAGCTGTGCTCTAGCTGTGCTTTTTATAGTTTATGTGTAAATCTAGCTGTGCTATTTATAGTATATGTGTAATAGCTATGACCTACTTTTTTCAGAACCAGGAAGTGAGTTTATTAGATGAACTTGCAATGTTAAATAATAATAACATGAATAACATCCTTGCTTACAACTAACTTTAGTATAAGAAGTGAAATTATATCAGGACTAAGTTTCTACACCATGATCAAAATATTCATCTTAGGTTTTATAATGTTTTGTTATCAAACTGAAGTTATTAAGGTAAACTTCAAGCATTTCTTTCAAAAATGTGTGCAAGGTCAATGCTTTTCCAACCCTATAGAATTACTAAAAGAAGCATTCAATACTTAGGATTAAATGTTTTTGCTAGGATTTTGAAAACATGATTTAAATCACGTTTTCTTTTATTTACCTGTGCATTTTATTGCAAAATGTGAATTGTCCTGAACATGCATGAAATATTTGCCACAGGACGTTTAGCATTCTGCGATCAATTAATATTGGGGAATCTCGTGTCATCATGATTGTTACATTTCATTTTGAAAGAAGGTTAATTTCAGAATGACATGAGATTGCTGATAGTCAATCAAAATATAGTATTGAGGGGGAGGACAGGGGTAAGGGAGACAGGGAGAAAAGGGATAGGAGAAAGGGGGTAGGAGAAAGGAGAGGAAGGCTGGGAGAAAGGAGAAAAAGTTGGAGAAAGGAGAAAAAATAAAATATCTCTCCTTTTAAAAAATGATCTAATATTTCCAAGAAAAAATATCTCAAAAGGAGATGTTTTATTCTGATGGGAGAAAGGAGAATGGGGGTAGGAGAAAGGAGAAGAGGGGTGGGAGAAGGGAGAAGGGTACCCCCCTGTCCTCCCCCTCAGTATTATAATGAAACATGCACAAAATATAGTTCTAAAGTATTGAAGTACCA
The DNA here is from genome assembly GCF_036588685.1 of Mytilus trossulus. Classification (NCBI taxonomy): domain Eukaryota; kingdom Metazoa; phylum Mollusca; class Bivalvia; order Mytilida; family Mytilidae; genus Mytilus; species Mytilus trossulus. Next base: position 57,883,657 of record NC_086381.1, on the reverse strand, counting down.
GTACTGATCCCTGCTCACTATACATATGGCGTTCAGACTGGTGGTCCAAATATTTCTGCTGATAATTGTCCATCTAAAACAGAAATATAATCCAAGGATTTTTATTTGTAAATAGGACAACAAATTTCACTAATATTGAATTACACAGTACATGTACAAGATTGGTAGACTCACACAGATATATTAAAGAATGATCGACACCTTGGCCAAGAAGTGCATGTTGGAAATAATGATTTCACACTGGCTCTGTTTTACATCTAACCTGCCATCAGAAACCAATGATAGCATGGTGTAAACAATACTAACTTACTGAACCTGCATCTATGGTATGCCATCCACCTGTGCTATGAAATATTGACATGGTCTCAAACTCACACACTGCATTTAGTACATTGACAATTTGCTCACAAAATGCATCTTGTTCAGTTGTGTATAAAACATTTAAGAAGAAAAATTATTAAAACAAAAATGAGTTTCATGATTCTGTTCCACATTTCAACTAGGAAATGTTTCAAAAACGTATTTTTGATTTCCTTTTAAACTAGATCCGACCATGGAGAAGTAGATGTAAAAAATTGACAGTGTCACCCATCTTTTGCTTTCAAATATTATGATTTGAACATTCCTGATAAAGGTACATTGAGAAAAGCACTTTGGCCACATGAAATTTCTAAAGTTTCTACTAAACACACACAATTTTTTTTTAACATATTTGTAATTTGCTAAGGGATTTTGGGGTGGGTTTTTTTTTAACTGTGACTATTTACTTTTAGCTGTTAGTTCTACTGATAACTCAGAAGTATTTCATTGTTTGAAATAGCTTATTTTATTCATCAATTTAAAAGTGTTTGTTAAGATTTTAAAAATGATTAGTTATTGCTTTTTTCACAGAAGGTCATCAAGAAACAGAACTGATGCGACAGGGAAGCAGTTAGGAAAAATAGTTCTACGAAGAGATTCTTCTAGGTCAGGTGTAAAAGATGAAGAATGGTAATTTTACCATTAAGTATTATTACCATGGTTACAGTAGTTTTTTTTTGTTTTAAGATCTCGCACCCCTGGGGGTAAAGTAATAGTCTCATAAGGACTACACATTTGTTCAAAAGACAACAATACTCAGAGTCCATTTAACTATTTTATAGGGAGTTATTCGACATTTACACCAAAATTTGCCAGCAGATTCTTTGCTTTCTAGTTACACAATTTGTCTTGAATTGCACAGTCAATTAAGAATTTAATTTTGAAGGTGTTTTTGTCATCAAATATTTATGTGTTTTTGTAAAATTTAATTTAATTTTAATAAAAGTCTCTTATATCTAAACTGTTGTTAATTCAAAAAAGGGTGTCACATGACAACATTATGAGCTGATAGACAAAACACTGTCAGCCAATCAGAAGACTTGTTACACCAAAATTAAATTATAGAGGAAATATAGTTAAATCCTGAAATGTATCTAGAAACAGCAAAATGATTTTTGGACCTCTGTTTAATGCTGATATGTCTAGGAATCAGAAATTGCATGATGTTTTTTACACTCCTAAGCATGACATAGACATTTTAGAAATCCCCCTATATATCCAAGAGCGGCATTATAATCAGTGTGTAGAATTTATATAACAGTTGTCAACTATATTTGAGATTGTATGATTTGAGCTGTGTTGGATAGAAATTGATCTTATGCAACTGCTTATACATACATGTACATGTGTAGGACTTTGATGGATTTCATGATATTCAAATACAAAATAAAAGATGATTTTTCATCTGTTTTGTAGGGTTCATTTATCAACTCTATTTTCAAACAGTGAAATGATTTGCATAGAGATTTTTCAACTGGTCAAAATATTTACAGATGTATTGATATTCATTTACATAAGTTTAATTTCTGGCAGACGAAGCACATTTTTAGCTCACCTGGCCCGAAGGGCCAAGTGAGCTTTTCCCATCACTTTGCGTCTGGCGTCCGGCGTCGTCCGTCGTCCGTCGTCGTTGTTAACTTTTACAAAAATGTTCTCCTCTGAAACTACTGGGCCAAATTGAACCAAACTTGGCCACAATCATCATTGGGGTATCTAGTTTAAAAAATGTGTGGCGTGACCCGGTCAACCAACCAAGATGGCCGCCACGGCTAAAAATAGAACATAGGGGTAAAATGCAGTTTTTGGCTTATAACTCAAAAACCAAAGGATTTAGAGCAAATCTGAAATGGGGTAAAAATGTTTATCAGGTCAAGATCTATCTGCTCTGAAATTTTCAGATGAATCGGTCAACCTGTTGTTGGGTTGCTGCCCCTGAATTGGTAATTTTGTGGAAATTTTGCAGTTTTTGGTTATTATCTTGAATATTATTATAGATAGAGATAAACTGTAAACAGCAATAATGTTCAGCAAAGTTAGATATACAAATAAGTCATCATGACCGAAATGGTCAGTTGACCCGTTAAGGAGTTATTGTCCTTTATAGTCAATTTTTAACCATTTTCTTAAATTAAAGTAATCTTTTACAAAAATTTTCTCCTCTGAAACTACTGGGCCAAATTCAATCAAACTTGGCCACAATTGTTATTGGGGTATCTAGTTCAAAAAATGTGTCCGGTGACCCCGTCCACCAATCAAAATGGCCGCCACGGCCAAAAATAGAACATAGGGGTAAAATACTGTTTTTGGCTTATAACTCAAAAATCAAAGCATTTAGAGCTAATTTGACATGGGGTAAAATTGTTTATCAGATCAAGATCTATCTGCCCTGAAATTTCCATACAAATTAGACAACCCTTTGTTGGGTTGCTGCCCCTGAATTGGTAATTTAAAGGAAATCTTGCTGTTTTTTTGGTTATTATCTTGAATATTATTATAGATAGAGATAAACTGTAAACAGCAATAATGTTTAGCAAAGTAGGATTTACAAATAAGTCAACATGACGGAAATGGTCAGTTGACCCCTTTAGGAGTTATTGCCCTTATAGTCAATTTTTAACCATTTTTCGTAAATCTTAGTTATCTTTTACAAAAATCTTCTCCTATGAAACTACTAGGCCAAATTAATCCAGACTTGGCAACAATCATCTTTGGGGTATCTAGTTTTAAAAATGTGTCCGGTGACCCGACTATCAAATCAAGATGGCCACCACAACTAAAAATAGAACATAGGGGTAAAATGCAGTTTTTGGCTTATAACTCAAAAACCAAAGCATTTAGAGCAAATCTGACAGGGGTAAAATTGTTTATCAGATGAAGATCTATCTGCTCTATAATTTTCAGATAAATCTGACAACCCATTGTTGGGTTGCTGCCCCTTTTAAGGTAATTTTAAGGAAATTTTGCTGTTTTTGGTTATTATCTTGAATATTATTATAGAAAGAGATAAACTGTAAACAGCAATTATGTTCAGCAAAGTAAGATTTACAATTAAGTCAACATGACCGAAATGGTCAATTGACCCCCTAAGGAGTTATTGTCCTTTATAGTCAATTTTTAACAATTTTCATAAAATTTGTAAATTTTTATTAACATTTTCCACTGAAACTACTGGGCCAAGTTCATTATAGATAGAGATAAATGTAAGCAGCAAGACTGTTTAGTAAAGTAAGATTTACAAACACATCACCATCACCAAAACACAATTTTGTCATGAATCCATCTGCTTCCTTTGTTTAATATTCACATAGACCAAGGTGAGCGACACAGGCTCTTTGGAGCCTCTAGTTTGATAGTTTTACTCGATTTTGCTCTTTTGTAAAAATGAACCACATACAGTGAAAAAAATAACCCAAAACCAAGCCTTAACACCCTCATAGTTGGGAGGTGTTACAGTCATCTATAACATACTCACTAAAATTATCGACAGCAGCAAAAACTAATAAAGGAACAAGTCAGTACTAGAGAGTATACAATATGTTCTATGTAATTAACCCTGAATGTTTGTTTTTTTGCAATGGAGGCATTTTATTTTTTATAGGAGTGTAAAATCAACCCCAGTGAAACAACAGTCTTCGAGTGAAAGTCCAATAATGATTGATGACGATGAAGATGAGTTAGACCAAGATAAAAAATCATCTTCTCAGTCTGCTGAAGTGAAGCAGTCAGCATCAGCCGATTCTATGGGTGACTCTGATTCCCTGCCAGATCTAGATGCAGAACCAGTTGTTCAGGAAACAGAAAAGCAAAGAGAGAAAGAAAAGAAAGTGGGAACCAAAAATATTACTCAAGAAAGATCCAGACGTATGTATTGACATTCTTCAAGCTTAACCACAGGAATAGCAGCACAGGATTGTAAAAAAAAATTTTGGCTTGTAAAAATCATCTCATGGATTGAAGATGCCTGTATTTTCGTAAATATTTAATTTTATGGTTTTGGCATGACAAAGTCTGCATTCAAACTTTTAGAAATTTGCAAATCGTTGAATAATTTTTAATTCATGGTTCAAATATACCCACAAAATCAAAGAAATTTAGTAAAAAAAAATATGAATCCACAGTACAGAACTTTATTGTGTGAGCTTGACATAGTGTCCTACTAACATTTTCTTATACATATTGTACCTTACCTATTTTAGGTGCTACTCTTGCCCCAGATGAACCTAATTTGGAAGATGTTTATCCAGATGAGGAAGGTGTTAAAAGATTTGGTAAGATTTAATGTTTAAAGTAGATATAGGAAGATGTGGTATTAGTGCCAAAGAGACAACTCTTCATCCAAGTCACAATTTATAAATGTAAACCATTACAGGTCAATGTACCTTCTCCCTTTTCTGAAACAATAGTATAACATCACAAGATAGAAAGACACACTTTAAAATACCAATTGGAAGGCTTAATAACTCAATCTAAAAACGTAGTTGCACAAATTAACACACAGTGAACAAATAAAACTTAGATCTGTGATACAATGTAAAAACATAGTTAATAAAAATTAGGCATGAATAATTAAGAGCTGTTTAGGATAGCTTAAAACACATTTGGGAGATGGCAGGCATATAAGTTTTCAAAGGGGAGTTGTATCATTTTCTGAACAATTTGGTAAGAATTAAAAGTAAAAGGTACACAATATATTATGGGTGGTTGTGGTCAAGAATATGTTCTTCCCATCCATGAGTTTTAAAATTTGAATAGCTCTACCGGTATTGTAATTAACCATTTTATTTATAACAGAAGACATATCATTTAGAAATTCTTTAATTGGTTAACATTAAATCATTATCTGACATATTTTATGAAATTCCTTTTGTCAACATCACTGACCAGTATGTTAAATCTGGGGATATCATCAACTGATTATTTCATTGCGTATCATTCAGTAGCAACAGTAGATAGTTTTAAGTGAGAGCATACCATCATTCATCAACGAAACTCTCAGTGTGTATCTGTCAGTATGGCAATTTGATTTATTATTAGAGAAAGACATTTTCTTAGAATACGTTATCTACAAAAAAAATCTGTGTGAATGCACCAGTGGGCCCCTGGCAATTGATCCGGTTTTGTTGGAGAATTTTATTTCCTGAGGAGATAATCTACAAAAAAAACAGTGTATATCAGCCAGTAGACATATTTGGTGGTTTGAAGAGAAGCAAGAATTTCATAAAAAACTGCTTATTTAAGGATCTACATCTTTTTTTCAAAACCTATAGCAGAGGAGGGTTTAGGGGTTTAGGGGCATGGGGCGCCCCCCTTTTCTAGGAAAATTTAGGCTGATTATATAGGGAATCACTGAAGCATGACAAGAGTGGACTGGGCCCCCTCTCAGGCAGTCAGTTTGACCACACATGAAAATTTCTTATCGAGTTTGGTTTTTTTTATGTATAGCATCAAGAAGCAAATTAGATCAACAATATTATCAATGCTACGTTTTCTATTTATAGCAAGAAGGAGTACTACAGCAAACAAGACTTCTCGCTTTAAGAACCTCCCTGATCCGAGGAAGAAATTAACAAATGTCAGAATGGAGGATGTCACCAAAGAAGAAGAGGAAGAAGGTAAAATTAAAAGGAGAAAATATATTAAAACAAAATATTGGTAGAACAATATACTGCATTCTGGGAAATTTTAGAATTTACTGATTTGTCTAAGGTGGAAAATTCTCAAAATTATAATTTTACCATTTTTTATACTCCTGTTTACAGACTATTATGGATATACCTTCATCCATCTGTCCATCCGTAAGTCATCAACACAATGGACGATAACTCAAAACATTTGAATCAATAGGCATGAAACTTTGTGAACTGTTTATATCTATTGATGTCAGCTCTTCTTAATTTTTTATGATTATTAAATTTTAAGTTTTTGACTTCTGTTTTTTTTTCTTCAGGAAAATAGGGAGATTTTCCAGTTTTTGGACAATAACTCAAAAACACTTTCACCAATTTACAAGAGACTTTGGTGAATTGTATATATCTTTTGGTTTTTTATAAATATAGGATTTTACTTTTACGATCATGAGTTATGGGGTTTTATATATAAAAAAGAAGGATTTTCCAGTTTTCCGACAATGCTCTTGCTCTTGGGCAGTTATCATGAAACTTTGGTGACTGGTTTATATCTCTTAAGATAACCTCCCTTCAGTTTTACATGAATTTCGGATATACAATGAGAAGTTATTGAACTTTATTCAGCTGTTTATTTTAACAAGACTGGTTGCAATCCTTGTCAAGAGTTTTTTATGGTATCTACAGGGTCCTTAGACAGGGGTAAGGATCTTTTCTGGAATTTTGATTTGAGCCTTTAAACATGTTTAATTCCCAGAAATTCTGGAATAACCAGTTTATGTTTTTATTTTTTTATTTTTCAGAAGAACAAGAAGATATGATATCAACTCGTTCTTATTTTCAAGACGGACAAGAATGTTACATAATGGATGCTAAATCAATGGGTAACATAGGAAGATACCTTAATGTAAGTTGTCATTAATAAATATGGATATTTATGTTATATAACATATTTTACAGCACTGGGTAAATACCTGGACTATCAGTCCCTGAGTGTATCATCAGCTCAACAGTCAGCACTAGGTAAATACCTGGACCATCAGTCCCTGAGTGTATCATCAGCTCAACAGTCAGCACTGGGTAAATAGATACCTGGACTAACAGTCCCTGAGTGTATCTTCAGCTCAACAGTCAGCACTGGGTAAATAGATACCTGGACTAACAGTCCCTGAGTGTATCATCAGTTCAACAGTCAGCACTGGGTAAATAGATACCTGGACTAACAGTCCCTGAGTGTATCATCAGCTCAACAGTCAGCACTGGGTAAATAGATACCTGGACTATCAGTCCCTGAGTGTATCATCAGTTCAACATTCAGCACTGGGTAAATAGATACCTGGACTATCAGTCCCTGAGTGTATCATCAGCTCAACAGTCAGCACTGGGTAAATAGATACCTGGACTATCAGTCCCTGAGTGTATCATCAGTTCAACAGTCAGCACTGGGTAAATAGATACCTGGACTAACAGTCCCTGAGTGTATCATCAGTTCAACAGTCAGCACTGGGTAAATAGATACCTGGACTAACAGTCCCTGAGTGTATCATCAGCTCAACAGTCAGCACTGGGTAAATAGATACCTGGACTATCAGTCCCTGAGTGTATCATCAGCTCAACAGTCAGCACTGGGTAAATAGATACCTGGACTAACAGTCCCTGAGTGTATCATCAGTTCAACAGTCAGCACTGGGTAAATAGATACCTGGACTAACAGTCCCTGAGTGTATCATCAGCTCAACAGTCAGCACTGGGTAAATAGATACCTGGACTATCAGTCCCTGAGTGTATCATCAGTTCAACAGTCAGCACTGGGTAAATAGATACCTGGACTATCAGTCCCTGAGTGTATCATCAGCTCAACAGTCAGCACTGGGTAAATAGATACCTGGACTATCAGTCCCTGAGTGTATCATCAGTTCAACAGTCAGCACTGGGTAAATAGATACCTGGACTAACAGTCCCTGAGTGTATCATCAGCTCAACAGTCAGCACTGGGTAAATAGATACCTGGACTATCAGTCCCTGAGTTGGGTAAATAGATACCTGGACTATCAGTCCCTGAGTGTATCATCAGCTCAACAGTCAGCACTGGGTAAATAGATACCTGGACTATCAGTCCCTGAGTGTATCATCAGTTCAACAGTCAGCACTGGGTAAATAGATACCTGGACTATCAGTCCCTGAGTGTATCATCAGCTCAACAGTCAGCACTGGGTAAATAGATACCTGGACTATCAGTCCCTGAGTGTATCATCAGTTCAACAGTCAGCACTGGGTAAATAGATACCTGGACTAACTGTCCCTGAGTGTATCATCAGCTCAACAGTCAGCACTGGGTAAATAGATACCTGGACTATCAGTCCCTGAGTGTATCATCAGCTCAACAGTCAGCACTGGGTAAATAGATACCTGGACTATCAGTCCCTGAGTGTATCATCAGCTCAACAGTCAGCACTGGGTAAATAGATACCTGGACTATCAGTCCCTGAGTGTATCATCAGCTCAACAGTCAGCACTGGGTAAATAGATACCTGGACTATCAGTCCCTGAGTGTATCATCAGTTCAACAGTCAGCACTGGGTAAATAGATACCTGGACTAACTGTCCCTGAGTGTATCATCAGCTCAACAGTCAGCACTGGGTAAATAGATACCTGGACTATCAGTCCCTGAGTGTATCATCAGCTCAACAGTCAGCACTGGGTAAATAGATACCTGGACTATCAGTCCCTGAGTGTATCATCAGCTCAACAGTCAGCACTGGGTAAATAGATACCTGGACTAACAGTCCCTGAGTGTATCATCAGCTCAACAGTCAGCACTGGGTAAATAGATACCTGGACCATCAGTCCCTGAGTGTATCATCAGCTCAACAGTCAGTACTGGGTAAATAGATACCTGGACTAACAGTCCCTGAGTGTATCATCAGCTCAACAGTCAGCACTGGGTAAATAGATACCTGGACTAACAGTCTCTGAGTGTATCATCAGCTCAACAGTCAGCACTGGGTAAATAGATATCTGGACTATCAGTCCCTGAGTGTATCATCAGCTCAACAGTCAGCACTGGGTAAATAGATACCTGGACTATCAGTCCCTGAGTGTATCATCAGCTCAACAGTCAGCACTTCTGTACATGACATGATTTATAACAAACCTTTCTAAATTTTTGTATTGAACTAACAACAGTTATAATTACTATTATTGACTTCAATGTGTACTTTAAAAAAAATCTTTTGGTTTCACTTTTTCTTATTTGAATTTTATAGCTTACTATATAGAAGGTCTTATTCTCATTGTTGAAGGCATTATGTTGATCTGTAATTTGTTTTTTCTTTGGTAGATAGTTTATATCTCGTTGACTATCACACCACGTCTCCTTATTTTCATACTGAATATTGGTAAATTTTAATATTATGATGAATGCTTATTAGCTCATCTGGCCAAGTGAGCTTTTCTCATCACTTGGCATCCGTTGTCGTTGTTCGTTGTTGTTAATTTTTACATTAATCTCTTCCTCTGAAACTACCGGGCCAAAGTCAACCAAACTTGGCTACAATCATGATTTAATAGGGTATCAAGTTGAAAATAAATGTGTCCGGTGAACCTGCCAACCAACCAAGATTGCCGCCATTGCTTAAAGTAGAACATAGGGATAAAATCTTTTTTTGGCTTACATCTCTGAAACCAAAGCATATAGAGCAAATTTGACATAGGATTAAATTGTTATCAGGTCAAGATCTATCTGCTCTCAAATTTTCAGATAAATCAGCAATGGAAGATCTACAAATAGATCAACATGACCAACATAGTCAGTTGACCCATTAAGGGGTTATTGCCCTTTATAGTAAATTTTTTACAATTTTACGTAAATTTTTGTAAACTTTTACAAAAATCTTCTCCTCTGAAACTACTAAGACAAATTTAACAAACTTGTCCACAATCACAATTAGGGTATCCAATGAACTTGTCCGCAAACCAAGATGGCTGACATGGCTAAAAATAGTACATTGGGTAAAATGCAGTTTTTAGCTCATATCTCTGAAAGCAAAGCTTTAAGAGCAAATCTTACATGGGGAACAAATGTTTATTAGATCCAAGATCTACCTGCCTTACAATTTTAAGACCATTCACAAGGGGTTGCTGCCCATGAATTGGTAATTTAAAATAATATAATTATAGATAGAGATAAACTGTAAACAGCAATAGTGTACAGCAAAGTAAGACCTAAACATAAGTCAACATGACCAACATGGTCAATTGACCCCTTAAGGAGTTATTGCCCTTTATGGTCAATTATCAACAATTTTAATAAATTTTGTAAATTTTTCAAAATTATTTCCACTGTAACAACTGGGCCGAGTTCATTATAGATAGAGATAATTGTAAGTAGCAAGAAAGTTCATTGAAGCAAGATTAACAAACACATCACCATCACCAAAACACAATATTGTCATGAATCCATTTGTGTCCTTTGTTTAATATGCACAAAGACCAAGGTGAGCAACACAGGCTCGTTTTGTTTTTGGAGAACTTCCTTGTCCAATACACAGGATAAAGAACCAAACATATTATTGTGACTTTATGGGAAAATTTTATAAATGTTTATTTATTATTTTCATTCTATTTATAGCATAGCTGCACACCAAATGTGTTTGTGCAGAATATATTTGTTGACACACATGATCTCAGATTCCCCTGGGTCACATTTTGGGCTGGACAGTGAGTATTTATTTTAAGATAAACTCTTTACACATGAGTTTATTAAGTTCAAATGTAAAGAAAGACCATTTAAAATGTCTGCAATTGTTGCATCTTTTTAGTTTACAAAGTAATGTCCGTAATATTTGAAGGTACATTAAAATTTTAATTGGTAATACATGTATACACACAATGTAAGTTTTGATAGTATTTTTAGAAGCTGATCAGTTATAATATATTTTATTACAGATATATACGTGCAGGAACAGAATTGACATGGGACTATAACTATGAAGTTGGCAGTGTGCCTGGAAAAGTTCTATACTGTTATTGTGGTTCTTCAGACTGTCGTGGAAGACTGTTATGAAATTACTTTTTAGTTACAACAAGGGACCAGTCGTTAGGTGTTAAGCTTTATTCTTTAAGTTGGTGTATTTTCTCAAAGTTTACAAGTGATAACTAATTCTTGTAATTTGTTTATTTTTATAAAGTAATAGTGAACTAAATGAATTACAGATTGTTTCTAAAAAAATATGAAAGAATTAAATTGGGAAGTGAAAAATGAATTTTAAAGTCATAAGAAACGAGTGACCGGTGAAAAATAATGTTCTTCCAATTCTTGAACCAACGCATACAAACATCATAAACTTAGTCATCTGTACTCGAATTTATCATTTTTTTCGTGTAAATTTCGTATAATCGTCATTTTTTTTATCAATCGGTCAGTGTTGTTGTGAAAATATGGCAGGTAATTAAAGTTCGTGTTTTGAAGCCGAAGTTTAACGATTGTCACCTGTTTGTCAACAATTGACGAAAAATAAACAAAAAAGCATGGAAATTGAGCACGTGTTTAACATGTAAATACAGATAATAGTTTATTTTAAGCACATCCATGCGTACTGTGGTCACCGGATTTTTACGAGATGGGTCACACTGAGGTCACCTTGCATACGGAAAATATGTCGGGGGAATAGCTTGCTGGAAGGAAGCAATTCAAATAAAGTAAACTTCTTCTAAATATGAATAAATTAAAGAATTTTCTTCAGATAAAAGTATATGTACATAAGTTTTATAATGAAAACTATCCATTGAGTTATAAAAAACATATGCATTAAATTTTTTTGACTTGAGGTTTCTTATGACTTTAACACCCTACTTTAGGATGACTGTTTATCATAGTGAATAAAAATAAAATGACAATTAATGTTTCAAGATACAACTTTCTTCTTAAATGTCATGGAGTCAAGTACTTTTATTTTATACTTGTCACATAAAAAATGATTATTTCCAATTCACGCAATATTTTTCTTATCTTTTTTTTTCTCTTTCTGTTAAATTTGTGAGCTAACCAAAAAATCTAATTTAAGTTGTGCATATATGTGCTCATTTTGCAATTCAAATAACTTATTTCAGAAAGAAATTTAAAATTTATCTATGTCATGTACGCTAATATGTGAAATAGTTCTTAATTGTCATTTCTAGTTAAAAGTGCTAAAAAAACATATCTTATACTAAGTCAGTCTATGAATGTAATTAATGTAAAATGCATGAAACAGTATATTTTATGTTATGATTATGAATGTGAATGTATGTATGTACTATGTGTACTAGAACTGATCATTCAAATCCTCACCTTTTGATGACAAAAGAATAGACAAGTTATATGGTAGTCATGAATTTGTGAAATTACCACCTTTTGACTGTATCAGTTTGTTATTATTTCTATTGTCCACATGAAACATCAACTTATATCGTAATATATTGTTATTAAAAGGGTGTTTTTATATCGATTCTGTATTATGATCAAGTACATTTGTATTGATGCAAGACCCACCAATGGTCGATTCCACTTATTAAGACCCAATTTGATTGGAAAGAGATATAATACATGATCAATAGAAATATAGAATTTACCATTAATGCATTTAAGAAAATCAGTATGCTCAATATATCCGCTTTACACAGAACTGACCTTGACCCATTTCACCTTATACCACCTGCAGGTATCAACGTTCTGCAAAATTATTCCTCACAAACTCTCATGACGATGTATTTAACATTGTAAGACCTTTAGCAAAATTTATTATACACAAACTCTCATGAGATTTCTTCTTCCAAAAGGATAAGTTGTAAAAATGTCTGGTATATTTGATATTTGATGCTTGATGTTAAATGCATTTGTAAATAAATGTCGAAGTTGTTATTTAGTTATTGTGATAGTGAATGATTACTATCATTGGATCATAATTCTACAGAGTAACATGATGCTCATAGAACATTAATTTATCAATGAACGTTCTAACATTTAAAATCAGTCAGATGACCAGTTATTGTTTTTAAGCATTTACAGCAAAAAAATTTGAGTGTGTAGGTAAATATCTTTGGCTATCTTGCTTGCTAGCTGAACCATGAAATCATTATAAGGTAAGATAAATTACCCTTCTTCGGGAGAAGTCTAGTCCTACATACTGATAGATTGGCTATCTGTCATACTTAAGTCTTCTCATAAAGAAGGTTATTATACCTAACCTAATAATGACTTCATGGTTCAGCTAGCAACCTTAACCTACACACTCAAGTCATTTGGCTGTATGTTTTAAAATTACCCGGTATAGATATTTGTACATTATTCATGAGTGTCTGTTTTTCATTAAACATTTAAATCATGACATAATCATTTCTAAATATACATGTGTTCATATGTTGTTAATTGTATTATATGTTTATGTGCATAAGTCAATTAATTTTTTACAAACAGAGTCTGAGGAGTATTTATAAATCTTTCTGTAATTCTTTTCCTGGCTTGTTTATTACTTAAATTATCAATGTGTGGTATGTTTGATCTCAGTTCTTTGTTGCTTAAAATTCCAATATGATGTCAACTTTTTTTTAACTTTTATCTGAAATACTTGTTGTAACTAAATGGAAAAAGGCAACCATGCCTGACTTCGTCAGATAAAAAGAACATAAAATTGAGAATGGAAATTGGGAATATGTCAAAGAGACAACAACCAGACCATAGAACAGACAACAGCAGAAGGTCACCAATAGGTCTTCAATGCAGCGAGAAACTCCCGCACCTGCAAGTGTCCTTCAGCTGGCCCCTAAACAAATATATATACTAGAGTTTATCAGCAATTGACTAAAGAAACATCAGAAAAGAATAAATTCTACCACCAATATTGGTCTGTTTAATCTATTACTATAGGTCAATTATATTTGGTGTATGAAAATATTCTATAATGTACATGCCAGTCTTGCAAGTTTCATTTGACCTTGACCTTATTTTCATGGTTCATCGCTCACTGTTAAGTTTTTGTGCTTTGGTCTGTTATTTCTTAAACTATAAGCAATAGGTCAACTTTATTTGTTGTATGAAAAGATTGTAAGCTGTATACGTCTGTCTCACAGGTATCATCTAATCTTGACCTCATTTTGGTGGTTTATTGGTCAATGTTAAGTTTTTATGGTTAAGTTTGTTTCTCAGAAACTATAAGCAATATGTCAACTATGTTTAATGCTAAGATTGATTCAATGATTGTTAGGTGTACATGTCTGTCTGGTATGGTTCATCTGACATTGACCACATTTTCATGGTTTATTGGTCAATGTTAAGTTTTCATGGTTAAATGTTTTTTCGGATACTATAAGCAATATGGCAACTTTGTTAAATGGTTACATTGATTCGATGATCGTAAGGTGTACATGTCTGCCTGGCATGGTTCATCTGACCTTGATAAAATTGTCATGGTTTATTGGTCAATGTTAAGTTTTCATGTTTAAGTCTGTTTCTTAGAAAAGAAGGACGAAATATACCAGAGGGATAGTCAAACTCATAAATTGAAAATAAACGGACAATGCTATGGCTAAAAATGAAAAAGACAATCGGACTAACAATAGTACACATGACACAACATAGAAAACTAAAGAATAAGCAAAACGAACCCCACCAAAAAGTAGGGTTGATCTCAGGTGCTCCTGAAGGGTAAGCATATCCTGCTCCACATGTGGTACCAGTTGTGTTGCTCATGTTATAACAAATCCAATAAATAGTCTAACTCGGTAGGTCTCATTCATGAATGGAAGGGAATTGTAGTTACGATGTAAGGAACATATCCGATATCATCTGAAAAGGTTATTCCATAATGGTAAACCAACTCGTAATCACGGCGTCCTTGAGATTTATGAAGGGATTTCATCTTCACCATTTGGAACTCTTGGTTTAATAGCTTCCTTGCAAGCAGCAATCCTCTATCAAGAAAATCATGATAGGAAATACAAGCACGGGAATTTCGTATAAATTGAGAGATGTATATACCCCGTATGCAGGTGCCACTTGAATGTTGCTATTTAGAAATAGAAAGTTCACAATCAGTAGGCTGAAATCATCTCTTTTGTCAACCGACCGTCATTGTCAATTTATAGATGTGAGGTAAGATATGAGGCCGATTTAACGGTATCTGTAGTACCCTTTTATATCTAGTTTGATGAGAAAGATGCGTTCAACATAGTCACAAAATTTTAAATTATTTAGTGAGAGAACATCATCTTTATGGCAGTGTATGCGGGTACGAATAGTCAGATTGCCGTTCTAGGCTGCGCGTACCCACATCCGGTTTTCTAATAAAATGCCATAGAATCGTGAACGAAACGTGAAATATATACGAAAATTATCGATGATATGGGGATTTCGAGTGAAGAATATGAAAAAAATAATATTTTCAAATTGTATTTATTAAATAATAATACATAATAAACATTGCAAAAATAAATGCACAATGATTGAAAATGAAACTGTACAGTCCCTGAAAAGAAAAAAGTAAAATAAAACTACTAAAGCCTGAGTTTAAAAAAATTAAAGAAGCAAGTAATAATATCAATTTAAACCAATTATTAAAGATTCATGTAACTAATTATAAGATTTGGAACAATTTTTTCATATCAAATATGATTGTTTTGGCACAGATTTCAACCCGGCTGCACATTTCAAAATGTTTAATGTTGCCAGCCTACGTTCACGTTTCATTATTCATTATTACTCGCTTCTTTAAATTAATTTTTTTATAAACTCAAGCTTTATTTTTTTTTAGTTTTATATATTTTAAAATTTTAGTTTCTGTTTTACATTTTACTGCAAGATTATTTTAAAATATCATATGGGTATTTTTTTAATTTATAAACATTTTATTTTTTAAATTTGCTTTAAAATTTTAAAAGAGTATAATAATTTCTATCATGTTTTTATTTTACAGGGACTGTACAGTTTCATTTTCCATCACTGTGCATTTAATTTTGCAATTTTGCAATGTTTATTATGTATCATTATTTGATAAATACAATTTGAATGTATTATTTTGCATACTCTTCACTCGTTCTACACGATATCCCCATATTATCGATAATTTCCGTAGATATTTCACGTTTTATACCCGATTCGAAGGCATTTTATTAGAAAACCGGATGTGGGTACGCGCAGCCTAGAACGGCAATTTGACTATTCGTACCCGCATGCGGGTACGCGCAGACACTGCCCATCTTTATAGCGGAAAGTAAAGTTAAAGGATATTGCTAACTCCTTATTTTTCTTCCTAAGAAGTTCCTGTATGAATTCAGCCTCATAATAATAAAGAAACAAGTTGGCAAAAAGAGGGGTACAATTGGTTCCCATTGAAATGCTGACAGTCTGTTGAAAACACACAGGTCCTCCGGACGTAACAAATATGTTGTCATTCAAGAAATCAAGCATCTTGATAATGTCAGTTTAAGAGAATTTTTTGTTTGAAGTAGAGTGATCTTTTACAAAGTAGGTAGTTATCCCTCCGTTAGACAAGATACTTGTATCTACGTGGCCATTCTGTTTTTATGAAACAAAGTACTACCAACTCTTTCAATTTGTCTTTTAGTTTGGAATGTGGAAGAAAAGTCAACTGTTTTAGTACTATTGCAAGATGAAAAAGAGTTAGATTGTATTGGAGAGATCCGCTTGCGCCAAAAATGCGTCCTTTTGCGCCACAACTTTTTTTCTCCAATGCTACGTTTGCGCCACCTATTTTTAAATGGCACTGGCTACGGTTACATGGAAATGTAACAATAACAAAAATATTATTGATACATTGGAGACTAATTGCCGGAATGCAAAAATGGGTAAGGAACTGATTAATTACGAGTGTAACAATACTTATTGAGGCTACGGTTACATTGCGTTATTGTTACATGAAAAAACGGCAATGTACGATTGGACTAGTAATATGTACTAATAATAAAAGTTGAAAACATATATTTTATATTAACAATACGTACAATTATTACATACAATTTATTTATTTATTTTTATTTACAATGACAGTTTCTACATATCCAGTAAGTGGTTTTATGTGCATTTTAAAGTCCGACACATTTTTTTTTTTAAAAACCTCTCCAAACAATATTTTGTATATAGGTATATAGATTTAAAAAAAGGGAACAAAGTTACCTTTGGTTTAGGCTCCACGTGATTTTGAAACGAAATTATGTCCTCCATAAATACATGTATACAGAAGTTCACAGTTAGCAAACTTTGCTTTTGATATATAATTTTTTCAGAACTGCGTTTGTATAATTGTATGAAATGTGTGTCTTGTTATTAAATCAGTTTCGTTTCAAACCAATCCAACTAAATTGGTAATAGGAATCTCTTCATCCTTTGTTCAAAGTATAATGACAGTTATGAGAGTAGATGTGCAGTGAAATACTGATAAAAGGACACTTTTCTCATCCCGACTCGGTTCTCAACAACAAACCATTGAACTATAATTTTCGCCTAACCCGACTAAAGAGCATACAACAGCCGAAGCCCACAATGGGTCTTCAATGTAGCGAGAAACTCCCACACCCGGAGACGTCCTTCAGCAAGCCCCTCAACAAATATGTATACCAGTTCAGTGATAATAGACGCTTAACTCCGAATTATACACAAGAAACTAAAATTATAAATCATACAAGACCAACAAAGGCCAGAGGCTCCTGATTTGGGACAGTATCTTAAAGAACATCAAAACCATTAATACGTAAAACTATTCAAACACAATTTGTTGAATAATAATATTTATTATATGTCATTATTACAAGTATTAGTTTGGTACATATGAAAGAATTAAGCAACAAAACTATAGAAGATTTAAATTTAATAAATCCAGCGTATATTGCTGTTTTTCATGTAACAATAACGCAATGTAACCGTAGCCTCAATAATTATTGTTACATTCGTAATTAATCGGTTTTGAACAGCGGTATACTACTGTTGCCTTTATTTACCCAACTTTGCATTCCGGCAATTAGTCTCCAATGTAACAATAATATTTTTATTATTGTTACATTTCCATGGAACCGTCGCCAGTGCCTTTTTAAATTGCATGATATCATTTGCGCCAAAAATAAAACATACGATTGCGCCAATAAGAAGAAAAAGGACTTCCCTCCTCCTTTATTTGAACTTGGAACTGGTAGTTTACACGGTAAATGTTTCCTTTTCTGAAAGGCAGTGTTTCATTTTTCATCATTGTGCATTTAATTTTACAATGTTTATTACCTTGTAAACATCAAAAGAATGCTGATCCAATTCCATCATCAGGTGGGGTCCTCCTTCCTTGGCTGTTTCGGCGCTATTCCACAACAACCTCCAGAGGTGCGCCGGATCAGGTGATCAATCTGAACCTGGAACTGGATGGCCTACACGGCTCCGATGTCTCAGCTGATGTCATTGCTGTTCTTCTGTAACTGAATGCTGTTCTGTATATCTATATCTGTCCCTTATCTACACAATAACTGTTCATTGTTCTAACACTTTGTACTCTTCCACACTTCGTCTCTTTTCCTCCAAATCCACTGTGATGCCACTTCTGCTTCTCTACACACTTCTGTTATCAGTTTCTTCCTCTCTGCTCCTACGACTCCCAAGGTCCTAAGTGCCCGCCACATTGACTGTCCTGCAAAGCCCCTGCATCCGACTTCTATTGCCAAACACCACGTCCTCGAACCATAAAGGGGAGATAATAATTTATAGACACATAGTTGATTTTTTCAAGTTTTCAATCCACATTTTTTTTTCTTAAATCAAAAAACACATCCCTGAATTTTTTTTTTACTTTTAAATGGGGGGTTTATCCTTATGATTTGGACAATATTTTCTAAAAACTATCTCGGAAATTTTTTCAAAGCTTCAATGAATTTTGGTGAAATTTGGTTTTCATTTAGATGTCAGAATCACCCCCTTCTCCAATAGAAAATAAGCATATGTACACAATTGTCAGCCAAATATGTGATATATTTTTAAAAAGGCAAAGGTAACAGCTTTTAGATGTGATAATTGTCTGCATCATTTACTGTCAGGATTCCGGGAAAATAAGCATTGATATTTAGAATTTTTAGAATTTTCATTGAAAAAAAAGCCCAAAATCAAAATGGCCGCCATTTCCATAGTAACAAAGCCCAAAATCAATTTTTAAAGTGTTAGTTGTTAAGTATATTAGTTATGTAGTATGTGTACAAAGAATGGTAAAAATCTGTGACATCGGTGTAAACACTAATTTTGGTCCTTACAGAGAATGGCTCTTAAATGTTCATTAAACGACCTAGATTGTTCTCTATTTCTTTATGGAAGTACAATCTCAAATATCAGTTTCATAACGGTAACATATAAGAAAAACTCCACTTCAGTTCTTATATGGCAGAAATAAATTTATCGGTATTCAGAGATCTCTCACATTTTATCAAAACTGGGAATTCCCTCTGACGTGTTTCTAAATTATAAAAAAACACTAAATATGAATTCTGCTGAATTCTGAGTTTCCGCGTTGTTAAAAACACGCATATAAGTCAAGTGAGTTATCAAACATGAAGATTATGAAAAGAATATTATAGGAAAGTTGTTTAAGTGTAATCCCATTGTTTGTTTTTATCTTTTAAAGCAAGACAATCATAAGAATGTGAGATGTTCCATAAAGAAATAGAGAACAATCTAGGTCGTTTAATGAACATTTAAGAGCCATTCTCTGTAATCTCAGAGTGTAATTTCGATTTTTCAGTGTGTTATTTTAGTTTTTTTGGGATACGATTGGTTTCAAACAATCTGTAGACTTATACCGGTGGCTTAGAGCAATGCCCTCACGTCAATCGTTTTATTCTGAACATTTCTTTATGTTCCTAAAATAACACACTGAAAAATCGAAATTACACTCTGAGATTCAAAAAAATAAAAAACACACACTGAGAATTCAAACTTACACACTGAGATTTTAATTAGACACACTGAGATGAAATGGATTAAAAAATACACACTGAGAATTGATAATTACACACTGAGATTTCAAAAGTACACATTGAGGTTAATATACAAATTACTAATGAATATTCATGATATGAATAATTCAACAGATTGATATCTTGATCTCAAGAACTCTTGTCATTATAGAGCCCCCCTTCCCCCATTATAATGTAATACGATCCCTTTCACCATCATTCATTATAAATTTCAAGACTTAACATCGCTCATATTCATAAGTGTGTTGCCTATAATTCAGAACATTACCACCAGTGTATCAGGATTTAAAAAAAAATAAAATCGTTTAAGCGTGGGTCCCTTTTCAAAAGTCTTTCAACTGTTACCCTGATTTCGCAAGATAATCTTTTATTCTTTTGTTACGTTTATATGCTATGATAGACAAGGCCGTACGGTGACCTATAGTTGTTAACCATGTCTGTGTCATTTTGGTCTCTTGTGGACAGTTGTCTCATTTGCAACCATAGCACATCTTCTTTTTTATATACCTGAGTAAAAATTTTGCATTCTTTGATATTTTTGGCAGATTAATTTGCTCCAATGTTTTCTTATAATTTAAAAAAAGTTTTTCACCATTTGGTTATATTTTGTAATAAGAGTAAGTGGGTATTTTTCTTGTTCTTGTATTTGTAAAAAAAAAGTTTTTTATAAATAATTTGGAACAAAGTTCAGGACTAATGAGTTCTGTCCCGTAGTTGTTTTAAGCTTGTAATAGATTCAAATTAAGTATGCAAATTAGATACGTGCGGACAAAAATTGTGAACAGATTTCAGTGTGTAATTTTGAATTCTCAGTGTGTAATTTCAAATTGTCAGTGCGTGTTTTCAGTTTATTTATCTCAGTGTGTCTTTTTGAAATATCAGAATGTAATTTTTAATTCTCAGTGTGTAATTTTCAATTCTCAGTGATTTTTTTTCATTTTTGTAATCTCAGTGCGTCTTTATGAAATTTCAGTGTGTAATTTTGAATTCTCGGTGTGTTATTTTTAATTCTCAGTGTGTGTTTTGAAGTTTTTCTCAGTGTGTAAATTTTTCGAAAAATTGTTTAAACATAGTTTTGACGAGAACGACTTGCACATAGATTTGGTTGATTTCCCTGCAACAACATATAAAATCATCAAAGATACAAGGATTGGAATTGTATGTTTGCAACCAATACCGCGATTCGTTCTACAAAGGCTCATCAGTAACGCTCGAATAAAAAAAGTTAAACAGGCAAAATATATAAAGTGCAAGCAATCGAAGAACCCCTCACCTTGAGTTATTGGTATAGTACTCGAATGTTCAGAGCTTAAACAGTATCATTCAAGAGCTAGCAGGGTTCGACCATTTGATATCCATGGACGAGGGAGGTGGATTTTTTTTGTGGATTGACTACGAATATAAAAAGTTTCGTCTGCTGATGTTTGCAATTTTGGTATTCAGTCTAAAGTTTACTGTGACAAAATGTGTGATGTGTTTTGTATAATGTTGTTAGTTTTATGTTGGTTTTTTTTGTTTTGTCATGGCGTTGTTAGTTTACGTTTACAAGCTTCTCTTGTATGGGAAGAAGACCGGGATTTTCATTTTTAACATGTTCGACTGCTTCAAAAAAATTGTTCACGCCGCTACAAACATTCACTCTGTGTTTACAGTTTTTGAAATTTTAATAACGTATTTGCGATGATCCTGGATTTGAACTTGAACAGAAGCTTTTTTCTGATTATTATCGACAGTATCTAGAAGGACATTCTGTAAAATATATTTCCTGTTTTTCTGTATACATGTATTACTTATAAATAGACTTAGTTTTTCTTTCTGTTAACTTTACAGTCTGAATTGAAAGTTTTTAAAAGCATTAAAAGATTCATGAACCATCCTGGATTTTTATTTTTTAACTGACAATGTATTTTGTGCATTCCCGTATCATACTGAAAACAAACTCTTACGAATCTTTAGGAATTTATTGTTATATAGATTAACACGAGGTATACAATTGGTTCCTACCCCTTTCTCCAACCATACAATGTAACCTCTACCATTTTCATTGAGTAATCAGATGCGGTTCGTATACGTTTGATTTGGCATTGATTTCAGTATTAATTTTGAAAGTATGAAAATCAGATCACACACCTGTTATTCGGATGAGTATTTCCCTGAACAGAGGAAAGTTAAAGACACCAGAAGGACATCCAAACTTATAAGTAAAAAAGAAACTGAGAGCAACATGGCTATAGAGAAATGTAAGAAATAAAGATAAAGTACTTGTTGATCATAGTTATTAAATGGTTATAAAACTTATCGTTAGTTTCCGTGTTTATAGACATCATTTGCTTTTTAATATTCAGCTTTAGGTGGCACGGTAGTATTTCCTGGCCATAAGGGATAATGATAGCCTTTTTAAAATTTTCACCACTTTCTAACACTGCAAAATATTCTACATAAACAGTTTACTAAACATGCTGAAGAAGTTTCATTATACTAATAGTATTCAGAAATGAATTTGAATATGTATCATTACTTTTTAGCTCACCTGGCCCGAAGGGCCAAGTGAACTTTTCCCATCACTTTGCGTCCGTCGTCCGTCGTCCGTCGTCGTCCGTCGTCGTCCGTCGTCGCCCGTCGTCGTCCGTCGTCTGTCGTCGTCCGCCGTCCGTCGTCGTTAACTTTTACAAAAATCTTCTCCTCTGAAACTACTGGGCCAAATTAAACCAAACTAGGACACAATCATCATTGGGGTATATAGTTTAAAATTGTGTGGCGTGACCCGGCCAACCAACCAAGATGGCCGCCATGGCTAAAAATAGAACATAGGGGTAAAATGCAGTTTTTGGCTTACAACTCAAAAACCAAAGCATTTAGAGCAAATCTGACATGGGGTTAAGTTGTTTATCAGGTGAAGATCTGTGTGCCCTGAAATTTTCAGATGAATCTGACAACCTGTTGTTGGGTTGCTGCCCCTGAATTGGTAATTTTTAGGAAATTTTGCTGTTTTTGGTTATTATCTTGAATATTATTATAGATAGAGATAAACTGTAAACAGCAATAATGTTCAGCAAAGTAAGATCTACAAATAAGTCAACATGACCTAAATGGTCAGTTGACCCCTTTAGGAGTTATTGCCCTTTATAGTCAATTTTTAACCATATTTCGTAAATCTTAGTAATCTTTTACAAAAATCTTCTCCTCTGAAACTACTGGGCCAAATTAATCCAAACTTGGCCACAATCATTATTGGGGTATGTAGTTTAAAAAATGTGTGGCGTGACCCAACCAACCAACCAAGATGGCCGCAATGGCTTAAAATAGAACATAGGGGTAAAATGCAGTTTTTGGCTTACAACTCAAAAACCAAAGCATTTAGAGCAAATCTGTTATGAGATTAAATTGTTTATCAGGTCAACATCTATGTGCCCTGAAATTTCAGATGAATCGGACAACGCGTTGTTGGGTTGCTGCCCCTGAATTGGTAATTTTTTAGGAAATTTTGCTGTTTTTGGTTATTATCTTGAATATTATTATAGATAGAGATCAACTGTAAACAGCAATAATGTTCAGCAAAGTAAGATCTACAAATAAGTCAACATGACCTAAATGGTCAGTTGACCGCTTTAGGAGTTATTGCCCTTTATAGTCAATTTTTAACCATTTTTCGTAAATCTTAATAATCTTTTACAAAAATTTTCTCCTCTGAAACTACTGGGCAAAATTAAACCAAACTTGGCCACAAATATCATTGGGGTATCTATCTAGTTTTAAAAATATGTGGCGTGACCCGGCCATCCAACCAAGATGGCCACCACAGCTTAAAATAGAACATAGGGGTAAAATGCAGTTTTTGGCTTATAACTCAAAACCCAAAGCATTAAGAGGAAATCTGACAAGATGTAAAATTGATTATCAGGTCAAGATCTATCTGCCCAGAAATTTTCAGATGAATCAGACAACCTGTTGTTGAGTTGCTGCCCCTGAATTAGTAATTTTAAGGAAATTTTGCTGTTTTTGGTTATTATCTTGAATATTATTATAGATGGAGATAAACTGTAAACAGCAATAATGTTCAGCAAAGTAAGAATTACAAATAAGTCAACATGACTGAAATGGTCCTTTGACCCCTTTTAGGAGTTATTGCCCTTCATAGTCAATTTTTAACCATTTTTCGTAAATCTTAGTAATCTTTTACAAAAATCATCTCCTCTGAAACTACTGGGCCAAGTTCATTACAGATAAAGATAATTGTAAGCAGCAATAATTTTCAGTAAAGTAAGATGTACAAACACATCAACATCACCAAAACACAATTTTGTCATGATTCCATCTGCATCCTTTGTTTAATATTCACATAGACCAAGGTGAGCGACACAGTATCTGAAGTGTTATTTTCATTTTTTGAAAGGAGAAAATGTATTATTTATGTTTGATTGGTTATTTTCTTTTCATTTTGAAGTGTCAAATTACATTATAAACTGTGTTTTCTTATTCGTGATTGATTGAGGGGAGTGACTCCATTATTTTGATTCACAGTGTCCATTAAAGAGGGACGAGAGATACCAGATGGACAGTCACACTCATAAATTGAAAATAAACTGACAACACCATTGCTAAATATGAAGAAAAATAACAGACAAACAATAGTACACATGACACAACATAGAAAACAAAAGAATAAACAACACGAACCCCACCAAAAACTAGGGGTGATCTCAGGTGCTCCGGAAAGGTAAGGAGATCCTGTTCCACATGTGGCACCCGTCGTGTTGCTTATGTGATAACAAATCCGGTAAATAGTCTAATTCGATAGGTCAAATTTAAGAAAGAGAAGGGGATTGTAGCAAGTGTTAAGAATGAAAACACACAGACTGTACTTGCTGAAAGTTTGCGGATGTGATCCCCCTGTCTGTGATCATCTAAATGTATGTGCGTTTCCGTTCAGATCGTTATCCCTCATTCGCCGTCGACTTGTATATAACGTTTGTGTTTGTCGTTTTTCAGTATTTCCTTGTCTTTTAAAAACCTAATAATATCGAAGCGATTGGTATAGATAAAGGTTCTAAAACAGTCAGGAAATGTGTACCGTAAACCGTTTTGGTTCTTAGAAGTTCCAGTTGGTAATACAAATTCACAATTATAATTCTTTTTTTTTTTTTATATATATGGTCGTTCCTGGTAGCAAATGGGTCCGCTTTGAACGCTACTGGTTCTTTATTGTTTGCTGCTTAATACAAGTTTTTTTTTTGTGGGATGAAAAGCACGTTTTAAGTTTTGTTAGGAAGAAAAAGTATTTAAGATAACATGATAGGAGTAGGCCAAGAAGGTGGTTAATAACTTTCTTTCCATTTGAACTCAGTAATTTTTACAAATATTTGAATTGAGTTAGAATATTTGACAAAAACATAATCAACAATCTCTGACCCATCCCAAATTAATGTTATCATAATGCGTATATTGTTACTTTTTTCTCTCTCTTGTATATGATTTTTTTGCTTCATGCACCAAACGTACATTCTGTTCTCTGATATATATCACGCGTAATCATCAATTGACATCAAACACATTTTAGATGAAGGTAATCATCAATGATTCAAACAAGGAAACAGACAAATTGTCGTTTGTTTATGTAATATATACGTGTTTCTCGTTTCTCGTTTTGTTTATATAGATTAGACCGTTGGGTTTCCCGTTTGAATGGTTTTACACTAGTAATTTTGGGGCTCTTTATAGCTTGTTGTTCGGTGTGAGCCAAGGCTCCGTGTTGAAGGCCGTACTTTAACCTATAATGGTTTAATCTTTAAATTGTTATTTGGATGGAGAGTTGTCTCATTGGCATTTACACCACATCTTCCTATATCAATATATATTTATATTTTCTTTTCAATGACTTATTAATATAACATTCATGACGCGAATATGTTGGTATGTAGCCTATCAACAGTCCAGTAGTCCACGTTGGTGTTGACATGAATATCAATAATGTGGTCATTTTTTCCTGTTAAAAAACTAAGGATTTTCTTATCCCAGGCATAGATTACCGTAGCCGTATTTGAAACAACTTTTGGGAATTTTGGATCCTCAATGCTCTCCAACTTTGTACTTGTTTGGCTTTATAAATATTTTGATATGAGCGTCACTGATGAGTCTTACGTAGGAAAACGCGCGTCTGGTGTACTAACTTATAGACCTGGTACCTTTGATAACTATTTACTTAAACAAAATGAATATGTCCTAGAGTGCTAGATTGTGTCGAAACAATACTACTGGAAAGGTTTATATATATAACAAAACTTGACCTGGTATAAAATGTTTTACTTTGATTTGTTTTATTTTTTTATAATGATTACAATGATTACACGGTGCTTCTTCTGTGCCATCAACTATTGACTTTTTCCTGTTGTGTCTGCTTTTTTAGTTCATACATTGTCAATATTATGTAATTTTTATGCAACTATCTTACAACTGAGAAGTTAAACTTGCTGTAAAACCCGGTTTATTCCACCAATTTATATACATAAAAAACACTCGGTTTTTGAGTTTGCTATTTGATGAAACTTTCCGTTTTAATTTTCCTTGTAGTTCGGATTTTTTTTATTATTTTTACTTTTTACAACTAATCATAATTTAAAATCCAATTATAATTGGAGCAATTTATTGACATACTTAAACAAGCTACGTTCAAAGTACATACAAGAAAAAAACTAACTTGTTGTGAATACTGATATTTTGGTTCCAAATCCATTAGCAATGTAAAGTTTGGACAAGTCCTTACTAAAACAAAACACAAGAGGTCCGGACAAACGATCATTGAAAATCTTGTCAACTAAAGTTCCGGTAGACGAAATTTTGTGTATGTTACGTGAATAGTAATCCAAGACGTATATATTACCTACATCATCTGTTATCGTATTTCTGGCATAACGAATATCAGATGAAGCATATGAAAACATTGGGCACCCATCTGTTGTAATGCAATGAACTGCGTTTTCATTAGAATAACAAATGTTCCCATTTGGGCAAACAGATATATACCAATTTATATTCTGTTCTTGTTTAAGACTTATTGTTCTTTTCAGTTTTCCATTCAAGTCTAGAACCTGTATCTTATGTGTTATTGTTATGTATATGTTATCTTTTGTTACGGTAATACCGCCACTTCCGCTCTGGTCCAATTTCACCTTCTTGGTTATCATACGTCTTTCAATATCTAGAAACTGTATGTAAGGATTTTTTCTACCAGATATAACAGCCATATCTGTTCCTGGTATTGCAGCTACATCCCATGGTTCATATGAAGACTTGATAGATGATTGATAAATATCGTATTCGTCACAAAAATAAATCTTTCTCGTATTCAAATCACAGAAAATCAATGTGTTATTATCTGATATCGTGATACCGGTGACTCCATCCAACTTTTCTCTTTTCATGTCAATGTCATAGAGATGGGTAAAGGATGAAATCTGACGTCTCCCAATGACTGGTACCTGTGCCTGTCGCTGCTTATATGGAATGAATGAAAAAGAAAGGGGTGTTTCCTTCATTTCGATTGATCCGATATCTGTATTTTTTCCCTTCGATATGTTTTCGACGAACACTAGACAAACGTCTTCAAATGATTCGATTAGCTGCTCAACTTTGTATTCCATCTCATCTAAGACTGGTTTGGATGAATGGATTGAAACAAATGCTTGTTGGTCAGAACCGTTATCTCTAACAAATACCAATTCCTCCTTCACACCTTTTGTAGATGTTACCAAATCACCTAGATCTTTCTCTTGTCGTTTTATACCTGCTTCGTATTTTCCTTTCAGTTCGGATAATTGCTTTAGAAGTGTGTCTTTTGAAGATTCAAAACGACTGTTAGCGTTTTGCTTAATTGTTGCTATTTCTTTCAGAATATTCTCTTCTTCTTCTTCTAATCGACTACAGTTTTCCTTGCGGTTGTTTATTAGTTTTTCCAAAGCTTCTAAGATAGAGCGCGACTGTTCTTGTGAATCCATGAACGACTGCGATTGTTTAGAATTCTTTGACGCAATATCAATTGATATGATGTTCTTGCATGCTGAATGATTTGTTGGCAAACATCCTTTACAACATATTACATCATGATAGTCACAAAAATAGTCAAAAGGCAAATGTTGATGCTTTGAACAATTATTGGAAAGATTAACTGCTTTTGGTATTTTATCCATCTCTACTAAATGGTGATGTCGAGACATGGCTTGATCTTTGTGAGAAATTGTACATTCAGAACACAGGACATCCCTACATTTCGAGCAGCCATATGTCTACAAAAAACAATTATAAACTGGAAAGATCTTGTTCTATGTTTATAGTATTTCATTTATTCAGGTAGCCAAGTTATTGAAATATAGTGATTAATTTTGGTCTCTGGTGAAATAAAAATTGTGACATAATTTCAAGAATGTCACGGAACCGAACTGTTTTGTGATGATATTGCTTATATACATCCAGCTTAAAAATAAGATAACTGGTTTTATTGTCGAGCCTGCAACTTTTGTTGCAGAAAGCTCGACATAGGGATAGTGAGCCGGCGGCGGCACCGTTAGCTAACTTCTTAAAAGTTTTATATTTTAGAAGCTGGAAGACCTGGATGCTTCATACATTGTATATAGATGCCTCATGTTACGAAGTTTCCGTTTTTTTTTGTAATGTTGAATTCTCTCTTATTATAAGGAATAGGATAACTATATTTGGTATGTGCGTACCTTGCAAGGTTTTCATGCCCGCCAGACAGTTTTCACTTGACCTCAACCTCATTTCATGGATCAGTGAACAAGGTTAAGTTTTGGTGGTCAAATCCATAACTCAGATACTATAAGCAATAGGGCTAGTATATTCGGTGTATGGAAGGACTGTAAGGTGTACATGTCAAACTGGCAGGTGTCATCTGAGCTTGACCTCATTTTCATGGTTCAGTGGTTATAGTTTAGTTTTTGTGTTTTGGTCTGTTTTTCTTACACTTTATGCAATAGGTATTCTATATTTGATGTATTGAATGCTTGCATTGTAAGGTGTACATGTCTAGTTGGCAGATGTCATTTGACCTTGACCTCATTTTCATGGTTCAGTGGTTTTAGTTAAGTTTTTGTGTTTTGGTCTGTTTTTCTGATACTTTATGTAATAGGTCTACAATATTTGTTGTATGGACTGATTGTAAGGTGTACATGTCTAGCGGGCAGATGTTATTTGACCTTGACCTCATTTTCATTGTTCAGTGGTTATAGTTAATTTTTTGAGTTTTGGTCTTTTTATCTAATTTTATATGCCAAAGGTCAACTTTATTTGGTGTATGGAAATATTTTATGATCTATATGTCAGTCCCGCATGTTTTATTTGACCCTGACCTTAATTTCACGCTTCATTGCACAGTGTTAAGTTTTTGTGTTTTAGTTTTTTTTTCTTAAATTGTAAGTAACAGTTCAACTGTATTTAATGTGTGGAAGCATTGTTAACTGTATATGTCTCCCTGGCATAATTCATCTAACATTGACCTCATTATCACAGTTCATTGGTCTTTTTTAAGCTATCTTGGTTAATGTTAAGTTTATGTGACAGTTAAAATAAAGCTCTACACTTAGGACTATCAACATAATATCAATGATTAGTAAAGAAGGCGAGACATTTCAGTGTGTGCACTTTTGTTTTACTTCATATTAAAATGCAAGATTTTATGGCTAATACAATGGCCAAAACGTAGATCTTGAGCATTGTAATTATCTCATAGTTGTCCTTCAATTTTTTTTTGATAGGTCTGTACGAGAAGGTGACATTCAAACCAATGGTTCCCGCTGGGTCATAGGATAGACATGATATTTCCCTCGTATACGTCAATCAAAATCTTAACTAAATAACGTAACGTATAATAATTTACTCTGTCCCAAGGGTCAGCGAGAGACCAGTTTTTTTTAAATATGACCCTCTCATGCATACATCTCGTAAACATTCTTTATTTAAAAAACACTGATTAAATTTCATGTATTATTTCAAAGACAATGCTCAACAGATGCAAATCAAGTTCTACATTTTTGTTTCAAAATTTTTCATTGAGTCAGACTCAAAATATAAATTAAAACATCTTGCTCCATTTTTCGTTCTCTTATAACTTTTACCTTGCTATAAACATAACAAAGTACTTTCAATTTAATTCATTTTGTTTGGTAGAAAATAAAAAAAGAACATTCAGTTCATAATAAAAAAAAAACTGGTTAGCACATAGATGAGCAGGTGATACTATATTAGATTGTTTCCCCTTGAAAATCTGGAGAAAAAAGTAGTTACTTAGACATCTCTCTATTTAGGTCAAGCGGAACCCCAAAAAAGTACTCAATGATGAGCCGAGGAAGGAAAAAGTTTGGAAGGCGAATATTTTCATATTTTGATAGTTTAAGAAGCAATATTTAAAAGTCAAGTTAAAGTTATTGAAATGCTTTGTTTGTTGTGATCATGATCATGGTTAAAACATGTTTCTATGAAAAGGTTTAGGCAAAATAC
This sequence comes from Mytilus trossulus, assembly GCF_036588685.1. Taxonomy (NCBI): domain Eukaryota; kingdom Metazoa; phylum Mollusca; class Bivalvia; order Mytilida; family Mytilidae; genus Mytilus; species Mytilus trossulus. Next base: position 57,853,171 of record NC_086381.1, on the reverse strand, counting down.
ATTGTTTGGGCAAGGCCTAAAATGGTTTTAACTGGTATGACTTTAACGAGACAATTTTAGAACTAACATGTATCTGAACAGGAATATATAGCTACAAGGTGTATTTATAATCACATTCATTGTGTTTGTTCTGTGCTAGTTATTCACATATTTTGTAACACATTTATTTTATCTATGAACTTAATCCTGTTGTATAGTACTATGTTTCTGTTTGAAACATTTTCTTTATTATTCTACTTTTTGTATCCATTACTTGTTGATTGACTTGAACAAGGCTGAAAGTGAATAGTGAATCGTGTATTTACAATGTTGATTTGCAGTAGTTAAAATTCCATCGAGACAAAAATATTCTCCTTTTTAGAAAAGTATGTATGTAAAATCTTAAAATTAAATGTTATAAGATAGATACGTGTATCTTTATTGAGTTGTGTAGAGAATAGTACTTTTTAGAAATAGTATACTTTTATAATAAATCACCTACTTTATATACGTGTACCAGTAACAGTCCAGTGGATTAATTCAGAAAATAATTAAAAATCAATAAAATTACAACTGAAACTGCTTGAGTTTGTTTGTCCGGAATGTCATCATATTTGATTTACAAAATGATAAAAACCCTTTAAATTATGGATAAAGATCTTTACTAGCCTTTGTAGAGAATTGTAATTTAAAATAATATTATACACTTATATATGACATCACCTACTTTCACAAGCATGAACCTGTAAGTTCAGCCAATCCATTTATAAAATGCTTAAAAATTAATAAAACTTATAATTTGAGTATGTTTGAAATAACTAAAAGAGTAAGATCTTCTATTGCAATATATCTTTTTTTGAAACGCCACAATCCTGATATTGAAAGTAAACTGGAAAAGAAAACGATTAAGAAATTGTTACAAAAAGTAAGATTTTATCCTAAATCTCCGAAAAAAGGAAATCGAATTGTAGTTAACTGTTAATCTGTTTGAAAGATCACTAACATAGCGTATACGGAAACTAACATTTATAAACAAAACTCAGCACGTTGATCATAACATCTCCAAAAGTTTAACGGGAAACGGTAATTTCCCAGATAATTTGTAGTTAACTAAATTATTCCATATCACTATTATTCAAAATGTATACTGAATAATGAAACATTATAATATCTAAGTCAGACGATTTTTTTTTATAACTTTAACAAAGTGTATCCAGTTGAAAATATTGTCACCGAAGTCATGAATTATAGGATGTATCTTTATTTGCAAATAGATTAAACATAGTCCTATGACATGTTCAAAGCTTAACAATCATTAATGATTAAAAAGAACTGTTTTGGATGTAAAACTTATAACGCATTGTGCATCGGACAAACTATGAGACATGGACACTATCCGAAATTCTTCCTTTTTTAACTAGTACCCCGTCAATAACTCACGCAATTTTGACATATGGCATATCAATAAATGGAATGTAAAATAAAAAATGCTTTAAATTAGGGGTATACATGGGGTTAATGTCGCAAACATTCCTTCCCTCAAAACTAATAATTCGTTACCACGTACTCCCCCATGTCCGTCCTAATTAAAGACTTTTCCCAGCATATTCCTATTTTGACTTTCCCTCTTCCTATGGTTCCTGCACCCTGTCTCCTGCTTCACTCCACTCTCCTGATTCCTGCTATCGACCTCTCTTTTCCTTGTTTCCTTGTTTCCGTAACCCGTCCTAAGCCTATTTATATGTCCTTATTACCCACAACATACATTTTAATGATGGACATTAAAATATATAGACAAGTGATAATTATATTATGGGATTTACTTATGTCTTTTTTATATAACAGACTTGTTCCTGTATTGTAAAAAAAAAATATTTTGTTTCCTTTTAAATTCGGAAGAGGTCACTCTACATTCAATCTTTAATTCAGAAAGAAAACAAATGATAGTACTTCACCTCAATGAGTTTAAACATAACATTAAATCAAGATGATAAGGCTTACAGGAGCTAAATTCTTAAAAAAAGATATCTTGCTATTCATAATGGTAATGCATTTGCAAATGAGTGAATCGAGAGCTGGGACTTATCTGCAAATACATTGAATAAAAAGAGCAATTCCGGTTTCACTCTGTTTTGAGATAATAAAATGCCATAGCGGTTTTTGGTTGAGGTCTTATAAAAAGATCAGTATTTCTGTTTAACTGATTTCTATTATGCGTATTGCTGTGAGTTTCTTTATTCAATATTGGTAAGATGTATTAAGATTGGTGGAGTTGAGATATCACCAAACACGATATGTTTAACCCCGCTGTATTTTTGCGACTGTCCTAAGTTAGGAACATGTTGAGTCAGTTTCACAAATTAACTTACGACTCAGATTTATCGAAAGTATACTGATTTTTTCATGACTTATCGAAGGTTGTTATAGTGAAATCGACTCGTGGCCTTTATTATTAGTCTTGTATGGTTTTAATTTGAGTCATTTATATGTTTCGGAGTTTAGTTTGACGTCCAATTTTGCTGAACTTGTATACATTATTGTTAAGAAGACACCTGTATCCCGTCTATGAATAAGGAGTTTTATTGCTCTGTTGAAGACCTATTAGTGGGCTTGGGATGTTTTCTGTTCCATGAGCGGTTTGTTGCGTCTTTGACGTATTCTCTGTTTTCATTCTCAGTTTTATCTTAAAAAGAGTGCTTTTAATTTAGAGGGATAGTAGAGATTCATGTACGACAAGGAAGCAGCAGTAGTAGCAACAACTGTCCAAATCAAAATGATGTGTCATTATATAGTAATTCTTCGATTGTAATTTATTTTTCGTCTTGATCGTAGATAGTTTTGCTCTCATTTGCCTACATGGCCGCCATTAGTCAGTGTGGGGCATGTTGTGTAAAGTAGATAAAATGCGTTGTGTATAGATCGTGTTTATTCTAACGTCTAGCCATTGCTATACGTACCGTCAAAATATACATAAGTTAAGTAGCAACGTTCACATGTTTAATTCGCGATAAATTCCCGACATTCTCGGGGCCGGAAAAAGTTAAAATATGAAATTATTAAATACTTTAAATGTCAATCGAATAGATATTACTGAAAATTAAATAATTAATTGTCTTTCTAAAACAAATTCAAATAATTCACTTATGAAATGTCCATTTTTAACGAAGTCTATCACTTTTGGTTAGTCCATTTCTTGATGTTCTCTCGCGCTCGGACAGATGCCTCTCTTTTTGGTAGAACTCTTGTCAATCTCTCTGTTGAAGTATCTTCATTTTTGTCTTCTAAATTGTTAATGTTTGTTCGGATTTCGAGCGGGTACAGGATAGGGCGATCCGGATGATCCAGTTCCCATGGCAACTTGGCAGAATAACCTTCGTTTTCAAATTTGATACAGTCTTGTTGATAAGTCTTTACAAAACTCTCCTCATCGTCCTGTTGTGGTAGACGTATTCCTAACGATTCTAGATTCCAGAATTTCTTGATCTTGCTTTCCTCTGCATGGTGTGAAGTAACATTCAGAAGAACTGATGAAGTCAAGGATTTCTCTCCGTTTCTTATTACCGGTCCAGATAACAAGTAACCAATTTTTGATGCTACGGCTGTAGGTCCATTCCCTCTTATCACGTGATCTTGAACTATATCCCAATAATAATCGGCTCCTATCAAGAGTAAAATTTTGAAACTATCAGCGTTATTTGCCGGATGTGCGAGCTTTAAATCTTTCAAGTATGGCAAATTGCGTGTAAAGTATTTCGTCTGGTTTTGAAGTGGGACTGCAATATCTGGAACAATCAATGCATTAATGTTTACAATCTCACCTTTGTCAGTTTGTAGTTGAACGGTTGCTGGATCCAAATGGCGTATATTCTTCTCCTTGTTTCAAAAAGCTGACAGTTCAATTGTATCCCTTCCGCTTGGTCTTATCTGTAATTTGTCTGCTATGCTCTGAGTGATGAATGACCGTTGGGCACCTTCGTCTAATAAAATACTAGCTTCTGTGATCTGTTTCCAGTATGATATTGGTGCGATAGCTGTTTTTAAGAAAACGCTTGTATGTTGTGAGGTATACATTACTGCGGTTTCTGGTTCTTCGGTTTTTACCAAGCTTACAACGGTTAATGTCTCCTTGCTGTCCTGTTTTTTTTCCATTTGTAGCTTGTTCCCCGCAAATACTGGTGTTATGTTTCTTTTTACATTCCTTACATCGGTTACACGATTTACAATCGGAAACACCGTGGTTTCCTAGACAGTTGAAACATTTTTTCTTTTGCTTCACGATGTTCAATCTTGCATTCACGTCAGAAATTACCGTGCAATCTCCCGGAAAATGTACACCAGTGCAGTATATGCATGGACGTTTCTTGTCATTGAAACGTGAATTGTTTGTTTTGAAATTTCGCTGTGTTTTAATACGAGCTTCGGTCAGAAATGTTGCGGTAGTATGTAAACCTTCGAGGTCGGTAAATTCTCCCGCTTCAAGTATTCTCGCTTCTTCCGTGATGGCTTTTCTGAGGTTGTTAAGAGTTATATGATCGCTATCATATTCACGGCCAATACTTTTTCTTGTTTCTAATGGTAGTTTACTAATAATTATAGGTACTTATAGCGCGCCATACATTTCTTGTGTTTGACCCAAACATTCAAGACCTCTTACGTACGTTTCTAGGTGGTCTCCGTACCTTCTTAGGCTGTTTAAATCATTTGACGGTGAAGGAAGATCCATTAAAGCTTTCATGTAGGCATGAATAATCTTGTGAGGCGATCCAAAACGATCTTTGAGCAAATTAACGGCAGTGGTGTAATTGGCATTTGTCAGTGCGAAACTTTCAATAGTTTGGGCGACATGGCAATGGAGATCCTGGTCACGGCACCATAAATGTTGTGTAAAGTAGATAAAATGCGTTGTGTATAGATCGTGTTTATTCTAACGTCTAGCTATTGCTATAAGTAACGTCATAATATACATAAGTTAAGTAGCAACGTTAACATGTATATATTCGTGCTAAATTCCCGACAGGGCATTGCAACTTTTCAATACAATGAGTTAAAACCAGGATATATTTCAAAATGTCCCCCTAAAAAATATCGACACAGTTCTTCTTATAAGTGGTACATGTTTAAGTGCATCTGTGCATGCACAATATTGACATCAAATGAGACATTCTTAACTAGTATTCTAGTAATAGCGATATAACGGATTTATAGACATACAATAATTGCTGAAGAACACCACGGACTAATCTACAAGTTGATAGTAACATAAGACCAAATGGCATTAGACCAACATAGCCTAAAAGATTAACAAAATATGAGCCAGAAGAAGACATTGATGCTCGGTCTTTTGCTATACCAAATACTCTTTTATTCGTAAAATTATAAAATGCAATGCAAAAATAGCGATCTCTAAAAAGTGGTTTTGATTTTTAACGATCCCAAATATCAAATCTACATTAGCGTGCAAACAGTGAAAACAATTTAACGACGTACTGGCCATAACGTGTTGGAATTGACAACTTAAACGGAGTTTTCTCTGTAAATAAGTTGAAGTTGTCTCTCTTTTTGCACACAATAAAAGAAATGAAATAGATCATTGACCAAATACGTCATCAGAAGTTTAGAATTGTATGCTTTGTTTACATTTCGTATAGTTTTAATTTGATAATGACCCAAAAATCGTAATGAATTGTCATTGTCAGAGAAAAATGCCATTGCAGTATTGTATAACGCTGCTATAAAAAGACCTACACATGACAAACAAGGCATCCACTTCTATTTATGGGGTTTTATTGTTTAAAGGTCGAGGGAGAAAACAAAGAGAGAATGGAAAGACCATACTTGCTAACAACGCAGAATACTCGTAAACTTTGCACCTCTGTCAAGTCAGATGTTAAACGTTCACTGCTGAAATAACGTTGTTATATATGAATCTTGGGGGAATCAGTGTCTTAGCGTACTGTTTATCGAAAATTAAATAAAGAAGGATTTATAAAGCGTGTTGGAAAACATTCATCATGCAAATGTAAAAACAGGTTAGCATGGTATAAATTGTAAAGACATAAAACTGTGGAAGATTATTGTAAAAGGTACATCTGTGTGTAAGAAGAAAGTGAAATGGGTTATCGTGTTTAAGTCTGAAGAAAACCCAGTGAGGAGTGGATTCCTTCTTCCTGTTCTTGCTTAAATCCTTGCAATGACGTCACAATGCATTCTGATTAGAACGAACATTCATGAGACGAGGATTATTGAGGTTGTTGACAATTTTATGTGGCCTGTTATTGCTCGATGTTTTGCCAATGACAAAAAAATATACCAAGATGACAGTACTCCGTTCAATGAGGCAAAGTTGTAAAAGAATACATAGAACAAAATAATTCCATGATATGGAATGGCCAGCACGAAGGCCAGAATTCAATCATGTTGAGAATGATTGACGTAGAATTAAAATTGAACGGCAAAACAGGCACTTATCATCACTACAATATTCAAATGGAGACAGCAATTCCAAAAATATGAAAAATATATCCGAAGAGTTCATACGAAATCTTTATGATTCAATTCTAAGACGTTTGAGGCAATTGATAGGGGCAAAAGGTAACTTTACAAAGTATAATGTGAATGCAGATATTTTTGTTAATGTAATTACAAAGATTAAAAAGTGACAGATAGTGACACAACTGTATGGGGCAGCCATCTTTGACTTATCTTCAAGTTTGAAGTCTGTATATGAATATCTAATCTTGATCCAATACAGTTTATCTTTTAATTTAAGGTGGTACCCAACACCTTCAATAAAATGAATTTGGCTCGTTTAATTTTCTTAAAATTTAAACAAATTATTTACTTTGTCCTTTTGACAAAAATATAAAAATTTTAAAAATTGGAACTTATAATTCTATCAGAAAAATTACACCGGTTGTATAGCATTTTGACCAACACTAATTGTGATCATTGAGAAGCTTAATATTCCCTTCACAACACAACGTAATTAAAACGTTTAGCTGATTTTTCAGAGTTATCTCTCTGTAGTGTTAGGTACCACCTTAATATATTTACTCCGATATTAATAATTGTATAAAATAAGTCTTGTACAGATACGTATATTCATAAAAACAGATAAGTAGATTGTTTGTTGCTTAATAACATTGTTCTAATGTTTTCATCATTATCAATATATGTAACTAAGTAACGTTTCCACAGGGTAGTGTGACAGTACATTATTGTTGTGCATACAATTATAACTTCCTTTACGCATTTCGCTTTGCTTTGAATGTCTTAATAAAGCGTTTCTCCAGAACTTTTCTATATTCCTCATCATCGCGACGACATTTGTAGAACGGGAAAATATTTAATTTTCCATTGGCACACATATCTTAGTGTTCACTGAGTGGAATTTGACATCTGTATGGGTGGCGGATACGTTCTCTTGCACTAAGTTTCCCAATTTGTCCAATATCATTTTCTTTACAGGTTGTGCATGTTATACAATAACTTCTGGATTTGCATTACATGTCTGGTTTACATGAACTTTTTGTCTACTATTAATGTTTTTGATTCTCTCGTTTCGCGAAATTATAGTTATCTGTACCTTATTATGTCTGTTTTGTTTACACACGTCATAATGGAATTTGATGCAACTGTCATACAAGTGAGAGGGTTAGCGCTATAAAACCAGGTTCAATCCGCAATTTTCTACGTTTAAAAATGCCTGTACCAAGTCAGGAATATGAAAGTTGTTGTCCATTTGTTTGATGTGTATTATCATTTGATTTTGCCATTTGATTGGAACGTTCCGTTTTGAATTTTCCTCGGAGTTTAGTATATTTTGTGATTTTATTTTTTCACCCTCTTGGATCTATACGTGTTTTCACGGAGAAATTATCAATTTTCGATTGAAATTTTGATGTTGTATGACTTCTTCATATATATTTATTCTAATTAAGTAACTTTTTTCATCCCACTTAAATCATAATAAAAACAATCTTTATTTAGGAAAAATATACATGCCCATACTAGTCAGAAATATTGTCATTTGTCCCGTAGATTAACAGCGTTATGTTTTATCTGTTTTCAGGTAGTTCCCCTCCTTTTTATCTTGAAGTTCTGTGTGTTTATATGTTTATTTTCAGTCATTCGTATGTAGGAAAAAAAACTGGTAAATAAGACCGTTAGTTTTGTCGTTTGAATTGTTTAACATTGTCATTTCCGGGTTTTTATGCTGACTATGTGGTATAGGGTTTGCTTAATGTTTCAGGCCGTTAGGTGACCTATAGTTGTAAATTTCTGTGTAATATTGATCTCTCGTGGAAATTTGTCTCATTGGCAATCATATCACTTCTTCTTTTTCATATCTTTTTTTTTCTTGGTGTCATTAATAGTCAAAGAAGGACGAAAGATACCAGGGGAACAGTCAAACGCATAAATCGAAAAAAAAAATGACAACGTCGAGGTTACAATTGAAAAGCACAAACAGACAAACAGTAGTACACATGACACAACATAGAAAACTAAAGAATAAACAACACGAACCCCACCAAAAACTAGGGGTGATCTCGGGTTCTCCGGAAGGGTGAGCAGTTCCTGTTCCACATGTGGAACCGTCGTGTTACTTATGATATAACAAATCCGGTAAATAGTCTAATTCGGTAGGTCACATTCATGAAAGAGAAGGGGATTGTAGTTACGACGTAAAGAACATATCCGATATCATTTGTGAAAAGTTATTCCATGACGGTCAACCAAATCGTGATGGTGTCCGTAAAATTTACGAAGAGATGATTTCAACTTCACCATTTGGAACTCTTGAATTAACAGCGTCCTTCTGAGCAACAACCATGAATCAAGGAAATCATGATAGGAAATGCAAGCACGGGAATATCGTATCAATTAGGAGATATATACACCGTAGGTAGGTGCTGCTGGATTGTTTTTACTTAGAAATGGAAAGTTCGCAATTGAGAAGCTGAAATCATATATTTTATCATAAAGTTTTGTTTTCAACCGACCCTCATTGTCAATTTCTAGAGGTAAGTCAAGATATGAGGCCGACTTAACTGTATCTGTGGTATCCTTTATCTCTAGTTCAATGGGATATATGCGTTAGATAGTAAACTGAATTTTGAAGTTTAGTTAAAACGGTAAAATTTCAAACACATCTTTACTGAAGATACTAATCATATTGAATAATAATTTTGTCAAACAGTTTTATTTTTGTCCACAAATGTACTCATAATGCAATACATTAGAAAAATGACCTTACATGTGTATTTCTTTATAAAATGTCATGCCCGATCCCATACCAGAAAGTTTGTGATCCGGTCGAAATACTTGACCATCGTTTCTTACTCTTCCATTATAATTTTTCGCGCTATACCTAATGGCAGACAAGTCTTTTTGTACGATGTTCACGTCTGAGATACTTAATTTTAATCTTGTTAGTTATATATACAGTCCGCCAAAAGTTAAGCACCACCTATTTTTATTGCATAGATTTTTTTTCAAATTTAAAAAATAAATTATTCCACGGAAAAAAGAAATCAATCATATAGCAATTTTGCTAATGTATACCATAAACAAACCAGAAATGTAATTTTAGTCACTTATGAAGGTTCTATGCATGTAGGTTTTCCGTTCATAGAAATAGTGTAAATTACACAATTCAGAAACAGAATTTAAGTTTCACTTTGACTTTATTTTTTTACAACAATTGATCACCCAATATTATTAAAATTTTCTACACATAAGCTTTAGTATGTTCGGCAAATTTAATGTCAATATTTGAGTCAATAGCATGTGTAATAACCTCACTTCCGGTACAGTTACAAAAATCGTCGTATCATTCTCGGTGAAAGCCTTCAAGCTTTAGTTTAAGAAAATTTGTTGCTTTAAACAACAAATACCACTTTTAAATCGACAAAATATTGTGGAGGTAAATCTCTGGGATTGAGATTTCCGCCAACGGCATCTCAGACATGTTTGATAGGGTGTATGTATGGGGACATGGAAGGCTAAAAACAGTATAAATGGCTTGTTGCTCTTTGGACTCGGTTAAAATCCTTGCCCTATGTGTTCTAGCGTTGTCGTCCATGTACAAGGGTCTTGGCAATGTAGACGCAAGTGGGGGAATATTAAAATGAGAGACTACAATGTTTTAAGGCACCAAATCTCTGTATGTCTGTCCGTTTATGTTACCCTGCAGAATATGCGTACCCAGCTTATAAGGGTATAAGAAGCAACCCCGTACTGGAACACCACCAGCACTGAATGCAGTCCTTGTGCAAACATTGTTTTTGGTCATAGGTCGTTTTGTTTCCCCGCGAAATTCGTATTATGGCGTCTACTGGCAGTAAAAGAAACTGACTACCATCTGAACAATGAGTGTTTTCTCTGCTTCTTATGTTCAAGCATAGATAATCATTATTCCATTAAAACCTGACGGTAGAGTGCCTACCTGTAAGTACAGGTCTCTAAACACCAAGACTTGCTCTTCGGTTGCCTCTGAGAAGTCGCCTGATCAATGTACGAACACTAACACTACCACCTGGAGAAACAGTGTATTTGTAAATGCGCAGATGACCTTTGAGAAGAGGTTGCTTGACTGCTTTATCGGAGTTCAATCTTTTTGGTCGTAATGGATTTTCTTAGGGTATGTTGAAGGTAATTCATAACACCAAACATTAATATTTTTTTCGCAGTTGTTATAAAAATATTGCCAGTTATATTTCGGTGGTGCTTAACTTTTGGCGGACTGTATCTATGATGAGTTCATTAACCAAATGATAATTTTAAAAACAGCTATTTCTTAAGACGTGAACAGATAAAAAGATAAAACAGCATAGAGATAGACTCTGGATAAATGAGTGATCAACCATTCATCAATTCTTACAACGGTTTCTTTTAACGTATATCTGAGCACTTCGCAGTGATTTACCATCATTAATATTCCCGTATTAGTTTTTGTAAAAATTACACTTTTCAAAAAAATATTTCTCGATTCTAGTTTTTGTTGTATAGATTTAACTGTTGGTTTTCCAGTTTGAATGCCTTTACACTAGTTATGTTTAGGGACCTTTATAGCTCCGTGTTGAAGACTGTACATTGACCTATTAAAGGTTTACTTTTATAAATTGTGACTTGGATAAAGAGTTGCACTCATACCATCTCTTCCTATATTTATATAAAAGTTATCTTTGCTGAAACAAAAGAAATACTTGGCTCGAGTAAATATTTATCCTGTCAAGTACTATAGAAAAAAATCTCATAAAATTTCATTGCATATGAAAAAAATAACCATCGATGGAACTAAACCAATCCGATTTTCACCCTTTTTCCTACAAGCTTCTTTAACCATGACACATCATGTTTCAAAAATATTCTATTGAAACACAAAAAAAAACCTAAAGATTCTTGAAACACCCAAGTTTGATAAAAAAAAATCTCCCCTTTTGCGAGTGCAAATGGATGTGACGTTCTATGCTTTGGTGGTATCATACCTAGGCTTAGGCATAGTTATATACTTCAATTCAGTCACGGACCAGCGATATCACGGGTGTGTACTTGTAATTTAAAAAATCATAGTACAAAACTTTCTCACTCTACTGAAAAAGATGAAAGAAGGATTGTTAAACGTTTAGTGGCACGATAGATGCATATCTAGGATGAGAGCATTTTGATTTGAGATGAATATGACGTGAAATTAACTTTGAACTAGACCGACACAAAGAGCCGAATTTAAAACGTGCAAGTTCTTAAGATAACAGTCAACAGGGAGTTTTTGTTACCCTAAAGAGACACGGTAATCTGGATTTAAGTTAAGCAGTCCTTGCACTTACTTGCGTGTTTAGCGGAAAGTCATCAAATACTAACTTTCAAGTCTTTGGTCTAACACGACCAGGGGAGAGTTGGTTATTATAGTGTTATTAATTGAACAGATTTCATACAATTTACATCACTGCACATTATTTTGATTTGATGCACATCTATGACCTTTTCCGTGGAAAGGTTTCCCATTTTCTTCTTTTTCGTTACTTCCTTACCGCTTACATAAAACAAAATTTCACTACACCTTTTTTTTAAAAAGTCTTATCAATAATATTTCTTAATTTATCATTTATATATAATTTTGATTTATAATTCATGATATTGCAGTCTTTGTTATTCTCTTTGAAAGTTAAAAAATCAGTTGTCCGAAAAACTTTCATCTAAGTGTTAACTGCGAAAAAAATGTGTTAGTAGAATACCGAAAATAATGTTTTTTGTACATTTAGCTAAGGATTCATTCTAATGAACATTTCGGGGTTTCTGTTCATAATATTATGAAATTCAATTGTTATTGTTGTACAACAAATCTGTTACTTCTGATTGACCTTTTATTACGGTTGACGTTGATATTATCTGTGTTTGCATACTTAAATTTACAGTACTGTTTAAAAACATCCTATTTAAGTGATTAGCTATGCTGGGTGAGTGGCAATGATTCAGAAATTCTCAATGATCATTTAATGTGTGTTTTTAATAAGATTTTAGAATTTTGAATATTGTGGGTGCATGTTAATTCTATTTAAGCTCGAGTACATTATCGATGAATTCATATTTGAAGTTGATAACAGTTGACCAACTATGTTACTTGTCCGACAGATAAAGGACGTATAGTATGACCCTATGTCAGATAGCGTGCTGATAATATGGAAAACTCAAGGCGGTCTAAAGAGTTACGAACTATAATTTCCCTGGGTTTAATGTCAAGAAACAAAAATAACCATGTTTACAAATTGAAAACATAAATTATACATACATGACATAAACGATCACTTGAGTTTCTGCTAGATTAGGCAATTAATTATATTTTTGTTAATTGATGCATGACAAGATATATATTATATAAATATTTAAGAAACTACGCATGCATTCAATAACATAAACAAAACGTTCGGATTATGTTTTGATTGAACAACCCCACCACATCAAATGTGTTTCTCTTTCCTTTTGACGTATGATAATGTCACAAATGACATGACTTATAAGCACATGTAAAGCACAACATATACAAATAACGAGCCATCAAAGAATTTCTTGCTTACATTTTTAATAGTTTCAACCCTTTTAAAATCCAAATAATTAATACAGAATTCTTTTCGAAAACCCATTCTGTTTTGAGAATAGTCCCAATCATCTATCATAGTTTTGTAGCAATAGAAGTCTCTGTTTTTTAAAAATTTGTCTTAAATACAGACATTTTTTCTCCATCTTCATCTGCAATGTAAATCTTTGACCAATCGTTACTAAAACAGAATGCAAGAGGATCAGAAAAATTATCTTTAAATAAGATGTCTACTAGACTGCCAGCTGTTGAAAGTTTATGAATGTTATTCGATTCACTACCCAAAACGTAAATGTTCCCAAAGATGTCTATGGTTATATTGCGTGCATTTCGAAAATTATTTGATGCATAAGTAAAAACTGGATCGCCATCTGGTGTAATACAATGAACTTCGTGACCGACTGAATAACAAATATTTCCATTTAGGCAAACGCAAATATATCTAATTGCAATATGATTGTGATGAAGACGTATTTCTCTTTCAAAATTTCCATTATCGTCGAGGACCTGTATATTACCGACAGTACCTACAAAAATGTTATCCTTAGATGCAGCAATCCCACCACTTTCGCTTTGCTTCACTTCAATTGTTTTTATAATACTACGTTCTATTATGTCGATTAACAATATGTATGGTTTATATTTACTTTACATCACTGCAGTAGTTGTTTCCGGTATTATTTGTATATTCCAAGGTGAATATGGAAAGCTCATTAAAGATTGATAGGCATCGTTTGCCAAACAGAAATGAACATTTTTCGTATTTACATCACAGAAAATCAACGTGTTACCAACTGACATTGTGACGCTAGTGACTCCGCCCAACTCATTACCTTCCATGTCAATGTCGTAGAGATGGACCAGAGATGTAGCCTGGCTTTTCACATTGACTGGAACCTGTGACTGACGCTGTTTATAAGGGATGAATGAAAAAGTAAAAGGTCTTTCCTTCTTTTGTATCGAACCGATATATGCTAAATTTTCGTATAATGGGCTTTCGACAAACCGTAAACTTGTTTCTACAAATGATTCGGTTAGCTGCTTAACTTTGTTTTCAATACCATCTACAATTGGTTTGGAAGAATGGATTGACACAAACGTTTGTTTGTCAGAACCATGATCTCTAACAAATTCCAATTCTTCCTTTACAGCTTCTGAGGATATCACCAACTCACCTTCATCTTTCTTCTGCTGTTTAATACATGTTACGTATTTTCCTTTTATATCAGCTAACTGCTTGCGATGATGTTCTTCTAAGGATTCCAAACGGGTAATTACCTTTTGTTTAATTGATGCTAATTGTTTCAATATTTCTGTCTCTTCTTCTTCTAGTCGACTATAGTTTTCATTGCGATTGTTTATAAATTTTTCTAAAACTTCTAAGATAAAGGACAACTGGTCTTCAGAATCCTGTAGCGTTTGCGAATGTTTGGAATTATTAGATGCAATATCAATTGAGGTGACGATCTTGCATGCTCCGTGATCCTTTGGCAAACATTCCTTACAACATAGTACATGGTGATCAACACAAAAGTAGTCAAATGGTAAATATTGATGCGTTGAACAATTATAGGAAAGATTTATTTTTTTCGGTATTTTAGTTATCTCTACCAAATGGTGATTGCGAAACATTTTTTGAACTTTGTGAGCCTCTTTACATTCAAAACAGAGTGTTTCCTCACATTCAGTACACCATCGGAATGCTGTTGCATTTAATCCACGCGCATGACATGGTTCACAATATTTGGCTGCCATAGTTCTACAATAGGAATAATTAAAAATTAAAACCAATATTGTGAGTTATAGAGTTGGTAAAAAGCTTTTCCTTAAGAAAATAATACTGAAGTACGGAAAGATGTATTTTAAAAAAACGTTTATAGATAAATAGTCTGAAATGAGCAGAAAAAAACCACCAATGACTTGTTCGATTCATGCATTAAAAAAACCACGACCATTCCCCTGTGTATTAAAGTGCTGAATAATATTTTCCCGATTGCCTTAAGATACAGAAAGAAAATTCCAAGGCCACCCTTGTATACCAATGTACAGTAAAATGTTCAGATGCCTTTAGGTCTTTCTGCCCTTGATGTAAAGTTTTAATTGAAATGTTTACACACATACATTGTGTGACCTCGATCAAACCCGTTGTACTGTAATGTTGAAGACAATAATCCCTCTCTCTCTGATTAGTATAAAAACATAATCACCCTGTCATCCGTTGTCAAAGAAATGGATGTGCATTAACCACAACAAAAGGACTCTTGCATTTATTATTGTTTTGGCAAACATTATAGTCTGATATAAGATTTTTTTACCTTTCGGCGGAAAACTTGTATGCATTTTTAATGTCAAAAGGCATATAATTGAGCCACTATCTATTCTACAGAAGAAACGAAAGATAGTATGTGAAATGAAACAGGTACAGTAGATATCGTAAAGTACTTTCTGTACAAAATAAATAAAATCATTATCTTGAACTTCAACTTTCATGTACTGGTATTTATTGGTTTTCAATTGTAATAGACTGTCATACTATTTTTCTTGTTTGAATATTTTTTTGTGTCTGTTTTCTATAGTTTACTTTACAATGTGGGTAATTTGCTTATTGTTATTACAGTGCACTATAATTACTTATATCCGTCATCCTTTGGTGTTCAGGTAGATTGTTGTCCCATAGGCAATCACAACACATCTCTCTTTTTTAACATTATTAAATATTTGGAGGCTGTTTGCCCAATTCAGTAGTTAGCAATATATAATGCACATTATTGAGATATATTGACCAAGACAGTAATTAGTATGTGGCCAATTTTCCTGGTGACATATAATATTTTATTCTTGCTATGTATCAATCATTTCACTGCTAAAAGTGAACTAAAGTAAACTGAAATAACTGCGACTCAGTTTCATTAGTCGTTGTAAATATATTTATTTCTTTTAAATATTTATTATGAAACAAACTGGCTGAGGTTTTTTTTTTTCAGAACAATAAACAACTGTTACTATTTTAGATTATTATAAAAGTAATTAGTCTTAATGTAGATAATAGTTTTAACAAGATCTGATTTAGATGCTGCACACATATGTTAAAATTCAAGTTAGAATTATAATTCATTTCTAAAGGTATTATAGTACATAATTTTATTTAGGCTTCAGCTGAGGACAACCTCGCTGCGTTGAAGACCCATTGGTGGCCTTCGGTTGTTCTACTCTTTGGTTGGTAGTGTTTCTTTGACAGATTCCCCATTTCCATTCTCAATTTTTATTAAACCTTAGTAATCAAAGTTTGACCAAGTTAGTACTGATATCAAACGAGCTATACTCTGATGATATCAAATTATCTTAGTCTTACATGACTTAAACTGTATCTGACCTGTTGATTATTTTTATTTAACCAACGTGTGATTCGTTTGTCCCCCCCCCCCCAAAAAAAAAGAAAAAAAAACAACAAAAGAAGAAATCTTGAAAAAGAAATCTCTCCCCCAAATGTTTTTCAAAAATTTGGCAAAAAAATGGATCTAAAAATTCAAATACCCACACCCAAACTGTATGAAATACTCCAATCTACAATGTTCGAAAACATTTTACACAAGTAATTGTCTGGCAACTAAAATATTTGATATTCTGGTTCCTTGTTTGCCCACCTTCTTTCTAAAAATTTACAGCAATCACCCCTAATCTTAATCCCAGCCTTTCTTTTCGGATATGGAATCTTGTCGCAAACTTTAAGAGATCCATACACTTGAATTTATTATTAAATTTTAAAAGATCCATTTTCTGAAACTTAATTCTTGTCCGGAAACCAAATGTGTCTTCGGACAACACTGACAACGATGGAGATGACGCCGACATGGTAGCATTATACGAATTCCTATTTTTTAGGTCGTATATCAATAAAATATTTACCTTCATACATGTTGACCCGACTACCATTATTATAGACTCCTTAGGTAGAGCTAACTTTACATTGAACTTGTTTTAACAGCAACAAAAAAATGTAAGTTCTTAAAATAATTAATCTAAGTAAGGCTGAATTGTCAGAATTGTTTTCAAAAACTATATGGAAAGAAGTTTGAGGTGAGGTTATAAGTTGATCCTATTTATTCCCAATACTGTCTTGTTAAAACGATCATGACATTATTGAATAGGACTATTTAGTCAAAACATCAAACTTATCCTGCATTCAAAGAATAAGAAAAACATTCAGTAGAAACAAAAATATTTACACATGAAAATTCGTAGATAGAAGGTCAAATGTCACTTGTGCATAAAAAGTTAATATACTTAGGAATGCTTGTTTTGCCAAAATGAGATGTGTTTTGCAGAATTTCTATCAAATAAAAGTTTAATTCCTTGAGTTTCGTCCTTTTTGATAAATTGGCACTGTCAAATTATTCAGGGTAATTGCCAAAGCACAAATTCTAAATCTACTGATTTTATCTCTTGTGCCCTAGAACCATAAGAACACAGCTACGGCTTTGTACATTTCTTTTAGACAATAAATAGAAATTAAAAGTCCCCTCACATCTGCTCTTTCTCAATTATGATTTTACAGTACTAAATTTGAGACAAATTATGTCAAAATTTTAGAAACGGCATCACCTCTAACTCAAAATATGGACACTTTCTTGTTGAGAGGGTCTTGAATTATATTCTTTGAAAGCTTCCGTTAAACTACTTTTTAACCTTTTGTAGCTGGTCCAAATCACTACTTTACTTTAAAATTAGTCACTCAAAATTTATTTTAAGTATGTATAGTTTCATCCCTCTTCTTGCTACTTCAGGCATTGAACATGAAGAAACAAATTTCGAACAGGTATAACAATTGACAAGTAACACACTGTACATACAAGGGACAAAATTTGCAGGCAACGGAAATCTATATTGGTTATGTCGTATAAGGTGAAAGGGCATGCATTTAACACAACACATATCAAAATATTCATATATCAAATACCTACAATTCGGTTATCCATGAGTTCTGTCTTATTCAAGGTTATAATTTTAACCTCTGGGTTGTGGTGATTGTTTAACATATCAGTTTATTTCACGATAAACATTTATAAGTCAATTATTTATAACTGATTAATAAGATATCCAAGAGAAAAAGTCAAGTTTCATGGGAACATTACAAGATAAGAACAAACTAGGTTCAGCATATCATAGGGTTACAATAAGAGGATCACTATGACCAAGTCAAAGTATCAATCATACATTTTCAGGACCGATTCAAAATATAATCAAACGCATACTTTACATACATAGTCATTTACCTTCAGACGTCGAATAATTGAAATAAAAGATGTCTATATAGCTAATTTTGGCTGTGTTTGTTAAAAATTAAATTGTTTTAAGTGTTTTTAACACTGTGTTCTATTTCATAAGTCAAAACTATCCTTTCATCAGTTTTGTCAAGCAAATAATAGTAACCATAGACAGTTGTTGAATAATTTTGTTTTAGTCAGAAAGATGGGAATAATATACTCAAATCGTACTTTCTAATTAATTTAGAATGAAAATTGAACAACAAAATTTTAACCATTCACCTGTGTATAATATTCCTGGAATTGGCAGATGATGTTTGGAATTTTGGAATTAATGAACACTTCACTGCAGTATAATACTATTACTTTAATTATATATCCCTTATTCTATAGCTTTTATATTTACATTGTGATAGTATATATCAAATGTATTCGTTCAGTGTATGTTCACTTGTAATGATATGTCTTTTGATTGACTAAAGCCAATTCGATTGATATTTTATATTGTGTCTTTCAATGTTTTGATGTTACACTATTGTTTCATATAAGGGGAAGAATTGGTACCATTAAAGCATTTCAACCATTTAAGACCGCTGCAATTGTTTGCATCCGTCCTAAGTGAGGAATATGGTGTTCATTAGTTGTCGTTTTATAAGTGTTTCTGGGTTTTAATATAGATAAGACCGTTGGTTTTCCCGTTTGAATGGTTTTACACTCTTAATTTATGGGACTCTTTATAGCTTGCTGTGCAGTTTGAGCCAAGACTCTTTTTCAAGCCCAACTTTTACCTATTATGGTTTACTTTTATAAATTGAGACTTGGATTGAGAGTTGTCTCATTGGCACTCGTACAACATATCCTTATATCTACTAACCAAAGCTTATAACAAACATAGAAAATAGCTTCACGTTTGGTAACAAATGTGACACAGATGGCATTTATTATCGCTTTACTCACTGAATAATCTGTTATCAAATATAAGTAGATATTGATTAAAATGATCTCAGTTTTTACTGTAATAATGATTAACTCTTGTTGTTTTTATTTATTTTTTAATCAATAGAACTCGAAATCTTCTGTGAAGTTTGAAACGATTGCCAGGAATTTTTTTTTCGTATTATAAAACTCACTGACATATTTGAATTCAGACCATTCGACATTAGATGCTGTACCTTTTTATTGAGAAATGTACATGTATTGTATTTTTCGATAAACAATTTTTTGCTTCACATATCTGCAGTCTGTAGATATAAGAAGATGTGGAATGAGTGCCAATGAGACAACTCACCATCCAAGTAACAGTTTATCCAAGTAAAACCATTCTAGGTTAATTACGGTCTTCAACACGGAGTCTAGACTCACACCGAACAGTAAGCCATAAAGGGCCCCAACATAACTAATGTTAAACCATTCAATCGGGAAAACCAACGGTCTAATTTATTGTTTTCTTGAAAGAAAAAAATCAGGTATTGAAATTTAAAAAATATTATTTAACCCACATATTTACCCCCATTTCATTTGCTGTTTATTCAATACATGTGTACCATTACAAAATGTATAATTAATGAATGACTTCCCTTTTAGACATTTTTTCAATGCTTTTGTTTTAGTTAGGTAAGGACTTGCTTTTAACTAAGGAAATTTTTATAAACTGTGTCTTAGAAATTAGATGAGACAACGCTACAATAAAAATGTAGAAATTGTTTAAGCTTCTTCATTGAGTGTATGAGTTATACTATAATGAGAAATTATCGTTTTGTTTATTTACAGTTCCTTTAAATAACTTAAAAATCAGAGTTATAATTAAAGTGTATTCCTCCACCAATTTTATTCCAGCTATTTGCAATAAATACTAAGGCTACTCAATTTACAAAAAAAATAATGGTTTAAGGAAATTGCTTTTAATATAAAGTTCTTCAGAAAACTATATTTCCTGTATGTACCGGTATTTTTGGAAATGACTATTCTTACTAACTGCGAATACAGTAATATACGTTTTGCTGTAATACATTAAGATTATATATGTAATTTTAAACTTTTATTTTCTTTTTCATCAAATAATTTGTTAATAGCATGATTTGCATAGCAAATACAAATCAATGAATATATTTATTTTTATTTAATTTTATGGACATCCCTCAAAACAAAATATTAACACATATACAGTAGCAGTATTTAATGAATAACACTCGTAAATCCTGATTGAATATTAGTTCAAAGAAGATGAAATAAAATCACAATCCCAAGCGTCTAATTCTATACATAAACCAACAATCATAATTAAGATTTGATTATTTGATGATTCAACCATCAAATAAAACACATGTCCCAACCAACACCAAAGGTAAACTCATGTAATGGTGTAGGGTTATCAGCTCATAGCCCTCACGAAGCATCAGCGCTGTTACTTATCCAGTACAAATTAAGTGATTATAATATATTATATGTGCAACTTACTTATAATCCACAACGTAATTACACAGTAGGAGCGGAGATTAAAAATGACATTTCAAAAACCTTGACTCTTTTGATAAAGACATAATCGTGGATACTGAAAATGAAAAAAAAGGAAAATTGAATATTTTGATATATTCCAATTTTATTTTATTTTTTATTTTAAGAAGGTTGTCGGGATGAAATTTTTTTAACAAAATATGATATACACAGTTTTAGACGTCCTTGATCAATATGGTATTTTAAAAAAAAACAGATTTGTCTTACCACTTTTTCAAAATCATAGACAGGCGATTGGAAGAGGCAGTGCTAACAAGATGTCATAGACATTAATGATGAAATACTATCGCAAATTTCCTAATATTATCTTAAAATTTTGTCAATCGGATGAAATGCTTATATTGATAAATGCATAATGGAAGTTATTTGGATGTTGTCAAACTTGTGTATTTTTTTATATGTTCATGATGACATTAATTTAACATACTAGTCATAACATTCACAAAAGAGTTAAAAAAAACTTTTGCCCATTAACCATTGATATATATTTTAATAAGTATTGATTTTTTAAAAGTTGATACAACTATAAGAAATGTACTCGTCTGTGTTAGTTAAGTTTCCCATTCACAGCAAAATCAAACCTTGAATTTGTTTCTTTTAGTCATGAAATCTCAAATTGTACCTATTTCAATTGCGAAGTTATTCAAATTATAAAAAAACATGTACGTGCATGCATCGGAAGGGTCTACCACTAATAACGATACATTTTAATAGGATATCGTAACTGATAACCGAATAGCCTACTTTGACATGTAACAAGAGGTTTTTATTGACATTTGTTCAAATCTAACTTAAAATTATCTAACTTCAATTCGTTTATCGAATTGTTGAGATAAATGCTGTCTGATTTGAAATCTTTCATCTCACTACGGTATTTGTGTATTTTACCGTCGTATTAATCTTTATACCTCGTGAAGTTGCATTTAATATCAAAAATGATATTTCGGCCATACCAATTTAATTTTCAAAATAACATAAATATCAAGATATGACATACCAAATTTATAAACGATGATTCTGAATTTGATCACACATATATAAAATATGGCAAGTTTATACGCGTCTTATTATAGGTCAACTAACCAATTTGTACATCTTGACCAATGCATAACATAAGTGTACATTTTAAAAATCAAATCAAATTTAATTCAGTACAGGTAAAGAGCTTTTCACTCTTAAAGTACAGAATAAAATATATTAAAAAATCAAAACGTTTTAACCAATGCTCACTATCAAATCTTCTGACACGCAAACAACAACTTAGGCTTCTGATAACAAAGCAAGCCCTACTACCCTACACCAAATGTCGATTGAAAAGAATATTTCACAAAGCAACGTCAAAAAAATTCTAGAAGACATGATCATATTCAATATCTGAACAATCAACAGTTGAAATCTATTAGAACGAAAACAACAATAATGATTATCTCATATTTCATTTCATGTCTTTCTCAAACGTACGAAACGCATTGTTTGTAGCACAACGTACTAAATGTTCTTAAAAGACTAGTATGCTGACCTAACGAGATACATGAGATATAAAATTCCTAATATTTTTTTAAATAATGTTACTTGAAAAATCTGTTTACGACAAGTAACTTATTAAAGTTCCTGCACTTAGAGTAGTTTATTTTCAGTGATCAAATGTATCAAAAAACTAAAAACCTGATATCTTAAAAGAAGGACGAAAGATATCAAAAGGGACAGCCAAACTCACAAATCTAAAACAAACTGACAACGACATGGCTAAAAACGAAAAAAAGACAAACAGACAAACAATAACACACCTGACACAACATAGAAAACCAAAGAATAAACAACACGAGCCCCACAAAAAACAATCATGTGATAACAATTCCGATAAATAATCGAATTCAGTATAATTTTAATAGCCGTACTCTAACTAACGACCAAGAACAAATTGAATTCAATTTAGAAATACTTTGGGTTTGAAGTAGTTGATAAAAATAAGACTCGGTAAATATTCAGGAGCAAAACCATTTTTGCGGTATACATAAGTAATGATATATGCTAATGTATTCCCAAAGTAATAAGCACAATGTTTCATTGATTTAGTGACATAATTCACGTGAAGGTTTGGTGTAATCATTTTCGTCTAAATTTAATCTTGATGCCTTCTATTTGCAGTTTCTCCATATTGAACAACAATAATTAAAATGAGGTGAAACGTAATCGTTATCAAACAGATCTCTTACGTTGTCATTTAAATAATTCTATATCATTTTTAGAAAAGATTAAGAAGAGTCGACTGTATACATTGAGATAATCAACTAATGCTTCTAAATTTATTAACACAGATACAAAATCTTAACAACCAGGCCACGATTTTATAATTAAGTGAGCGGAGAGGAAGAATAAGAAGAACTTTTAGACGGGGTAGTTACTGTTTAGTTACTCCTTTGTTTTTAACCGAAAGGAGACTCCAGTTTGTACATTTATATGGAACGGGATGTTGCCCTAATTATTGTGAGGGTGGTAAAATCGCAGTATGAACGTAATATGATCATATGATCGTAGTAAGAACGTGCTATTATCGCAGTAGCAGCTTGTTGAGTTTGTGTTGTAATCGGATTAATCGTGGTATGGCCGTAATGAGAACGCAATGAGTGTAGGAAGTAGTGATTATCGTAGTGAGGTCGCAGAAAAAGCGTTGTAAGAATATGGTATAACCGTTGTAGAAGCGAAAAAGGGACGTAGTAGCATCGTGAAAAGAAATTTAAAAACGTTTCTTTTGACATGCTTCTCATACCGTGACCTCGTCAATATCTGAATTTATTTAAGATCGCAGTTAGCGTGGTGCGATCGTTGTCAAGTATGACGAGGGCTTGACATTAACATGCTCGTCCTGAACATGCATGACCCATTTGTCAATGGACGCTTAGCAACAATAAATCATTTTGAACTGTTCGTTAATAAATTTAGTAATTTAAAAAAAACCAGAGACTTAGGTTTAAACTTAACCAGGCAAAGTTGACCTTAGATGGAAATAGATATAGGAAGACGTGGTATGAGTGCCAATTTTTATTTAGTCATATATTGGTGGGTTCTCTTTTAGAAAAAAAACATGGGTTTCTATCGATTTTTTTATCATTGTTTACTCCTTTTCCTTAGATTTTTATTGTTCCTATGGTGTTTTTGTTGTCATTATCATATGTAAATTATTTGACTGTAAATGCAAAGGTAGCTAGCAATGACATTTTTGTCCCTGTTCTTGATTCTTAAGACATTTTAAATCGAACCCATTGATTTCTTATACAATGTTTACCGTATTACTGCTAGTTACGTTATTTGGTAAAATGGTGCAGAACAGAAAGTTTGCTTTTATCAACGTTGCTATATTTTTGTTTATTATTGGGAACAAACAATATTGCCCTTCACTTAATTACAGTTATAAACTAGAAAACTCGTTTTTTAAAGCTCAAGAATGACATATCTTATTTACATTTTCACATGGACGCTTTAACTTTTGTTTTCCGAAAAACACGGAAAATGCAACGATAATTTGAGAATTCAAAGTATTATTGACCATCATAAATATAATTGCACAATTGCACAATAGCAGTTATTTGACCTGATCGTATGTTCTTTTTTGTCTTGTGAAAAAAAACCTATTTACTCGAAAAATGTGGACCGATTCTTCCAAAAAACACGATCACCGCATGTGTTAATGCTAATGCTGATATCAATTTTATTGGAACTTTGTTGGTGGACAGTTATCTCATTGGCGATCATACCTCATCTCCTTGTTTTCATAATGTAATACTAGTATTTCCCTTTTGAAACACTACTAATTTAAAAACAATAATTGATTACATCGTCCTCGAAAACGGTTATAATTCTCGTTTCAAAACCTATGTAAATGTAAGATTCGATATTGTTTTCATCTATATAGATAATGTAATTATCCTCATTCAGTTTACATGTTAGAGTAACCTTGTTCGGATTCGTTAACATGATTTTTAATATGATCCTGCTGTTTTAATCATCTTTTCAACAATGCAGATAACGGAAATACTGCAACTGAATTATTTTTCCAAACTTAATATTTTTAAAGAAGAAGGTCAAGTAAGTGTCATCTTAATAATCCCTTTATATCTTAAAACAACAAGGTAACATTTGAACATACAGTGTTGTAATAGTTATCAAAGGTATCAGGATTATAATATAGTACCCGCGTGTTGTCTATATAAGACTCATCAGTGACGCTCATCTCAAATATTTATAAAGCCAAAAAGAACAAAGTTGAAGAGTATTAAAGATCTAAAATTCCAAACGGTTGTGCCAAATACGGCTTAGGGAAGCTATTTCTGGGATAAGAAAACCCTTAGTTTTGCATTCAGATCCAACAGCTGTCATATTAAATAAGCTTGTTAAAGACAAGAACAGAGTTACTCCCTAGTTTATGTTAATTGACAGAAATCTTTACATTCCTGATTAGGTATTTATTCTGGAATAACAAATTGATATAGCTTTTCTACATCAGGAATATGTAGATTACCTTTTCTGTATTTGGCAAACATATGAGAATTTATGGTTCTCTTTGCTCTTCAACTTAGTACTTTATTTGGCTTTTTAATTATTTTTTTATTTGAGCGTCACTCATGAGTCTCTTGTAGACGAAACGCTTAAAATTAAATTGGTTTGTCACAAGGTGAGTTGTTATCGCCTATATTCTTTTTTTATATACCAAATGCTGAAATGCCTTTCTAAATCGATGGATGCATTCTGCTGGAACTGAAAAAGTCATTATATATGCTACTTATTTTTGAACCCTACAATGCCTTCATTAAATACTGAATTCATTATATCTATGCATTGTACAAATACGAGGCAACAGTTAATATTTACAAAACTGTAGTAGTGTTTCGCATGTTTCGAAACTGAGGTCAAGGATTACGAGAGGTTGTTATATAATTTGGAAAATTTGTAGACGGTTGATAACTTCTGTTTTAATTTTGAATTTAATTTTAAATACAATGCAAATTTTCTATATTTTCACAGAAAAGTTGGCAGAAAGAGGTCGAAGATTGAAAGCTGATGATGTCGAAAAAGTCTACTTGCATTATTGCAAAAATCAACATTGTGTTTGACAGTCTGCAAATTCTGCGATGATATAATCTCCAATTGAAATATAAAACTGTTATTTTACTATGTTTACGTTCATAATTCTAAAGAGGTGAATGAAATGACAAATTGGTCTGAATTTAAATCAAATTTGCCCTGTAAATTTCTTTTTTTTTTCATTATAAAATGTTACCATCTTTAGTTCCGTAACTTCCTATCTGTATTAACATAATCGACATTTGTATTCATTGTGTGCACTACTTGAAATATATATGTATATTTATAATTGTTTATAACGAGTGCAAACTTACATGTTCCATATCTTACTTACCATTGACAAATATCTAAACAGTGTTTTTACTTCATCTAACCTGTAGTTAGGATTATTAAAATTTTCATAATTACCATTCAATACACCCGACTTTGTTATTTATAAACTAGTGGTAGTAAATTTACCTACTCGTTTAAGTTTATACATGTCTTGTATTACTGTCGGACTCAAGACAATTAAAGAATATATATATTAGATCTGATAGTTTCAAATTACTGGCCGTGTACATTGATCTATACGTAGTGGCATATCAGGTCAGCAGGGAAGCGATGTATGAACCTGCATTAAATAAATGTGTAATAAGTGTTTAAGCCCGACAGGATATTACTTGAATACCTGTTCATGTCACTCCACAATACATCTGGCAATAATTCTATTAGCCATGTGATGACCAAATTAGGGAAGGGTCGAATTAAGTTAATGTATGACATAAAATCTTTATGAACGAAACAAGATTTTGAAAATAGTTTCTTACACGGAACACCGCTAGTTCATTTAGTTTGACATTGATCTATGTGAGAATTTCTATAAGTAACCTTAACTATAGTTCCCCTACATTTATTTGTTTTACATAAAATGTTTAAAAACGGCTAACTATAGTAATAAACAAATTTGTTATGAAGTTAATTGTAAAAAATAGATTGCCGATGGGTAGTTTATATGTCTGGTATTATTCTTTTTTATGGATCTATGAAACTATGTATGCGTTTGTTATTATCTTGTCGGGTATAACGATCGTGCGATTGACAAGAGATTTTGATATTTAATTTGGACTTCGTTATTCCTGCTTATTTATGTACTTCATGGTTTACAATTATTACGTGGTTTAATTACCCGGTATACCTTCAAGATTGGTGATATCTTATTAAGAAGAATAAACTTTAGTTTTAATAAATTTTTGCTTTTCTATATTTTTGTAAAACAAATGGTGGAAACGGGAAAAAATCTGATGAAAAATCTCTTGATTCTTATTTAAATAAATGTACAAATGTAAGAACGTAGTAAATATTAGAATATCACATTTTAAAAATAATTTAGAAATAAATAAAAGAGTACATATAACGCCTTTTTCCAGAATCAGAAATAAACTTCAAGAATTTTCAAAGCGGTTTGTGTTTGTTTGTACCGGCCAACACAAATACTGCACGGGGGGTTTTAAGGATGAAAGTTTAAATTCATCTATATTCAAGTCCATGCACTGTACAGAAAGCTATGTAAACCAACATATCACAATCACATTACAGCTGAAGGCTTCTTCTAAACATCTGAAGGTCCCTACTATGTATTTATTACATAAACTGCACAAAAAATAGTAAAACATCGTTTCATCTCGGCCTCTAGTAATTGTTTTATAACTATTTTTTCAGTGTCCTTAACTTGTATCAAATAGCATAACATGAACTATTGTAATAAAATATTTAAAAATAGTGGAATAAATTATTTCTGGATGTTTTGAATAAATAACGTGCTTTCGATGGTCCTTTTGATTCTGTTGACAATTTTGACTTTTCTATTCTTTACATAACACTTCCACACAATCTTATCAAAAACAAGATTTCCTATTAAATTAAATGGTCGTTTGGTAAATCTGAATGCAAATATAATTGCTGAAACTCAAAAATGATTTTATGCTAGATATACTTACTGGGGGTGTCTTCATATGATTGAAGCTGTTGATTTTCTCCTTAATATTTATGTATGTTTAGCCAACAAAGTTTATCGGCAGGTCGTATGTATTCCTGAAACTTATTACTCCTTTTTAATAGAAGTTTTGTTATTATACTGTAAATAATCACAGTTTGTGATCCAACTCAGTAACGACACGTCTAAATTGCATTTAATCGATGAATTCAACAACACTTACCACTATCTTGATGATATTTTATCGTTAAAAATTTATCAGGATTTTTCTTAATATACTGCCGACATTTACCCAAAACAACTTACTTTAAATAAATCAATGCAAAATGGTAATAAGTGTCCTTTCCTAGATTTAGACACTTTGGTTTTACGCGGGATACTCACACTAAAATTCACGACAAAAGGGACGATTTTTTGTTACCTATTGTTAATTTTCCCTTTTGGAAGGTGATGTTCCTTTGGTATCATCTTACGGTGTCTATATTTCACAACTCGTTCGCTATGTCTGTGTCTGTTGTTACGTTTTTGATTTTAACAAACGTAATCTATATATTACTGATAAATCATTAAGCCAGATATTGTGTTACCACAAATTACTTAAAACGTTGACTTAATTCTTCCATATGCATAACGATTTGGTTTTGAAGTTGGGTTGAACCTGTAGACAACTTATTTCAAACGGGAGAGCACATTCTCAGTTTAACGGAAATGTTTTTAACCGTGGCCAGAAACTTAGATACGATCCTAATAAACTTATCAATCCTTTTAATAAACTTATTCTAAAAGGTTACTAATGCAACTCTGTAACTAGATCATTGAGTATTGTTTTTATTGGTATTAATATCAATTTTGTCAGTAAATTAAAAGCAAACTAAATATTTTTGTTTTATACATATATACATTCATAGATCTACTATGTATAGATACCTGTATCCTGACATTGCACAAGGTCGTGATTTTCTCTGACTATTAATGACGTTTTGACACTAAAATCATTTAATATTTTATGTGCACTGATTTATAATTAAGTTAATTAAGTAACTATTACGTCTTAGAAGCGTGATTTTTTTAATATAAGTTGTTAGTGGCTTTGAACTAACTGTCAGTAATTGCGGGTACTCTCAAATCTTTACTAAGTGTCGTTGTGTTATTGTGATGTACCAGTACCCGGAAACGTCAACTTTGTGTAATATTTGTATTTGTATCCATCTGATGAGTTAAGCCTTTTTCAGCTGATTTTTATGATTCGTTCTTATGTTGAATGTTACACCACTGTCCCAGGTTAGGAGAGGGTTGGGATCCTGATAACATGTTTACCTCTACCGCATTTTGTATGTATGTGCCTGTCCCAAATCAGGAGGAGCCTGTTATTCAGTGGTTGTCGTTTGTTTATGTGTTACACATTTGTTTTTCGTTCATTTTTGGTACATAAATTAGGTAGTTAGTTTTCTCGTTGGGATTGTTCAACATTGTCATTTTGGGGTCTTTTATAGCTGACCATGCAGTTTTGGTTTTGTTCATTGTTGAAGGCCGTATGGTGAACTTTAGTTGCTATTTTTTGTGTCATTTGGTCTCGGACCACATCTTTTTTTCTTTTTTTTATATATAATATCTACTTTTGCTTTTTGCACTTCCTTTAGGTTAATGGAATAACACCCGCGGTTACAATTTTTATAAATGTCGTGTTCTACAGGTATGTTTAACATGTTTAAACAAAAATGTCAAATTACTTTTCTCTTTGTAGGTGGCAGAAATATGGAAAACAAATAACATTTGGAAAGCAATGTAGTATTGTATATACCGGAATAACGTCTCTAGAGATAACTTGTATCAAATCTTATGTAAAAATTCCGAATTTATAATTTTTTATAAGTCAAGGCGGGTCACTGTTATCTTACTGTTTAATAAAAAGTTTAATGTACCCCCTATAAGTACAAATGTCAATCTCGAACCATATTTGGCAACATTAATATCAAATAAGCCCTATGACAAATATGATTCGAAATATGGAATTATACGATATGTTTGATATAAACGCAAATGAATTGTGTCTGCTAGCTGTGTAAACGTAACTGTGTATTCTTTGAAATTGAAGCTTTTACTTTTGAATAACATTTAGGAAAATTGAGAACATTGAGGGCATCGCCGAGAGCTGTTTGTTATTCATTTAATCCAAAATTGTCATAATTGGGACTCTCCTATAAGATATTTGCTAATTCAAAACCTTATTTTAAAATTCAAAAGTTGAAGAATCAAATATAATGAAGATTATCACGTTTCTTTTTCTCAAATTTCTTGAGCAACTATTTTCTGTCGAGGTCCTACACGTCAACTATAACCTATTAGATAGTGTACATGATTATTCTTTCTTTCTTTTTAATTTCAAATGGGTCATTTTCCCTTATTATATTTATATTGGGCTACGTAAAAACAGAATTATAATTTGCATATATGCAATTAAAGATCTGTTTATTTGACTGGTTGTACAATCTTCTATGTGATGTCCTTAATTGTGTCAGTGTCAAGATATAAGTCATCAAAATTTATAGGGCAGACAAATAGTTTGTGTACAGTATCAGTTTTGATATCACTATCAATTCTATCAATTTAAATGATAGTATAACAAGCGAATTATGATAGACCATAATGTTAATCATGTTGACAAACAATCTACTTATCGATTGCAATTGATGAATATTTGAACATCTAAAACTTAACTTTTATTATCAAATTACGTCTTGTTCAAATTCTATAATAAAACAAATAACGAAGTATGAAACAAGTTATCACCCAATTGTTCACAGAACAATTGAAGGTCTTTCCCCAAAAAACATGTATTTAAATATGAAAATACTAAAATCGAGTTTCCAATGTCAGATGACATCTAACTGTGAGCCGATTCGAGATTTCTTAACATTTTTTTGTAAATAAGGGAAAATATTTGTTAGTTCCGTTTTGAAAAATGTTTATTCTGGTTTCATGTGATAGTCAACTGGACACTGATAACAAAAATGTATGGTTCTATATACTTTTATATTCAAAAAGTACGAAAGATAGCTTCTCTCGGTTTACATAGGTTCACTTCCGGTTTCTTTTTCAGTGTCATATGGCTTGCAATTAATGAAGAAAGTCCGATATATTTATCATGCATATTGAAATAAAAGCGAAGGTCAAAATCAAGAACGTCAATTTTATTTATGACCTTGGCCTCTATTTCTAGGTCATAAACCAAGGACATAAAATCAAAAGATCCTAGATCTTTATTATGCATGGTTAATAAGTTATATTACTATACGAATAATTCATAATATAAGAGGGACTAAAACTTCCATTAACATTCTACGAACCCCTTCAACCCAAATTTATGTATTATGACATGTCGCAACTATCAATTTAGTTAAAATATTTGTCGTTATAATATCAAAATCAAACTTTAGAACATGACCCTTACCTTTGACCTTGACCTGATTTTCTGTCTATTTTTTTACCAAGGGACCTTAATCAAAAGGAACCTTTATCTCTATCACTTATGGTTTAAAAATTTCAGTTACATCTTTCCTAAACGACAGTACAGTAGGGGATATAATTCTCATATGGATAGGAGTTCTTCAAACGTTTTTTAAGATCCTGAGGATATAAAGGGCGGATTGGTAAAATAATTTTGTCGTAATCTTTAACGGTTACGAAGGAGATGCGCTTACAAGAAAAACAGTGTTTGGGGAAATAACTCTCACAATAAAAAGTGTTTCGCAAAACAAGGTCAGTTTCAAAGTCGCAACAACTGTTTGATATGATATGCAAAAATCAAAGTGACATCTTGCGAAACCACAAAGCACCGTTAGCAAATATGTGGTGGAAGAAGAAATAAATTATATTTAGACGAAAACCAATAGGTTTTCCAAAGAAAAGTGGAAAGACCTTATAATCAGAACAAAATCAATAGGTCTTTCTACAGGAAAACGGAAAGACCTATTTACAGGCTTTTTTGAAAATGATATTGAGATGATAAAAAGCATAAAAATCAACACATAAAACAAGTTTGCAACGTCCTTATACTTCGTATACATGTATACATATAAATATATACAAGTCTAAACATTTACACAATGGTACTAATATAAGATGCTATTAGACGATCCGATACATACTAAATTTGCTGATTGGTCCTTTTGATAGACTCCCGTATATATATATAGTCCGTTGCAATCAATCAAATGTATTCATATATTCATAGATGCATTTTAGGTTGTAAAATCTTTTCAAAAGGACTATTTTGTTTTGAACACTGACATTTTCCTTCCAAACCTATTTGCAATGCAAATTTTTGACAAGTCTTTGCTGAAACAAAACGAAATAGGGTCGGACACGCGTTCGTGTAATAAAATGTTTACTAATTTTCCAGCAGATGTAAGTTTATGAATGTTATGTGAACCTTTATCCAGGACGTATATGTTTCCATCATAATCTGTTATCATATTTCGTGGTGAACGAAGATAAGATGAATCATAGAAAAAAACAGAGCTTCCATCAGGTTTAATGCAGTAAATTTTTCCACCGCATGAATAACATATGTTCCCATTTGAGCATACGCAAATGTATGAATCCATTTTCTGTTCGTGTTTAAGACTTATTGATTTCTTGACATTACCATGTAAGTCTAGAACCTGTATTTTTCCCATAACTGCAACAAATATGTTATCATTTGACGCAGCAATACCACCTGCACACTGTTTGACTTTTACTTGATTTGAACATAAACGCAATTTGATATCTATGAACTGTATATACTTAGCATTTCTACAAGACATAACAGCAGTGGTTGTTCCTGGAATTGCTGCTATGTCCCATGGTGAATTCGGAGTGCTGATAGCTGATTGAAATGTACCGCTTTCATCACAAAAATAAACAGTGTTCGTATTTACATCACAAAAAATCAATGTGTTATTATCTGATATGGTGATACCAGTTACTTCACTCAAACTTTTCCCTTTCAAATCGATATCGTTAAGATGAGTGAAGGAGTTTATCTGGCGCCGTTGATCAACTGCCACCTTGGACTGGCGCCGCTTGTATTTGACAAAAGGAAGAGAACAGGGTGTTTCCGTTAATTCTATTGAACCAAGATGTTTTAGTTTTTCCTTCGAAATACTTTCAACGTATGTAAGACTGGACTCTGCGAACGAATCCGTAAGCTGCTTAACTTTGTTTTCAATTTCATCGAATACTGGTTTTGATGAATGATTTAAAACAAACGCTTGTTCCTCGGAACCATGATCTCTAACAAATTCCGAAGATTCCTTTTGAATATTTGTGGTTGTCTCTAAGTCAATAATATCTTTCTCCTGTCGTTTTAACTTGGTAACGATATTTTCCTTTATTTCGTTTAGGTGATTAAGAAGCGATTTCTCCAAAGATTCTAAGTGTATAATGATACTATGTTTTGTGCTTGCTATTTGTTTTCGAATGTTCATTTCTTCTTGTTGCACTCGATTATTATTTTCCAGGCAATTATGGCGTAGCTTCTCTAAAGCGTCTATAATGAATTGCCATTGTTCGTTAGAATCAAGGAAGGATTGCGATTGTTTAGAACCCTTTGATGCAATAGAAATGGGTGTGACGTTCTTACATGCTAGATGATTTTTTGGCAAACATTCCTTACAACATATTACGTCATGATCAACACAAAAATAATCGAAAGGTAAATGTTGATGCTTTGAACAGAAATAAGATAGATTAATTTGTTTCGGTATTTTATCTACTTCTACTAAGTGATGACTTCGAGACATTTTTTGGACTTTATGGGCCTCTGTACATTTAGAACATAGAGCTTCTTCACATTCGGTACACCATTTGAATGCTGTTCGAGTCATATCACGTGCACTACACGGTTCGCAATATTTGGCTGCCATATTTCTACAATAAAATAACTTCAAATAAAAAACTATTCTATTTTCATTATGTTTTGCTTGGAGGATTTATAAAAAAAAGTAAATCTCCCTATCCTTAAAGTCTTTTCAGATATATGCAAATACAAAAAGGTTACATAATGCTTATTCGAGGTTAAAAGAAAGCCTATCTGTGAGTATCGAAAAGTTATCAAAGTATTATATAGTTATAAGTAGTTAATGGAAAGAAAGAGACACAAATTGGAAATCCCGAATTCCAAGATGGCTGAAAAGTTCCAATACGGTTTTTACTCGTTCGCAACTCTTTAAAAATCCTTCTAACGAGATCGGTTAAAAAAGGGTTTTCAGAAATGTCACTTCGACATTTACTCGCATAGAAATTAAATTTAACTCTTTATAAGTGGAAAAATAATTTATTCATCTTGGTAGCAACATTTATCCCGATATGAGTAATATTAAATGCACCTGATTAACACCATGTAGAGAAACTCAAATTGTATCTTAATTTAATTGTTTGATTTGTATAGTTTTTTTCCTTCTTCAAATTGCATTGATTTGCATATCACTCTGCGTTTTTTAAAGCAATTAAAACAAATTAAAAAATTGACTTATATGGAGGTTTTCATCATATGATTATGCTTGCCTTATTTTTTTTTTCATCATATGAAGTTTCCCAAAAAAGATTAGTTGTCAAAGGGAAATATCTACTTTAAGGGATCAATTGAAGTGTTACGTCATCATATTTATTTTAAGGTATTGTCCTGCTGATCCTCTAGATATGTACAGTTTCTCTCTATTTTTATAAATTTATTGAGAAATCATGCAAACGGATAAGATTTATCCAAGACACAAAGCACGCCGGTTCGTGTACATAGAATTCAGTCGTACCGCTCGTAAAATGCTTACTTTTGGCTTTGGGCCAAGTGATCTAAAATGAGATGGGGATACTCACTGTATTCAAGTTTGATAAACTTGATTAGTGATTAGAAATATGTTTTTATTCTTCACTCAAGGTTAACCAATAAGAATAATGAAAAATGGTTAAACTATCGTCTATTATTTTGAACTATTGTAATGCAGGTAAACGAAGTATGAATTAATACCCATGAATTTCCGCATTAATTTAGATTCAATGTTGAATAAATAAAAAAAAATCCACTGGAATTAGTATTTTAAAGTGTTACGTGCAAGCTTTATGAATGACTGCATTACTAACTATATTGTATATCTAAAATTTAACTTAAAAAGAAGAATAAAATGCAATTTTCATGTTCTTATTCTTGAAATATAAGCCATTAAAAATCTAGCCCGTAAAAGCTGATTCTCTTGGATTTTTGATGATCTTTTTTCGTTCACAAAATTATTGAGAAATAACAAATATTTTTTATTTAAATGCCTTTTAAAACTAAATGAATATAATAAGATTATTAAAAGAAACATAGGCTTTAGCGTGCAAGATTTGTATTGGCAACATATAGATAAGAATTATGACAGACATGAAAAGCAAACATCCTTAAACAAATTCATGATCTGTTAAGCAATGATTCTGATCACAGTGCGAAAACTTTTATTCATAAAAGAAAATGACAAAATATCAGAAAAAAAATAATAAATTCAACATATTCAAACTACAGTTTATTTGTAAAAAATAAGTATTGACTGATTGGGAAAATATGGAAAATATATATCCATGTCTTCTTAGGAGACTTGAGAACGGTATTCACTTTTCGGTTAATCACATGATTCCTTTTGGAAATCTATGTTAGTATACTAAGCATCCATGTTTGAATTGCCAATCAACAATCCGTTTTAAAGGAAAAAATGTAAGAGATGTAATTTTGATAAAAATAATACTGTTTGATAAGTCTGTTTCAACAAGTCTGCTTATAAATATCTTAATATATGTTTTCTATCAATATTGGTTTTATAGAAATAAAAGAATAACTGACGAAATGCCATTTATTCTAACGCAATGAAAGAAAAAAGAAGTGTGCTATGATAAATACAACTGTACCTTAAAAGAGATATTGTCTGAGGTCGTCGTAAACTAACCCTAAAGTTGTCATCAGTTTTTCAACTAAATGGTGACCTTTGAACCATATCTTTGAAATCATTGAACATGAGATAGTAGTAAAGTATGAAAAATGTAGATAACATCTTTATGTAAACATATCTTATCACAGGCCTAGGTATACGCTTTTAAAAATCGCTCCTGACTAAATATTAGGTTAAAGTGTAAGACTATTTTCAATGAATAGTTTTATTGAGTCAATGAAATATGCAAATTAGAAACCGTTTATTGCTTATGAAATTCAAAGTAAAATAAACATTATATATTTCTCTTAAGTAGACACTATTTGAGTACAATAGACATCGGTACATATATTTTGGTAATTATAACAGTAAATCAAACATTACATACATCTAGTATCAATATCCATCTTAAGGCATATGCATGTTAGCATATGCATATGTAAACGTACATATGTAGGTAACAATCTTTAAGTTGATATTTTAGTAAATGATACAGTGGATCGAAGTATTGATAGCTTGGATGACAGAATTAAAGTGCAAAAATAAAAAAAGCAAATAACGGATTTGCATCTCTCTTATTACGTGTGTCTTTTATCCTCCAAAGATCACTATGGGTATTAGAATAGTTTAACAAACTTCCTATTGTTTTGGTTTGTGATATTTTTGTTTTATTTCGTGTTTATTTGGTCTGTATTTGATCATTTTACAGTTTTAAATGTTTTTAAAGTTTTAAAGGAAGATGTTTGCGAAAATTACGCCCTTGAAAAACTACACGTCTTTAGTTGATATTGGTTTTCCTAATTCTACGCAAAGAATGAAGTTAAAAGGAGTAAGTTCAGTAAGGGCCATATTTGGCCCCAATTATAAAATTCATAGTCAGAAGACAATAACTGTTTGATGTTGCTTTTAAGACATGCGAGAAAGTTAAACAGGTTTTGTTTTTGTCAAAGTTTTATTCTAACACGCTGATTTTTACTTCCCAAAAAGATCAAGATAAGGAATTTTGGTGAAGTTTGACAAAATCAGCTTGATTTCAACCAAATTACGGACCAGGAAACATAGAGCGCAGGCGTCGACAAACTTAATATTCAAATAAGACATGTGAAATGTCTTTACCAACATGAATTTAATGGATCTTTGTTGTCGACATATGCGCTCTATGTTTCCTGTCCAATAATCTATGGAAATTTACCCAATCGGCATTTTATTTGATATTTTCGTGAAAATCGATATGAGTACAACTTGTGACGTCAAAAAGAGACGCAGAAACGTACAATTTTCAACAAAATGGCTTGTTTCCTATCTAGTCACTGTATTAGCTATAATTTATTGTAATATTGGTGAATTAATTCGAATTTGAAATTTACGCTTGAAAAGGGGGCCATTTTAGGACCTCACCGAACATACTCCTTTGACACAGTTAGAGTTTTAAATAAGATTATAGCCGAGAAACTGGATTCTGAAGACGAAGGTACCCAAACGGACAAATATTTAGAAAAGGAAGAATCAACCGAAGAAGACGAAGGAACTCATTCGGAAGAGAAAACACACTTAAGAAGACAAATTAAGAAGGCGAACATGTGAAAAAGTCAATCTGAGGTGCAGATGATATATATATAAAAAAAAATCCAAAACTAAGAAATCACAAAAAAAAGAAAATAACGTCATTACAAAATATTTGAAAACACATCTTTAGCTATTATGTTTTTATTAGATTATCCTGAAGTCGAAAGTGGTGTCTTTGATAATAGTTATCACAAAACGTAGACTAAATCGAAACAGGGAATACTTCGAGAAACAAGTTCTGATAGTTCAAATAGTAAATCAAATTTGATGACGAGGTAGACATTAAAGAAGTACCAAGTTTAAATGGGAACAGTATTAGAAAGAAACTGTAAAAACAGTGTTTATGAGTCTTCAGATTCAGACGACGAGTCTAAAGGACATTAGAAAAGGGAAAACATGTTTTGCTTTTCAGAGTAAGTCTTCTGGTTAACTTACTGTGACCTTACTCTCCGTTACCATATGAGTATTTAAATGAGTCAACTTTGTTTGAAAATTAAGATGTGTTTTATTAAAACGGGAAAACATTAAGGGAGCTCGCTTCTCAGTTTCAAAGTAATTAACTTTTCAAAACACTAGTTTATATTGATAAGGAATTAACAAAGGAATCCAAAAAGCAAAAAAAATATATAGGTCAACGTGCTTGTTTTCAAGATATGAGCCATTGAAATTTTGACGGGAAAATATTCTCTCTTGACTTTTCATAGCTTTATCATTGACAAGTTAAAGTTCTCAAAAACTGTTAAAAAGTAATTAGAATTTTATAAGACTTTTACAGATGGCTTATTTTTATACATGTTAAAGAATTTTAAAAAGAAAAATAGAGGTCACCGGACAAATTTGTTCAAGGCATTTAAATAGATAAAACCAGAGAATTCCGAAAATATAACAAAAAATCAAAAACATGACAAGCCAGCTTCCTTAAGAGAGGAATATAATCCTTTTGCGAAAATAACAGTAATGTATAGGTAGAGACGTGAAAGGGTCTACTTGCCTTTTATGAAGCATGGCTACGAAAAAAAGAATTTAGTTAGAAATCATTGAAAGATAATCCGACATGAATCAAACTTCCGGTTCTTATTTTACGATATATATATTGTCTAATTTTGAGAAATTTGAAGAAAAAATCGGTCAGTAAGGCGTTCACATCTAATTTCCTCCCCCCAAAATGTGAAAGTGTTTAGTTTTGTACATTATTCAATAAAAATCGGGCTGTACTTTCAAAACAAATTAATTTCAATGTCAATTCAAACTGTTCTTAACTTTTGATCAGTGTGTTTTAAAAAAAGGCTATTAAAAATAAATCTACAAGAAAGCTCAAATATCTATTCATTTTTTTCTAGTTTGACTTGATCGTATAACAGCTTTACCCTGAATAGAATTTTTTATTCTCAACATAAGAAAGGTCGTTTAAAGAGAGATAACTCTTATGTTACTTGTCCCCTGCAATAACAGATGTCATTAAAAGACGAACACAAACTTGCACTTTTGACTCTTTGTAGGTTAGTGTTTCGTGGTGTTCATGATGAGTTAAAGTCACAAAATTTTATGTATATACGATCAAGAATTGCTTCTTGTGTCGTTATGTTTAATCTTGAAGACGGTAAAATAAAGACAGAATCCAAATCAGATGTTGATTCTATTTAGTTAATGCTTTTTGATTAATCATATAAACGTTTGTAGGTGTTTTGGAATGACGATTTTTAATTGGTTTTTAAATAAAAAGGGAAATTTTGTGTAAACATAGATATAGATATAAACATGATAAATAGAAAGTGAAGTCGTGTAACTTGATTTTTCAAAGTCTGTTTAATTTCATTATATTGATTTAAAATATATGTTGATCATCGTTGTTTATCTGTTTAAGAATGATTGTTGTGGTTCGAATCAGTATATCATATGATTTACCTGTGTTTCACTTTCAATGTTGACTTTCTTTACCATTCAATAACTCAACATGCACAATCCATGTGTTTTCTATCTCTTGCTCAGGTTTTAAATTGAAGTGCACATGAACACGAATTCAATGAGGTCAAAACATTCACTTTCAAGTGAATAATTCAGCATCAATTTATCTTTGACAAAATTATACCATACTTGCTGCTAAAAAAAATTACTCTTTCTCTATTTATTTTTGATTCTTGAATAAACCAAAAAAATATTTTTAATTATTGATTGAACAAAAAAGGATACTTTTTTTATAGATTTCATAGCTAGTCCCCCTTAAAGGGGCACTAGCTACGATATATATAAAAAAATAAAGTATGATTTTTTTTAGATCAATCATTAATCAAATTGGAATAATGAAATAATAATTTGCTTTTAGCAATCAATTTCCTTTAATTTTGTTGAAATAAGCGATTAAACATAATTTTTGACTGATTCGCTTGCAAGTGAAAACGTCATCATCATTCTAACCGGTATTCATGTGAACTTCAAGTTAACCCCTAGCTAGAGATTGACAACGCATGCATTGTACGTGTACTGGTTATTTAAATAAAAAGAATGTCAACAATGAAAGTGAAACTACGGTAAATCATTTGATTACTAATTCGATGCACATAAAATCATTCTTATATGGTTAAAAACAATTAGAAACATCTATTTTTAATCTATAAAATAAAATCAAACAGACCTATAAAAATGCAATTGCACGTGTTGTTTTCATCTATTCGTATCTTTATTTTTGTTTACATCGCTTATATGGTCATCTGAGGTCAAATCGATAGTTAATTAGATGGCGTCTGGACTAAAATACACACGAAACGAACCTATATTTTATCTACCCCATGCTCTGTAAACTGTTTATTTTAGACTTTTGATAGTTTGGATAAATGTTTTACATTGTTATAAAGCAAATATGAGAATTTGAGTCAAATCGGTTACAATGAATTTGACAGCTAGTGCCCCTTTAAGGAATAAGAATAAAAGAACAAATAGTTTTCTCTCATTTTTCCAACTACTACTGTTTGATTATGCCAGATTATGCAGTAAGGTATCAGACATTATCAAAATCTTAACCAACAGATTTAACGAGATAAAAAAAAATAACATGAATTTTATCATGGCTTATTGAAGAGTTTTACTATAAGGGATTTTTTTTCTTTTAAGATCTCTATATTGAATTCAAGCTTACTTTTTTGGCAGCTTAAGATACGTTTTATGCATGTTATTTTACATTTCTACTTGTACTCTTCTTTTAAGTGTTACATGTATGTGTTTTTTCCAGATTTTGTAGATATCATTCTAGGTGACTTGCAATATTATCTGCTACCCATTAGGCCAGAATTAAGTATGCATCATCTGACTTCTATACCGTCAAAATAATCGGCAACAAAAACCTATCAGATGAATATAATCTTAGAGTTATAAATCATAGTTTGCATTTTTATCAAGGAAAATTATAACCTCGCTCAGATTATTTTATGCCTTGGGACATATTTCAGGAATATGACAGTTGTTGTCCTTTCGTTTGATGTGTTTTCTCCTTTCATTTTGCCATTTGATTATGGACTTTTCGTTTTGAATTTTCATTGGAGTTCAGTATATTTGTGATTTTACTCTTTTCATTAAAACATGGTATGGTCTGGTTTGCCTCTTCGAAAGAATAACGTATCGTTCTGAAAGAAAACAACTTCATATAGGTATATTATGCAAACGAGAAACGAGAAACACGTATATATTAAATAAACAAACGACAACTACTGTACATCAGATTCCTGACTGAGGACAGGTGCAAACATTTGCAGCGGGATTACATGTTTTAAAGGATCCAAACCTCCTCCCTTATTCCTGAAACAATAGCATAACATCACAACATAGAAAACACACGATAAAATATCAATTGGCAGACTTAACTCAATCAAAAAACGTAAATTAACACACAACGAACGAATAAATTTGATCTGCGATATCCAATTGCAAATGCACAGTTCATAAAATGTTGGAGACAAAAATTCAAGACCAAAAATCAAACAAACACGTCCAAACAAAGCCATAGCAAGACACCCCAAGAATATTTTACCCTTCGAAAATATTGATCAATATTCACTTTGGAAAAAAACGGTTTTAAAACAAATAATTGAAATCTTGAAGTTTATACAAATGTTGTAAAAATAAGTGAAAAATTGAAGATATTCCAAATAATCAAAACTGGTATACAGACAAGATCCATATAAATATAACATAACAAAAAAACATTATAAACAGTATCAACAGGTCGAATTAACCAGAAAATACGATTTGAGAGTACTAGCAGTTACTGACAGCTAGTTAAAAGCCAAAACCAATTAGTAATAAACAAAATCATGCATCAGAGACTAACATCAACTAAAACACATCCTAGGAATTTAGTATTTTAACGTCATGAACAGTCAAAGAAGACATGACTTGTGCAATGCCAAAAATACATGTATCGACAGGTAGTAGGATAGTGAGGAGCGACTTCTATTGAGATAGAAACTAAAGTGTCTGTGTCTCTATACATCTCGCCTCAAAAGATAATGAAATTTAGTCCTGTTTTAATTTGCTAATGACAAAATCGATATTAGTGCAAATTTAAACTATATTCAGAGATCTAATTACACTATTGGTACGATAACCCTTACTAATAAGTTTGTTTAAATGTTCTATGAGTTTACAAGGATCACATAGTGATTTCCTCGCTTTAAGTACAATACTACCATAAAATTTAGGATGTGAAATATCATTTTCAATAAGTGTTCTACAAGTATGTATATAAATAATTTGGACTGTTAAGAAGTGAAAATAAATAAGATTGTCCAAGATATGGGGAAAATGAATATGCTTCCCAACAAAATCAAAAGACATTTTGCACTGCTATACTATGATGTCTTAATGTAGATATATATAAAACGTTATAAGAGACGTAATGTTATCCATGGAATTGGAAACACATCATTTAGAATAAAGGTTCTTTGGACATTTTTAAAAG
The DNA here is from genome assembly GCF_036588685.1 of Mytilus trossulus. NCBI lineage: Eukaryota > Metazoa > Mollusca > Bivalvia > Mytilida > Mytilidae > Mytilus > Mytilus trossulus. The sequence continues at coordinate 57,810,804 of NC_086381.1, read as the reverse complement.
TAAAATTTGACTCCATCAATTTAAATAATAATAATATATGATGACATGCAGGCAATTGTTTTTAAAAAAAAACTTCTTAAAAATAAACATATGCAAATAGACGCATATTTAAGAGTATAACACAGTTTATTCAAGAGTTTATTAAGTGATCCGTGAGAAAAGATGCTTTTTCAGCATTGTTCAGATTGCCACTTTGGAAATGGTTCTCACCAGTGGAGTTTATTAATAAAGATATGGACAGTGATAAAAATTTTGACATGGACAGTGATAATTTTTAAAACAGGTCGAGAACTTTAGATTTCCTCACGTCAGAATATATTTGCATAGTAATTTTCCAAACACAAGGCCAATGCTAGCCTTGAAAAACCAACCAATCGGCTCAATGAACTACAATGCATTGTGGGTTACTACGAGTTTACTATCAATTGAAAACACGTGGAATTAATGGGAAAAGTGAAAAATTATTTCGTGTCTAAATAAATGTTTTTGTTCTGCGAATACGTTTATTGAAATATATATAACATAATCATCAATTTGCATGCTCAGATTAAAAATTTATTCTTTACGTGCTTCGCAATTAAACTTCCTTTTTCGACTTGTTCTAGTAGTTGAACAGGTTTGTTTTATAATTATGCATTGTACCTGTGAACTAATTTCACGGCGTTAAACAATGACATTTCAGGTGAAGTGACCATTCTTCAGAACGTTAGTGTTTTGAGCTCATTAAGTATATATAATGTCATTAAAAAATATTTCTGCCTCGACAACAATAAATGACACAGAAACAAGTCTTTCTGTACTGGATGTGTACAATTTTAATAAGCATCTGAACTATAAGCAGGAACATCATGATATGCAGTATGTTTTAAAAATAAGTGTAACAAAAGAGGGTAAAAATTGTGCTTGATATTCAAGTGATGAAGACATAATCTTTCAATCAGTTTACAACCGATTGCAGGTTAGTTAAACTACCACCCTTTACAATTAGACAAGTATGATTATAGCCAATTTACATGTCTGTAAGTCTAGACTTATTCCAAAGAAGGTAGTATACCTTACATAATAATGACTTAACGGTTCAGATAACAGGCAAGCTAACCAAGGATTCTACCTTTCATTACACACTCAATGAAATCGGCTGTAATTGAGGTCTGGAGCTGACATGTCAGTAACTGCTAGTAGTTCTTTGTTAATCTATGTATTATTGTCATTTTGTTTAGTTTTTTTTTGTTACCTATTCATTCTCGGACTTCTCTCTAACTGAGTTGCACTGTGCATATTGCTGTGTGTTTGTTTTTACTACAGTTTGTACATTGAATAGACGTATAGGGGGTGTTGAGATCTCCAACACATGTTCAACCACGCTGCATGTTTGCAACTGTCCCAAGTCAGGAGCCTCTGGCCTTGTATAGTCTTGCCTGATTTTAATCTTAGTTTCTTGAGTATAATTCGGAGTTAAGTATGACATCCATTATCACGGAACTAGTATACAAATTTGTGCAAGCTAAAAAAAAAACTCCTCCGACTGCGGAGACTATCGCTGTATTGTAGACCTATTGGTGACCTTCTACTGTTGTTTGCTCTATGGTTGGGTTTTTGTGCCCCTCTACCTGCCGACTTGTTTTTTTTTATTATTTTGAGGCTGACTTCCTTTAACTCTTTGGTGACTATGTGGAACGCATCTATCCCATCGAACTTGAGATAAAGGATACTACAGATACAGTTAAGTCGGCTTCATATCTTGACTTACATCTAGAAATTGACAGCAGGGTCGGTTGAAAACAAAACTTTACGACAAAAGAGATGATTTCAGCTTTCCAATTGTGAACTTTCCATTTCTAAGTAGCAACATTCCAGCAGCACCTGCATACGGGGTATATATCTCCCAATTGAAACGCTATTCCCGTGCTTGCATTTCATATCATGATTTTCTTGATAGAGAGTTGCTGCTCACAAGGAAGCTATTAAACCAAGAGTTCCAAATGGTGAAGTTGAAATCATCCCTTCCTTAATTTTACGGACGCCATCACGAGTTGGTTGACCGTTTATTCTTTAGTTTTCTATGTTGTGTCAAGTGTACTATTGTTTTTCTGTTTGTCTTTTTCATTTTTAGCTATGGCGTTGTCAGTTTGTTTTAGATTTATGAGTTTGACTGTTCCTTTGGTATCTTTCGTCCCTCTTTTATTACCACTGGGTCGATGATTCTGCTGGTGGACATTTTGTCCCCGAGGACATCATCCGACCAGTTGCAAAACTGCAATTGCATGAACTTACGACGATCAAACAGGAAACTAGCTCGGACGTCGCACCGTATAAAAAGGTCCGAAAAAGACGTCACCATGAACACGGTGTCGTCTGATATGGCAGGTGTCCCCTCATCACCAGACATGACAAATATCTCAAACACGACTGATTTAGAATATCGTCCTAGTGACAATAGCAATTTTACACATATACAGCCATGTTCAGTTCTCCTTAAAGACATTTTGGTTTTTGATGACAAAGTGTAACACTGTCGCATTTCAAAATGTGAGACCAAAGGCTGCAAAACTTGTGCTATTTTAATTACAGAAGCTGAATTCACTAGCAATTTGACCAAGAAGTCATATTTTACCAGAAGTTACGATGATCTGAATTGTAAATCGATAAATGTCGTCTACGGATAAGAGTGCAAGGAAGGCTAAACAAAAGTATGTGCGGTCATAAATCAGACATTAACCTCAATGCCAGCGACATTCTATACCGGCATTTCAATCAGCCCGATCATTCCATCGTTTCTATGACAGTTCGCATTATCGAAAAGATATACCATAGATCTATCAATCCTAATCTTTCAACGACTCTCCGTAGACAAAAAAGAAGACTACTGGATTAGACAATTGGGAACTGCAACACCTTATGGCTGCAATGACAAAATTGATGGTAGAGGTATTCTATCTAGTCCTTCGTGTAACTCGGAGAATATGATTAATATTTTCAACTCGACTCCTCGACAACGACGCAGTCATGGTTATCGTCATTATACATCACCTTCTCTGCATGATGTCTCTATTAATAACTTGCTGCCATTCATACAAAAACCGTTAGGTATTCATCACATTCGCACGAAACTTTATTCATTACCACTTTCAAAACTTCATTCTCTGTTCAATTTATGTTTGGAATCTACTGTTTCAAACCCTCATTCAACCCAATACAAACGTCAAGCTATAATTTCAGATATTGCAAGTCACAGACTTGTTAAGCCAGTTCGCATTGGAAAAAGATGAAAAAGAGAAAAGATCTTTTTAAAATCTTTCCTTTGCCAACAAAGGTCTCGATGGCGTCAACCGAGGCAATATCCTTCATCGTAAATAAGTTCAATCGAAAATACCTCCTTATTTCAAAGACCAGTCTGTACCAATAATTTCTTATACCTATACCAAACCTATTGCAACTAAAATTTTCAATTACAAACGTTTTTTGCAAGATCTCGATATTGACGACTTCAAGTCTAAACCTCCTGTTTGCACTTGTGCTAGTTCCCAATTCACATATAATCCTGCTAGCCACGTTATTACCGGTGACCTTAAAATTTTTAATAACACTTCTCTACGAAATGTGTTATCGAAAGGTCCGAAATATCGTGAGCCTAAATCCATCAATTGAAAATACAACTTTAAAATATTGATGGATTCAGTGGAGGATTATGCCAGGCAATGGGCTAAACGCGAGAGGGAATACGTAGACACTCTTTCCGAATGGATTAAGGCAGTGAGGTCGTTGATACATATCATAATTAAGAAACTGTATGGGTCCATCAATTCCTATGCTACGTCAATCTTTAAAGACTCAAATGTTGCTAAACCCCTATCCGACCTCCATGATAAATATGTTGTTGTCCCCGCAGACAAAGCCCCAAATAACATCGTTTTTGTGTGTAAAAGTCATTACATTAACTGCTTGATAAACGAATTAGGTATTGACAATTCACTTGGAAACTCAACATATACCCTCACGACACTTACCAAAGAGGAAATCCTGGATAATCATAGGTCTGTTCTTTGTTCCTTATGAATTTCAACCAGAGATGAAGAACTGGATCTTCCATCACTGTATTGGATACCTAAACTACATAAGTGTCCTTACAAACAACGGTATATTGCTGGGTCTTCCAAGTGCTCCACGAAACCTCTTTCAAAATTATTAACATCTATTTTATCGGCAAACAAAGACGGGCTTTAAAGTTTTTGTGAAACTGCCTATTCTAGAGGTGTCGTGAATCAGATGTGAATACTTAAAAATTCCAAAGATCTTTTGGAGTACATACAATCTATCTATCTTTCATCATGTAACAGTATTAAAACATTTGACTTTTCTACTTTTTACACAAATATTCCAAGTTCCAAACTAAAAGACAAATTGAAAGAGTTGGTTTTACTTTGCTTCATAAAAAAGAATGGCCAACGTAGATACAAGTATCTTGTCTTAGGGAGGGATAAATCCTACTTTGTAAAGAATCACTCTGATTCAAAAAGACAATTCTCTGAAACAAATATTATCAAGATGCCTGATTTCTTGATTGACAACATATTTGTTATTTTCGGAGGACGTGTTTTTCAACAGACTGTGCCCCTCTATACGCCGACTTGTTTCTTTATATTATGAGGCTGACTTCATGCAGAAACGTCTCAGAAAGAAAGATAAGAAGTTAGCAATATCCTTTAACTCTACATTCCGCTATATACATGATATAGATGATGTTCTTTCACTAAACAATTAAATATTTGGTGACTATGTGGAACGCATCTATCACATCGAGCTAGAGATAAAGGATACTACAGATACAGTTAAGTCGGCTTCATATCTTGACTTACATCTAGAAATTGACAATGAGGGTCGGTTGAATAATACATAACCAAACCTTGATATATGTATGATAAGATAGACAATTTGATGTATTTTCTGTCCCTTAGCAGGTATTGGAGTAACTAATAGATAGTAGTTTTATTTTATTCTAATTGGAGTAACTAATATATAGTAGTTTTATTTGATCCTTGGTGTAACTAATAGATAGAAGTTTTATTGGATTCTAAATCATGGAGGATATCTTGGGATTTCTGTATATTACATTTATTTTTCTTGGGACTTTAAAGGTTCATATTTAACCAGAGAAATGCCTTATGGCTTACGATATAGCATAGACCATCACCCAAGCATGTATGTTAAGGATTGTTTTGTTTAAAGTTTGTTAAATGGTAGAATAACTGGATTTTTATAATATGAATCAAATCTATTAAGAAAATTAAGATTTACTGGTACAACTTCTCTTTCATACGCAGTACATGGCAAATCGTTCAATTCACTGACACAGTTTAAAATTATGTTCTAATCATTAAAGTTTGTCTTGAAAACTGATATTGTTGTTCCGTAATGATTTGCAACGTAAACTTTAGAAACATTCCTATTGAAACTAAGCACCATAGGGTAGGACAAACAATCTTTCAATAAAATATCGACTAAAGTTCCAGTAGACGTAAGTTTATGAATGTTATGTGAACCCCAATCCAAGAAGTATATGTAGCCTTCATCATCAGTGGTCGTATTCCGCGGAGTAAGAAGATCGGATGAAGCATAGGAAAAAACAGGATACCCATCTGGTGTAATCCATTGAACATCATAGATGGTTGAATAACAAATGTTCCCATTTGGGCAAATGGAAATGTACGCAATGATATTCTTTTTGTGTTTTAAACTGATTGTCCTTATAAAATTTCCTCTTATGTCAAGGACCTGTATCTTTCCCTTTATTGAAACAAATATGTTTTCGTTGGTTGCAGCAATTCCACATGCACAATGTTTAAATTCTACCTGCTTTAGTATCCTGCGTCTTTTGATGTCTAAGAACTGTATGCATGATTCTTCTTTATTCGACATTACTCCAGTGTTTGTTCCTGGTATAGTTGTCAAAACCCAGGGTTGATAAAGAGAGCTGATAGATGACTGATATGTATCGTTTTCATCACAGAAATAAATTTTGTTCGTATATGAATCGCAGAAAATCAACGTTTTGTTATCTGATATGGTGATGCCAGTTACTCCCCCTACTCCTAAATGTTTTCCTTTCATATCGATGTCGTAAAGATGGGTAAAAAATTTGACCTGACGCTTTGGAACAACTGGAACTTGTGACTGGCGCTGCCTGTATGGGACAAATGGAAAGGAACAAAGTGTTTCCCTTAATTCTATTGATCCTATATTTGCTACATTTCTTTTGAGACGTTTTTTACAAATGTAAGATGGATATCTGCAAACGATTCACATAGCTGCTTAACTTTATTTTCTACATCATCCACGATTGGTTTAGATGAATGGATTAAAACAAACGTTTGTTTTTCAGAACCATGATCTCTTACAAATTCCAATCTCTCTTTTTCAGATTTACATGATGTTACCAAATCAACTATCTCCTTCTCTTGTCGTTGTAATCTTGTTATTTTGTTCTCTTTCCTTTCAGTTAATTGTTTTTTTAACGACCCTTCTAATGATTCCAAAAGGCTGATGACATTCTGCTTAATTGATGCTATTTGTTCCAAGATTATCCTTTCGTCTTGGTCTATTCGACTACAGTTTTCCTTGCGATTGTTAATCAATTTTTCTAAAGCTTCTAAGATATAACGCAACTGTTGTTCCTAATCTAGAAAAGACTGTGATTGTTTACAATTATTTGAAGCAATATCAATCGATGTGACGCTTGTACATGCAAGATGATTTTTTGGCAAACATTCCTTACAACAAATAACATCATGATAACACAAAAAAAGTCAAAAGGTAAATTTTCATGCTCTGAACATTTATAGGATCTATTTATTGTTTTTGGTATTTTATCTATGTCTACCAAATGGTGATTTCGTGACATTTTTTGAACTTTATGAGCCTCTGAACATTCGGAACAAAGAGCTTCCTCACATTCGGGACACCACTCAAATGCTGTAGGAGTCCTACCACGTGCAGTACACGGTTCGCAATATTTTGCTGCCATATTTCTGCAATAAAAATAATTCAAAAGTGAACAATTAAGTTTTTTTAGCATTTTCAAATAAACAGATTAAATTAAAAAGATTATATCATCAGAAGGATATACTTGCCCATATATATTATACAGTAAATAGGTGGAATTAGGAATTACACGTTATCACTAAACAGTTCAGTAAATACCTGTAATTGCTAGCCAATTTAGTAGTTACATGTATTTACTAGTTGTTTCAGTATTTACTGGTATTCACTGACTTATTTTGTCTCGCTTGACGCGCTTGACGGAGTCAAAAAGCTAGTCACACGTATGATGTTTCCGGCGTCAGCGGCGTCAACAAGGTATTATTTTGTGATAAGATCTTGTTGAGGGTGAACCACTAATGGCAGGTTTAAGATATTTGGTATGAAGTTCTATAAGTATTGGCACATCTCATTAACATGGAGATTACTTGGGCCCATCCCTCAGTTATGGTCTATTGACTTTGATATTTTGGTTATTGTTCATGTATTAGTTTTTGATTAGGTCAGTTCATGAGAAACCACTAGTGGTAAGTTAGTGCTAATTGGAAAAGCATTGGAACATCTAATTTCCATTGAGATTATTTGGCCTCGCCCCCTCTGTCATGGTCTATTGACTTTGAAATTTTGCTTAGTTTTCATGTATTAGTTTGTAATTAGGTCAGTTTATGGGGAACCACTAGTGGTAGGTCAATGATTTTTGGTATGCAGTTGTATAAGCATTGGCACATCTGATTTCCATGCATATTAGTTGGCCCCGCCCCCTCTGTCATGGTCTAAGCAAAATTTGAAATTTTGCTTAGTTTACATGTATTAGTTTGTGATAAGGTTTGTTTAAAGGGAGCTTCTTATGAAAAGTCAATGGTATTTAGTATTTAGCCATGTACCTTCAGTCATGGTTCATTGACTTCTTTAATTTAAACATTTGCATTATCGAAATTATAAAAAAGCGAGACATATCTCTGTGATAACAGTTTATTACTGTTATTTACTAACTTGATATTTTTGTTTTAAAATAAAGACATAATTCAAGATACCAAATAAGAATGTAAAAGGGTAGGGATTTTAGGGCTTACTTAAGGATTGAGGAATATAAGGTACATCAAAAGTGCAAACTCTTTAAATTAGTGTTTGTTAATTGAAACTATAAAACGGTTGTTAACTCCATAAGAATAATTTTCAGCATGCAAGACAATGATATCGATCCAAAATTGAGAAATACATAATTTTGTGAGAAGTTTATAGGCAACTTCGCCAGCTCTTTTTGATGACAGACATTCGTTTATGCCTAATTAATTTGATTACATTATTTTGACAATTCTTAAATCTCAAAGTTTTGTTTAATTAAAATCTCCTTCAGGCATACTTTGCATATCTACATGCCCAATGGCATGAGTTAAATTCCTTTTTAAAAAATAGGTGTAACTACGACTTATTTTGTCAGACATTTGCGATGAAGCTGACATTCTTTACAAACAAATAAACAAATTGATGGCGTTAAGAGTCACATTGTCATTTTTCTGTGTTTCTATTTCTCTTTTTATGAGTTTCCAATATATACCTGCAACAACATTTTATCATCGTTTTTACCGGTATGAGTATGATACTTTTGTGGATTGAATAGGTCAACTAAATGGTCCATCCCTTTTGTTTTACTTTCAATGTTGACATTATTTTCCTTTTTGTAGAGCCTGCGTCTTTTGCGAGACATAGCGAACCAGCCAACCTTCCGTCGTCAGTGGCGTTCACAAATATTCACTCTGTGGATAAAATTTTGATAACTTTCTTATATTATCATGGATTTCTACCAATGGACTAGTTGTTTTTACTGTATCATTTTTATTAATTATTTAACAACAAAAAAAACCTCTTTTTTTATATCTTGTAGCTAATGCACCTATAACAAAAAGATACATTTAAGGCTGATCACTTTTTTAGAGTACTCACTGTTCTTCTAGTTACTATTACCATAACTATTGATTAGCTGACAATATTACATCATTGTTTTATAAACAGTTAGTAAATAGATGTAAAAATTCATTTTGAAATCAGTAATTACTGGTAATCACTGGGCCATTTAAGGAATTACTTGTATTAACTGAGTGCATCGGGAATTACATGTAATTCCTAAATGTTAGTCATTACATGGAATTCCGTATTTCACCTATTTACTGTAACATATATATAACAAAAGCGTACACATAATAATTCTTGCATGTCTTTAATGGCTGATTTCCGACCCATCATTTTTATTTGTCGTGGTATACCTGAATGTTAAGTTAACTATTGATATAAAGATATAATTATATTTAGAAATTAATTCAAAAGAAAAATACTGAGGGATCATTACAATGAGCAAATACTCCAGCAAGTTAGAGGAGTGATATCAAAATTCAAACTTATCACCTACTTTTATATTTGCGTGTACCAGTTATTCCATTCAATATATTCACAAAATGATTAAACAACTATAAAATGACACCATAAACTGATTGTTTATGTCCGGGATGTCATCATGTTTGATATACTTAAAGATAATAGCGGAGGATATTGATGAATTTTGGCTTACCAATCATTGTTTATGTATAAATCAAAGTCAGAAAGGTTTATTAACTAAACATTTATTTCATTTACGGAGCAATTAATTTCATCATTACAAAGATTCTCTTTTTGAGAAAAAAAAAGAAATTGACTAAATTTTATGGCCAGAAATTAGAATTTTGAGGTAAAACTAAGTTTTTTATAATTGCTCCGAAAGAAGGAAATCGCAAATGTTGTCAAATATAAATCAACTTGAACATTGTTGAAACATCACATACATAATTGTATAAGGAAATAACAAATTTTAATAAACCAAAATAAGTAGTTGCTACAAAAAAATATCAGATTTCTATCATAAATTTCTAGGAATTTTAACATCCGTACCTAAGAGTTTACACCGTTTCTGGAATAGGACAATCTCCAAAAACAGGAAGCTTTAAAATGAAAACATTAAACTATTTTTTTCTTTCAACTGTTTGATATTATAGTTCGACGCATGCACATTTATAGTAAATCTATTAATAAAAGAGTAAATGTGTTTATACTGTATTCGTGCTAATATCAATTTTTCTTTTCATGTGGAGGGTCGGAGAGGCATTGATTTTGGCACCTTATTACAGTTTGTATATTTCCTACTCCATAATATGCAGAATGGATTTTAAAAAAATAATATTTTGGCCTTGTATGAAAGTTAAGAATAAAATAAATAGATTTGCCCAACACATGTTGAAAATAATAATGCTACCCAATAAAAACAAAATGAATTTGATCAGATCTAGAAGCAGGTGAAAATGATAATCCCCTATCCCTATATCCTGATCGGAGAAAAAAAAATAACTGCCAGTTAATATTATCAAAAACTGTCATTGTGTCTTATGTGACGTATAAAAAAGTTCTGACGTCAGACACTCAAATCAATCAATGTGTTCGTAGGCAGTAGATGTTTTTGTGTTCTGTTAAATTATTCCTTTTAGAATTGTTATACGATGAAGATTGATGTACCCATATTTTGACTATTTTATTTAGTGTGTCTGTTTATTCAACGCATTAATGTAAATATAACGGAATTTGATGAGACTGTCATTAAGTGAGAGGGTTAGCGCTATAGAACCAGGTTTAATCCACCATTTTCTACATTTGAAAATCCCTGTACCAAGTCAGGAATATGACAATTCTTGTCCATTCGTTTTTGATGCGTTTTGTTATTTGATTTTGCCATGTGATTATGGATTTTCCGAATTGATTTACCTCTAAGTTCAGTATTTTTGTGATTTTAATTTCAATTTTTTGTGTGTATTTAGAAGTGGTATTTTTATCGATAAATTGTTTGATTTTTCGTGAGACCTACAAAAACCTGTCAGAATGGAAGTGATTTCCGCATTTGTAAAGATTGATCTGCCGATAAAATGAGTATCGTTACATTTTCCTCTTCTCTTTCTACTACAGATTCAGTATAAACTATAAAAAAAAAAATGGGTGAAACTTCAAGCACAATATCTACAATGCCTTGAAATTATCATAAAAAAGTATAAGTCTCCATTAAAGTAAAAAAAGAACGTTCATGAGTTTATAGGAAGTTATCTATTTGTGTAAACAATATATGGAGTTTGATGAAAAATGTGTTCATTTTATTCTGCTTTTACATCTAGTATTTCATCCGTAAACAGCAGAAAACCCAAACGTTGCATTTAAAAATAAATTGTTAAAGTAGATCAGAAGTAAGATAATTTGGTATATGTAATTAACATTTTTAAATCAACTCTGAACACATGCAAAACTATTTTCTCATTGTACTTGTTCTGCTTAAAATTTATAAATATAGTTATTCTAAGGACAAGTACTTTAACTCAGTACCTTGAAAAAATTTTCATACAGATTACCAGAATGATATTAAAATCTATCCAGCCTACATTAAACATGTTTAATTAAACAAAAAACATTTAACAATTCTTGCACGGTTTATTCTGACTATAACTTGTAAAACATTCATGTTTCTACAGTAGGAAAACTTTAAATTTTATATATTGCATTCTGTTTAAATAATCAAAAATATCATGTTTCTCTCTCATTGTAAATCATTAAGTTATAATTGATCAGATCATTCTGTAACACATGTATTCAAACTATGAACTAAACAGTTTAAAGCTGCTGTTCATTTTTTGAAACATTCCTCAGAAATAGATTACCTTAGCTGTATTTGGCTCTTTCACTTCGTACTTTATTTGGCCATTTTAACATTTTTTTATTCGAGCGTAACAAATGAGTCTTTTGTAGACGAAACGCGCATCTGACGTTAGTATAAAATTGCAATCCTGGTATCTATGACGAGTTTATTTATTATTATTACTATTCAAGCTCTTATATCCAATGATTGTTTAAAAGCTTGATCTAGATTGAAGGTGAATAGTGAATAGTGAATGTGTGCTCCCTTCATGAAGTGACATTTTTGTTTTAATTCATGCTGTGACACGGTGATGACTGCTGTACCCCTTTTTTGACAATCTTACCCATTATGTCTGGTTTGTTCAAGCATCGTTGTAAATACAATGGAGTTTGATGCTACTGGTATACATGTGAAAGGTTCAGCTCTTCAAAAAAAAAACAGGTTAAATTCACCTATTTCTACATTTGAAAATACCTGTAGATAAGTCAGGAATATGACAGTTGTTATCCATTCGTTTGATGTATTTTATCATTTGATTTTACTATTTGATTAGGGACTTTCTGTTTCGAAGTTTCCCTAGAGTTCAATATTTTTGTGATTTTACTTTTTTCCAACCAAGCTTTTTGAATTATAGATGTATATCTTAAAATGTTTTCCTTATTATATACGTATTGTGTAATAGTACGTTTATTGTCCCCGATGTGCAACCATTGCCCTGTTGCGTAGTTAATTCTGAATAACAAGTCAGCAAGTGTTTTCTTATACAGAAAGAGACATCAGACAACAAATATCGGGGCTCTATGAACTATCGTAATATTTAGAACAGAACTACAATCATATTGTTCATGTTGACTATATATATATTCTGAATGGTAAGGCAACGTTCTGCACTGATACAACCCTAGATACAAGAGGTAAAACTCGACGTTACAACTTTTGCGGCAATCTCAAAATTAGCAAATCCCGTAGCTGCATTTGAAATTTCCTAAATGGAGTTGGGTTTTTTTACAAATCTAACGACTCTTCTAGAAATTAATTTCAAACCTCGGTCATCACTTTACAATGCCTTTAAAGCTGTTTAAAAAAATCTTTGTCTTTTCGTAGAGTCTTCATTATGTCGTTCGTCTGTTGTAGAATGACCCAAACCACTAGATCTTTCAAATTCAACTTCTAATATACTGACTCCTGGTCCTGGCTACCATCCATTTGTCTAAAAAGGATCTTCGGTTAATCATATGGCACCGGTTCGGGAAGAGAAGTCATATCTCAGAGACGGTCGGTAACGATCTAGCATAATTTACACGATCAAGACCTAAAACCACACGCTTTCGTGCTTTATATGGTCTTTTTGAAAAGTACGAAATCTCATAATACAAAAATCAGAAGAAATTCTTAATTCATTTTTGAACGCCAGGAATTAAACTGTGGTCGAGATGACTCTATTTCCTTACACCAGTCGGTTAAATCATTGAACGCCACAGCGTCATGACATATTATATATTCTGAGTTGAGCTTTCATAATCCGAAATTAACAATTCAAGCAAAATACATGCAGTTGTCTGATGCGCCTGTCTAGTTCCAGGTACATTTAAAAATACATAAAAAGAGTCTTGTGTTCTTGGTGTTGCAATATTGGCCTCAGTAAGACGAAATGTCCATCCCAAATCACGCAATACATCACCCAGAGTTTTATAACAACTCATTTCAATGTGCAATCCACCAAACATGACGATACACTTATCTTTTCCTTTCAAATCAGGCCATTCCCACTGAATTTGATAAGCCATTTCCAAAAATACATGAGAAATGCTCGGTAGTACATACAAATCGCTTTTGATGTCTATAAATAGTTTGCACATACGTAAAATTGTTAAACAAGTGTGTATCATAACCTTAAAAAATGTTATTAAACCAATTCATCATTAGAAATCAAAAAACACTAAATATATGTTCAATAGTTCAAATGATTTTGAAAGAATTTTGTTACATTTTGGCGCATGCGCAAATACTAGATATGTCAAATATTATTTTTTAATAAATATGAGATGTAAAAAAGGTATCCACCCAACAAGGTAATTGGTTTTTACTAAAAAAAAAGTTCAAAGAAAAGTTTTTTTAGAAAAATCAGTATTTTCAAACTAAAGAAAACAGCCATTTTAGAAAATGGCCGTGCCCATCTTGGAAAAAAAATTTAATGGCCAGCAGTTATTTCTTCAAAAGTATATATAAATAATGATGCTTTGTGGTAATTTTCATGCTTGTATCATCATTTTCACAATTCCCTCGATTTTGCTTGCTAACATCTTCCTCTATAAAACAAGAATTCGAAAGACTCATCAATATTTGTATCAATTGTTTGATTTTCAAATATTTTGCCTTGATATTTTGAAATATATCCCCTTATTGGAAATAGATTTTTTCAATACCAAGTCCAATATCCTATATCTATATAATAAAGCCTAAAACAAATCTTTTATTAGCTTTGACATTTTGAATACCAACATTTGTTATCTGTAGACATTGCTAATGAACCTTAAGTTTAATCAGTGACATCACTGTCCCGAAATTGAAACCAGATGACCATGCATAAGAATATGGAATTTTGAATTTCTCGAGAAGATGATTTTGAACTTTGTCGACAGCCAGATGAACATTTATACTCCGATAATTTGAAGGCAAACAATACAGCAATAAACATAATAAAAACATTATTAAAACATTGAATTTTTTTTCTGTTAACCAACTTATTTCCGCAAATACTTTATTTCGCGTTTAGCCCTTTCGAGTCCATTTCGGGGCAATTAAATTTCGCGATTTTCTAATTAAATTGATGTGGTTAAATAAGGAAAGATCCAAGTTTTACATACACGTGACGATTTAAATTCGCGTTATTTTTCTACTCGTGAAAATAAATCGCTCGCGAAAATTAGTTTGTTTACACAATAACCTTTTCAACTTTTGATCTTCAGTGCTGTACAACTTTGTACCTTTTTCACTTTCGATCTTTTATATCTTGGCGTTATGTATTCGGGTTTAGTTTTCTGTAATTAGTTAATAACTTAGTTTCTTTATGTTAACTCTTTCATATACATTTGATAAAATTTACTGTTTGCAATAGCATGAATTGTTCTATATAATAAGAATGTTCTTATCCCGGGCATAAAAACAATGCCGTATTTGGCGAAACCTTTTCAACTTTTGATCTTCAGTGCTGTACAACTTTGTACTTTTTTCACTTTCGATCTTTTATATCTGGGCGTCACTGTTGATTTCTGTGTGGACAAGGCGCGTTTTTGGCGTATTGAATTTTAAACCTGATGCTTTTTGTTATCTATTAATCATGTTTTTCTTTGTCTAATATGTTCTCCTATTTATTTGTATTGTAGTCCTGTAATATTATGTTGTCATCTCGATGTTATATTTAACTTTGCCATTAAAGTGCGAGGTTTGGCATGCCACAAAACCAGGTTCAACCCACCACTTTTTTTCCCCTTTAAAAGTGTCCTGTACCAAGTCAGGAAGATGGCCATTGTTAAATTATTGTTCGTTTATGTGTGTGTTGCATTTTAACGTTGAGTCGTTTGTGTTTTCTCTTATTTTTGAGATATTGAGATAAGACGTGGCACGGTACTTGTCTATCCCAAATTCATGTATTTGGTTTTCATGTTATATTTGTTATTCTCGTGGTGTTTTATCTGATGCTTGGTCCGTTTCTGTGTGTCTTACGTTTCGGTGTTATGTCGTTGTTCTCCTCTTATATTTAATGCGTTTCCCTCGGTTTTGGTTTGATACCCCGATTTTGTTTTTTGTCCATGGATTTATGAGTTTTGAACAGCGGTATACTACTGTTGCCTTTATTTATTCATTAAAATATTACAGACTTTCGGAATATTAGGGAAATGGCTCAGTGCCCCGCGGTTATTGACACACCTAAAAAAAAACAGTTTAAAACACGATACAAATATAACAGGTACTAGTTTTTCTTAAATACTGACATTGTTCTTCCCTTGTTATTTGCAATGTAGATTTTTGAAAAGTTCTTACTAAAACAAAATACATAAGGTTCGGACAAACTATCGTCCCATAAAATGTCAACTAAATTTCCAGTAGATGTAAGTTTATGTAAGTTACTTGATTTACAATCTAAGATGTATATATTGTCAGCATTATCTGTTATTGCATTTCGTGCATAACGAAGATCGGGCGACGCATAGGTAAAAACAGGACACCCATCTGATGTAATGGAATGAACTGCGTTTCCATTTGAATAACAAATATTCCCATTTGGGCAAACAGAAATGTACCAATTTATAGCTTGTTCTTGTTTGAGACCAATTATTCTTTTAACCTTTCCATTCAAGTCTAAAACCTGTATCTCTCCTTTAATTGTAACGAAAATGTTATCTTTGGTAACAGCAATACTACCACTCCCACTCTGACCCACTTTTACTTTCTTTAAAAACCTCCGTTTTCTTATATCTAAGAACCGTACGTAAGGATCAGTTCTACCAGTCATTACAGCAGTAGTTGTTCCTGGTATGGCTTCTATATTCCATGGTTTAGCAGAAAAGCTGATAGATGATAAGAAGTTATCATTTTCATCACAAAAATAAACCTTTCCAGTATTTACATCACAGAAAATCAACGTGTTATTGTCTGATATCGTAATGCCAGTTACTCCTTCCAACACCTCACCTTTCGTGTAAATGTCGTATACATAGGTGTAAGAGGGGATCGTGCGCTTTAGAACGACTGGAACCTGTGACTGGCACTGCTTGTATGGTACAAAAGAAAAGATACAAGGCGTTTCCTTAAATTCTATTGATCCGAGATCTTCAAATTTTTCCTTTAGGATACTTTCGACGAACGTAAGATTGGTGTCTGTAAACGATTCGAATAACTGCTTAACTTTCGTTTCAATTTCGTCCAAGATTGGTTTGGATGAATTAATAGAAACAAACGCTTGTTTATCAGAACCGTGATCTCTTACAAATTCTAATGTTTCCTTTTCAACTTTTGAGGATGTTATCAAGTCACCTATATCCTTTTCTAGTCGTTTTACCCTGGATTTGCTTTTATCTTTGATTTTGGTTAGGTCTTTTAGAAGTGATTCCTCCAAAATTTCCAATTGTTTTATAATGTCCTCTTTAATTTTCGCTATTTGTTTTCGAATTTGTGTTTCTTGTTGTTCTATTCGGCTATCGCTTTCCTTGCATTTGTTTTTCAACTTATATAAAGCCTCGAATATAAAGCTCAGCTGGTCTTGGAAATCAACGAACGACTGCGAGTGTTTTGAATTCTTTGATGCCAGTTCAACGGATATGACGTTATCGCATGATCGATGATTTTCGGGCAAACATTCCTGACAACACATAACATCATCATTTACACAATAAAATTCCAATGGTAAGTCTTCATGCTTTGAACAATTAAAGGAGAGATTAATTCTTTCTGGTAATTTACCTGTCTCTATCAAATGGTGATTTCTAGTAATTTTTTGAACCTTGTGGGCTTCTGTACATTCAGAACACAGAGATTCTTCGCATTCGGAACACCATCGAACTGCTGTATGAGTCATACAACGTGCAGTACATGGTTCGCAATGGTTGGATGCCATAGTTCTACAATACAAACAATTCGAAACTTAACAACTGAAAAAAAAGATTTGATATTGAAAAGAATATTTCATTACAAGATTAGATGCGAATAGTGTTTTTGTAATGAAGCTCGAATAGAATTTTTTTTTAAAAAGGCCAAAAAAAGTAGAAGATCATTTAGACCTATAAATTGTTAAAAAAAAATTATGAAAAATCTGCTATACTGTATAAGATATCTCTTAAACTTAAACATGTAACCTTTCACAAGCTGCACATTGTTTGTTTTGGTCTTATATTATTATTGAACTATATTTTCAATTCGGGAAAACTTTAAATTTGAAATATTTTACTCCGCCGACTAAGTATCATATCTATCGCGTTTCTTTCTCATTTCAAACATTCAAGATTACTTGATTACTTCCTTCTGTGACACATAAATTCAGTTTATGAACTTAATCGTGCAATGTTCATCTTTATCTATTTGTTTTTTAAAACACTTTTTTTGATTATTTTAACTTGACTTATACTGGCAGTGAATACTAAATGGTGTAGTTCAATTTCCAATCAAATGTGAACTTGATACGTAAAAAGATTACTTATGTCAAAGACTCAAATAAATATTAAAAATTAAAAAAAAAAATTAAAGATAAATATCTTACTTAATTGTGTAGAGAATAACAGGTTAACATATAATCATCTTTCACTTTACCTACTCTTATATATAAATGTACTAGACAATCCAGTCAATAGATAGAAAAAGATTATAAACCATTCGAATTACAACGGAAGCTACACGAGTAATTTTGTGAATGAAATGTCTTCATAGTCTATATACTAGCAATTTATATCATTGTGGGAAATCTAGTGATAAAATGTAATCTCCCCTGTAAACACTGGAATCTTGATCTTCTCAACGTTTGTCCAATTTAACAAGGACGCTATCAATTAACAAGGAGAGGAAGTTTTGTTTTGTATTGTTTTTATTCTAATTTATTTCTATTTTTACTATATACCAGAACGTTTTTCCGTGAATCAATAATTGATAGTACTTTTTTCCTGACTTTCCTTTACCTAGAGGTTTATATATACGAAAAATTAGTATGTTCTAGGGAAGTATAATCTATACAGTCAAATTATAAATTGATGTTGGTACTTCAAAAATTTATTTGAATATAACAGGCTATGGAAGCTTGATGTAAAACTGGTTTAAAATGTTGCTATGCAAATGAATTTTTGTAGTGCCAACATGAATTTATTTTATAACGACTCCTAGCTTGAAAAAAGCACTCAAACTTTTTATTATATGCCGAGCCAAAGAAGTTAAGCAAC
Organism: Mytilus trossulus; assembly: GCF_036588685.1. NCBI lineage: Eukaryota > Metazoa > Mollusca > Bivalvia > Mytilida > Mytilidae > Mytilus > Mytilus trossulus. Next base: position 57,792,141 of record NC_086381.1, on the reverse strand, counting down.
ACTTTTTAAACAAAATCTTTTTTTGTTGTTTCTGGAAATCTTTTTTTAAACATCATTGATATAATACATTCATATCAAAATATTTATAAAGCCAAACAATTTCAAGGTTGAAAAGCATTAAAGGTCCAAAATTTCCAAAAAGTTGTGCAAAAAACACATACACCTTTGAAAATATTGCGTGGGGCGTCAACCTGGCTACCCCGAAAATGACCGGCATAAAGCTCTTGAAATGGTTGATGCCGGAATGAGTGTCGCTGACATCTTGGTTCGATTTAATGTGCATAGGGCAACAGTTTAGAGACCAACAAACAGATATCGACAAATTGAAACTGCACATGATAGGTCGATATCTCGTCGACAAAAAAAAATATCGTAAGGGGAGGAGCGCTCCCTTCGCTTTGCGTCAACTCGTGACAATTTTTTTCCGGCCACAAAAGCAGTGCATGACTAAGGACAGCAGCTGGTGTGCTTGCCAATCCTTCAATGGTGCATTTCGGGCATGGCTGAGAAATTGATTTTGAATAACACTAAACTCATTTCCGCATTTTGACCTGCCCGCGCTTCATACAAAGAAAATCCTAATGAATTTAAGTGATGAACATTCATGTTGCTTCTGACATGTCATAACTCCATTTTGTTATTATCAAAATTATATGTTATTCTGATTTTGTAATAAAATAGAATTTCACATTTTTGTTGCTAAACTTTTTTTAGCTCAGTATATTTTTGAAAAGAGCATAGTAATCTTCATTTCTGAAAATTATAAGAAAAATCTGTCTCAAAAGTATATACTAATGATCTATCTTATATTGAAAACAAGACAATAGTTCTCTATGGTACATGTGACAAGAGCACGACAGGTGAGCTCGATAACGTAGGAGTGTAAAAATAAGCGGGCGCAGGACATTTGAGCGAAAAAATTAAAACTACAAGGCGACATTTGAGCGCCAACATAATAGCCCATTTAAGCGCCGAATTAATCCGCTCATCTGTATTTTCGATAGCCCATTACACACAACAACATATAAAAGATACGAAGTATAGAGGAATGTGCACCACAATCGAGAACAGATAAAGAGAAAGGTATATCTAGACCCATTACGTACGTTCTCTAATTTATAAATTCCAGCCTAGAACAGAATTTTAACATTAGTGCTGTATTTCAATGGACATGTTTCTATATAGTTTTATATTGAGCTGTCTTGAGTCTATTAAACATTTTTTTATTTATTATATATTATTTATTTACTAAAAAGGGTTTAAACTAATTCTCTAAAATGGGCTTTGACAATTTTAATTATTTTCTCTAAAATGGGTTTAAATTCTGGCGCCTTTTTTTATCGCTCAAATGTCCTATCAATTCGCTCAAATGTCCTCCACCGAAATAAGCATAGTCACGGAAATTGTTACAAGCGAAGGGATTTTTGGAATACACCGAAAAGTGGTGACCCGAAAGATTTTTTTTAATCACTATAAAGAAGGATTGACAGTTTTTAAATTTCAGTTCTACAACTTAAAGCTTCTAACTCAATTATCTCGACTTGACTTTCTTTTGGTTTCTTACCTACCTTTTCGACAACAAAAAATTGAATAACATGCAATAATAAGGGATTAAATACTAGAATCATATGCAAAACAGTGTGGTCCTGGCCATTGATTGACGACCTAAGTTATCCCATTGACTGTGACAGATTATGTGAACGTTTATCTGTAACGACCATTGCTCACTTCTTACTTATTATAGAATTCAAACTGTGGGGTCACCAAAGGTTCTTAACGCCTTTAATAATAAAATAATTCGAAAAATTATTCAGGAATAACCTTTATGTTTTGATTTATATTATTGATATAAATCAACACATCGTATTATTCCGGATTCGTTTTTCGAATTGCTTTATTTGGGTGTTGAGAACCTTTGGTGACCCCACAGATTCAGTGTCTTTAAAAAGTACATAGTGAGCAGTGATTGTTACCGACAAACGTTCACCTAATCTGTCCCAGTCAATGGGATAATTTAGGTCGTCAATCAATGGCCAGGACCACACTGTTTTGAATATGATTTTATCAAATCCTTCAAACATTTACTGCAATTATCTGTTCATATACTAGTAGTGATGGAAGTTTAAATATCTTAATATCAGCAGATATCATGTTTCACTGAGAAACAAGAATGCGATGTAAAAAAAGCACTTGTAAGTTATTTGAATAAATCGGTTGTTGTATCCATTCAGGACATTTTGAATATGGTTTGTACTGTTGTAATTATATAAATAAATCATAAAATTTCTTTTATAACAAATCGTATTATACATGATATTGACAGTAAAAAATGCATCTATTAAAGAAAATCAGACCGATGCATTGGGCCCAATGTCAAACAACAAAAATACAATTATCACCGCGTTGCATTTCTACCATATGGTACCGTCAAATAGTATATGCTTTATGTGTATTTGCTCCAATGAAATAAACTCCTACAGAGACACTACCTTAGAGGTGCAGTGCAATCAATACAATTTATTAACATTATGTGTGTGAGTTAAGAAGGAGCATTTTTGTGGAGCCTTCGAATTTTGTCGTAAAAGCGAGACAAATAGATTTTACTTTCCGTCATCGGCGGCGGCGTCCACAAATATTCACTCTATGGTAAAAGTTGTTGAAATTTTCATAACTTTCCTAAATTATCCGGCATTTCTTTCAAAGTTTGACTGAAGCTTATTTTTGCTTATAAGTTAGAATCCAGCAATAAATTTTGTAAAAAAATCCTGTTTATATCCGTATTTTACCTATAAATGGACATAGTTTTTCTGCCGGTTAACATAACACTCACTCTGTGGTTAAAGCTTTTAAAATGTTAATAACTTTCTTAAACTTGGATTTCTATTTAACTTGAACAGAAGCTTGTTTGTGATCATGAGATAGTATCCAGAAATAAATTTTAGAAAAAAATTTATGTTTATCCGTATTTTACTTATAAATTGACCTAGTTATTCTGCCACTTAACATAACAATATTACCCTGTCGCATTTTTCGCAATAATCAAAACATTACAACAGTTTCTGAATTTACAGTATATTCATTTATTTATTTATCTTTATTTTTAGTAATGATACAAAATGTACAGTACGTCATCATAAATCTATTTGGCTGGCTGAAAATTACTTGTATATATGAATGTAATTGTGAGTCATAATTCAGATTGCACTATAATATTAAAATAAATTCATTCATGCATATTCATAGCATTCACTCTGTAGTTACAGTTTTCAAAATTTTAATAACTTTCTCAAACTATCCTGGATTTCTACCAAACTATGACAAAAACTTGTTTATGATGGGAAGATGGTACCCAGAATGAATTTTGTAAAAAAAAAAATGCTTTTGTTTCCTGTCTTACTGTTAAATGGACTAATTTGTTCCGCCAGTTAACATAACATTCACTCTGTGGTTAAAGATTTTAAAATTTAGATAAATTTCTTAAACTATCCTGGATTTCTACCAAATTTGGACAGAAGCTTGTTTATGATCAAAAGTTAGTATCTAGAAGGATATTTTATAAAAATATATTTCCTGCTTATCCGTATGTTACATAACTATGTACGTAGTTTTCTCCCAGTTTACATTACACACAATCTGCAAACATTTATTAGCTTCCTAAAGTAGGCGAAAAATTGGGTTGCGCGGAACCCTAAATTTTCCCGATAAATTGTTTAATTTTTCGTGAGACTGAAAAACAGCTTTCAGATGGAAGTGATTTCGGTCATGTTTTCCTCATTTGCAGAGATTGAACCTCTGATTCTGTTTGTATTGCTACGTTTTTGTCAAGCCTTCATCTTTTGTCGAAGAAGTGAGACATAGAAATCCTACATTCATCGGCGTTCACAATAATTGACTCTGTGGTTAAAAACTTTGAAATTTTAATAACTTTCTTTATAAACTATCCTCTATATCTACCAAACTTAGACAGAACCCTGTTCATGATATTAAGATATTATCCAGAATTAAATTTTGGGGGAAAAATCCTATAAATTCGTATTTTACTTGTGGTTGAAGTTTTTAAAATTTTAATAACATTCTTAACCTATTCTGAATTTCTACCAAAATAGGTCAAAATTTTATTTATGAACAGAACATTATATCCAGAATTTTTTTTCCTTCTATTTTTCTTCTAAATGGACTTAGTTTTTCTCTATTTACTTCAGTTTCGGTTGAGACAACAAAATAAGGGAAAACACGGGGACAGTTACTTTTTTTAATAAAACCCCAAAAGGTTATACATATATTCCCATTTTATAATCAATCGTAAAGAACACATTCTCTATTGCATTAGTCTATTTGTGTAAACAGTATATCAAATTTTATGAAACATAAAAAAAGATGTGGTATGATTGCCAATGAGGCAACTGTCCACAAGAGACAAAAATGACACAGACATTTAAAACAACTATGTGTCGTCACCGTACGCTCTTCAACAATGAGCAAAGCCCATACCGCATAGTCAGCTATGAAAGGCCCCGATATGACAATGTAAAACAATTAAAACGAGAAAACTAATGGCCTTATTTATATATGAAAAAAATGAACGAAAAACGAATTGTAACACATAGCTATATAGACAAAGGACAACCACTGAATTACAGGCTCCTGACTTTGGACAGACACAATATTATTATTATTATTCTTAATTGCCATTTTTATAGCGCATTATATAAAAAATACAATTACTCTAAGCGCTTTACATGTTAAAACAAAAATAAGTTCGTACACACACGAAATTACAAAGTTAAAAATATACCGAAATATGTATAAAGCATACATCAAATCAACTATAAAAAGTTAAGACTCCAGCAACTTAAAATGACTTAAAAGAATTATTAATGAATAAGTAAAAATTTGAAAATTCATACATACATAAATAATGTGGCGGGATTTAACATGTTAGCGGGATCCCAACCCTCCACCTAACCTGGGACATTTGAATAACAGTACAACACAAGAACAAACTATAAAAATCAGTTGAAAAAGGCTTAACTCATCAGAAGGACAAAAATACAAGTGGACGTGATCTGGTACTTGTACATTCTGACAACAAAAAGACATTAGGAACGGATCTGAGAGTACTCGCAAAAAAACCGAAAAACTGTTTTAATGGTGTTATATTTCATTGTGTTTTCGTCTCTTAGTAATTCTTTGCTAACAGCAGAAAACCTAAACGTTGCATCTGAGTTATCGCTACACTAGATCAGACGAAGGATATTTTGTATCATGTACTTATCATTTTCGAACTACTCTGGACACATGTGAAAATATTTTCTCGTTTTACTTGTTCTGCTTAAAAATTCATATACATACTGTAAGGAAATTCTAAGAAAAAAACATTAGATCAGTGGAATGAGCAAACACTCCTAAATATTACCAGTGATATATTAAAATTTCAATCTTATCAGCATACATTAAACTTGTTTATTTTTTACAACAACTTATCAGTGTTATAAGCTTGATCTATACTGGCAGTGAATAGTAAATGCTGTAGTTAAATTTCAAATCTAATGTGAACTTGATCCGTAATAAGATTATTAATTAATGTCAAAGACTAAAATAAAACAAAATAAATCAAAAAAATCAAATTAAAGACAAATATCTTACTTGATTGTGCAGAGAATAACAGGTTAAAACATATAATCATCTTTCACATTAATACCTACTTTTATATACATGTACCAGACAATCCAGTCAATAGATATGAAAATGATCACATATAATTCGTATTACAACGGAAGCTACATAAGTGATTTTGTAAATGGAATGTCGTCATAATTTATATACTAGCAACTTAGTGGGAAATCTAGTGATAAAATATTATCTCCCCTGTAAACACTAGAATCTAGATCTTCTCAATGTTTGTCCTCTTTTAGCGGTGATGCTATCAATTAACATGGAGAGGAAGTTTTGTTTTGTTTTGTTATACGACCGCAAAATTTGATAAAAAAATGTCGTATATTGCTATCACGTTGGCGTCGTCGTCTGCGTCGTCGTCGTCGTCGTCGTCCGAATACTTTTAGTTTTCGCACTCTAACTTAAGTAAAAATGAATAGAAATCTATGAAATTTTAAGACAAGGTTTATGACTACAAATGAAAGGTTGAGATTGATTTTGGGAGTTTTGGTCCCAACATTTTAGGAATTAGGGGCCAAAAACGGCCCAAATAAGCATTTTCTTGGTTTTCGCACATTAACTTTAGTTTTAGTAAATAGAAATCTATGAAATTTTGACACAAGGTTTATGACCACAAAAGGAAGGTTGGGATTGATTTTGGGAGTTTTGGTCCCAACAGTTTAGGAATAAGGGGCCCAAAGGGTCAAAAATAAAACTTTGTTTGATTTCATCAAATATTGAATAATTGGGGTTCTTTGATATGCCGAATCTAACTGTGTATGTAGATTCTTAATTTTTGGTCCCGTTTTCAAATTGGTCTACATAAAGGTCCAAAGGGTCCAAATTTAAACTTGGTTTGATTTTAACAAAAATTGAATTCTTTGTGTACTTAGATTTTTGATTATGGGCCCAGTTTTCAAGTTGGTCCAAATCAGGATCTAAAATTATTATATTAAGTATTGTGCAATAGCAAGAAATTTTCAATTGCACAGTACTCAGCAATTACAAGAAATCTTCAATGCACAGTATTGTGCAATAGCAAGAAATTTTCAATTGCACAATATTGTGCAATAGCAAGAAATCTTCAATTGCACAGTATTGTGCAATAGCAAGTATTTTCAATTGCACAGTATTGCACAATAGCAAGAAATATCTAATTGCACAATATTGTGCAATAGCAAGAAATTTCAATGTGAGTTATCTTTCTTTGTCCAGAATAGTAGTTGAATCAACTTAAATCATTGTTTTATACAATATACAATGTATATTCACTTTTACTTCCAACTGATAAATTAAAACAATCATTACCATTCAGTGATAACAAGCACTTTTTTTACATTTTAATATTTTATGATGTATTTAAATGAGTAATTATTGTTGCAAACTCCATGAGAAATTTGAATTGAGATCAGTTTTTGAATAAAGGACAGGGGGATGTGAAAAAAAAAATGGGGGGGAGGGGTTCAATTTTTCTCATTTGAAATTTCATAAATAAAAAGAAAATTTCTTCAAACATTTTTTGGAGAGGATTAATATTCAACAGCAAAGTGAATTGTTCAAAGGCAAAACAAAAATTTTAAGTTCATTAGACCACATTCATTCTGTGTCAGAAACCTATGCTGTGTCAACTATTTAATCACAATCCAAATTTAGAGCTGAATCCAGCTTGAATGTTGTGTCCATACTTGCCCCAACCGTTCAGTGTTCAACCTCTGTTGTCGTATAAAGCTGCGCCCTGCGGAGCATCTGGTTTTTATTTTGATTTATTTTGATTTTTACTATATACCATAACGTTTTTCCGTGAATCTATCATTGATAGAACTTTATTCATGACTTTTTCTTACCTAGAGGTTTATATATACAAAAAAATTGCATGTTCCAGGAAAGTATAATCTATACAAGCAAAAAATAAATTGATTTTGGTACTTCAAAAAATTATTTGTATATAACAGGCTATGGAAGCTTGATGTAAAACTCGTTTAAAATGTTGCTTTGCAAATAAATATTTGAATTACCAACATCAATTTTTTTTCAACGACTCATAGCTTGAAAAAAAAGCACTCACACTTTTACTTTATTTTTGAAAAGAGAAAAGTAAAATCTTCATTTTAAAAAATTATAAGAAAAAACTGTCTCAAAAAGTATATACTAATGATCTATCTTATATTGAAGACAAGACAATTATAGTTCTCTATGGTACATGTGACAAGAGCTCGACAGGTGTGCTCGATAACTTAGAAGTGTAAAAATAAGCAGTCACGGAAATTGTTACGAGCTTAGGGAATTTCGGAATACTCCGTGAATTTGCATGTATATTTCTAATAATAACAAAAAAAATCTTTTCTTTAAAATGTATGTAAGTATCATTTAGAAAGAAATTACTTTTGATCAGTATCACCGGTAATGTTTTATTATTAACTTTCTCGACTCTATCATGAGAAGAGTCATTTTGTTTTTGTTTTCGTTCACTGGAAATCCAACTGATTAATCGTAGAAAACATTTTTTATATAAGTTAATGAAAATTTCGGAATTTAACTATCTATTTAATGCACGGAGAATTATGTGTTATTGTCATAATGATTCTCTATTTGAAACACCTCAACACTGATTGTGACATTATGAAACTGATAGAATGTATAACAAGAAATTAGAATTTTTAGTCAAAACCAACATTTTTAATTCATTTCTCCGAATAATGAAAATCGCAAATGTCATCAAACGTAAATCTACTTGAAACATCACATAATTAATGAATGAAAATAAGTAGTAGTTTCCTTCGAGAAGTCAGATGTTTATCATACATTTTCGGGACGTTGACAACTCCTACCTTTTATATTTCAGAATTGGGAAGGAGAAAAAATCTCGGAAAAGAGGAAGCTGAAAATTGTTTCCTATACATTGTACACCAATTAAGAGGCTGTCCAAGTAAATGTCAGGCAAATCCTATAATATGGGTGGCACAACATAATTTTTTTCCAACTGATTTTTTGGTTCCAATGCAATGACTTATATCATACAAAGGTTATATGTGTCAAAGATATTTTTGAATCAACAGTGGATGATAATTTTGGATCGCAGTTTGATATTTCAAGTCCGACGCTGGAAATTCTTTTAATTACTAAATCTTTTAATAAATGAGATTTATTTATTTCTCCATTCATTATACGTTTAATTGCGAAAATGATAATTTTCTACAACTATAACCTGGTGGCGCAAAATAAACAACATCCCAACCTATGCTATTACAAACTTTCATTGGATCTGTGTTTGTGTGTTAGGAGTAGTGCATTATTTTCTGAACAAAGTGGAGGGTTTTTTTGTGTGTTTGTTTGTTTTATTTCGCGAAAATAACCCCTTCAGAACGGAAGTTCATTATTACTTGTTTTTTTTTTAATATCAATTTTAGTTGACAAATTTTTCATCGGTATTTGATAACCATTGCATATAATTTATCGTAGGATAGATCTGCGTATAACTATAGGGAGTCAACTGTCGATTTGGCCATGTTTGCCTCTTTTTAAAACAATGTTCTGCTGATCATTTTCGTATATTTACAGTTTCGATAAAAACTATTAAAAAAAATTGATACAAATTCGATGGCAATATTTAAAGAAACTCATTAAGATGACGTGAATGTTTTCCACGTGATTTTTTTTATATATTTTTATAAGTATATGTTTCCGTTCTTAACATCAATCTTAAAGACCACAAACTTTATTGCATTGAAATTATTGATCTGAAAGTCTTCATCAAATGAAAAAAAAAATTAGTACGTTCGTCCGTTTGGATATAAGAAGTCTATTTGTATAAACGAAAATAAGTAGTTTGCTACAAAAAGTCAGATTTGTATCATAAATTTCAGGGAAGTTTAACATCCCTACCAAGAAGTCTACTCCCGTATCCAGAAGAAGAAAATCTGCGAAAACAGGAAACCGAAAAATCTGTAATAATTAATTATTTGCCTGTTCACTTCCGAAAATCATGTGCTATAAGACTGTGCTAGGACGTGACATAAAATATGCATACATAGACAATATTGATATATTATCTATGTAAGGACTTTAGGAAACCAGATTACAATCATAAATATTTATGCTAATTTACGTTTTTGAATAATTTTGTTTACTTATCACCAAATGACGGTAGATGATTTCAGTATAACTTTAGACCCTTTTAATAAAACATCTTATCCTTAAATGTATTAAAATCTCGAAGAAAAATTTGAGAAATAGAAATAAAACGATACCAAATGTATTGCATTGTGGGCTCATTGTGTGTTCTTTGTTTTTATAAATTTGGTTTGGTCAATATAAAGAGAAAATCAAAATACTTTTCATTTTATTTCATCGTGTGATAGTGCTAAAAGAGAGGCGGAAGATACCAAAGGGATAGTCAAACTCATAAATTGTTTTACATAAATAAGGCCGTTAGTTTTCTCGTTTGAATTGTTTTACATTGTCTTATCGGGGCCTTTTATAGCTGACTATGCGGTATGGGCTTTGCTCATTGTTGAAGGCCGTACGGTGACCTATAGTTGTAAATGTCTGTGTCATTTTGGTCTTTTGTGGATAGTTGTCTCATTGGCAATCATACCACATCTTCTTTTTTTATATCATAAGTCGAAAACGAACTGAAATTTGTCATTTCGAGGCCTTTTATAGCTGACTATGCGGTATGGGTTTTGCTCATTGTTGAAGACCGTAAGGTGATCTATAGTTGTTAGTTTCTGTGTCATTTTGTCTCTTGTGGAGAATTGTCTTATTGGCAATCATACATCATCTTTTTTTTTAATATTGACAATGCCTTGATAAAAACGAAAAACGATAGAAAGACAAATAACCGTCTACATAACAAAGCATAGAAAATTACAGATGAGGACCAAGAACTCAACCAATACCCAAGGGTGATATAAGGTACTGTGGAAGGGTAAGCCGATCCTGCTCCATATGTACCAACCGTCGTGTTTCTCATGTAAGTACAAACCTTGTGATTAGTCATTGTGGATAGTGCCAATCCCACTTCCAATCTCTGATTACAATCCTTTCTGTTACCTTGTAGATCTGCAAGCACAAAACAATAGTAGATTGAGTTATGTCCCTTTATCATAATTGAATATGAGTATTTGCAGATGTCAGACTCAAAAGGAAGAGGTTATAGTTCTTTACTTACTTTTTCTTCAGTCAACATTATATACCACAAATTCTTATTGATATATGTATAAATACTTTGTTTTACAGAAAATCAAGATTGAAAGACTATATATATTCTGATATACAGTAAATTTAAATTATACAGAAATGGAAAGTTCGCATTTGAAAAAATCGACATCTCTTTTGTCGTATAATTTAGTTGTCAACTATGAACAGAGGTATCATAAAATTAATTAATAATATAAGAAGGAAATAAAAACCAAAACAGCCAGTGGCAAATATTTCATGCATATTCATGACAAGACAGGGTGAACACGTAAATTAATATAATTAGAATATATGAGAATCACCAAACCTATGCTTTGCAGGATTAAAAAAGATACGCCGGTATTGGGACTCACCGCGGACAAATATGTAAAAGCTACCTTAGATATGGTGAATGATGTTACCAACAAAAATGAATTTGTCGGCAAATTAACAAATTGTATGACGACAGGAGCGCAACGTGAGAGCTGAAATCAAATAAGTTAAGTGAACGAAATCAAAACTAAAAGTACAGAGGGATTGCTTATAAATGACTCTAAAATAAATAGTTTATGTGTTCTGTACACCCTTAATTTACTACATTTTGCAGATGAGGTTTAACTTATAGGTAGCGAAGGAAAGAGAAAAGAAGAATTATGTAAAATTCAAGAATTTATTCTGCAACAAAGGTGAATCGTATTCACACAATTTGATTCGCTGTGTTTCTAAATTATTTCATAGAGACAAAGTTTGAGACCCCCTTTATTGCAGAACTTTTTTACGTGAAAATAATATAGGACATATCTCTATTAGACTTTGATGGGAATACTTTCAATACGCCCGGGTCCGTCCGTTGTCAACATATAACTCAAAAATGTTTCAGCCAATTTTCATGAAACTTTGATGAATTGTTTGTATCTATTGACGTAAGCCCCCTTTTGATTTTTATAAATTTTAGATTTTACGTTTCCGAGTTTTTGGTTTTTATTTATAAAAAGGGGGGATTTTCCAGGTTTTGGAAATACCTCAAAAATGCTTTAAGCAGTTTTCATGAAACTTTGGTGAAAGGTTTATATCTATTAAAATAAAATCCCTTTAGTTATTTTTATTAATTTTTGATGACATAGAGGAGCTACTTTTATATAACACTTCGTATATACATTTTAATGTTTCCAGGTGATACTACCTAAATTTCGCAATTCAATATGGCAGTTTTAAAACCACAGGTTGCATATTCCACAGTTATTCAATGTATTGAGCAAATGGCTGTATCGATATTAAATTTTAAAAAAAATCCAGGTGAAAAATACTAATGTCCGTCTGAGAACAAAATAAAAGAGTAATTTTCTTGTCCATCTAATAACATTAAAATATAGAGAATGATGAAACAACTTGACATACAAAAGACCAAGCATCTCACCAAACATTAGACTATAATAAGTCTGACTACCAATAATACTAAAATAATGTTGAATTGGCTAGGCGAAAAAAAATATGAGTAGGACAAAGGTAAAATTATGGCACTGTCTAGAAAATATGTAGAAATTCTTAAAGAAAAATTAATATCGATCAGAAGATATTTAAATTGAAAAGGAAAGAAGGGAGACTCTTAAACAGAGGATTGAAGCAAAATATCAACAAAGAAAAGATTTAATAAAGGAAAACGACAAAATATGGGAGGGAAAAGGAAAAATGAGTTTAAAATGAACAGCTACATGTATATTCAAGCTTAACAATTTAAAAAAGATAAATTAAACGCGTTAAAAAATCAAATTGTATTACGTAAAGATGTAGAAAAACAAGTTTGTGACAAGACACTCTTAAGGCGAAATTTGGACATGTATACCTGATTTACAGAAAAATTTAATGAAAGAAGAAAACAAAAATACAAATCTTAAGGATGTCACAGTTGCAATGGAAGTTTATGAAACTGATAATTTTAATGTGAACTACATATCATCTAAACATGACAACCCATCATCACCATTATCAGCTTCTTCAACAAACATTTCAATGCCGGATCAGTCACCATCAATGCCTGGTCCACCAACAATAATGTCAATGCCGGATCAGTCACCATCAATGCCTGGTCCACCAACAATAATGTCAATGCCTGATCAGTCACCATCAATACCTGGTCCACCAACAGTTATTTCAATGCCTGATCAGTCACCATCAATACCTGGTCCACCAACAGTTATTTCAATGCCGGATCAGTCACCATCAATACCTGGTCCACCAACAGTTATTTCAATGCCGGATCAGTCACCATCAATACCTGGTCCACCAACAGTAATTTCAATGCCGGATCAGTCACCATCAATACCTGGTCCACCAACAGTTATTTCAATGCCTGATCAGTCACCACCAATACCTGGTCCACCAACAGTAATTTCAATAAATCCTCCTTTGCCATCAGCATCCGTTCTAAAACATAAAATAGATCTGCATTTGTATCACCATCACCATCAACACAACACAGCATGACTTGATGTTTAAACCACCATGCTGGTTTAACCACAAGTACAGTGGCCGCCGGCGGATTCAATGGTTGGGGGTCCGGGGGCTGGAAACCCCAATGGCGGATCTTTTTGTTTGATGATTAATGCTTTTGAATGGGGACTTATGGTTGGAACCCCCCACCATCTTTAAAAATGGCTAGATCTGCCCCTGCGGCTCTTTTTACAAAAAATCGTTTTAATCGTAAGTTTTTTGTGAAGAGTCGCTGGTGTATATAAGTCATACTTCGGATGAGGGATCCAACAAATTAAAACTTGCATTGTCACCTTTGGAAAATAGTTAATTAATTAAGTATTTCATTCATGTAACCTAAGTAAGGTGAATAAAATACCTTCCTTAATTAGTATTGAAGTATAAATTAACAAATGTTTTTTTTTATTACTATTATTGCAATTTCATCCTCAACTTCAGAAAAACATCTGTCACATATTCTTTCTTCATAAGGCACACTAGCCTTAATATATCGCCCAGTTTCAACTTTTCATTTGTGGTTACTTATTCTGAACTTAGTATAGTTTTTTTCTTTTTTTGAAGTCTTGATTAAAATCCAGATATTTCTCACGTTTAAATGAATATTTAGATTTTAAAAATGTGCGAAGTTTACCATTTTCCATGATCAACTTATGTCCTTTATCTGCCCACATTTTTTTGTAAAAATTTGAAAATTTACTGTTCAAATATGTCAAAGTGTGGGGCTTGTATCTATTAAAATCAGATTTTGAAATATCAATATTTTCAATATTTGACCTATTTTGAAAATATGTGTACCAAGTGTATATTCCTTGATAGTGTAACATTTTCTTTTCTTTATAAGCAGTTTCCAATAATGACTTTTTAGACTTTTCTATTCGAAACCAACATTTAATGTTATTTTTGAATATTTCATGGCCCTAACCAATGGGTAGCGTCCTAGTACGCTCATTACAGCAAAATTTGAGCTGTTTTTTGTACCCCTAGAATATATTTGAAAAATGTTGGTTCATCTTTTAAGCTGGAAAAACACTTGCTAATGTAACGAAGTTACATAAGACATCATAAGAGACCCCCCCTAATAAGAGATAATAATGGACCAATCTACAGAAAAATAGGGCTTAAAAATAAAGAATAGAAAATAATGGGTTGCTAATATATGTAACGAATTGAGAATAATGAGTAAAAAATGTAAAGAATAGAGAAACATTACCTAAAATATTAAAGAATAAAGAAATAAAGCTACCCCAACCAGACCCTTTTGAATGTTGCCAATTTCGTTTGTAGCAAAAACTATATAAAAAAGGCAAAAAATAGTTTGTTATCATAGGCGGATCCAAGAGGGGGGGGCTGGGAGGCCCGGGCCCACCCTTATGTGGTAAAAATTTGGTTGATTATATTAGGAATCACTGAAGCATGACTGGAGCCCCCCCTTAGGTCAGTCAGCGGGCCCCCCTTAGGTCAGTCAGCGCCCCCCCCTTAGGTCAGTCAGCGGGCCCCCTTACTTAAAGTTCTGGATCCGCCACTGGTGATGATAATTTTTTTCCAGTGAAACTTTAAATTCTAAACAAAGAATCATTTCGTAACTAAGTTATTACTTAATGAGGCTGGTATTTTTTTTTCAGATACTGATGTGAGAAACAGACTATCACGACTACAGTTTATTTAAGGAATAACAGTACTGTAGTTGAAGAGTTGCCACCGTCAATTGTAGATTTGACGGTCGCAAATGCAGTTTTACTGGCGACGCGTAGCGGAGACAGTAAAACGGAGATTTGCGACCGTCAAATCAAAATTGACGGTGGCAACTCTTCAACTACAGTACTGTTATTCCGATTCTAATGCACTACAAAAAGAAAAAATACGATAAAACTTGAAAAAATGTCTAAATTTGTCAGATAAAAGAAAATCCGCGAATCTTCATGAATGATTTTGGCACAAAGACATCATGGCTAAACATGACGTCATACAAATGAAAACTTACAAGCTGGAGGTTATGACGTTACTTGTACGCTTCAAGTTCGGATAAAATTACATTAAAACGGCGAATTTGAGGTAGGTGTTGTTTTATTTTCGATTATATAGTAGTAATCGAACATTTGTTGATTCATCAATTCAAAATGGCGGGTCCCTCCTTAGTTACGCCTGGTCAACTGTGGATTTGACGGCCACTTTTAGCCAATGAAAAAAATTGTTACATCCAAATTGCATTTCAATCTGTTGGCAGTAAGTATTCAAAATGAACAAGAGTCAATTTTCGGAATTGCGTATTTGTTACAAAATAAAAAAAACCTTCAAAGAGGTGAAGGTCTCCTGTGATTCTATTTTGCGGTGTAAAGAAAATTTTAGTGATTTTTTCCCCCCTGAAGTAGCTAACAACAGAACAGAACAGATATGGCCGTAAGCGCAATCTTCTCAAATATAAATTTGAATCTGATATTTTTTATTATTTTTTGTCAGAAGTTTGTTTTTGTGCAGACAGCGATGAGTTAGGTTGCATTGAAGACCACAGTCACTTGTCTCAGAAAAAAATTCCCTTATACCTGAATATAACACGAATGATTCCGACAACAAAAGTAGGACTGTTATAAACACGTTCTCATCTAAAATTAGAAATTCTCATATGCCACTTCACTTATTTTTGTGTGTAAAAGCTACATCGTTTGAAATGACTGATATAATTTGCGTTAAAAAGTCACTGTATAGCATAATTTATATTTGTCTGTTATTTTTTTGCAAGATTGTTGTTCTTTTTGTGTAACTGCAAAATGCAAACTGCATTATTTTAGCATAACCTGTTTTTATAGGATGCTAGAATGATCTATTTTAAAACTCTGGAAATAGTTGAGGCGATTAAACCTTCATAAATTACTCAATCTACATTTTTGTTAGACTTTTATGCCATTTCCCTAACATATATATTACATAGCATTTACCAATCTTTATTTGAAATGCGTCAGTGAATAGTATGCTAACATCAGTCTTTTTTTTCATACTTCTATTTGTCAGGTCTCTTTTTTTGCATACCGACATAGAGTATTTTGAATTGTCATTTTATCGATTAATTTCCATATGTCAGGTCAGCATTCTTCTGGTGTATGCTGAAATGTCACTCTATCTAATTAATGATATATCTCAGGTCAGTATGCTAGCATACCAACCTTGTGTATGCAAAACCTCCAATTCTTTTTGATTATTTTTTTTACCAGGTCTGTATGCTAGCATACCAACCTGGTGTATGCTGAACATAATTTTTCTCATAAAATATAAATTCCAGGTCTGTATGCTAGCATACCAACCTGGTGTATGCTGAACCTCCATTATTTTTCAGGTCTGTATGCTAGCATACCAACCTGGTGTATGCTGAACCTAGATTATTTTTTTATTTAATTTTAGTTTTTCAGGTCTGTATGCTAGCATACCAACCTGGTTTTTATTACTGTTTCTTTTAATTGCAGCACTCTTCGACACGACGACTTTGTTTCAGACCAACTTCCATAACTTTATATACGATAACATTTTGCCCATCTCTAATCTGTATATCAGACTGATGCATACGTACACACTTTCTCACAGTAAGTATGGTTGTGATGCGTGTGTTCTTATAACCTTTATGTAAGTTAAACTGACTCGATATAATATTTATTGTCATGTATTGCCATGTCAATCTTGGTTGAATTAAATTAAATTGATCATAAATATTAATTGAAATTGAATGCAACACGTGCTAAATGATTGCGTGAGATTTGGTCTTATATCACCTTATAGACATCATTTTGTCATCTGACCGTGGCAGCATTTCCGTTTTTTTAATGAAATTCTCCATGATTACTGAACTTAGATATAAATTATAAGAAATGACTGTATGATTTCTTATGTCTATTGTTATAACACCAAAAATGGGTTATAAAGTTATCTAGTGAACACAATATTATTATGGCATGTATTTATATCTTTATCATTTTCCTTTTTTTTCAGTTTTAATACTTTGAATGAAAACCAGGATGAAGATGCAGTTTTCGCATGAATTACATATACCTGAAATATGACAACATTAAACTCTAAATTTTGCACATGGACTTCACCTTATGACCTATCTCAATTGTAGTTAAATGTATTTTAGGATTCAGTACTTGCATTCAGAAAATCATAACTCATTGCATTGAAATTGATCATTTTTTTAATCAACATGACATATATGCAGTACAAAATCAGCCATACTATGTAAAATTCATATACCCCGTATAGTAAATCAAAAAATAAATTGTTTATCACAGTGGACAAATTTCAATCACAGATACATTGTATGTAGATCTAAGACAAATGAAGATACATGAAATTTTACATTTTCATGAACATTTAAAACTATAACAAGATAATGAAAAAAAAAATATTTGTGTTTAGTAATGAAATAATGTTGCTGCAATAGTTACCAAAACCTGCAACAATATTTATTAAGAAGAAATAGTATTTATTTCACTTGATATTTATAAGAAACAAATGTATTACTCTTACTTAGTATACATGTATATTGTGAATTTTAATTAAAAATGTGTAAAAATATGTTTCTATATAAATCTTATTAGTATCTCATAAATCTTTTTAAATTTGTTTCATGCAATGCAAACTTTTTAAGGGTCTAAATATATGTCTGTGGATTTCTTTTTATGTGGTTAATCTGAATCTATACATTACTATTAGTATAGTTTGAATAATAATCATAAACAAATTTTACATCACATCTGCCAGCCTTTGGTTAATTCATGTAAACTAAACCTGTAATATCAAGTGTTAATTTAAAACCCTTTTATATACTAAGTATAACAGCAGATTCCAACGAGTATGAAGCTACAGGTAGATTCTTTGGTTAGCTTCCTTGTTAATAGCTCAACCATGAAGTGATTCAAAGGCTACAGAAGGATGTCATAAACCTTACATTTACGCCGTGATTGCACCATAGTAAAGTACATACACATACTTGAATTTATAACTGAGTAATTGATTGAAATAAAATATGCAAATCAAACACACCTACAGCATGCTTGGGAATAAGATTATAATTATCAATAAATTCTAAATTAAGATTGAAAACTTCTTTTTAAACTGACCAGTAAAACTAGTTTTACAATGTTTATATTCTGACACTAGTTCTGATTGGTTCTCTATTAAACTGTTAACTCCACCCATAGGCTTGTTTACCTAACCTAATAATGATTTCATGATTGAGGTAGCAAGGAAGCTTACCAAAGAATCTATATGTAGCTTCATAATCGTTGGAATTTTCTGTGGTACTAATCTGAAAATATACTTATTAATAACTTATTCTTCTATGAAATGAAATTTTCTTTTCAGTGATTTTTTTTCTGATTCAGATTTGACATGCACAAAACATTCAGTATTTATTAAATTAAAGTTAGGTAAAAGGTTCTTTTTTTCTGAAGCCATCAGAAAAATAACTCCACCATCGCTGATAAACATTTTAAAAAGTGAGTCCATAGAGGAAAAATCCTTCAACTGAAGCAATTCTGACGGCTTATTTCCAGCTGTTACCCGAACATTCTTGGTTCCAAATTGGGCCACATACATAATATGAACCTCTCTAAGTTCTTGATCTGAAAAGAGAATTTCAAAAAAATAAATATTATATACTGCTTTAATTATGGCTTAACTCAGATTTTATATTTACTTTGTGTTTACTACTTTTGGGACAAATTATAATAAAATTATAGACAATTTCATTGGCTCAAACTGAAAATATGGAAAACCCTATGTTAAGGGGGAAAGCTTCCGAAGTTCAATTTCTTAACCTTTTTCCAGCAGGACAAAATTACTACTCTTCTTTAAAATTCACGTCCCATTTTTTTAATAAGTGTAATTTCATACATTTTTTTTCTATTTCAGACATAGAACACCAAAAAAAAAACATAAAAATTGGCAACACACACTGTCCACATTACACTTTGTTTTGTTATATATTTGAAAAACATTGTGGAAAATGTTTGATTCATTGCAGATTCCATTACGTCTTTTTGTAAGTTAATTTAGACCCAAATGATGAATAAAAAAAAATATACCTGCTGATTGTTTTCCTAAGGTGTAGGCTATTTTGCCATATGCAAAATAGCCAACCTTTTCTGCCTGTTCTTTTATTTCGGATGTTGACAGAATCGTATACATTTTCACATTCTTTTCGATATTTTTGGAATGTATCCTTCTAATAACATCTTCTGATACCTGAAAATTTGTAATGATTTGTTACCAAAAAAATGTAATGTTTATTTAATTATATTATAATAACGTAACGTATAACTTTTTCTCATAAATATATATATTTTTGCAATTGCTTCAATATAAGACCAGTCATTGTGTGATGATTTAAAAACATACATATAGTAAATCTTTAATAATATACATAGTTTACTGCTATAAACAACTAATTAGTGTAAGGTTATCAGAATTTGTAATTTGTAATGTTTTGTTTATCTTTTTGAGCTGGTTTTGATACGGTACGCATTGCTCCGAAATTATTTTTTTTTTAACTGTTATGTTATCTCTGTTTTTTTGTCATGTTATTGTGTCAACTGCTTTACCACTTATGAGTTTTAATTTAATTAACTTCAGTAACTCCAGATGTCATATGACAATATACGTTTGTGTGCCAAAACCTGCAGAGACATTTTAGTTAGGAGACGTTAGATTTTTATATACATATAGATAGTTTTGTTTTTGCTTGTTTTTTAATTTAAAAAAAAATGTTTTTAGTATATATATAAATATATATTTTTTAATGTTTTAAGCGGTGTGAAATTTGGTTCTAATGTGTAAATAATCGTCTCTCATAATTAAGAGATAACTGTATTGTATTTGAAGCGCGGGTATTTGCGACAGTAAAACTACCGATGGACGTCCGAAAAGCTTCAAATACAATACAGTTATCTCTATTCTAATTCAAAACAATCTATAATTAAATTTCAATCATTATTTCATTGTAAAATCTTCATTAAAGAAAATTCCGCGATAAGATGTTATCTTTTTTGGTCCCTACACTAGGTTACATCATAGGTATGCTTCCGGCGTCAAACATAAACACCTGGAGTTTGTATTGTATTGTATTGTATTGTATTGTATTGTATTGTATTGTATTGTATTGTATTGTATTGTATTGTATTGTATTGTATTGTATTGTATTGTATTGTATTGTATTGTATTGTATTGTATTGTATTGTATTGTATTGTATTGTATTGTATTGTATTGTATTGTATTGTATTGTATTGTATTGTATTGTATTGTATTGTATTGTATTGTATTGTATTGTATTGTATTGTATATGACCAAAAAACAGTCATTATCATTACAGATAAAAGGTCAAATAAGTATTAGTACCATTTCAATCTATTAATTGTTACCTCATTTTCTGCTAAAAAAACCAAGTCGGCTTTGTTGAAGCCAGTGGTAGTTTTCATTTTCTTCAGATTGTTTGATTCTGATTTCAACTTCTTTATATAATTGTCAAATTCAGAAGAATCTGTTAACCTGAAATGAAGGTGGGGAATAAAACCAATAAATAAACATTTTTAACCAGTAGAAGTAATTCAATTGTTGATGCAACACGACGTTTTTGTAAATTAATTTCTTCATATACAGCCAAAAAAATTACCGTACAGTAGTATCTTTAATACACAAACTCCGTTTAACATTGAAACATAGAGAAGCCATGGCTCCAGGTTAAAAACCAGACTTTGACCTATAAAGGTTTACTGTTACATAGTGTGATTTTGACGAGAGAATGGTATTAATGACACTCATACCACATCTTTTTATTTGAATTTACGTGGTATCAAGTTGCTAAATAAGTGGCTATTATATAATATACTATATAAAATGTGAAGTCCAAAAAATAATTTTATTGGTCAATAAATTCAAAATAAATAATAGCCACTCATTCGTTAAAAATAAATTTCTATGAAAAATAAGGCTCAAAGAAGTGTTTATATTATTTATATTACCAATAACAACGTACACACATGTTGGCGTATGCATACACAACGTCAGAGTGGGCGTGTTGCCATAAAAGATGACAACATTGAAAATAAAACTAATACTTTTAACCAATCAGAAGACAGTAAATACACCAAATTAATTTATATACAAATATTGGCATACACAGGGATCGGTTTGAAAAATTAAACTGGAAACGATTGAGGCTTATAACAGTATACGCATTCAGTTATGCAATTCAAAGAATGAATAAAATGCATTAAATACCTTAAATAGGGATGTAGGGCTGCTTCAGCTTCTGTATCATCACCTCCATAGTATTGTGATTTGATGGATGCCCACTCTTGATCAAGATGGTCAATCATCTTCTTCTGCAATTTCTTGTAATCTTTAATCTCCTCACATTTCTGAAATATGACACACACACACATATGTATACATATTAAGATCCATTTTGTTACATCTTGTAATCAACTTTATTTGGCAATCGCCAATGGCAGTCAGCAGGGTTAAAGAACATTATATGTTATTCAGGTCTCAGACATAGTATATACTGTGACATTCCCGGTTTAGAGTTAACATCCCCTGAGCCTAAGTTAAAATGATTACCAATCTGGAATATAACTTTATAAGGCACTTACACGAATCTGTCAATACCTTTTTTATCTTTAGAAATTAACACAATTTTTTAGTAAGATTTAAAACTAATTATACAATTTAAAGGAAAATAAATTACAGATTAAAATGTTTCAATACACTAACTAATAAAAAAGATTCTTCAGTTTTTTAAATTTTACAACTCTTTGAAGTTCGCGCAGAAGGATGGAGAATTGATTACCCATACTTGCAACACCATTGATTACGAACAAAACGTCCATACAAACATGCTTAAGCTTGACATGGCAGAAACAAACAAACCATTTTACTAACACTGCAGTATTTTGTTATTGTTATTCTAATTGAGGACAGGGAATGAAGTGTTCGCGTTAACAAATTTGATTTAATTTAATAGCTGTAATACTTTTGTTTAGACACTAGTATACGTATATTGTTTTCATACTGAATTCGAAAAAAAAATAAAAAATGAAAAAAAACATGTAACAAAAATTATTAAAAAAAAAGTGTTTGGAATTTCCCTCTTGAGGTACCATTTTGGGGTATACCCCTATGAGCGTAGTCCAGGTGGTAAGACATTGGCGTATTTAGGAATTAGAAAGGGAAAATGAACTTAATTAATAACATTTGATAAACATGATATATGAATAACCAATTTGAAGACATAAAAGTTTAAATTATAAAAAAGTTTGACCATTGTTACTTTACGACGTGATGTTGTTGATGAAATACAATAAGGAGGCGGGCCTTATAGGTCAGTTGGGGTCATTGACGTATAAAGCTAACGTTCATACGTATAGCTTTATCTGTACAGTAAACTAGCTGATTGCAGTATAATTACCCTTTGAAATTGATCAATAGACCATTCCTTTTCTATTATACGGTCCAGAAATTGGATTACATCACATTCAGCTAGTGTCATCACTGCCCTCCAAGGCCTGATTGCTGTTAGGGTGATTTTCCCTTGTCCTTTCTAAAACATATATTGCATCATAACAACCATGTTATGTCGTCCATATCTATATATTTAGATAATAAAACTATTTCTAGCTAAATGAAATATACATATAAAAGGCAGGCACTGATTCATAGTAGTGTCTCCTTGCCGATGACACCATTGAACATTAAAACTCAATAATATACAACTTTCACTGCATAATGATTATCAGTGTTAAGTAACCGGGTTGACTGTAACATTGCATAGCAGTTCAATATAGAAGCGTATGGGGGAAAAACCAGAGAATTTATTTGTTAGAAAATATTGTCAAACATACAAACATACTATCCACATGAAAATGATATGTGTCCACACTTTTATTACATTGTAGTTCATTGTATTGTGTATAATTGTATTGCTAAGCTTGACCCTTATTGCTGTAATTTTGCAATAAAGGTTATTATTATTATTATTATTATAAAACAAATATCAAAATTTCCAAACTATGCCATTACATTTTATACATTTCCTGAGTTATCCCTCCTGAATTTGAAAAATTCTAATGAAATTACAAACAAAAGCAAAAATATTCTACTTTTGTAAAACATGAGTTATAGTTAACCTTATATCACAGTAATGTGTTCTTCTAAGAAATAAATATTTAGGAAGCTACATGCCTAAATTGATAATTTGCTGGATTAGTTTAAATCATGAACCTATTTTGATCAATTATTGAATCTAAATAATAGATATGAAAATGTTTACCGACCGTGCGAGGGCTGAAAAGCCAGTCAAGGTCGTTAAACACTTCCATATATATACATCCACGTTAGACGACCGTGCAAGGGCTGTATAGGCAGTCAAGGTCGTTAAAAACTTCCATTTGTTGTCATCCTCGTAAGTTTACCGACCGTGCAAGGACTGTATAGCCAGTCAAGGTCGTTAATAACTTCCATTTGTTGCATCCTCGTAATAATTTATTTACCTTAATTGGCTTCTGATCTTTTAATGTACCTTGTTCGTACATGTGAAACACCTGAACTACTTTACTGTAAGCCCTGCTTCCCATCATAGCCAGATTAGTTAATGGCTGATAACTTCTTAAGTCCTATAAAAAGCACAATGATACAAATTGAAATATGCTACATATTTCCTCATATAGTATTTGATTCTGCTTCTCCAACTTCATTGATAGATTTTTTTCTTTGAAAATTGCTAATCCTAAAACACTTCATTTTTTTCTTGGAGTTACATTATATTTTCAAAAGTAGGCTGTTATCCACTTCAAAGGATACATGTTTATTACTTTCCGCCGACAATTCCAGTTAAACCTAGAACATAATTTTATTTACCTTATTATGGGGAAGTAATTTTGCAATTCTTTCTCTCCATTCTTTTATATGTACCAGATTGTTCACCCTCTCTGCTGAATTTGTGTTCAGTTGCCTTCTAAACAGCTGTACCTTCAAAACATTTTTTTTAGTTGAATCAATATTTTCTGATAAAAGAAATGTTTTGGTGTATCAATATTTGATATTATATAATAGTTCTTGAAAAACGGGTCATTATCGTCATATATGGACTGCCCACATGACAGTAGTATTGACTAAGATAGTGATAATGACTGAGCCGGTTTTTTAAGACTCTCAAGTTAATCTAATGCAACATGAACCATAAACTAAATAATGAAATTTAAAATACTGAATGATAGATACTATATAAAAAGCAAATAAAAATATAAATGACTGATTTATAAATACAGTGTGATTAACTATGATAAGAAAGTTTGTCTGAAAATACATCAATTAGTTTTAAAATATAAATTGCAATCCATTCTTTGATGAAAAAAATATTTGTAACTGAATTAGTAAATTTTCAACTTGACTTGACAAGAAAGGTGTATTACCATGTCAAAATTAGTTAGCTCTTTAACATAGTGACCAACTTCATTGTGAAACTTTGCCACAATTAGACACTCTTCGTCTGTCAGATCTACATAAATTTTGGCAAATGCATGCTTCTTATGTAACTTTTCATAAGCACATCTGCAATAAAATATCAATATGTATATATGGATAACAGAAACACTAATTAATAGCAAGGACAATAAGCATCTTTATAAGCATTAGTTTGAACTATCGTGTAAGGAACTTCAGGTTAATTACTGCAAAACTGTAATTTTATCTAATGGAAATAAATAAAAGAATAACAATATTGAATTATATCGAGGAAAAAGGACATATAAAGACTATCACACCACATCTTCACATATCTATGAACGTTTTTTTTCTATGGTCGTGCTGTTGTCTCTTTGACACATTCCCTATTTCCATTTTCAATTTCATTATTTACCGTGTTATAAATAGAATATGATAATTTGAGTAAAATCGGTGAACATGAATTTAACAGTAAGTGCCCCTTTATATTGGTTGAAACAAAAAAGAAAAGTCAAGCGAGTAATTTGGTCTTTAAATATTCGTAATTCTTTTACATGACTGTTCTGAAATCAAATAGGACATCATCATAGATTTGAGTATCACCTTAAATGATTGCCACCTAGGCAAATAAAGTCGTAATTGTTGATATTTGATTCCTCAAATTCGTCTTCTTTTAAGTTTGGTATACACAATGCTAGTGGCTGGGTAGCAATGTTCCCACTTAATTCCATTTCTGTCTTTATCTGGATTAAAAAAATAAACCTACATCTATGAAAACAAGTTCACACATCTTAATAAGTATCATATAATAAATAAACAATTATGCAGTTCAGTGGATGTTTTTAATTTTGTTCCGGTCAACGTTAGATTCGCAATTGTTTTTTATAGTTCTTTGTAATTTTTAATATTGTATCATTGTAAAGACGACCATACCATACGGTATGTCTGTTCTCATTGATGAAGGCCTTATAGTTACCTATAACTGCATACAAACCATTCCTAAAATTTGGAGGACAGCTGTTTCGTTACCACATCGACTTATTTTCACAAATAGTTATTTTGAACTTTAAATTATGTGTTGTTGTATAATTGTTCTCATTGATTAAAAATATAAACTTATATACCTGATCTACAAAGTCACTGTCAATATCCCTGAGGCGTATATTTTCAGGCGCTTCACTTATTTGCTTCAGTTCAATTTGATATAATCCTTAAAAAATACGAAACAAAATATGCAAAACTATTCAAACAGGAACAACGTATGTTGTAAATACGTTTTAGGGTATATGATACTTCTTGATAAACAAAACTGGACTAAGAGTTTTTACTAAAAAAGCGTATACTCTTTTATTCTAAAAAAAAATGTCTATCTATTCGTTCTACAGATTAAGACATGTGACAAAAAAATCTTTCCGATTACTTTTATTTTGGTACTGATATAGGCTCATACCAATAATGTAATACCATATTATTTTATTTATTGTTATGTCTACCATACAATATGGTATAAAAAATACTTGGCATAACGCTTTCATACTGTAGTAGCTGTAATTATTTAAGCTAATATTTGATGATGCGCTAACAGATATATTGAGTGTGATATGTAAATGATATACGTTAACTTTTGTCTTAGCTGTAAAAATTTACCATCAAGCATTTTTTCTTCAAGTGAGTTAGTTTTTTTTATTGCTGGTTCCACTGGCGACATCAAAACAGGTATCAGGGTTTTCCTTTTGGAACTGGTCAATGATGTCTGCAAAATTAATTCAATTATTAGATATCTTACCATTATCAAGCATAACAAGGTAATTTTTTTTGTAGTTTTGAGATTAGAACACACAATTTTGCTACATTGGATACTTCATCATACCCCTGAACCAGTGGCATTGCCAAAACGAAAGTGAAATTTAAGTACCGTCCTAAATATAAAGAAGAAGATGTAGTATGATTGCCAATGAGACCACCATCCACAACAGATCAAAGTGACACAGAAATTAACAACTATAGATCACCGACGGCCTTCAACAATGATCAAAGCCCATATCGCATAGTCAGCTATAAAAGGTCTCGAAATGACAATTGCAACGTAAAACAATTTAAAGTCTACTACTCAAGAAATGAGATATTTTTGGAAGATACTCAGGTAGTTTGTTTCTATTAAAAATTATGTGTTCAATAAAACCACTTGAAATTTGCAAGTTAATAATACAAATTTAGTTTGAAAAGAATGCAATTGAATCGTTTTATGAGGAAAGCAAATTATAAGATTTATAACTTTTTACTCAATTTGGAATTTATGCTAAAATGTAAATGTTTTACCTGTTTATTGAATGGTACAGGTGTATCAGGAATTAAGTCTACAATTTCTGCCATGTACAGCGGTTCTTGTGTCTCCATTTCTGTTAATTATTAATGATTACATAAATAGACCAATCTTATTTATCTTTTCATACATGATTATTGAAAACTTCATTTGATTAAAAAAGATAAGGTATTATTTCTAAATTATCTTTGAAATCCTGTAAATTGGTAACTAAAAATTAAAAAATACAGCCCATAAACCCTTGTCAATAATTATACCTGATGCACTTATATATGTACGCTTTTCAAAAGTTGAAACAAAGCTTTCTGCTGTAGTGACATCCTTGAACTGTCTTGAGAATTCGTTATCATTCCAAATGAAGTCACACACTTTAAGAACCACTTTCTTTTGGTCAGAAAACACAACCTATAAATATATATTTATATAAAATATAATGTAAAAATAAAACATAAAAATGGGAGCCGTAAATGAGAAACACGTATCAATTACATAAACAATTATGAAAATCAACCCCCAAATTTATTTTCTTTTAAAAATATGTTTTTAAAATGATATTTTATAATATAATAAGAATAAAGATGTGGTAAAATCAAATGTAGACCCGGCGCGTAGATTCGATCTCGCAACGCCTCTTATTCTAGAGAAATCATCTTACCACTGGACCAGTGACAACGTAATAATTCATGTGATAATTAAGTACTTAACTTTATAAATCAAAGAGTGAAAAAAAAAAGAAATTGAAAATTATGAAAATCCACCCCCAAATTTATTTTCTTTTAAAAATATGTTTTTAAAATGATATTTTATAATATGTACGCAAAAGAACAAAGATGTTATAAAATAAAATGTCAACCCTGCGCGTAGATTCGATCTCGCAACGTCTCTTTTACAGGAGAGATCATCTTACCACTGGACCAGTGACAACGTAATAAATTATGTGATAATTAAGTACTTAACTTTATAAATCAAAGAGTGAAAAAAAAGAAATTGAAAATTATGAAAATCCACACCTTATTTATTTTCTTTTAAAAATATGATTTTAAAATGATATTTCATAATATATACGCAAAAGTACAAAGATGTTGTAAAATTAAAAGCGAGATTCGATCACGCACCTTCTCCTCACCTGGACAGATCATCTTACCACTGGACCAGTGACACCATGATCAAGAAAGTGATTATTAAGTACTTAACTTTATAAATCAAAGAGTGAAAAAAAAAAGAAATTGAAAATTATGAAAATCCACACCTTAGTTATTTTCTTTTAAAAATATGATTTTAAAATGATATTTCATAATATGTACGCAAAAGAACAAAGATGTTATAAAATAAAATATAGACCCGGCGCGTAGATTCGATCTCGCAACGTCTCTTTTCCAAGAGAGATCATCTTACCACTGGACCAGTGACACCATGATAAAGAAAGTGATAATTAAGTACTTAACTTTATAAATCAAAGAGTGAAAAAAAAAGAAAAATCCACCCCCAAATTTATTTTCTTTTAAAAATATGTTTTTAAAATGATATTTTATAATATGTACGCAAAAGAACAAAGATGTTATAAAATAAAATGTCGACCCGGCGCGTAGATTCGATCTCGCAACGTCTCTTTTACAGGAGAGATCATCTTACCACTGGACCAGTGACAACGTAATAAATTACGTGATAATTAAGTACTTAACTTTATAAATCAAAGAGTGAAAAAAAAGAAATTGAAAATTATGAAAATCCACACCTTATTTATTTTCTTTTAAAAATATGATTTTAAAATGATATTTCATAATATATACGCAAAAGTACAAAGATGTTGTAAAATTAAAAGCGAGATTCGATCACGCACCTTCTCCTTTCCTGGACAGATCATCTTACCACTGGACCAGTGACACCATGATAAAGAAAGTGATTATTAAGTACTTAACTTTATAAATCAAAGAGTGAAAAAAAAAAGAAATTGAAAATTATGAAAATCCACACCTTAGTTATTTTCTTTTAAAAATATGATTTTAAAATGATATTTCAAAATATGTACGCAAAAGAACAAAGATGTTATAAAATAAAATATAGACCCGGCGCGTAGATTCGATCTCGCAACGTCTCTTTTCCAGGAGAGATCATCTTACCACTGGACCAGTGACACCATGATAATGAAAGTGATAATTAAGTACTTAACTTTATAAATCAAAGAGTGAAAAAAAAAGAAATTGAAAATTATGAAAATCCACCCCCAAATTTATTTTCTTTTAAAAATATGTTTTTAAAATGATATTTTATAATATGTACGCAAAAGAACAAAGATGTTATAAAATAAAATGTCGACCCGGCGCGTAGATTCGATCTCGCAACGTCTCTTTTCCAGGAGAGATCATCTTACCACTGGACCAGTGACAACGTAATAATTTATGTGATAATTAAGTACTTAACTTTATAAATCAAAGAGTGAAAAAAAAGAAATTGAAAATTATGAAAATCCACACCTTATTTATTTTCTTTTAAAAATATGATTTTAAAATGATATTTTGTGGACAAATGCATAATATGTACGCAAAAGTCATCTTACCACCGGACCAGTGACAACGTGATGAACTTGGTGATAATTAAGTACTTAACATTATTACTCAAAGAGTGAAAAAAAATGAAAACTTATAAAAATCCTCACCCAGTTCATTTTCTTCTAAAAAATATGTTATCAAATGATATATCTTTTAGGACAAAAGCATGATATGTACGCAAAAAAACGATGCTACTTCTAAACTGTTCATATATTTGTAAACAAGGCGCCGACAATATAATCCTGATATTAAAATTTATGAAAATCCTCACCCAGTTTATTGTCTATCAAAAATATCTGTTCAGATGATCTATGTTGGTGGTGTGGTGGGGCAGGATTATTTTTTATATTACTCCTGCAGTCTTGGTAATTACAAAAGAAAATTATTATTGTGGGAATTAAAACAAATTCAACCAATCACGAAAGAGCCGGATTTATTTTACGTTGTAAAGTAGGTCAGTGATAGTAAAGTTGTACTATTTGTTGACATAAATATTTACAACTTTTGGTTAGCAAGATCGCAACTACTGTAATTTAACTTCGGAAAGTTCGGGTCAAAAAGTAAACAACTTTTGTTTTCATGGTTATAATTACATTTCAATCTCAAAAAGAGTATATGTAGGATGCTGGTTTTCATACTTTTAGTTTGACGTTGATGCGTATTTTTCACTTACCCTAACGCCATCTTCTTTCTTCCACTTGATTTTACTTCTTAAAACATCGGATTCTGATATTACCTCCACCTCGCAAACATCGGGAAGAATATCATGATTCCCAGAACTCATTACAATTCTCTTTCCATTCCGAAACACATAAACCTTTTCCTGTAACGGCACAAAAGTCCAAGAAGTCGGCATCTCTTCAGTCTAATGTTTACGTTATGCGTCGATGGTGGTGACGTCATGCTCCACGCCCTCGTAAATTAATGGGCATTGTTTTGTGTTCAGTGATTTTGAATGAGCTTTTTTAAAATGAGTGAATGAGATTTAAAAATTAACAAAAACAGAAAAATGTCTGAACTTTCAATTTTTAAAGAATTAACTTATAATTTGCATATGCGATTTGGGAATAAAATTCAGCACTATATCGTGTGCAATATTTACTATTTGACAGTTGAAGTAACGCAGCTGCACGCACCAACTGCACGCACCATTTGAAACGAAAAGAAAACAACAAGAATATTCTTTTTGATTTAGAGCGATAAATTTATTTTGCCATGGATACTTCTGCATAAATCAAAGGTAATATTTCTTAAAGTTTAACGCATTGATGATACACAAAATTGAAAGCACATCGATGTTGTAGTAGCAAATTTGAAAAGGGAGAGTAAAATAAATGGATGGAGGGGGGAGAGGGTCTAAATGTGCATTAACTGAAACTAGTAATTTTTAAACGCAAATACATACATACATACATTCGCATTAGTATTACAGGAATGAGCCCTAAAAAAAGAAAGGGGTGTGGAGTTCTACTCTGTTGAAAAACGGGGGGGGGGGGGGATATGAAAATAAACATCATATATATACCAGGACTGAATTTACTATATTCGACAGACGCGCGTTTCGTCTACAAATAACTCATCCGTGACGCTTGAATCCATAAAAGTGAAAAGGGCAAAATAGAATACGTAGTTGAAGGGCATTGAGAACTAAAATTCCTAAAAGTTTTGCCAAGTACAGCTATGCTTGAGGTAAAAAAAATCCTTAGTATTTCAAAAATAGGTAGTAAATAATTATGTCAACAAATAGTACAAATTTTCTATCATAGGCCAATATAAAATTGCAAAGATCAATAGTCTTTTTTATTTTTAAATTTATAGGATGGATGCAAACGATGCCTTATTTCTGGATGATGATATTATCTTTCTTGATGACACTGAAGCATCTGAAGCTGTACTATCTGACGATGAAGATGTGTACTTTATTGAAGAAGCTGAAGATGGCAATGCAGAAGATGCATCTGATAACGAAGATGTTTATTTTTTAGAAGAAACTGAAGGTTTACTATCTGACGACGAAGATGTGTACTTTATTGAAGAATCTGAAGATGGGAATGCAGAAGATGCATCTGATAACGAAGATGTTTATTTTTTAGAAGAAACTGAAGCTGACAATGAAGAAGGTTTACTATCTGATGACGAAGATTTGTACTTTTTTGAGGAAACAGAAGAAACATGTAATGGTAAGTTTAAACCTTTCATTATTATTTTATTTGATTTCATGTGTACAGTTTTCTCATTGGCAATCATACCATATCTTCTTTTTTTACTATTCAATCACACACTTGAAATTTGCGAAAGTTCCTTGAAGTTGTCTTTATTAACAAAAATCATTGAAAGAGACAAACATACCTAAAATATTATTACGACAGTTACGAGCATTTCAGAATTATTTTGTGTTTTTTTGCTCTTTTTTCAAGTTTTTCAAGATTCTGGTTTTATTTTTGAATTTATAAACGGACCCGGAATAATTAGCAATTTCAAAACTTTGTTTTACATGCCTAATTATTCGGAGAAAGTTTGAGTGCACCACGGTTATGAACATACCACGATTTCCGAACTTCTTTCTCTCTGTTTTGTCTGGAAAAACAGCTATAGAATTTGATATGTAAAAAAAACAAACTGAAGTTATTATTTTACGGAAACATTAAGTACTTCCGGCAGGGGTATAGAAAAAAAAACAAACAGAAATTTCTTTTACTTTCCCAAAAGGAAGATTTTTTAAAGCTGTTTAAAAAAAAATGATAAACAGTATATGGATCACCTTGCAGTTTTTCAACTATACCTTAATTTAAAAAAAATAGTTTAACTTTGGATAAACATGTAATTCACATTTTCAGATACAAATATGTGTTGTGAGAAAAGCTGTTCGAACCGGTTGTCCAGGTTGGTAATTCATATCTTTTCTATTCTTCTTATTTATTTAATCTATAACACGTTTTTACATTCGAATGTGATTAAAATTTCTATATTGGGATACTTTAACATGTGAAACTCGTCAACGTCGTTTAAAACTTCTATTTGATGCTGTTTAAACTCGTATAATACAACATTGTCTTTTAGTGGGGTTGACAGCCGAGAAATCGGCATTTAACGGAATTTCGCCACCGGCTGACATTTTTTCTAAAATGCGAGTTAAGTATCTTATGTGATATAAAGGGATAAGGGAATTTTTTTTCTGAGACAAGTGCCTGTGTTGAAGACCCATTGAAGAGAAACTTCGCAAAAAAAATGAAAAATTGATATTATGTCCATTATGTATTAAAAAGCTCAAATTCATATATATTAACGTTTTATTCTCCTAGATAAGATATCAACATCGATTTCAAATTGAGAATATCTACATGTACTGATGTGATTCCCACAAAGTACCAAAACAAGCATGGACTAACGGAATGTGGGACAACTCGGTCCGACTTGGACCGAGTCAAATCGGAACGACTACTCGGACATTCTATGGAGACAACTCGGTCAACTCAGACCGTCAATAACTGTCTTTTAACAATTTATTATATAGATGTCCGTAATTTTTTACCAACATCTTGTGTCAATATTCTATTTTGCCAGTTTTCTATATAATTATCAAATAAAACTTCTTCTATCTGTGTAAGTCTGTCTATATGATTAATTATAATATGATTAATTTGGCCTTTTTATTTTTTTTGGTTCGAGCGTCACTGATGAGTCTTTTGTAGACGAAACGCGCGTATCTATGACAAGTTTATTCTCAACGAATCTTAACTTAAGTAGCTTTATGCATACGGGCCCTGGACTCTTGAAAATCTGTCTGGACTCACCATTTTTAAAACTGGTGAGTCCACAGATGCATCAAGATTGAAATTTTTTGTATAAACTGAACACACATATCATCATTTTATAGCAAAAGTTTAAAAGTAATCTGAATTCAATGTTTCATTGCTCTATTTGATCATAGAGATTATATTGCAATAAAATATCTTCTACTACTGTTGGACTCGCCTTCCTAAATCCTTAGTGAGAACCCTGGTTTGTAATAGTAAGACGCCTATACAGAATAAAAAGCCGAAAACCGCAACATGACTCAATAATACGGAGTAGAGTTTTGAGACTAGTGTTAATTTAAAAAAAATCACATGCCCTTTTTGAATTTCGATCGGTGGAAATTATAGAGGAGTAGAAGAAAAACACTTCACTGTTTAGTAACGGTAAAATAAATAATGATTATGGATGATGTCCAGTGGCAAATTAAATGAATATTCAGGACAAAAACATGAAAATATATTATGAAAAGTAACCCTGCTTTGTATAAGAGCAACACACAGAGACGGATTTTTAACGTGTAAGTTCACAAGCTAACAGTTTGCATGAAAACAAGTCACCCTTAAGGCTTTGTTCGACCCGGTCGGGATTCGAACCAAAGTCCTCCCGCTCTCGAGGCAAATACTCTCACGAGACCAACCATGCAGGAGAGTGGTCGTATAGAATATCATATCAAAAACTCCAGCATAGTAAACAATGCAGTTTCATAGATTTCTCACCGTTACTAAAGCAAGCTAAAAGTATCTAATTTAAACAAGATGCGTTAAATGATATTGGAAACTACACGTAAATATCGATGGCCGACATCAGAGTATCTAAATTTTCTATCCTTGATAAATCTAACCTCATTTGTATCCAACCTCAATGTCGACCGACTATTACAGGTCCTACCTAGTGTGTGTTCTCGTCAGGAACATGTATGAAATATTTGCCACTGTACGTAAAGCAAACAACAATGAACCAACATCAAAATGATTCCATGGGAATAGTACACGAAGACAAGATGTTGTAAAATGCTATAATATCCATTTAAATCACTAAATAATAGTTCAACCAGTTTTATGTTATTTTTTGCAATTTACCACAAAACTGAACACTTATATTTTTTTGACTATGGTTCTTAGTATGGTTCTTTAATATCTACCGTTTTTATATGATTTATAATATCTGATTATGTCGGGCGATTATATAACTAAGAAAGGTAAAGGTTTTTTTTTCAACGTGTTTATGCTTCATTTAGACGTGAAAAGGGAATAACGGACGACTAAAATAAAAGTACATCTAGGTCTGTTCGATTAGAAGTGTAAATAGCTAATTGTTCGAAGAGTTTACTTACTGTTTTCATTTGGTCTGGTCTTCACGAATCTGTTTCATGATTACTGCCAGATTAAAAACATCGAATATATACATTATTACAAAAACATTTTGTACAGAACATTCATTGGTCAGTTGTAAATGAGGTCTGTATAGGTTTTTTTTGTGTTCATTTATAAAATCAAAAATCGTTATTTTGAAAAGTTGGCATTCAAAAATATAAATTAACCCCTTAATTTTTTATAAAACTATTCTATGGTGTTATTTTAATGCTAAAATCATAAATAGACAATTGAATGATGTGCTGCCATTTAATCGGTCCGTTTCCTCACAAAAAGGGCTGTTCAAATCCCTTCGCCATTCGGGCTCGGGGATCTCAACATCCCTTTTTGTTCGGAGGTCTTTTAATATCAATATAAACTTATCATTGAACTTTCACTATTACTAAAAATTTATCGTATAGATATAGAAGTGCTTTTGCAAAATTTAGATGCGGAGTAGCTCCGTTGAGAATCGAAACAGGGCGGTATGAAAATAAAAATGTAGACGAAAGAGTGTGTGTTTTATGTGTAATAATAAAATAGAAGATGAAAAACATGTCATATTATTATGCCCTTTATATACAGATTTGCGTATTTGTTTTTATAGTGAAGCTATGAAGTATAATGTAGATTTTAATGATTTGTCTGATGATGATAAATTATTTTAATAGTCGTATGTACTAAACTAGTTTTATATAGATATTATTTTACAGTCTCTCATAATTTTTAATAGAATGGTACTTGTATTTTATATTTGTAAATTGTCTGTTTTATATTGAGTATATACTCTATATGTACTGTATATTTATGTATTGCAAGTAGTGAGACTATAATAACATATTGAATCTGAATCTGAATCTACAATTACATTTTATACAAAAAACAATCCTGGTTGCAGAGCTCATTATGGTCTGGTTCTTAAAAACAAAACTTTAACATACCGGTAGTTTTGTTTTAAAGAACCAGTAGGTCAAAGTTTTGAATTAGGTACAGTAGAAAATACCGTTAGTTTTATTTCAAAGAATTAAAAGGTCAAAGACGTGAAGTTCGGTTGAAGGTCATAAAGAAAGATAACTATGAGCATGTCGACATCCTCATCAACTTGAAACTTAGTACACGTGTGTCGTATGTGATGTTAAACTAAAATCCTGGATATGCCCCTGATATAATATCTTTAGTTTTAGCTTTCAATTGTCTCATTGATCTATTCATGTTGCATTGTGTTACTTTATGTTGCATTGTGTTATTTTATGTTGCATTGTGTTACTTTATGTTGCATTGTGTTATTTTATGTTGCATTGTGTTACTTTATGTTGCATTGTGTTATTTTATGTTGCATTGTGTTACTTTATGTTGCATTGTGTTACTTTATGTTGCATTGTGTTATTTTAGTTTGCTTTGTGTTACTTTATATGTTGCTTCATCTAATTTTATGTTGCTGCTTTATGCTACTAAATTTTAAAGTTGCTTTTAGCTGCTTTTTTAAAAATCATGATTTAAGAATATTTATTTCCTTACTTTTACTGTGTGTCTTGAAAAAAACACATTCTACTTTCACAAAAAGCTTAAATAAAAAAATCTTTCTTCTAAGAAGTTATATATTGGAATTATATACCTATTTGGAGTTATTTTCTTTCAGAACGATAGGTCGTTCTTTCAAAGAATCAACCCGGACGATACCATTGTGTAGTGAAATATGCTTCTGTGTCATTTGGTCTCTTGTGGAGAGTTGTCTCATTGTCAATCATACCACATCTTCTTTTTTTATATTCAATGCATAAAATAATGACCTACATGTATGTGAGGTCATTATTTTCCTTGATAAAATTGCAAACTTTAATTTACTTCAAAATTTAATTCGTTTGATAGTTTGTTTTTGCCAATACGGGAATTTATTTTTTAAAGTTGCATCTTTGATAGGTTTAATAAAAAATCGGCAGTGACCCGCATTTTAACTTTAGAAACCAAATAATGTGAAGTTTTGTTAATTTACCGTCTCAATATAGGAGCATTATCATATATGTGAGATGAATTTTAATGTAAAACTTTCCATAACAGGATAAAGAATCAAATCCTGATTATCTGTTAAAAAAATCTGTTTATTACCGTTCAAAAGAAAATTATTCTGAATATTTCATTTGATTCGATTAAAATTGTTGTAAAAATAATAACTTTTCCGCGATAAAAATGTCACTACAAATAGAAAAAAAACCACATAGCACCCCCCCCCCCCCCCTCCCACTCCCCTTTCCATAAACTAAGTTGGTACAATAGATTACTTACAAAGTGTCAGACTTGTATTTTTCATACACCGTTATCGGTAAGCAATTCAATTGTGTCCTACTTCATGCAGTAACAGTAATATTTTTATTTGTGTCTGGATAATGATTTCAATGGTTTATATCTAGATTAATTAGTGAGTTTTATTTCACATTCTAAATTAAAACCTGACCGCATAAGAAAGGAATATCCCACTTAAGCGTGGTCGGTAAAATAGGATGCTAATTCTGCAAATCTTTGTAGAAAATAATATTTTTTGTACGGTATACGTCAGATAATGCATATTTTAAGGTTTTTCTTGTCGTAGAACACACCTCGGGGTGTCAGGATTGCACAAAGAACTTCACATAAGGCACATGTCTTAAATATGCAAATGTAGATCAAATTAACTTTTGTTGCACGCTTTTGTTTTAAAACTGCTGATAGCTTCTAAGTTATTAACCAAATCCTTATTTTGTATGCATTTATAACGTCTATTATCTTCTGGAAAACATTGACCACACCCCTTGACCAAAATTAAATTGATTTAAAACGATTTATAAGGGTTGGATCGACATTCTAACAAAAAATCATGGTGGTCCTTATATGAGGGTCTGTGCAGGTTTTACAGAATAGGAAAAAAATGGACCAAATCTACAAAAAAAATAGGGCTTAAAATATAGAATAGAAAATAATGGACTAAATCTACGCAAAAATAGGGCATGAAATAAAGAATAGAAAATAATAGACCAAATCTACCAAAAATAGGGCTTGAAATAAAGAATAGAAAATAATAGACCAAATCTACAAAAAAATAGGGCTTAAAAATAAAGAATAGAAAATAATGGATTGCTAATATATAAAGAATTGAGAATAATGAACAAAAAATTGTAAAGAATAGAGAAACATGACCTAAAAAATCATAGAATTAAGAAATAAATCCATCCAGACCCTTTTGAATGTCGACTTTTTCATTTACGGCATAAGCTATCAAAAGTTGGGCAAAAAATAGTTTTTTTATGATAACTTTGATTCCAGTGAAAAATTAAATTCTAAACAAAGAATCATTTTGTAATCACAGTTATTTCAATTGTTTCCTTCAGTCAACTTTTAAAAGGATGTATTCTTCTGACGTTTCAGTCTTGTTGAAATCTCGTTCTGAAATTATTTCCAAAACATGTGATACAAGTGGAAAATATCAATGAATTTGAAAGATATTATAATCAAACTTAAGTCTTAAAATTCTGTATTTACAAGTAGTTTTTAGTAATAATTTTTTTTTTCTTTCTAAACAATCAAGTCAGTCTTATAGACCACTTTCGAGTTCATCCGTCACCGGAAAAAACTCGTCAATTATACGCGCCTTTTTGACGTCATTTACCAGATAGAGGGCTCGCCTGTATCCCTGCACTATAAACGTTCACCATCAAGCGTCTGAGTGTTCGCCATTGTGCAGGATAAACTAGGGATAAAGTTTGTTCCGTAGGTACTTAATCACAATTCCCTAATGACAGCGGTGCAGATCGTCAATTCAATTTGCCGAATAATTCGTGCAATATAGCTTTTATAGTTTTCAACAACTCGCTCAATATGGAAACGGAAGTGACGATGCACCTAAACGCACGAGTGACGTTCACTAAAACCAAAGTTTTTGACGGAAATTCATCGAACTCGAAAGTTGTCTATTAGCCAAAATGTTGAGAAAATGGGTGAGGGGTTAAGAAATGTTTTACCATTTGTGTGTTTATATTTTATTTGAAAATATTTTTTTCATATTTCAACTTACAGGGGCGGATCCAACCATTTTAAATAGGGGGGGGGGGTCCCAACCCAGGAGAAAGGAGGGATTCCAACCATATGTCCCTATTCAAATGTATTGATCGGCCCCCCAAAAAAGGTGGTTCCAAACCCCCAGAACCCCCCTCTGGATCCGCCACTGACTTTATATTAATTTAGTTTTACTCATTTAAGGTGTTCAAAGTCTTTTCATTGCGATTTAACAATATTAGTAAAAAAAATCCCCTCTATCCTTATCTTCAGTAAAAAAAACTAAGTTAATATAAGTTGAAATATGAAAAAATATTTTCAAATAAAATATAAACAAACAAATAAAAAAGGGGGATCCACTCCACAAACGCCTGTGCCAAAAATCAGGTTAAGAAAAAAAGTTTAATTCTTGAAATTTTCGGCTCATCAGAGGCTTGTTTTTTTCTTCAGATATGAGAAACAGACTATCATGCCTCTCTAGTTTATTAATCAAACTATTGGTAGTAAGTAATAAAAATGAACAAGAGTTATCTCTCTCTCATTAGTCAATTTTCGGAATTGCGTATTTGTTACAAAATATACAAACCTTCATTGAGGTGAAGGTCTCCTGGTGATTATTTTAGTGATTTTTATACACTAAGTAGCTAACAACAGAACAGAACAGAACAGATATGGCCTTAGAATTGGTAAGTGCAATCTTCTCAAAAAATTTGAATCTGATATTTTTTAATTATTTGTTTTGTTTTTCAATTTTGTGACAGCGATGATTTAGGTTGCATTGAAGGGAAACTTCGCAAATAAATGAAAAAAAAGACCTTAAATATTATGTTCATTATGTATTAAAAAGCTCAAATTCATAAATATTAACGTTTTATTCTCCTAGATAAGATATCAACATCATTTTAAATTGAGAATATCTTCATGTACTGATGTAGCCATCTTGATAAACTGGAATCTGCTTGTATTACGCTACGCTCAAACTCTATGATCAAAGTGTTGTAGTCAGCAGAGAACCAACTAACCATCTTGACGGCTTCCCGGTTTAAAAAAAAAATGTTATATCTATAAACCACAAAGTACCAAAACAAGCATGGACTAACGGAATGTGGGACAACTCGACCCGACTTGGACCGAGACAAATCGGACCCACTAACAAGACAAATCAGACCGTCTAGACAACTCGGAAAGTCTATAAAGTCAACTCGGACCGAATAATAACAATTCAGACAAAGTATTAAAAGACGATTTGAACCATATGTCACCGTCGTATTTATATGTATAATCAAAATGTTTGATTTGTCATTCATCAGTTCATTTAATTAAGAAACTAAATATTTGCTTAACTAAAACTCATAAAACTTATTTATAGTCTTCACCAGTTCATAATTTGTAACATTATATACTTGAATTGTTCTTTTCTGGGCAGTAAGAGTTATCCTTCGTTCCATATATATACAATGTAGGCAACTGACTCTCCTCGTAAAAAAATACATTTGTATTGGTATTTTTATATGTATTCTATTTTTTTTCATTTACATGTTGTACTGTTAGATCAATCATCCTTAATCAGAACGTTAGTTGTATGTGTGAGTGTATGCAAGTGGGAGAGAAAGGCTTTTTATTTTTACTTTGTGTGATTAAATGCTTGTTATGAGCCCTATGATCAGAAAATAAAATATCTTTATCTTATCTTTATCTTATTTAATTCATTCATTCTACTTTCTGTTTCATAATTATGACGTTTGACTGAGACTGACGACATTTCTAATACTCGTCACTGCACACCATTTAAGATATACGTCACCACACCCATGAATGATTTTGATAGAATAAAATATGATTGCACTCACGCGGGAAAATAAATGTGCTTTAAATCTGTAATTCAGTGGTTGCTGTTTATTTCTGTATATATATATATCATATATGTTTTGATTTTTTGTAATTTCGGGGCCTTTTATAGTTTGCTATGCAGCAGAATGGGTTTTGCTCATTGTGTAAGGCTGTGCGGTGACCTATATTTGCTTACCTTCGAATCATTTAACCTCTGCTTGAGAGTTGTGTTATTGGCAATCATACCACATCTTATGCTTCTTATATTTATACAAAGCAGGAATTGATAGCATAACTTTACTAGCCGTAGCACCTAGACATGTCATTGGTTTTTTTTCTCTATGTAAATCAAGCACTACTTGGAAATCTCTATGCAAAGATTTAATTTCGATAGAGTGGGTCTGGTATAACTAGATTAGGAACTATTTGGTGTCCTTGGTTATGTTTATCACAGATAGTTTGAGTGAGGCCTTGAATTTGTTTTTCTGTTGAGGCCTTGAGTGACAACTTCAGTTATGTTTATTAAGTCACATGCACTATTTTTGTTTTTGAAGATGTGCTCATCTCTTTTACAGTTAATTTACTATAAACTATTATATCACATGCACTATTATTGTTTCTGAAGATGTGCATATCTCTATTACAGTTATAAGTAGTTATAAACACAACTTTCAGTATATTAAATTAAATGTTACAATGTATATCATATAATACATATTTTGTCTGTTTTAGAATAACTTTCTGATATGCCTATGCATCTAAGTGCATCTTCGATTTTACCCTTTAAATTCTCAGTTTATGTTAATCAAAACAACTAGAAATTAAATTTGACATGCCAATTGCTAGAGGTAGGAAAGTACATATATGTTGGCTTACTATATGAACACACCTACTGACTCATACAATTGAATTGATGTTTTACTGGTGTCAGCTGTTCGTCATTGATCTTGTTGATGTGTTTGTTATTTATAAACAATTATATTATTTACCTGACATACAATGTGCCTGAGCTTGACATGCTTGCCATACATTTATATTTTGTACATATTAAAAGTGAGAGATTGTATCTGATTTACATAATAGTTATAAATAAATATTTTACCTTTTCTCTTGTTCTTAAAAGAGCAGTAAGTTTTGATAAAACAGGAAAAAGAGTCATAATCTCAAATTTCCCAGATGCAGTCACCATGGTCACACTTTCAGATGTCTAATTGTTCAATATTTGGAATAACATTTTAATTGCGTCTATTTTTATGTCATCAAATTTATAACTTACCACTGCTTTTGTATGGCAAATTGAACCTATCGTGTTTTTTTTCTGGTTTAATTGCCAACATCTGAACTCTTTG
Organism: Mytilus trossulus; assembly: GCF_036588685.1. NCBI lineage: Eukaryota > Metazoa > Mollusca > Bivalvia > Mytilida > Mytilidae > Mytilus > Mytilus trossulus. Next base: position 57,750,106 of record NC_086381.1, on the reverse strand, counting down.
CGGATAAAGTTAAAGTATCAAATCTTACAAAATCATACATTTTGTACATGATTCAATTTAATTGAAAAAAAGAAGGAATTAAATAGGTTGATGAAATGCTAGTCATCTCTGTCATTGTCTGTAAGGTCTCTTTCAAATTTTTGAAATTTTTTGAAAAGTTATTTCTTTTTCGATAAGGCATAAATAATTTTGTTCAAATAATAGGTCAACAATCTCTTTGTTATGACTGATCAAGTTGAGAAAAATGGAATGCTTGCAATTACCAGGTTAACAATAAAGGTTTAGGACTTTTTTTCACACAATTTTAGTCATTTTTAGATCGATGAGTTAAAAGCTGGGGCCCTTTTTCCACAAGACCGCAATATTTGTTGATTCTGTATAATGGCAGTCAGGGGTAATACTTATAAGTGTACAATCGTTTTTATACGCCCGTCTTTTAGACGGGACGTATTATGGTATACCGTTGTCCGTCCGTCCGTCCGTCGTCCACACTTCGGACAATAACTCAAAAACACTTTCACCAATTTCCATGAAACATAAGTGAATTGTTTATATCTATTGACGTAAGCTCCCTTTCGTTTTTTTTTAATTTCAGATTTTAAGTTTTGGATTTATGGGGCTTTATTCATAAAAAAAAAAAGGGGGGTCCGTCGTCCACACTTCGGACAATAACTCAAAAACACTTTCACCAATTTCCATGAAACTTAAGTGAATTGTTTATATCTATTGACGTAAGCTCCCTTTCGTTTTTTTTTAATTTCAGATTTTAAGTTTTGGATTTATGGTGCTTTATTCATAAAAAAAAGGGGGGTCCGTCGTCCACACTTCGGACAATAACTCAAAAACACTTTCACCAATTTCCATGAAACTTAAGTGAATTGTTTATATCTATTGACGTAAGCTCCCTTTCGTTTTTTTTTAATTTCAGATTTTAAGTTTTGGATTTATGGAGCTTTATTCATAAAAAAGGGGGTCCGTCGTCCACACTTCGGACAATAACTCAAAAAGGCCTTCACCAATGTCCATGAAACTTCGGTGAATTGTTTATATCTATTGATGTAAGCTCTCTTTCAATTTTTATAAATTTCAGATTTAAAGTTTGGATTTATGGGGCTTTATTCATAAAAAAAAAAGGGGGGATTTTTAACACTTCGGACAATAACTCAAAAAGGCTTTCACCAATGTCCATGAAACTTTGGTGAATTGTTTATATCTATTGATGTAAGCTCCCTTTCAATTTTTATAAATTTCAGATTTTACATTTCCGTTACATTTGGGACCCATTGGAGAAAAACATAACACTGTTTAATCTTCGGTCTTTTAATTGAAAGAGATACAGGAATAATGAGAAGCTTGCATAAATTTAACCATGGACATACGTGTCCCTCCGACAGCAAGAGGGTTAAAATGATAATTTAAATCTGAGGTCATATTGAAAATAGAAAGTACAAATTTCAGTCAAAAAAAGGGCATATTAATATTCCCTTAACCCACACTTTGCTGTCTTAAAATTTCTTTATTCTTGATATTACAAGAAACTAAACATGCTTTATTTTACAGGGTTTCCCAGCAGTAGCTATTGGCATTGTTGTGGTTGCAGCGTCTGCTATACTTGCCAAGACTTACATCTATGACAACAAGACGAAAAAAACACCAGTCGAACAATTAAAACAAGACTTACAAAGTACTGGGAAAAAAATAGACAAAGAGGTAAAAATTTGGAGTAATTACTTATAATATATAAGGATCCTTACCATTTTTGTCCAAATAGTTGTAGTTGTCTTTACAGAGCACTTCCGAAGATCATCACGGCCTACACATGCTATACTATTAGTGGTTTAATTGTCTCTCCTGCGGCTTTTGTCACAGTATCCAGCGGCGGCGGTGCAAACTGTTTATAAAAATACTTTATCTATACTATTAAACGAGAAGACCTCAATTTGGGTGTCGCTTCTCTTCTTTCCACAATAAATTAATCAACACGCCTCTGTGTCCTATAGGTACTGTGCATAGTGCCATTTGTCATCCATTTATATGATTATTCAGATTGAGTTATTTTTAGAGAAAAACGAGAAAAAAGGCATCCGGATATTGTCCCGTCATTGGACGAAATTTTAAGTCAGATTAGACTTCCGGTTTGCGTTTTTCTGTATACTTTGAACATACATATACAAAGAATAAAGTGTATTTTCAGAATTCTATCTGCTATTATTTTCAAGTTTACTATCCACGGCAGTCACAGAGTTTATTAAATAGAGAGGGTCTGTATACTATATCAATGACCACTATGGATCGATTAGTAAACTTAGAATTGAAAGTAAATACACTATATTTATATAGTAATGAATGTTCATAATATACAGATAAGCGCTAAAAATATTCATGTGAACTTTTGATACCTTTTCTGAAATTCTCCAGTCATTAAATCTTTTACAAAATTCATTGATTACAAAAAAAAGAAGATGTGGTATGATTGCCATGTTGAGACAACTCTCCACAAGAGACCAATATGACACAGATATTAACAACTATAGGTTACCGTACGACCTTCAACAACGAGCAAAGCCCACCAATATGACACAGATATTAACAACTATAGGTTACCTTACGACTTTCAACAACGAGCAAAGCCCATACCGCATACTCAGCCTTAAAAGGCCCCGAACTGACAATGTAAAACAATTCAACCCAGAAAACTAGCGGCCTTATTTATGTTCAAAATAAATGAACGAAAAACAAATATGTAACACATAAACAAACAGCAACCACTGAATTACAGGCTCCTTACTTGAATGTTCATAACATACTAAATGTATGTTCATATTGAAATTGATAGAAAACCAAAAAAATGGGATAAAAAAAAGCATTTTCCTGTCCCCAATAACCTATGACTTATGATACTTTTGCTGAAATTCTCCAGTCATTCAATATTTTACAAAATTCTTCCAACAACACTTTACATACTTTAAACTACGCTCTGAATGCCCGCGATTTCGCGGGTTTGTTCTAGTATTTTAGAAGGTAGAAGACCTGGATGGCCATGCTTCAATACCTTGTATGCAGATACCCTATGTTACCAAGTTTCCATCTGTCATATGTCCATTGTCCTTGACCTCAATTTCATGGTTCAGTGACTGCATAAAAAAAAAATTGGTTTGTCATTAGGCAGTTAAGCTGCCTTTCTTTGCTTTTCCCCCCAGGGAATTCTGTAAAAGGTGCCATTGCCCTTATCTACCACGATTGTAAGTTATGTATAACTAATTGGACACCTTTTTAATGCTTTTAGTTCTGAAACACAAAAAAAAACCTCTAGAACAACTTCCGTTACCGGAGGGGGCATTTTAAAAGTTTTGCCCTTCTCCGTCTGTTTGTCCCGAAATTGGTTTCCATTAAACTCATTAAACCACCTTTGCATAAAAACTCCCATTATACATGCAGATGCATTTGCTTTTGTCCAAGTGAGCTTTTCACATCACTTGGCGTCCGTCGTCGTCGTCCATTAACTTTTACAAAAATCTTCTCCTCTGAAACTACTGGGCCAGATTTAACCAAACATGTCCATAATCATCATTAGGGTATCAAGTTTAAAAAATGTGTCCGATGACCCTGCCTGCCAAACAACATGGCCGACATGGCTAAAAATAGAACATAGGGGTAAAATGCAGTTTTGACTTATATCTCTGAAAGTAAAGCATTTTGAGCAAATATGACGGGGTAAAAATGTTCATCAGGTCGAGATCTATCCGGCTTAAAAGTTTTAGACGAATCAGACAACCTGTTGTTGGGTTGCTGCCCCTGAGTTAGTAGTTTTAAGGAAATTTTGCAGTTTTTGGTTATTATCTTGAATATTATTATAAATAGAGAAATTTGTTAACAGAAATAATGCTCAGCAAAGTTAGATCTACAAATAAGTCAACATGACCAAAATTGTCAATTGACCCCTTATAGAGTTAATGCCCTTTATAGTCAATTTTTTAATAATTTTTCGTAAATTTTTGTAATCTTTTACAAAAATCTTCTCCTCTGAAACTACAAAGACACATTCAACTAAACTTGGCCACACTCATCATTAGGGTATCTTGTTAAAATAAATGTATCCATGACCCTGTCTGCCAACCAACATGGCAGACATGGCTAAAAATAGAAGATAGGGGTAAAATGCAGTTTGGATTATATGACTGAAAGTTAAACATTTAGAGCAAATACGACGTGGGGTATCTAGTTTAAAAAATATGTCTGATGACCTCGCCAGCCAACCAATATGGCCAACATGGCTTAAAATATAACATAGGGGGTAAAATGCAAGTTTTGCCTATTATTATGAAAAACATTATAAAGAGAGACAATCTGACATGAGCAAACATGTTCAGGATGTTGAGCTCTACCATACATGTCAAAACTGTCAGATGACTTCTTATAGGATTTATTGCCCTTAAATGACAAATTTTACCTTTTTTTCATTGTTGCCTACTATCTTGAAAACTATAATAGATACAGAGAAACTTTTCGAGTTATTGCCCTTTAAAGACGATTTTCACCTGTTTGTTTGTGTTTGTCATATATATGATAGAACATTATGATAGATAAAGATACACTGTCATATATGATAGAACATTATGATAGATCATTATGATAGATAAAGATACACTGTCATATATGATAGAACATTATGATAGATAAAGATACACTGTCATATATGATAGAACATTATGATAGATAAAGATACACTGTCATATATGATAGAACATTATGATAGATAAAGATACACTGTCATATATATGATAGAACATTATGATAGATAAAGATACACTGTCATATATGATAGAACATTATGATAGATAAAGATACACTGTCATATATGATAGAACATTATGATAGATAAAGATACACTTTAAATCACAAAAATGATCAGCAAGTCAATTTCTAACAAATCAAATTTTGCAGATATAGTTAAGTAGACTGTGACTGCCCTTAAATGAGAATTTTTTTTTATCATCTTTTGTAAATAATGAGCAAAAACTAAAGAAGATAGATTGAAACTAAACAGGCTAAATGATCAGAAATACAAGATTAACAAAACAGATTTTTGTCATGAATTCGATTCTACAATGTTGGAGAGTGTCCTTTGTTGAATATGCACAAAGACCAAGGTGAGCGACACAGGCTCTTTATAGCATCTTGTTCGTCATGCTGGAAGATGTTGATTTTATATTTGTGTTATAGTTTACACCATGACAAGTTATCGATCATGTTAGCATTTTGTTCCTATGCAATGAATTTTTCACCGGTAGGGGCCTATGTATTGCCATGCAATACTCTCAGAATGCCTGTTGTGAATGACATTTAAAAATGCATGGTTTAGATCTTTCACGATTTTATATTTTAGTCTCCATTAAAATATGAGCTGATCATGACCATGAGTAACGCTAGTTATTTTTTTCTTTATCTTTTTCCAAATAACATGTCCTAGCTGATTTTGTGGTGATTTGTTTTCATGATTTTATGACTTTTTAGGTGTGTTTATATAAATGAACACTAAAGTTTGTCATATTTGTGCCAATTAATAGCATGTTATTTTTCTATTCACAAAAACTGGGGAAAAATGAGTTTGTTAACAATAATAAAATTGAGAGTGGAAATGAGAATGTGTCAAAGAGACAACAACCCGACCGTAGAAAAAAACAACAGCAGAAGGTCACCAACAGGTCTTCAATGTAGCGAGAAATTCCCGCACCCGGAGGCGTCCTTCAGCTGGCCCCTAAACAAATATATACTAGTTCAATGATAATGAACGCCATACTAATTTCCAAATTGTACACAAGAAACTAATACAATAAAATAATACAAGACTAACAAATGTATACTCTGTGTTTTTTGTAATGGCATTTTCTTTAATTTTAGGTTAACAAAGTAGTAAAGGATGTAAAAGACAAGTGCAAGGATTGATTTAAACATTTGTATTGTACTTTTGAAGTTAAACAAAAATTAGACATGCCTCTGTGTGAACAGTTTATTTATAAAATTGAGGATAAGTAAAAACATTTACCTTTGTCCTGCCTGCGAACAGGCTCAGAATGCGTGACATAGAGATTACAAATCATTGATGGCAAAACTTGTACAAAGTTTTATATTTCAGAGGGTAGAAGACCGTGATGCTTCATACCTTGTATTCAGATGTGTTGTGTGACCAAATTTCCATCGGTCATATGTCTATTATCCTTGACCTCATTTTCAAGGTCTCACTACTGCATTAAAAAACTTTTTTTTTTGTAACATAAATTTCTCTATTATTATAAGTAAAATGATAACTATAACTGGTATATGGGATCCTTACAAGGTCACTAGGTCAGTCAGACATGGTGCACCTGACATTTACGTCATTTCATGAATAAGTAATCAAAGTTAAGTTTTTGTGGTCAAGTCCATGTCTCGCATACTACAAGCAATATGTCAAATTTATTTGTGTAGTTTACCATATGGTTGTAAGCTTTAAGCTTACCTTTACCTTATTTTCATTTGTCAATGTAAACCTCTTTGATCGTCTTTATCATGTGATCTTTTCATAATTATTTTTACCAAAGACTCTGATTTCAGGAAGAATTTCGCACATAGTCTGAAACAATATCAGAGTTGGCCATTTCGATAATGAAATAAACGCGACAGGCATTTTCAAAAGCAGATATGAAAATATTGGATACGCTTGCCATAGATTATTTCATTGACGCGTAAGATGACTGATATTAAATTTCGATTTCGACAATCTCAACCCTATACAAGAACACAATCGGAAACAACTGACACTATTTCGATATTGAACAGCGTCTTCAAGAAACCAAATTTTGATAAGAATAAAAATAGTGGTTGTCAACAAAATAGCTATACTAACAACCACAAACCAAGCGTCCAAAACAAGATAAGAATAAAAATAGTGGTTGTCAACAAAATAGCAATACTAACAACCACAAACCAAGCGTCCAAAACAAGATAAGAATAAAAATAGTGGTTATAACAAAATAGCTATACTAACAACCACAAACCAAGCGTCCAAAACAAGATAAGAATAAAAATAGTGGTTGTCAACAAAATAGCTATACTAACAACCACAAACCAAGCGTCCAAAACAAGATAAGAATAAACATAGTGGTTATCAACAAAATAGCTATACTAACAACCACAAACCAAGCGTCCAAAACAAGATAAGAATAAAAATAGTGGTTATCAACAAAATAGCTATACTAACAACCACAAACCAAGCGTCCAAAACAAGATAAGAATAAAAATAGTGGTTATCAACAAAATAGCTATACTAACAACCACAAACCAAGCGTCCAAAACAAGAAAAGAATAAAAATAGTGGTTGTCAACAAAATAGCTATACTAACAACCACAAACCAAGCGTCCAAAACAAGATAAGAATAAAAATAGTGGTTATCAACAAAATAGCTATACTAACAACCACAAACCAAGCGTCCAAAACAAGATAAGAATAAAAATAGTGGTTATCAACAAAATAGCTATACTAATAACCACAAACCAAGCGTCCAAAACAAGATAAGAATAAAAATAGTGGTTGTCAACAAAATAGCTATACTAACAACCACAAACCAAGCGTCCAAAACAAGATAAGAATAAAAATAGTGGTTATAACAAAATAGCTATACTAACAACCACAAACCAAGCGTCCAAAACAAGATAAGAATAAAAATAGTGGTTGTCAACAAAATAGCTATACTAACAACCACAAACCAAGCGTCCAAAACAAGATAAGAATAAACATAGTGGTTATCAACAAAATAGCTATACTAACAACCACAAACCAAGCGTCCAAAACAAGATAAGAATAAAAATAGTGGTTATCAACAAAATAGCTATACTAACAACCACAAACCAAGCGTCCAAAACAAGATAAGAATAAAAATAGTGGTTATCAACAAAATAGCTATACTAACAACCACAAACCAAGCGTCCAAAACAAGATAAGAATAAAAATAGTGGTTGTCAACAAAATAGCTATACTAACAACCACAAACCAAGCGTCCAAAACAAGATAAGAATAAAAATAGTGGTTATCAACAAAATAGCTATACTAATAACCACAAACCAAGCGTCCAAAACAAGATAAGAATAAAAATAGTGGTTGTCAACAAAATAGCTATACTAACAACCACAAACCAAGCGTCCAAAACAAGATAAGAATAAAAATAGTGGTTATCAACAAAATAGCTATACTAACAACCACAAACCAAGCGTCCAAAACAAGATAAGAATAAAAATAGTGGTTGTCAACAAAATAGCTATACTAACAACCACAAACCAAGCGTCCAAAACAAGATAAGAATAAAAATAGTGGTTATCAACAAAATAGCTATACTAACAACCACAAACCAAGCGTCCAAAACAAGATAAGAATAAAAATAGTGGTTATCAACAAAATAGCTATACTAATAACCACAAACCAAGCGTCCAAAACAAGATAAGAATAAAAATAGTGGTTGTCAACAAAATAGCTATACTAACAACCACAAACCAAGCGTCCAAAACAAGATAAGAATAAAAATAGTGGTTATCAACAAAATAGCTATACTAACAACCACAAACCAAGCGTCCAAAACAAGATAAGAATAAAAATAGTGGTTGTCAACAAAATAGCAATACTAACAACCACAAACCAAGCGTCCAAAACAAGATAAGAATAAAAATAGTGGTTATCAACAAAAAAGCAATACTTACAACCACAAAACCAAGCGTTCCAAACAACATAAGAAAAAACAACTAAGGTACACTGAGAGAAAAAACTCAGACGGCAAAAGTGTTGAGGGAAACTCCGCATAGTCGGATCTCAGGGTCGGGGGCCGACATTAGGAACTATAGAAACGCCAACTGAAATCATTTCAAGAAATTTATGGTCCAGTAATGAGAGTCTTTCCTTACCAACAGTTGTGGGATACCAATAATAACGTTAGTTGATACTGGTGCCACAATAATCACTCAGAGGATAGACTCTTCCTTGTTTACCTAAAAGTGTTTCAGAGCAATTCGAGACTGTTAATTCGTCTCTTGTTACGACTGCTTGTAACTGCTGCAGGAGACATTTCTCCATTTCGGAAAATGTAAAATCAATTTTGAAACTGATGATTTAATTATACAATAATAATACTTTATCCCAAAAGCAATACAGCTTATAGGATACATATGTTCCGGACCATATGAGTATTTGGACCATACGCGTATGGTCATGACCATATGCGTATACTCATATGGTCCGACCATACGCGTATGGTCCGACCGTACACGTATGGTCGGACCATATGAGTATAATACTCGTTTGGTTATTAACGGGCCGGACCATATGAGTATTTTGACCATATAGGTATTTTTTTATTGATTAGATTTAAAAGTTTCAGACCACTATCCAAAAAAAATTATCTACAAAACAATGATGGTTTCATGACAGTATACTATTTTTATAATTCAAATACTATTTAAAAATTAAACATTTATGTCAATGTTAGTTTTCATCTGTAATTACATTTTTTTTTATATGTATGCTTGGGGTGACATTTACTCCCACACGGTATCATAGCTTTTTTGCATTTGCAAGTTTTTGTTGTGCACGATCCTTTTCATTTACTCCTTTTGTTTACGAGTGAATAACTAGCCTTTTTGTAGCTGCGTACAGTAATATCGAGGACATTCCGATATGTCAATGGTGTTTTCAAAACCTATAGATCTGAAATATCGTAGCATGACTGCAATACACAATATCCAAAAAACAAATTAAATAAACTATGTTATTTTCCAGTGCCATCAAATCTTGATTTACAGTTCAAGTGTCATACCATATGAATAAATTATAAGTTTTAAAAAGTAAAATGTAACATGAGAGCGAAACAGAGTGTTAGTTACCCCGACCATACGCGTATGGTCCGACCGTACGCGTATGGTCGGACCATATGAGTATATACCCATATGGTCATGACCATACGCGTATGGTCCAAATACTCATATGGTCCGGAACACATACACATAATAATAATAATTTCATATGCACCAATCATAAGAATTTTTACAAAATATTCTGGAGTTACACAATATATAGATATAAAGGTGTACATGAAATAAATATAATTCATAATACAAAATACGATATACGAGCGGAGAATGATATTCTGGTCCGGGGACACAGTTATCGTCCTTTGATTTTAGTTGAATACGAAGAGTCCTTAGTGTGGACAGTGTATAACTTGCCATTTTTTTTCATACACCTTCCAAATTTATTTATTTAAAATTTATGCCTAAAATAGTAAGTAGGGGGATGAAATTACATGTAAACAAGAATGTGTCCCCAGTACACGGATTGGACATCCGCACTATCATTTTTTATGTTCAGTGAACCGTGTAAATGGGAGAAAATTTCTACTTTGGCATAAAAATTAAAAAGATCATATCATAGGGAACATGTGTACTAAGTTTCAAGTTGATTGGACTTCCAAGTTCATCAAAAACTACCTCGACCAAAAACTTTAACCTGAAGCGGGACAGACGGACGAACGGACGCACAGACCAGAAAATATAATGCCCATAAATGGGGCATAAAAAAATTTGGGGCATGAATTTTGAGGTAAAGTAGTGATTTGGTCCAGTTTGAAAAGGTCAAAAATTAGTATGTCTGAAGCTGTCAAACTGAATTACAGACCCCTTAACATAAAATTATCCATATTTTGAGTTGGAGCCGATAGACTTTTTTTATAATTTTGATATAATTTGTCCCAAAAGTAGTACACTACACAGTAAAAATCTTTTCTGGATATCGCGATTTTTTAGTCTAAAAGAAATGCACTACGAAATAACTGTGTTCTCGGGCCTACTTTAATAAACACAATATGTGAGAACAAATATGCTATTTATAAATGCAATTAAATTCTAAGTTTTTCTGCTGATTTTAAAAAATATACCTAAGTTAATTAATTCTTTAATATTTCTGACAGATAAGAACTGGATAAGTTTGTATGCAGATGGATTTCTCAAATGAATTTTTTTGATATACTTTTCTCTGATTTGACTATATTTTTGACATTCAAGTATAAAATGGTATTCATCTTCAATTGAGATAGTGTTACAATTTTTACATAGTCTATTATTTTTATCAATATTATAATATCTGCCTGTTTCTATGCTTAAATTATGAGCTGATATACGATATTGACAAATGTATGGTCTAGCTTTAAAAAAAATTGCAAATCATGTGTACTATACATATATCTACACAAATGACATTTACTTGAGTTCCCAAAAAACAAAGTTACTTCACTAATGAATGTACCAAGCAATTGTAATAGAAAAACTACACTTTGGCTTAACCAAACATAATTAAATCCATATCTAAACAAAATATCTCTAATCTTACAACACCAGTTTTGTTCATCATTCTTTTTAATACAACATCATTCAAACATCTCATCATAGCAGATTTTTTATTACACAATTTTCTGTACTAACAATTTTTAACCAATATTGACCATTATATATTGCCTTTCAATGGACAAAGGCAATCTACCTAATTCACAATAAATTATATTATAGTTACAGCATTTATTTTGACGTTTGGAATATGTTTTAAAAACACAAAACTTATGTACTTTTTCGATATTTGGTGCCACATGAAATCCCCCTACTTCCGATCAATAATTCAATGTGCTTGCTACATAAGTATCAAATAATGACAACAAAGATTCATCCCCCCCTTTCTTATAGTAATCGTCATGTCTTTTATTAGTATGCTAAAATTTCCCAACAGGAGATACTCAAGAAATCCCACGGTAGATGTTAGGGCCATTCACATCTCCTTTTTTAAAATCAGGCGCTATTATACTTTTGACCCATATTTCAGGGAAATTTCAGGAATTAATAATATTATTAAAAGTGTACACATTCGATATTGGAATAAGTACAGTTTTTCCAGCAATTAAATATTCATTCATGACATTATCGAACCCAGTAGCTTTATCATATTTCAATCGTTTTAAGCATTTTTCCAGTTCAGTTTCTGTAAATGGAATGGCTAGTTCCTCATGTATATTTGGTAAAGTTTCTGTATTTGTTTCCTTGTTCGTTTCTATGTTATTTAAGAAATAATTCATGGCAGCCGTAGATTTCTTTTCATTTAACCATGGGTTTGGCATTTATATTCGATTATTCTATCTCGAGCGACAGCCCAACCTATGATTAAATGAAAACAAATCTACGGCTGCCATGCATTATTTCTTAATTAATTTTTTAAATGTTCCTGAAATTGCTCCAATGTTATTTTGTGCGTGTTTTCAGTCTTCGGTCTTCTGAAACTTTGATGAATTGTTTGTATCTATTGACGTTAGCTCCGTTTTGGATTTTATGAATTTTAGATTTTACGTTTCCGAGTTATTGGTTTTTATTTATAAAAAAGGGGGGTGTTCCAGGTTTCAAAAATGTTGTAAGCAGTTTTCATGAAACTTTGGTGACTGGTTTATATCTATTAAAGTAAGCTCCCTTTAGGTTTGTTTTTTTATTAATTTCTTTGGCATCTCTAAATAAACCTGCACTGGAAATGAAAACTATTTAAAACACTGTGGTTGCGGAATTGGAAAAGGTTGTAAAAAAAATCAGCTCTATTTTTAGACTAGAATCCCTCAACCACCACCTTTTCTTGTTTAACGATTAATGCTTTTGAATGGGAACATATGGTTAGACCCCCCCCCCTCTTTTAAAATAGCTAGATCAGCCCAAGTTGCTCTTTTTACACAAACAAAAATACAAACATTTCAGTATAACTTGCGATCAATTTTAATCGTAAGTGTTTTTGTGAAATTAGTCGCTTAAGTATATAACTCATACTTGGGATGAGGGGTCCAACAAATTAACAACTAACAACATAACATGGGAAAATAGTGCATTATGCAGCACGTAGAAAATCTTAGAGTAAACCAAGTTTTAAGATCTTTTGTGGCATGCATGCATGTAGATCGACTCACTGTTTTCATAATTTTTTTTAAAGATGTTTTTTAAGAGCTTTTAAATATTTGTCCAACAGATGGACTGCAAATTCTGCAAAGCAAAAAAACTGTGCTTGGAATTGATAAAATGGAATAGTTCATCAACAGAAATAAAATGTTAGCTAAATTGAAAGTTGCCACAGACATTGACTCTTTCGGTATGTGTCAATTAAACGAGAACTAATATAATTCATTGCAATCAAGGTACAGATACAGCTGCCACAAGGGAGCAGCCATTTATTAACTTTTAAAAAAGGGGGTTGGTGGTATGGTTTTTTGTTTAAGTAAGATATTTTTTTATTAAAAAGTTAGGGCATAAAAATAAAGAATAAAAAATAACGGGTTGCTCATATATTAAAAATTGAGAATAATGAACAAACAATTGTAAATAATAGAAAAACATGCATGACCTAAATAATTATAGAATAAAGAAATAAAGATACCCATCCAGACCATTTTGAATGTGGCCATTTTTTTGTGTGGTATAAACTATTAAAAGTTGGACGAAAATATTTTTTTTATGATAACTTTTTTTTTCCAGTCTTAACAAAGAATCATTTTGTAATCTGTTTCTTCAGTCAACTTAATGAACAAGAGTTAACTCTCTTTCATTAGTCAATTTCCGAAATTGCGTATTTGTTACAAAATAAAAAGAACCTTCAAAGAGGTGAAGGTCTCCTGACGTTTATTATGTAAAGAACATTTTTGTGATTTTTTTCCCCTGGAGTAGCTAAAAACAGAACAGAACAGATATGGGCATAGAATTGGTAAGTGCAATCTTCTCAAATAAATTTGAATCTGATGATATTTTTGATTATTATTAATTTTTTTTTGTTGACAGCGATGATTTAGGTTGCATTTAGAAGGGAACTTTCGCAAAAAAAATAAAAAATTGCTTCCTTATGTATATTTTGTATTAAAAAGCTCAAATTTATAAATATTAACGTTTTATTCTCCTAGATAAGAGATCGTTATCGACTTTAAATTGAGAATATCTACATGTACTGATGTGCTTCCCGGTCCAAACAACCACGTCATAAGATCTTTAAACCACAAAGTACCAAAACATTCATGGGACTTGCAGAATGTGGGACAACTCGACCCGACTTGGACCAAGTCAAATCGGACCGACTAATTATACAATTCGGACCGTCTATAAAGACAACTCGGACCATCTATAATTACAATTCAGACAAAGTGTTAAACGAGGATTTGAAATTTATGTCACCGTCGTATTTATATGTATAATTAAAATGTTTGATTTGTCATTCATCAGTTAATTTTCTGTTTCATCATTTTGATTATGACGTTTGACTAAGACTGACGGCATTTCTAATACACGTCACTGCACAGTTTCAGATATACGTCACTACACACATGAATAGAATATGCCATTGCACACACGCAAGAAGCAATGTACGCCCTATATATGATATATGTATATGTTTTAGTATTTCATTAACTCAATAGATATTACCACCTTTCTTATTGGATGCCTAAACGCTGACACAATATTTTAATACGGGTTTGTTAATGTTGTTATTTGAAAAGTCTAATTTACAGTTTCCCCGATATAATTTTTTATATCAATAAACAATTATGTCACATGCACTATAATTGTTTCTGAAGATGTGCATATCTCTTTTACATTTCATTAGTTATAAACACAACTTTCAGTAAATCAGATTAAATGATATATCACTGATATAAAACATATTTCTGTTTTAGAAACTGTCTGATAGGCATATGCATCTAAATGCATCTTCAATTTTACTCTCGTCTTTTATGTGTATCAATACATCCAGAAATTAAAATTGACATGCCAATTTCTAGAGGTAGGAAAGTATTATATTTTGGCTTAATACATGAACTGACTCATCCAATTGAAAAAGGTTTTATGGATGTCAGCTGTTCTTTAAAATTGATAATGTTGATGTGTTTGTTATTTATAAATAATATTGTTTACTTGGCATACAATGTACCTGAACTTGACGTTGCTTGCTATACATTTATATTTTGTATATATTTAAATATTTTAATATATGTAGAATATGTGAAAGGATAAAGTAGAAAATGTTATGAAAAAAGAGAAGGAAGGGTTAGGTTAATTACAGGCTATAAACTATTACAAAATCATACATGCAACCCTTGTATTAAGGGAGCTACCATTTGAATTTTAGGGGGGGGGGGGGGTCAAGGATGAAAAATGTTGTCCTGCATTTTTATAGTTTCACTCTATTCGGTCCTGCATTTTTTTGTTAGTTTTCCCTGCCTTTTTATACGACAGCAAAGAAATTTTTGGATCGCATATTGCTAGCTATCACGTCGGCGTCGTCGGCGTCTGCGTCGTTAGGGTCGACGGCGTCCGAAGACATTTAATTTGGTTTCCAGACAATAACTTTAGTTTTAATGTATAGATCTCTATAAAAGGTTCAATACCACAAAAGGAAGGTTGGGATTGTTTTTGGGGGTAATTGTACCAACCGTTTAGAAATTAGTGGCCAATAAGGGGATACAAACAAATTATTTTTTAGTTTCAGGACTATAACTTGTGTGTAAGTATTTTGAATGCTCTGAAATTGTACCACAAAGTTCAATAACACAAGTAGAAGGTTTATGTTCATTTTGGGGAAAAAACCCATTTCTTTTTAAAATGTTATTTTTTAAAAGTTGAGGTAAAAAAAATCGGGGGTGGGGGCTTTTTTTCACTAAAGATTAAGAAATTTAAAAGAAAGTATCTTCAAATTTTTTTGGGGGAAAAATAGGGGGGTTAACAAATCTGTTTTGGGGTCCATTTTTTCCCTGAAGATTTAAGAAATTGTCAATTTGCAAAAAATAAAAAAAATAATGCAAATTCTCTGTATAGTCTGAAAACAGATTTACTAAGTATTGCGCAACAGCACAGTCAAGAAATCTTCAATTGAATATAAATTCAAATCATATAACCAATTTCAAGTTCTTTGACTACATTTATTCTGTGATAGAAACCTTTAAATTGTCAAAGAATCCAAATTCATACCTGTATCGAGCTTGAATATTGTGACCTTTATTGCACAAACTGTTCAGGGTTGGATCTCTGCGTCCAGCTGCGCTCGGCGAAGCAATTTATTTCACATAAATTGTCATCCTGCCTTTTTTTAAGGTGCTCATCCTGACTTTTCTTTTAAACAAAAAACTCCTGTTCTGCCTTTTTGCAAATTTCATCATAGCCCCTCCCCCTCCCCCCTGAAAAAACAAATTAGGGATTTGTGTCAGCTGACTCCTTGGTTCTTTTCATACGATACAGTCAGGGTTAACTATTTTGCCCCATAATACCCATTTTTCTTTCCATGTAAGACTTCAATAGCTCATAAAATGTCAATACAAATACATGTAGAAGGTAAACGTCTTAGTCAGTCTTTTCTTGCCATTTAAAAAAAAGATCTCGAAAGGGAGCTCCATAACCTATCAATATTTTTAGCATATTTTGTTCCTCAACTCTTCCGACTTTTAGTATCAATTTTGAATTCTTGATTTTTTTTTCATTTTCACCTAAGTACATCCTTAAGCAAAACCCTGTATTATATGACTATTAATTTTAAGTCCATCTGTTGTCTGTAGTTCATTTCATATAACTTCATATAGCATGTAAAGATTGAAGTATAAAAAGAATACCTAGCTGTCTTATGAAAACTCCTTTTTGCGCTCACTTAGGTGGTCTCTTAAAACAGGTTTCTCTATACATAAGTTAAATACTCAAACCAGTGTACCACTTTAAAGGTAGATTTGGTATTTGAATTGTGGCAGTAGTTAGGGGACGACCATTTAATATTCTGGGGGGGGGGGGGGGGGGTGGCAGGAGGATTTTGAAAATAAATAACTCAGCCTGGATAATCACAAAAATAAATGGTTTGTTCTGTGGTAGTTTGAAAATTAATTACCTGACTTGCAATGTATAGAAAATAAATAACTCAGCAGGTCTAATCAAAAGTATGAGATGGCACCAGATTCTTAATAAATTCATCTTTTTTCCCAAAAATATCGGGAAACACTTCCCAAATTTTTTAATAACAAAGGTATAAATATTATTTAAATATACTTGAAATTTCTGAAAATTGGTTTCATTTAACTTGAGGTATATTGTCTCAGGAAACCTTACCTCACTTTTATTTTAACAGGGCCGTAACTACATGTAGGAAATTTCGAAACCAAACGCTTGTCTCCATATCAAATTGTGTTCACAGCCTTGCAAGAAGAAAGTTCTGTTTCCTTCAGACTTATAGCCCTGGGGTGGTGTTCTCGAAGCTATCTTAGGATTAGGACGTGTCCTAAGACTATCTTATGACAAGTCTTTGTCCTAAGTACAAGACTTTGTCCTAAGTCGTGTCCTCGAAGCTCTCATAACTTAGGATAAATCACATTTTCGTCCTAACTTTATGACACCTAATGAGGTGTCTTAAGATCATTATATCTACATCCTAACTTTGTGCATGCTTTTTTCTGTATTGTTTTACGTGAAGGTGAACATGAAATGAAACGCATCATCAGTTATTAACTCGTATAAAGAAATGTATCATGATTATAAACTTTGAACTTCGTGTTTTACGATACGATTGCACTACGAACTCAATATTCTTATTTCAAAACAAGTTGTTTTAAAGTTTAAATCACAATCCTTTTTGATATATTTACATTTGAAATCATGCATTTGATTTAATACATATTATAACAAAATTTCGTTAACAATTTTATCAATTGGTTTTGTCTTTAAATAAATGTTAATCAAACATTAACAATTACTTTAACTATTTAGACTTTCGCGCATAGGATATGTTTAGGACGTCCTAACATAAGATGCGTCTGAGATGGCTTCGAGACGCAACTTAAGAGTGTCCTAAGTCGATCCTAAGTCCATCCTAAAATCGTTCTTATCTATGACTTAGGACGAATCTTAGGATACTTTCGAGAACACCACCCCTGATTTTTCGGGATCAATGTTTCTTATTTATTTGTCTTTTGTTAATTGATTGCCCTGTATTCTGTTAGTGTTGCATTCCTTTTGTTATCTAGTAATTTTGTTATAAAGTTTATCATGAGTTTAAAATAACCAGCAGCCACAGACTTAACTATGTAAATTCCATTTTTGCTTTATCATGCACATTGGTCTTTTGATGTTGTCCCTAGAAACTTCAGTCTTACACTGAATTTATACATTTTGCTTTGAGACCAAAATATTGTCAAAAAATTATTAAAACAAAACTTCATTTTTATTAGATTATGACAGGGTCTTCAGAACACCCAGAAAGCATGATTTTGCATCATTTGTTCTGTAGCTTCTTGGGCCTTCAGTGGCTACAAAACCCTCCAAAAAAAAAACAACTATTCCCTCGCTCCGCTCGGCATAGTATGTTTGCCAATACATTTAAAAGTGCCTACTCATAACTAAACTTGAATACTATGTATGTATGCAATACATGTATATGCTGTTGGGGATTTAAAAGATTCATTTCTGCAGAGGGAGATGGTTAATCTAATTAAAGGTACATAATGACTGGACTATACTTTTTGTATTATTTATAATAAACAAATCATTTAAAAATTGTATGTTTTCGAATATCCAAAATATAGTTGTGAAAATGAATAATCAGTCCCTTGCTTTAATGAAAATGAAAAATCCTGCTTCAATAGTGCAGAAAACTAAGTTTATGATATAATACATGTACAAGCTGAAGGACGCCTCCGGGTGCGGGAATTTCTCGCTACATTGAAGACCTGTTGGTGACCTTCTGCTGTTGTTTTTTATTTGGTCGGGTTGTTCTCTTTGACACATTCCCCATTTCCATTCTCAATTTTATTGGTTCAAGAATTGATAACTATATTTTTCACCAGTCACTCGTTTCATATGACTATAAGAGAAATCAACGCATGTGTTTTTACAGGGTTTCCCAGCAGTAGCTGTTGGCATTGTTGTGGTTGCAGCGTCTGCTATACTTGCCAAGACTTACATTTACGACAAAAAGACGAGAAAACCACCAGTCGAACAATTAAAACAAGACTTAAAACAAGACTTAAAAAGAACTGGGAAACAAATAGACAAAGAGGTAAACATTTTGAGTAATTACATATAATATTATAGGGTTATTGCATGAATATTGGGGAATATTGTCCCGAGTAGAATTTTATATTGCACGAGCTTGCGAGTGCAATATATGTTCTACGAGGGACAATATTCCCCAATATTCATGCAATAACCCTTTTATTGTATAGCAATATAATATTTGAAAGTAAAAACTTAAGATTTTGTCGTTGATGACGTCATGAATTTTGACGATTTATTGCACTAGTGCAATATTAGAATTTATTGCACGCTAAATTTTGGTTACTTTCTGTGTGAAATATTATATTGCTATACAATAATATTAGTTACATAGTGTGTTAGTGACCTTATACGGTATATTTGGAATTTACTGACACCCCCCCCCAATATATACCGTATTACGTTACTAGCACACTATGTAACGAATTTATCTTACCGACTATCTTAACGTGTGATATTTAGAATAGTGACCTATCAAAATGAGCAAGTCTTCAATACCGTAAGCATTAAGAAACTGCTACTATTGATCATACAAAAACAGATGCCAACAATAACAACTTGTTAGCTTTAAATGTGTTTTAAGAATTTATTTCAATCTTCGTCATCAATGTCTTCGTCTGTTGAAAACTCTATGTACCGGGGTTTTTTTGTTGTTTTTTTATATAAAGGGACACCACACTACTAACCGTGTATTGAAATAAGCCCCGCCTCCCTACTAATCTAATTTTGAATATACACGGTCTCCACGCGGACGTTTTTAACCAATCATTCCTAGAAATACAAAGGAGGTAAGATACATAAGGATTCTTACACTTTTTGTCCAGATATATATAGTTGTAGTTACAAGAAATGGTAGTTTCAACAAATGGAAGATTTAACGACCTTAACTGGCTATACAGCCCTTGCACGGTCGGCCCTGGCTTGCGCCTTTTTGGGCATTAAATAATTTTATTTTTACCATATAGTTGTAGTTATTGGTCCTTGACCTCAATTTTATGTTTCAGTGACTGCCGGAAAAAATAGTTTCTGAAAACCAATGAAAGTTCAAGAATATTTTTTTGTAGCTGATCTTTTGGTGATTTGTTTTTTATGATTTTATGACTTCATATAAAAGAAAACCAAAATTTGTCATATTTATGCCGATTAAAAGCATGTTATTTTTTCTATTCACTAAAATTGGAAAAATGAGTTTGTTAACAGTATTGTATATTCTATGTTTTTGTAATAACATTTTTTTAAATTTTAGGTTGACAAAGTAGTAAAGGATGTAAAGGACCATTGCAGGGATGGTTTAAAATAATAAACTTAATTCGAAAAGTGAAACAATAGTTAATTTATGCACTTTTGAAGTTAAACAAAAATCAGACTACCTCTATATATACATATGTGTGAACAGTTTATTAATAAAATTGAAGATAAATAAAAAAAAATATTTTGTCCTGTCTGCGACAAGGCTCAGAATGTATGCCATAGAGATTAAAAACCATTGGTGACAAAACTTGTACAAAGCTTTGTATTTCACAGGGAAGCAGACCTTCAAGTTGAATTGTATTCTGCCATTACATATTCGTAAACCTGTAGATATACGTATATACTAAGTATACGACGCCCAAACTATTTTTGGGCTTTTAAGTCTTTGGACAATCTATCTGTTATTTTAACATTAGAAACATAACTTATAAATTTTAAAGCCGGTCAATAATAAATGTTTCTCTACTTTGTCTTCTACAATAAAACCAGGTTCTATTTCAACTCGTCCATTAAAGTCACCTATGATAAACACAGTGCCTTATGTTGCAAATAATTCAATTTGTTCATTTTTAACATCAAATACATCTATATTATACTTTTTGTAACAGGTGGTATTTAAATAACACACATATATAAATTGTTATTGTTTGGCATAGTACGTTTGTCAAATTTTAACCAGAGCATACTATCAACTTCATCTTTAACTTCTTCGATAAATAAATTGACATGATCCTTTTTTATAATACAATACTACGCCACCACCATTAAATTTTTATCTAGCCAAATATTTTTTTCATAGGCTAAGCCATTTAATTCAAACTCATCCTGGCGTTTGACTCAACATTCACTTACACATAAAACGTCGTATTCATTACTATTTGGATACAAAAATAACTTATTCCTGATCACGTAGTCCGTTTCCAACTATAGGCCTAAGCCTTTTGAAATATTCCAATAGATTTAAGAAGATGTGGTATGAGTGACAATGAGACAATTATCAATTTGTATTATGAGTTTTCCATGCATCTGATTTAATTAACGCCTTGAAGGAACTTGAAGACACAATTGGTGAACTTTCAAACATTAAAGTCGGTTTGTCGACTATCTTTAGATGATTTTTTTATATCTGAAGTGGAGAAGTTGCGTGGGATAAACATGTTTTAGATCTGTCTACGTACTATTACTCCAAATCTGTGTGGGAAACAAATCATATTGTAGTTTCTGAATTTCACTTGATTAAATCTTAAGTTTCGAATGAAACAGCCGACTCTAAGCTTAAATGTTTACGCTCAATATTCTGTATGACAGATAGAACTAAGATAAACTATTCAGTAGTAGTAGTTGGTGACGGGAAATCTTATGATATTCTACTTAAATTAAATCAGAATGTGGGTTTTGCCATACCCTGGAGGTTGGCATATTTAAAAAAAAAATCTACTTCCGGTGTTTATTAAGATATATTATGATGCTGCCTTGAAAGAACTAGCTGTCAGGTTCCATCCCGGGGCCACTCTGGTGGTATTAACTGAGTACACTAGATTTCCCATGACCCACAGGTTTTTAGCACACACTTGGGGAGTCATGTTCTGATATCTGGTATAATCTTTCTTTAGGTAACATAGGTCGTGGCGAGTGTTAAATGTTTTGATGGTGACTTTAAGAAAGTCTTTCAAGCATTAAGAAAATGTTGATATTACATATTTTACAGTTATTAGATTTAACAAAGAACATGTGACATAATTGTAAATGAAACAACTCTCCTCAAGAGACCAAATGACAAAGAAATTAAAAAAAATAGATCACCGTTCGTCCTTCAACAAGGAGCACTCAAATTCAACATGGTCAGCTATAAAAAGCCTCGAAATGACAAATGGAAAACAATAAAAACGAGAAAACTAGAGACTATAATGGGAACTTTGAAGTTAATGTTCAAGATATCAAGGTATGAGCTTCTGTTTTGGAACAAAGGTAAAGGTTTTCTATCGTGTAGCAAGATGTACATGTAGAAATCAATGAATGACACAAGCACTTAGGTGAGCAAAATGTAATCGAAGCATTTCGTTTTTGGAATAAATTCATTCATGTAGTATGTATGGCATACCTTCGTCTATGCCTTGCCATTATGGAACAGCATTGGGATTTTAAATTGTGGCTTGATGCATATGAATGTTTTTTCTGATGTTGAATCAGATACTAGAAGTAGTAGACAGTGATATTTACAGATTATCGTTAGTCATCTGAACGAAATTGATTGTGTTGCTTGAGCCAGTACGGCGAAAAAAGCAATCAAGTTGTGATTACCAATGATAATCGGTTTATCGTTATTTAATCTATGACGACGTTGTTAATTTCATTGACAACGGACACGTGCGCCCTTAGTTTCTAGCGATACTATTTTATATCACTACTATGTGCTAAGAAAGGAAATTATCAGTCAGTAAGATAAACGAAGAAACATTTCTTAAATTAACGATAATGATTCTCCATTCTAATTCTAATGAAGGTGAGGATGAAATGCAAATTGCCAAATTAATCTAATTAAAATATTGATCTCTGATTACGTTATACTGCATATGCAGTATAACGTAATCAGAGATCAATATTTTAATTAGATTGATTGCCAAATCTAGCCAATCAAGAAGAGTTTCAGTAACAGTGGGTTATTTTTTTAATGTTAACAGGTAAGCTAGTGCCAGATTTGTAAATCTGCATAGTATTCCTGAAATATATCTGGACGATTCGTTCTAACTCCGATTCGTCCCAACGAATTCGTCCCAAGTTGTTTGGTCAATTCGTTCAAACTTTTTAAAAAACTGGTCAGTTCGTTCCAACTTATTCAAGAACAATATTAAACAATATTAACCATTTAAATAGCGTTATTATTAAAAATTTGGATGCTGTACTTATATAAAATGTATATAAATACTTATCTAAAAACAATCTATGGTTTATTTATTGGGAGGAAAGATATATTGGGCATGATATAGTAATATTATTAAGATAAGTATTTCATGACAATTCAATATTTAAATTTGAATAAAGTACTAACTATAAAATTTTACTCAGTTTCCTGTATAAAACCGAAAAAAAGTAACTTCCAAGAAAGATAAAAAAAAAAAAAAAAAGTATGGGCTTGAAGGTATGGAACTATAATACATATTTTTGATAGCGGTCCACTTCTTTCAAACCAATGAAAAAAATTGAAACATCGATGTTCTAAAAGATTCCTAATTCCATATATTATTTTTATATTCCATCATGGAATCTTCGTGTGTTTGGTGTCATCGTTTTGTTCATAAATACTAAAGGATACAAACCTGAAACTTATTTTTTATTGCATAAGACATTTAGATTATCCCGAAATATGATACAAGTTGACCGGAAAAAGTAAAAAACAAAGACAACGCGACCAAAAGATGTATGACTAAATAAACAAATATTGTACACATAAATCTGCGTTTTTCAAACTCGAACCATAAAAGCCTTCAAAGTTAATATTGAAAAACGATCTTTTATATGAAATAAATTACAGCGGGATTAAACGTTTTAATGGTACCAAACCTTCTCTCTTTTTCTGAAATAATAGCATTACATCTCAACATACAAAACCACACGATAAAAAATCAATTGGAAGGCTTAATTCAATCAAAAAACGTAAATTAACACACTATGAACGAATAAAGTAGATATGCGATACCTGAATGCAAATGCACATTCAATAAAATATTACGGACAAACATGCAAGGCCAAAAAGCCAACAAACAAGTTAGTCTACAAAAATATAGTCTACATTATAAAATAAAATTGGAACAAATTGTTAAGTCTGATTAATAATGATCTAAATCAGTTAGAACAAATTGCTAAGTCTGATTAATAATAAACTAAATCAGTTGAAACGAATTGACTATTGACTTGGTACGAATTGTCCAAATCTGAAACGAACTGGCTTGGAACGAATCGGACTTGGAACGAATTGACTAGCATTCTCCTGACACCTTACATCTGACTCTCATCCTTTTGTTTAAAGACCCCTCCAATTCGACAATGTACTAGTGTTTTAATATAAGGGAAATTTAATTTTCGACAAAACTTGCATACGTTGACGCAAGTAACTTAGGCTTACAAGAGAATTTCAGGTTTTTGATGTACTAAAACGTAATGTACCTTAACATTTCAAAAAATCGTTTATTGTTATCTCTCGTTGAAATTTTTTAATCAACTTGTAGATTAAACAAAAATCGTATATTTTAAAATGTTAAGGTACAATACGGATGTAATACTACGGAAGCGTATTAGCGCCACACATTTTTTTTTTTTTTTTTTTTCCTATGTTTGCGTTATAACGCAAACCTTTGCGTTACAAAGGTTTGCGTTATAACGCAAAGGTTTGCGTTACAACGCAAACATAGGAAGAAAAAAAATTTAAAAAAAATGTGTGGCGCTAATACGCTTCCGTATAATACATCATTACTTGGGTTTTTTTGTCTTCCTTTCTGTATTTTTGTTCAAATCCATTTAAAATACCATATTCCACGAGCAAGAGCTGAGTAAATTTTTGTATTTTTTTTATCTGTAGCACAAGATACTAAGCTTGCATGGTTTGCAGGCAAAGTACCGAGTATAATTAACGATATTTGAATTTCTGGTGATAATGCTAAATATGATTGTAAAAAGAAAAACCTTATGTTTTAATTTGATATTTAGGCGAATAATCCGTGCCAGATACATGAATGTTATTACAAATTTTTAACTATCCGATTGAAATCAGAAATCTTGAAACCGGTGAAGGGAGACAACCACAATTTATATTATGTCTTATAAATCCGTAAAATTGTAAGCCTAAGTTATTTGTGTAAACGTCGTTTGAAACTTAAAATTCTGTAAGAACTACGACTTTGTCTACTTTCTTTTGTTTCAGCATTTTTTGTCGGATAGTTTTTTCTAAAATAACATTCATGTATCAGGCTAGCACTGTAAACTTGTGAACTTATATTCTATTTTCTGCCTACTTATATCTTGTGTTTGTTTTTGATTTATATGCACTCCAATTATGTTTTCAACCTTTTTAACTAATTGTTATATTATTATCATATAAAAAAGAATGTGATTGGTTTTTAGATTTTCTTTCTTAGGTTTACCCTTCGATAAACCATGGCCACGTTGGCAAAACTACTTTATTTGCCTCAGTGTGAATTCATCTATGCGCGATACACACTAAAAGATATTCGCCGCTCTATACAGACTTAAAGGTCGCACTTTGACCAATAATGGTTTACTTTCACAAATTGTTACTTTGGGGGAGAGTTGTTTCATTGGCACTCACTCAACATTTTCTTATATCTATTTAAAAATTGGTCACTAGCTTCATATACCTACATATCAGCTTGTGATTTAACTTTTTGAACACCCAGTTTACACAACAAACACTTCTAGGTATTGTGTTTGTATTTATATATGTACATGGAGAAGACGTCGCTAATGTTGTTTCAGTTTGTGTTCCTTTTGCTAATTTACAAATAAAATGCGTTCAAACTCAATTGATTGATGCCAAGTTTGTTTCCCTTATGTCAAAATGTTTCAGTGAGGAAGATTTCTGTTAAAGCAACGAATAGCAATGGCCATAAAGTAAAAAATTAATGTGGGTCAGGTGAGCTAAAAATCAGTAATTATAATGAATTTTAGTCCGAAATCACAAATTCCCCCCCCCCAAAAAAAATGTGATAACTAATTCTGAAAATTCGTTAACACGAATATAATCCGTTAAATTTATAACCAATTAACAATTCGTTATTACGATTTTAAATCTTTATCACAAATTACAAAAATTAGTGAAAACGAATTTAATTCGTAGTTACGAATAACAAAATCTGTTATAAGATATTTAATCTATCATAACAAATTCAAAATTTGTGATAACGATTAATATTCGTGATTTCGAATTCAAATTATATTTTTGGAAGATCTCAAATTGACTTCCGTGCCGCAAATCTTATTATTAAAGCGATAGAATTATGATGACATATAACATAACATAAAATATGAAACTTAATGTAAATTTATTTGTAATTTATATCGATTACGAATAGTTGCCACGTAAACTGGTTCGTTGCATGCAAATAATATACATAATTATGGTATATGATATGAGTCTTGTGAAAACGAAACGTGCGTCTGGCGTATAAATCATCCTGGTACCTTTGATAACTATTCACACCACTGGGTAGATGCTTCTTGCTTCTGCTTACGGACGTTTCGTCCCCGAGGGTATCACCAGCCCAGTACTCAGCACTTCAGTGTTGAAATGTCTGTCAATTACATGTATGTGGTCATTTTAATAAATTTCCTGTTAATAAACTTTGAATTTTTCGAATAAGTAAGGCTTTTCTTGTCCCAGGAAAAAATTACCATAGCCGTATTTTACACAACGTTTTGGAATTTTTGGTCCTCAATGCTCTTCAACTTTGTACTTGTTGACTTCATAACGATTTGGATCTGTCAGAGCGTCACTGATGAGTCTTATGTAAACGAAACTCGCGTCTGGCGTATTTAATTATAATCCTGGTACCTTTGATAACTATTTTAAAACACGATAACGAGCAGGAAGATGTTTAAATGTGGGCATTTGCAGAAATTTCCGTTGTACGCGAACACGTTCTTGCAGCTCATTGAATTTCCGTATATGTCTATGAACACTTTTAAAAATTCTTCTTAAACAAAAAGTTCCAAAAACCTCTTCGAATACATAGGGACTATTTTTCTTATATTAAACTGATAATTGATGGTTCTTTATTTACAAAACATAAAATGCTATCGATAGCACCAGGACATTTCGGAGTGTAGTATTCTGTAAAACAACGTTATTTTATTAACCTATCGATTATTCAGAATTTCAGAATCATTTGAAATTTACAACAAACGTAAAAATTGTTACTTTATAAAAAAGAAAATGTTGTATGATTGCCAATGGGACAACTGTCCACAAGAGACAAAAATGACACAGACATTAACAACTATATGTCGCCGTACGGCCTTCAACAATGAGCAAAGCCCATACCGCATAATCAGCTATAAAAGGCTCCGATAAGCCAATGTAAAACAATTCAAACGAGAAAACTAACGGCTTTATTTATATAAAAAAAATGAACGAAAAACAAATATGTAACACATAAACAAACGACAACCACTGAATTACAGGCTCCTGACTTGGGACAGGCACATACATAAATAATGTGGCGGAGGTAAACATATTAACAGGATCCCAAGCCTCCCCCTAACATGGGACAGTGGTATAACAGTTCAACATAAGAACAAACAATACAAATCTATTGAAAAGGCTTAACTCATCAGATGGACAAAATTAACAAGTGGACGTGACTTTGTATGACAGGCAAGAAATGCTGTTTACCGGTTACTGATTATGGCTGTTGATAAAACATAATCCCTGATATGTTACTAACATACTGTTTATAAAATTAACAAGTTTTTTAACTTATATTTTGTGATTTTCCTGATTCCTTATTAGAAATAATGTTGAAATCGATAGTATGAGTTGTTAATTTAACTTGAACACTGAAATTTTGCGACCATTATTATTTGCAATGAAAACCTTAGCAAAGTCATTACTAAAACAAAAGCTAAGAGGTTCGGACATAACATTATCCAAAATTATCTCTACAAAACGTCCAGTAGAAGTAATTTTATAAATGTTTTGCGAATAGAGTCCAAGGATGTACACGTATCCAGCATCATGTATTTTACGTGGTCCACGAAGGAAAGGTGACGAATAAGAAAAAACCAACTCTCCTTCCGATGTAGTGCAAAAGATTTCATGGTTGTTTGAATAACAAATGTTTCCATTTGAGCTAACCGAAATGTTTCCAATAGGACCTTGTCCGTGCTTCAGAGAAACTGTTCTTTCAAAATTTCCACTCATGTCTAAGACCTGTATCTCTTTTTCTGTACCTACAAATATGTTATCCTTTGTTGCAGCAATCCCATAACCTCCACTTTGTTTTACATCTATCTGCTTGTATATTCTACGTGTTCCCAAATCTATGAACTGTATGAAAGGTTCATATCTACTAGACAGAACAGCAGTGGTTGTTCCTGGTATTGCTGCTATATCCCATGGATCATACGGAGTCGAGATTGCAATTTGATACTCTTTTTCATCGCAAAAATACACTCCTTTCAATTGAACATCACATAAAATCAATGTGTTATTATCTGATACCGTGATGCCTGTTACTCCATTCAATTATCTCCTTTCATGTCGATGTCGCAGAGATGGGTGAAGGAGGTTTTCTGGCGATTAAGAACAACAGGAACCTGTGACTGCCGCTGCTTGTATGGAACAAATGGAAAGGAACTAGGTGTCTCCTTTATTTCTATTGAACCGATATTTGCTAATTTTTCCTTCGAGACAATTTCGACGAATGTAAGGCTTATGTCTGCAAACGATTCGGTAAGCTGTTTAACTTTGTTTTCAATTTCATCTAAGACTAGTTTGGTTGAATGAATATAAACAAATGCTTGTTTATCAGAATTATGATCTCTAATAAATTCCAACGATTCCTTTTGAGCTCTTGTAGATTTTACTAAGTCTCCTATACTTTTCTCCAGTCGTTTCAAACTGGATACACATTTATCTTTCTTTTCAGTTAGTTGCTTCAAAAGTGACGCTTTTAAAGATTCCATTTGTTTTATTACATTTTCTTTCATTCTTGTTATTTGTTTCAAAATTTGTGTTTCTTCTTTATTAATTCGATCTCCATTTTCCTTGCATTTCTTACTCAATTTTTCTAATGTCTCTAGAATAAAACGCAACTGTTCTTCATAATCTAAGAAAGACTGCGATTGTTTGGAATTCTTTGAAACAATGTTAATTGATGTCACGTTCGTGCATGCTTGATGATTTTTTGACCAACATTCCTTACAACAAATAACATCATGATCAACACAAAAATAGTCAAAAGGTAAATGTTGATGCTTTGAACAATTATATGATAAATTGATTTGTTCTGGTATTTTACCTTTATCTACTAAATGGTGATGTCTGTAATTTTTTTTTAACTCTATGCACCTCTGTACAATCGGAACATAAGGCTTCCTCACATTCGGTACACAATTGGGATGCAGTTGGATTCATACCCCGGGCAGTACTCGGTTCGCAGTAATTGGCAGCCGTATTTCTAAAATAAGAATGATTTCAAACTCTAAGATAGAATTTTCATATACCCTTTTTCTAACAGGATTTATCATCAAAATAATACTATCACTAGAGTAGGTATATATGTAATAAAATCATGTGAATCATAACCAAAAAAATACTGTGTACGAATTGTTAGAATGATGGGTTGTATTATGGTATATATATAAGGTTAACGTGTTTTGCATTAAGAAGTTAGAAAAGCATTTGGTATACTAGTCGACGGAGTTTTACTTTGAGATTTGTCTATTTTCACCTTAAATTTTAAATACTGGTTACAATGTTATCTGTATTTGCTTTTAGCATTAGAACTGAGGGGTCCCTATTATAAATTAAGATTAAAACGAAAATTTGTCTCTTTATTTCATTGATCTCTATATGGAGTATGTACATGATGTAAGCCAATGAATATTTTTTTCTTTGCTGACTAGTTAACAGAAAAGACGTTCGAAGTTGCAAAACGTGTGTCTTTTCCTGTTGTCAATGTTTTTGGACAATTAAATATGCGTAAAGTAGTTAATCGAGTTTATTGAACATATGTAAACAAAAAAATTAAACGTACAGAGAGATAGCTTCACATGTATTTATATTTTTTTATCTCCATTGTGAAAGTGTCAACTGTTTTTTTCAATTTAGAGATAATTCTCTATGAAGCAATTATACCTCTCCTCAACACCAATGAAGTCATGATAACTTCGTTTGTGTTGGTTCTTTTTCTGTACATAATTAACATAATCAGAGTGAGACGAGTCAAAGAGATCTGTAAATGAGCGTTTCAAATTTTGTAATACCCAACAATGCCCTG
Source organism: Mytilus trossulus (assembly GCF_036588685.1). Taxonomy (NCBI): domain Eukaryota; kingdom Metazoa; phylum Mollusca; class Bivalvia; order Mytilida; family Mytilidae; genus Mytilus; species Mytilus trossulus. The sequence continues at coordinate 57,719,738 of NC_086381.1, read as the reverse complement.
TGATTAGTATAGTACAAAAATTGCGACAGGTCGTCATACCAATAACTCATATATGTAATCAAACTGATGATTTATTGAATCATTGACTGATTTGAAGATATCTAATTTTGATATGTAAAAAAAATATTATCTACTATGAATTGTGCGCATTAACAATAAAAGTAAATCTTCATTCAATTAAATATTTTGATAAGGAGTCAACTGAGGATTTCGGTCATTAAATGTTGCTTGTAGATCACGTCTTGCTGATCATTTTAGCTATAAATAAATTCACTGTATCTATTTCCGACCCCAAAAAAATGGTAATGTAAACTCAGTGGTAGAAAGTGCCCTGCTGATCATTGTGTATCTTACAGTTTGGATCTATTTTCTATAGTTTCAGCCTATATAACAAAATATAACGGTAGAAAAAAGAGTGTTTTGCTTATTTAGGTATATTTATTTGCATCTACAACAATGAACTCTCCAATATTGTTGACTAGAATAGAGTTCATGACAACAATCTCTTTTTTATGATATTGTGCTCTAGCTTCTTTAGTTTTATCAAAGAAAACATAACTAGTGGTTCCAAAGACCTAGGTTTAAGTGCATTTTCAACAACCAATTCATTGTGACCTAGAATAAAATTCATGACAATACTCCGTTATTAATCATTTCTATAAAGAGTCTTTGACGACTACTTATAGGAGTCGATTGTTTTCCTTTTTTTTTTTAATAGTTTTTGTATCATATATGAATCGTAATATACTATAAAAGGGAAGATATAAACTCAAATAAGCAAAAACGCAAACAACCTACAGTACAAAATTTCTTTATCGCTTGTGGTAAAATTTTTGTCATAATGGCCAAGACCCGTGCATGATTAAATTAATATAAATTTTTAACTTCAATATTTCTTAATTTCCAGGGGAACTAATTTTCCAGAATAATTCGACCAGGTTATATTGTAAAGAAAGTAATGTGCATGACACAAAAAAAAACCTCATTTGTTAGTTACGGGAATCAACAAACTAAGTGTCATATACAATATACGACATTTTTTTTATTTAATTGCTAGGCTATCTGATGACGGACTCTTCTCTTTGTATGTTTAGAAAATAAACCTCATGTTTTAAAGTTTTGGCTTCTCGACTATGGACCTCTATCTTTTACTTTTATTTATGGGTCATAAATCTTTAAAAAAAAAATAATACAAGGAATTTTATAGTAGCCCTACTATAAATTCCTTGTCTCAACCAAACCAAATCTAAAATTAATTAATTTTGTCTCCTGAAACAGAAGATAATATATTGACAAAGTGAAAAATCTTACTGTAGTAAAATTCATCGATATGTGTCTAAATAATACGCAAAAACACTAAGAAAAATTCGTAAACATTGTAATTAAAGAGCAACAACTCCAGTAATTAGTGCACTGACGATTTCAGCACTATTCGACCTGTATGTACATCTTGTCTTTCTTTATTAGTTATATAATTTTCTGTGGGGGATTTTAAGGTGTCTGTTTATCTACAAGTATTTTTGTTTTCCAGAAAAAAAGGCAAAAATAAAAATGATTGGCGAAAATCTCCATTATAGAGCAGAAAACTCGAACCTTAAAAAATTGTGAAAATATTACATCCATTTTTTACAAAATGCAATAGCACACTACTCATTGTTTATTTCTCGAGTTCTGTTGTAGGGCAGTAAAACATAACGTGAAAAAATCTTAATTAATTTCGTTATGAACAGTTTTGTGTGTTTATCATTTTTTTTTATAACACAAACAATCAAATCATTTCGCGTACATAGGTTATATCATTTACCAGAATGGGTTTAATTTAACTAGCTATTATTTCAAATACTATACACAAATCTTGGGGCATGAGACCCCTCCTTTTTCTTTTCATTTGTGTTTGATAAAATTTGTATTCCATTTTCTGTAACTTTTGAATTCATTATTCCTTATTTAATGTATGATTGATTTATTCATTAAATCTTTCAATAACTGTCATTTACTCGGGCTCCATCATCTCCAAATTCCATCATCTCCTAAAGCAATTGACAGCACATGTAAACGAGTTATTGTATAGGAAATAAGTTGAAATATCAACGATTTTTTAATTAAAAAAATATATAACACAAACATCGAGATGTAAGAGCACGTGACACTTTAGTACTCGAGACTCTTGAAACATAAAACCAATTAAAAAATTTATTTATAGACATGTGTTTAAAATAAAAGAAAAAGAAAGTATAAAACTCAACAATTAATGTTACATGACATCAAATGTTACAACTTGTTTTGATTTTCTTAGGCACACTGTAATACTAGTTCTACCTTAGTCATGTTATACGTGCAATTTATAAATGCGCTTTGAACAGTTATGTACAAAGCTCACTCAAAAGCAAACTAATTTGTCTTGAATACGGATATTGTTGTTCCGCGTCTATTTGCCATGTAACATTTAGACATATCCTTACTAAAACAGAACGTGTAAGGATTGGAAAATCGAGCTGTCGATATAGTGCCTACAAAAATTCCAGTAGGTGTCAGTTTATGAATATTTTGTGAATCGCAATCCAAGATGTATATATTTCCAGCATCATCTATTATCATATTTCGTGGATAAAGAAGATCAAGTGACCTATAGGAAAAAACATGACACTCATCTAATGTAATGCAATGAACTGCATTTCCACTTGAATAACAAATATTTCCATTCGGGCAAACGGAAATGTATCCAGAAGAGCCCTGTCCATATTCACTTTTAACTGTTCTTTGAATATTTCCACACAAGTCTAGGGCCTGTATATTTGCTTTAGGACCTACAAATATATTATCCTTTGTTGCATCAATACCAAAATAGTCACTTTGTTCCACTTCTCTCTTCTTTGATATCCTGCGTCTTTTGATATCTAGATACTGTATGTACGGTTCAAATCTACTTGACACAACAGCAGTCATTGTTCCTGGTATTGCTGATATATCATATGGTTTATATGGAGATCTGATAGATGATTGATAGCTATCGTTTTCATCACAAAAATGAATCTTTTTCATAGATACATCACAGAAAATCAATGTGTTATTGTCTGATATTGTGATGCCAGTTACACTTCTTAATTGTTCGCCTCTCATATCGATATCGTAAATATAGGTGAAGGATGTTATCTGGCGCTTAAGACCAACTGGAATCTGTGACTGGCGCTGCTTGTACGGGACAAATGGAACGGAACAAGGTGTCTCCTTTATTTCTATTGACCCGAAATCTGCTAATTTTTCCTTCGACCCGCTTTCTATGAACGTAAGACTGATGTCTGCAAACGATTCGACAAGCTGCTTAACTTTGTTTTCAATTTCATTTAAGATTGGTTTGGACGAACGAATAGAAACAAAGGCTTGTTTTTCAGAACTATGATCTCTAATAAATTCCAATGATTCCTTTTGAGCTTTTGTGGAGTTTAATAATTCCTTTATACTTTTATCCTGTCTTTTCAAACTGGTTACATAGTTGTCTTTCTTCTCAGCTAATTGTTTTAGAAGTGACTCTTCTAATGCTTCCAACTGTTTGATAACCTTTTCTTTTATTGTTTTTATTTTTTTCAAAATGTGTGCGTTTTCTGCATTAATTCGGCTTCCATTATCCTTGCAATTCTTGCTTAATTTTTCTAATGTTTCTAGAATAAAACGCAACTGTTCTTCAGAATCCAGAAAAGACTGCGATTGTTTGGAATTCTTTGAAGCAGTGTCAATTGATGTCACGTTCTTGCATGTTTAGTGATTTCTTGGCCAACATTCTTTACAACAAATAACATCATGATCAACACAAAAATAGTCAAAAGGTAATTGCTGATGCTTTGGACAATTATACGATAACTTGATTTGTTCCGGTATGTTATCTATCTGTACTAAATGGTGATTTCTCGACATTTTTTGAACTCTATGCGCCTCTGTACAATCGGAACACAGAGCTTCTTCACATTCGGTACACCATTTGGATGCAGTTGGAGTCATGCCACGCGCAGTACATGGTTCACAGTATTTGGCAGCCATAGTTCTTAAATAGAAAAAGAATTTAACTGAAAAAGGATACCAAGTCAGGAAATGGACATTGTTATATCATATTTCGTTTTAATGTTGTGTTTCTGTTGTGTCGTAGTTCTCATATATTTGATGCGTTTTCCTCAGTTTTAGTTTATAAACCGGATTTGTTTTTTTTTTCTCATTCGATTTATGAATTTCGAACAGCGGTATACTACTGTTGCCTTTATATACCATTATTTATTATATTTTCAAAGGTATTTATTATTACAATAATGTGGTGTCTAAAGTAACAGACAGTGTATTAGTAATGCAAATAACACACACAAAAAAGAAATCAGTAGTATAAAGAATTTGAATTTAACTGTGTGCCAGTTTGTCATGCATGTGATAAAACTAATGCTTTCTGCCATTACTGATTTCCAATATAGCTTTGTTTTTCATTATTATCTGATAAATTTTGCGCATGAAGAACAAATGAAAACCGTCATTAAATTAAATTATTTCGACGATTTCGTTCATTTTACTTTTTACGTAAACTATATCACGACTATAATCGTTTTATCTATGAATATATTCTCGCTAGTTTCCGAACAAAAACACACAAACATGGGTAAGAATAGCGCACACAATGAAATGTCTGGCCTGATTTACTTATCTTGGAAAGTCTGTAATATGAAGGTTTTAATACAAGTTTTACATAAACTGACAAAAATAGGAAAAATTACCATAATACTAAGGATTTTCTTATCCAAGGAATAGATAACCTAAGCCGTATTAAACACAGCTTTAAGATATTTTGTGTCCTCAATGCTCTTCAACTTTGTACTTATTTGGCTTTCTAACTTTTTTTTTATCTAATAAGCGCCACTTATGGGTCTTATGAAGACAAAACGCATAAAATTATAACCCTGGTACCTCTGATAACTGTTATCATTGACCAATGCAGCGTGAACATAGAAGTCAATGTCATATGTACACCTCACAATTGTAACTTTATTACACACTCTCAATAAAATTGATCTATTCGGTATTGTATTTAAGCCAACCGCAATCATGTTATTCACCACATATGATGGCCTTATTATTCATAGTATCTGATAAATAGAACAAACATCAAAACTAGACATCACCCAATGTATCATAAAATTGAGGTCAAAGTCGAATAGAAAATATTAATCGGAAATGAACACCTAACAATCATTACATTCACCAAATATATTTGACCTGTTGGTAATAGTATCTGAGATTAAAACTTAAACACGTAACTTTGACCTTGAATACTGATTCATTGAAAAGGGTCAAGGTCGGACGCACATGTAAAAGTTGCAAGGAACCCATATCCAAAACCAATTATCCTAATACTCAAAATGACAGCTATTTCACTTTTAAAAAAAAACTGTATTTGTTTTCTCAAAATCACTTAACCGTAAAATAGTAAAGGTCAAGATCAATGGAATATGACAGACAGGAGCTTTGCAATATAAGGTATTTGCACACAAGGTATGAGGTACCAAAGTATTCCACTTTAAAGCTGCAATACTGCTCAAAAAACAAAAATTGATATTCAAGACAAATCATTTCAAAACAACAAGACGTCAGCTAATTGTTTTAGTAATGTTGAATCGGTTTTAAAAATGGTTCTCCTTATCATTGTGTTTGTTACTGGTTTTATCTTCTATAGTTTCAGCAAAGAATACGCAACTGAAGGCTCCTTGTGTCGCTCATCTAGATGCATTTTCAACAATGGACACCATCCAACATTTTGGAAGAATAGAAGTCATTACAATAATCTCTTTTTTTGTTGATCTTGTTCCATAAAAGAGATTCTTTTTCTTCTGTACATTTTGCCGAAAACATCAAAAAGGACAGCAAAAATAGTCCAAAAGCCAATCGCACCTATAAAGAGTCTACTAACGATTTCCGAAAAAAAATTGATTGATTTGTGTATCTTGTCTTTCTTATCATTTTTCCTTATCAAAGTGTGTATCTATCTTTCACATTCTTGTTCTTGACAAAATGGCAAACACCGGTAATAATTCTCACTTTAGAGCAAGAACTGCAGGAAGAAGTCTACTAATGATTTTTTCAATGTTTATCTAATTTGCTGATCATCTCTTTCTATTTATATTGTCTCTCTATCAATTATATTTTCAAGATGACGAACATTAGAAAAGGGTAAACATCATCATTTAATAAAGCAAAAACTCTGAAAAGGTTTCGACAGACGGTTTTGGTTTTGCCCCCTCATTTAAAGATCTTATTTTGCTTATCATTTTTCTTAATTAAAGTTTTATCTGTCTGTAAAAGTTTTAAAGATAGAAAGATTTAAAAAAAAAATAGTAACATAGACTCCAATAAGTGGTCTTCGAATGATTTCGACAATTTGACTACTAGTACTTTGTAATTTAGTTCCTTGTTCATCATAATTGCCATATTAGTTTCTCTCTATCTATTATAGTTTTTAAACGAATTGGCAAAAAGGAAAAACTCAATATTGTAATTATTATTAAATAGTGTTAGAGAAGATATGTTTTTTAAAAAGTAAAATTAGACAATAGGTAGATCCTAATATTTTGAACATGTCAGCTTATGTCAGATTTTAGTAGTAAAGTTTCAGATGAGTAGATTTGTGTATAAGTGAGCGGATCATTAATGTTTCACTTCATCTACAATATTTCTTAAGATTATATACTCCTAACACGACTCAATCTTTGATTTTTTTCTCTAAATAATAGAGAATACTTGAATGTTTCTCTATGTTTAGCCTTGGTGGTCATTTTATTAAGAAACTAGGATCATTGGACATACCGTTAAACTATAAACGACATAGATGATCGAGGCCTTTGTTTCCAAAATAACCTTGTAAAGAAACGGTGATTTCTTTATACTGATCACCTTGATTTATGAAATAGTATATTACAATATTTGCAAAATACACTAAATTGAACATGAGTTTAGGGTAAATTTATGAGATATATAATAGAATTATAGGGATAACATGGATAATGAAAAAATTTGGAAAATAATCGTCGACGCTGACTGCTATAACGAAAATATCGATGTTGATTAGAAAAAAAACAAAGGGTAGTGAGACACCCGTATTTGAGAAAAGAAGGATAGAAGCAAAACTTTTTTAATAAACCAACACAATTAACCCTGGCTCTTGACGCCATTATGTTAATAAAGGAAACAGTATAGTATAACGCTGTTCGAAAGTCATAAATCGATTAAGACAAAAACAAATCGGGTTGCAAACTAAATTCGAGGGGAACACAAAAAAAACAACGAAAAAAAAAAACCCAGTGAAGTCAACAAAAAACAAACGACAATGCAAACAATTCAGAAATGAACTAAAAGATAGCAACTGCCACACTACAATGGATAAGCTATGCAAATATTGTCGACAAAAGCGAACTTTTGAAATAACGATGAGTTATGAGTGTCTTAATTATTGTTTTAAGACTTCAAATGACAATCAACTAGAAAAATTGTAAGTTTACCTTGTAGGAATAATATCTTTAACAAAATGACGACCAGGAAGCTCAACACCTTTTGTGAAATATTGATGATAACAAGATGGGGTCGAAATACGTGATGTTTAAATAACCATTACTTTAAACAAGTACACTGTGTCTAAACCACACCGGCAGAATTTGATCGGACTCGATGGTATCTAACGTCCGGCACAATGACGGAACATCAATAGACAGAAGAAAGATAGGTTTCTCCTTATTTTCTTATTTTTTTTAATGATATCGAAGAATATATATACATATACAACTATTTTCTATTGTGAGATGCAATATTTTCTACAACCGTTCTATATTAACGGAGAAATAAGTCAAAATGCATGTCAAAATGACGAATTGAGTGAACCTTGCCTCGAAATTGTTTAATTTCTCTTTAAATTGTTCAGATTGTACGGAAAGAAAGGTACGGGAAGATAGATACTGACACGGAGATTGCAAAACTAGTCATTATGAGCATCTCAATACTTGTATTTATGTGTATGGAACGAAAGAAATGGGTCATGTCAAAATGGAACTGGCCGGTTTCGTCAATGTATACAACCCGGTTTCGTCATAGATTTCAAAATGCATAACCCGGTTTGGTCAAATAAAAAAAATCATAATCGCATTTCATTACAATTGATTATTTAATTTCAGAGTTCAAAAGGAGTTTTGTGGGTCGTTCGAAAACAAGTTCGTTCACCGGACAGCGGCTTATTATTTATATGAGTCTCAGATTCAAATAAATAATAAGCAAATTCCTACTCTTATAGAACTCAAATATTTTAATTTTACTTTGCATTCCGAACTTTTTTAACAGCATATTGAGATTTAAGCTCTTTAAATATGCGTTTTCTATATGAGTTATGGGATAGAATGTAGGATTACAACTACCATGCATTAAAATAAAAATTATTTATCACTAATTGTAACTATACTGCTATGAACAAATTAGTATACTAGTCTCAGGTCATCGATAAAATTCAATAGTAATTATTTTGTTACTACATTATTAAAAAAAAACGAGTCTGTACTGTCGCCATTGTGTTATGATGATCGTACACTGACGTTGGTCAATATATTTTGACAATATATACGGACAGACGGATTCAGTTTATTTCAAAGTGGGCGTATTTCGAACAACTTGTACATACCGCCGAGCGTAGCGAGTCGAACAATATTTTGATTATTTTTTGCTTTACAAAATCGTTAAATACAGGAATCAATATTTTGGCAACCGAAGGTGGGGTCGGGGCGTGCAACCTATACGTCATCTAGGTTCGCCACTTATCTTATAAAGTGTATAACGAATTAAAATATTGTAAGAAATGAGAAAACAGGGACACCCGGGAAATCGGATTATGTGAGTTGGATTATGTTTATTATAATAAATGCCGAATATCAAGTTCTGTTTATCGATTTCTATACATTTTTCTCAAATATATATAAAAAGTTATATAGGAAAATGATAAGGCAGACAAATATACAAATAAATCGACTTGGCCGATATCCTAATAAAACTTATTGACCTTTAATTACGATTTTTTTTTCATTTCTTTGCGTTTTTACACGCCCATCCCAATTTTGACAGGACGTATTATTGTATACACCCGTCTGTCCATCCGTCCTTCCATCCGTCCGTTCCTTCATCTATCAGTCATTCGGTCCGTCCGTCCGTCCGTCCGTCCGTCTAGCTATCCGTCTATCTTTCTGTCCAGCGTAAACATGTCGCACCGTAACTTGAGAACAGCTTATCTAGTTTTCATGAAACTTAATAAAGTTATTTCTTGAAATGGTCAAACGATTTGTAAACCTTTTAGTGAAAATCAAATTAAATCTGTTAGTGTTACAGAACTTTGTAAGTAAAACAGGAGTGTGTTTTTTTTTAACATGTCGCGCCATATCTCAAAATGGTTAATCATTATTGCATCAAACTTTACACACTTCTTAGTAATATAAATTTTAACTGCTGCATACTTTAAGGTGATGTTTTAAATTTTGTTTTTTAAGCGTTAATTAAGTTTTCTTTGAAAAAAAAAGGGGGGGGGGTCACATACTGCGATGTATCTCAAAACCTATATAAAAAAAATATCATAATGTTAATGTTAAAAAAATAATTAGATATCAGTGTTTGCTATTGAGTATTTATATTCCATTTAAAATTAGTTTGAAGATCAGTGAAATAACGGATACGACTTTCATTAGGAAAATGTGTAGTACTATAATTACCTATGTAAATAAATGTAAACACGCCAAGTTTACTTTATAATACATATATATTTAAATTCTTTCGAAAGACAATGTTCAGATCCGTGTTAACGTTGCTTTTCATAAATTGTTGGTTTTAAAAAAATATAAAAAACCGGGTGATATATATAGACGAAACCGGGTGTTGTGTAGTAAACAACAATGACGAAACCGGTGTATTTTTATTTGACATGACCCATTTCTTTCGTTCCATACACATAAATACAAGTATTGAGATGCTCATAATGACTAGTTTTACAATCTCCGTGTCAGTATCTATCTTCCCGTACCTTTCTTTCCGTACAATGTGAACAATTTAAAGAGAAATTAAACAATTTCGAGGCAAGGTTCACTCAATTCGTCATTTTGACATGCATTTTGACTTATTTCTCTGTTAATATAGAACGGTTGTAGAAAATATTGCATCTCACAATAGAAAATAGTTGTATATATATATATATTCTTCGATATCATTAAAAAAATAAGAACATAAGGAGAAACCTATCTTTCTTCTGTCTATTGATGTTCCGTCATTGTGCCGGACGTTAGATACCATCGAGTCCGATCAAATTCTGCCGGTGTGGTTTAGACACAGTGAAGTATTAGCTTTTTAAAAATCTCTTCCATACAGATTTCTGAATCGAATAAAGTACAAATTATCGTCATTACTAAAACGGCATTACTTCATTCTTTTGAATTTGTCATCTATAGCAATTCAGGAAAATAAAAGTCTCGTATATTTGTTTTTGTTTGCTGATTTAGCTGAAAGTGTCGATTGTTTTGTTTTGAATAAATTACTTAGTTTTTCAGTTGTATAATCTACTTTTAGTTTGATATCGTTAGTTTATTGCATTAAGTTGTATAAAAAGCAATCGACCGTGGCACACTACATATGAGCATTTTGTTGAAGAAATAATCATCTCAAATAAATCACAGATATGATTTTCGTGCATGTTCATTATTAGAAATTATCACCAATTTATACTTGAATGTTATTATTCTATGTAATTATATATATAAGTTAAAAAAAATAATCATGTTGTAGTTATCCTTATTTTAGTAAGCTAACCATTAAATAGTAATGCTTGGACATGTGATAGTCAATTATTTTCTGCAACAAAGACAGAAACTGTTCCCGCAGAAAAAGCACATTACGTACATGTCAACATGTTCCCCATCATAACAACTCAGCCATTCTTTCTATCATTGCAACTGATGATATATAGAATTTATATGGAGGGTTGAGGAAATAATGCGACTCGGCTGACGGCGCGCCGGGAAGGAAATTCAAAAATAAATGTCTTCAAGGACTTTTAATCATTTGAAGCAATGAAGAGTAAAAACACCCCAATATGCATGCTATTTTGAGTAAGACACACTGTTCATAATAAGTTGAATATTTACGACCTGGAATACCTTGAAACCAACATACAAAATGAGAGTCAACTCATTTATCAGGGCCGTAAATTACCTGCCCTGTAAGGGGAGGCAGGTTATGTTCGCCGAGCGGAGCAAGGCGAAAAATTTTTGAACCCATTTTACACAGAAAAGGATATTTTTTCGGGCCTTTTCCTTGTATGCAATGGACCTCCCAAGAATACACGACTTGTTAATTTTTTGTTACATTTCATTAAATATGCGCCTGGAATATATTAAAAATAGTTATAAACCAGAGTTAGATTACGTGTCCCGATAAGGTAAGATTTCTTTTCGCTTTATCCTGCTTTATGACTCTTTACAAGGTATTTTTTATTAAGTTTAGGGGAAAATTTGCAAAGACTTGAAATGAAAGCACCCTGAAATTGATCATTGTTTGTGGTTTTTCCGGCTTAATTGGCTGTCTAAATCGAACTTATTTTGACTTCGTTTCAAATTAAAGACACAATTTTCAAACCTTAAAATGAAAATGCATACTCAATAACTCATAACTTTATCTATCAAGTTCAAATTATTTAAAAAAAAAAAACGTTACAATGTTTGTCTACACCAAAACGTTTTACTCTGGCTTTGTCAAATGCTAAGGTGATTTTTTCTGACTGGACGAATCCCATCTTTTTAGCACTTTTATGCATTCAATATTGCCAACATTGTCACTTCTATGTATGCAGATGCAATAGTATTTCGGTTGGGAAAATTTTATGTGTCCAAAGGAGCTGAGTTGGGTGCCGACCGTTCAGATCTAAATATCGAACACACCTGTATGGCACGCCTGAACCACTTTTATTAATTAATCTTAGATTATCTCAGATAAATTAGGTTTATCTGAGATAATCCCGGTTTATCTAAGATAAACTTAGATTATCTCAGCTTAATTCAAATTCGAAAAAATCCTAGTTTATCTCAGATAATACAGAAAATTCATTATCTGGAGAAAATCCCGGTTTATTTGAAAATATTAAGAAAAGCTAGGTTTATCTGAACGATTTTCAGATAATCCTAATTTATCTCCAGATAATTGATTATCTGAATTTCAGATAATTCATTATCTCATTTTCCAGATAATTCAGTTTTAAAAATACCAAAGAATAATGTAACGAGTGTTCTGATTGGACGACAATCGTTTGCCAGATTATTTTTAAAAAAATACCGTCAGATAATTCATTATCTCATTTTCCAGATAATTAAGGTTTATTACGGATTCTAAATTTACCAAAGAACAATGTAACGAGTGTTATAATTGGACTACAATCGTTTGCAAGATTTTATATGAAAAATAGTTTTTATACCGTCCTTTTTTAGAAGAGGGGCGACGTTCTGCACACGGCACGCAATTAACAAACTAATGACGGTGTGGACATCATCGTTATTGACACCTGGACAAGCGAAATTTGTTGAATAAATTTTCTTTTAAGACTGCTCAAAACAAAACAAAAAATAACTCATGCACGAAAAAGATATTTTGAAAGATTAACATTCCTAAGGTTTCTATTTTATATTTTTCTCTTATCTTTTATTCTAAATTAAATTATCACTTCTGACTGAAACTAAAAAAAGAGTTATAAGCGAGTAATGGATAAGAGCATTCGTAAACATAGAAAGCAAATTAGACACAAGATAGAAAACTTAAAATCGATTAACCCGAAAGAATACTGGAAGATTTTGAACGGTGGTAAAAGGGGAAACAATCCATGTGTACATATTTATATTTTGTTTGATTATTATAAATATAGGAAATTCTGAAGATGAAGAGATTGTTTTAGAAAATCAGAACAATGTAAAAGATTTAAATGTTATATTAAATTCACCTATTACAGAAGAGGAAATTGAAAAATCTTTGAGAAAGTTAAAAAAAATAATAATTCCTCTGGTGATGATATGATTGTAAATGAATATTTAAAACACTCTTTTAGTGTTATGTCACAGGTGTTTGTGAAACTTTATAATATTATATTTGACAGTGGAACTATCCCTGAAAATTGGCTTTCTGGAAATATAATAACTTTATTTAAGAATAAAGGTAACAAACATGATCCTAGCAATTTTAGACCTATAACAGTTATAAGCTGCTTTGGGAAATTATTTACTTCTATTTTGAATTCACGTTTGAATAAATTTTCCGATGATTTTTGTTTACTATGTCCGAATCAAGCTGGTTTCAGAGAAGGTTATTCTACTACAGATAATTTATTTGTTATCTACATGCTTATTAGTATCATGAAAAATAAGAAAAAGAAACTGTTCTGTGCATTCGTAGATTTTGCTAAAGCCTTTGATACTGTTTGGAGAAAGGGTCTTTGGCATAAATTACTTGTGAATGATATTAACGGTAAAATGTTTAATGTAATTTTTAATATGTACACTGGTATTAAATCTCGTATTATGTATAATGGTTAAATGTCAGAATACTTTTCATGCAATATCGGTGTAAGACAGGGTGAAAATGTGTCTCTTTTTTTATTTTCATTGTATTTGAACGACCTTCAACAGTTTATTGAAGAAAAAAATGTATGTGGTTTAAATTGTATTACTGATGAAATAGAGAATGAGTTTGATATCTACTTAAAACTGAAAATTAAAAATGTGTTATTATACGCAGATGATACAGTGTTATTTTCGGATAATGCATCCAATCTACAGTTGCAATTAGATATATTCTTTGAATAAAAATATTGCAGTACCTGGAAATTAAAAGTTAACACAAGTAAAACTAAGATAATATTTTTTTCTGGTGGTAGATTACCCAAAAATATTAACTTTATATATGACGGAAATGCATTGGAGATAGTCAATGAATTGACATATCTTGGGTTGAATTTTTCAAGAACAGGTAGCTTTATGAGTGCTAAGAAGATTTTAGTTGAAAAGCAAATAAAGCAATGTATGAAGTATTGAAAAATGGGAGGTTGCACAACTTGTCAGTGAAATCACAATATGATCTTTTTGATAAAATTGTGAAGCCATTTCTCCTGTATGGGTGTGAGATTTGGGATTTCAGTAATACTGATATTATAGAAAAAGTGCACCTAAAATTTTGTAAACTATTATTAAACCTTAAGAAGTCGACACCCAATTTTATGATTTATGGTGAACTTGGTATTTATCCCATGTCTTTATATACACAGCTGCGTATGGTTAATTTTTGGTCAAAAATGGTTAACGGGGATGATAACAGTAGGTCAGGTTGGTTGAAACACATTAAAAATATATTAGATAAATGTGGATACAGCAATATTTGGTTGTCACAAGGAAATTTCAATTCTAAGTGGTTGGGTATTAGTTTAAAACAAAAGTTATTTGATCAGTTTCAACAGAAATGGAGAGCTGATATTGACTGTTCGCCAAAACGTTTGGCCTACAAATTGTATTAACAAAATTTTGAATTTGAGGAATATCTGAATATTTTAAATGATAAAGATAGAATTACATATTGTAGATTTCGAACGGGTAACCATAAGTTACCCATCGAAACTGGTAGATGGAATAAGATTGAGCGACACCTTAGATATTGTAACGTATGTCATTGTAACGAGATTGGTGATGAATTTCATTACACTTTGCAGTGTAGTTCTTTGGCAAATTTTCAAGCACAATATTTGGATACTTTTTCTTACACAGATGTAACATACTAAAATTTAAAAACTATTTCAGTTAATAATTAAAAATAAGTTGAAAAAGCTGTGCAAATTTATCAGGATTATAACTTTTCAAGTGAGTCTTCCTGGTTAATCACCACTCTTCTTTACTATACTGTTTATTATATATTATTTGTTATTTTCATCTCATCTTGTCATGTGTGTTTGTGTTATGATATATGACTTTTGATGAACTTATTTGTACCATTGTATCTTTATGGTGTTGAAGAAATAAAGAATCTTGACTCAAAAACTAGCATATTTTAACACACAAGACACAAAATCACAATCCAGTGATATGAATTTTATTTCTTGAATTAGATCCTTCTCACAGGAAATATCCTTCTATAATAATTAATTCAGAGCTCTTCAAAATTGACGAAGAACATATAGAAAAGAAAGAAAAGAAATCTAAAATGTGTTCGTCAATCCGTGTACAAAGAAAGAATGGAACTTCATCCAGTTCAACCAAAAATCCATCTGAATTTCACATACCTCTTGATGATATTGGTATTGTCTCTGTGTTGTAACAAACACAGATGTTTCAGCATATTTTGTACATAATTAAAATAACTCTACCAAGTTGTAAAATGCTGGTCCTAAGCATGAAAAATGGAGGAGACAATTCAATTATTTAGTCGATTTATAAGTAAAAATAAATGATTTCATAAAATTGGCAAGACAAGATAAATTCATCAAACTTGTAAGACAAGGCGAACGTATGACAGAAAGTCACAGGACAAAAAGTCACAATTCAGTTTTGAGATTACTTTTGAACAAGAACACATTTATTTTGAAAATATTTTTTTCACATTTTTCTTGAAGTTTTATGTTTCAAGCAACATATCTATCACCCCTCTGAATATCTTACAATCTGTATATCTATTTCAACTCTGTATATATATATATATATATATCACCACTCTGTATATATATATATATATATATATATATATATATCACCACTCTGTATCTATCACCAAAGTAAATATCTAACACCACTCTGTATATCCATCAGTATTCTCTATATCTGTCACAACTCTGTATATACAACCACTCTGTACATATATCACATCTCTGTATATCTATCACCACTCTTAATGTTTATCACCACTCTGTATATCTATCAATCCCTCTGTACATCTATCATCACTCTGTATATCTATCACCACTCTGTACACATATCACCTCTCTGTATATCTAACGACCCTCTGAATATCTGTCACCCCTCTGAATATCTTACACCACTCTGTATATCTATTACCACTCTGTATAAATATCACCACTCTGTATATTTACTACCACTCTGTATATCTATCGACACTTTGAGTATCCATCACCCCTCTGAATAACTTACACTTATCTGTATATCTATCACCACTCTGTATATCTATCACCAATCTGAATATCTATTACCAATCTGTACATATATCACCACTCTGTATATATATCACCACTCTGTATGTCTATTACCACTGTGTATATCTATCATCCCTCTGAATATCTATCAACCCTATGAATAACTATCACCCCTCTGAATATATATCACCACTATGTACACCTATCACCAATCTGTATATCTATCGACCCTCTGAATATCTATCACCACAGTGAATAGCTGACACCACTCTGTATATCCATCAGCATTCTCTATATCTGTCACCACTTTGTATATATATATCATCACTCTGTATATCTATAACAATTCTGTAAATCTATCACATCTCTGTATATATAATACCACTCTGTACATCTATCAC
Organism: Mytilus trossulus; assembly: GCF_036588685.1. NCBI lineage: Eukaryota > Metazoa > Mollusca > Bivalvia > Mytilida > Mytilidae > Mytilus > Mytilus trossulus. The sequence goes on along the minus strand of NC_086381.1, from coordinate 57,703,124 downwards.
CACTTTGTATATCTATCACCACTCTGTATATCTATCAACACTCTGAAGGTATATCACCACTCCGTATATCTATCACCACTCTGTATATCTACCAACACTCTGTTTATCTACCTCTGATCTAAATATCTATCTAACTTTGTCTATTATCAACCACCCTGTATATCTATCACCTCTCGAATATCTATCACCACTCTGTATATCTATCACCACTCTGAATATTTAACACCACTTTGTATATCTATCACCAGTTTGTATATCTATCACCAATCTGAATATCTATCACCACTATGTACATCCATCAACACTCTGTATATCTATCACCACTGTGTATATCTATCCCCCCTCTGAATATCTATCACCCCTCTGAATAACTATAACCACTCTGAATATCTATCATCACTCTGTATATATATCACCACTCTGTACATCTATCATCACTTTGTATATCTATCACAACTCTGTACACATATCACCACTCTGTATATCTTTCGAACCTCTGAATATCTATCACCCCTTTGAATATCACCACTCTGTATATCTACCTCTGATCTGAATATCAATCACAACTTTGTCTATTATCAACCACCCTGTATATCTATAACCACTCTGTACACATATCACCACTGTGTATATCTATCACCCCTCTGAATACCAACACTCTGTATATCTACCTCTGATCTGAATAGCTATTGCAACTTTGTCTATTATCAACCACCCTGTAAATCTATCACCACTCTGTACATCTATTACCCCTCTGAATATCTAACACCACTCTGTATATCTATCACCAATCTGAATATCTATTACCACTCTGTATATCTATCACCACTCTATATGTATATCACCAATTTGTATATCTATCACCCCTCTGAATATCTTACACCACTCTGTATATCTATTACGAATCTGTATATATATCACCACTCTGTTTATATCTACTATCACTCTGTACATCTATCACCACTCTGTATATCTATCGACACTCTGAGTATATATCACCCCTCTGAATATCGAACACTTATTTGTATATCCATCACCACTTTGTATATCTATCACTAATCTGAATATCTATCACCACTCTGTACATATATCACCACTCTGTATATATATCACCACTCTGTATAGCTATCACGACTGTGTATATCTATCATCTTTCTGAATAACTTACACACGCTGTATATCTATTACCACTCTGTATATATATCACCACTCTGTATATATCTAATACCACTCTGTACATCTATCACCACTCTTTATATTTATCGAAACTCTTGAGTATCTATCACCCCTCTGAATATCTAACACTTATCTGTATATCTATTACCACTCTGTATATCTATCACCAATCTGTATATCTATCACAACTCTGTACACATATCACCACTCTGTATATCTTTCGAACCTCTGAATATCTATCACCCCTCTGAATATTACCACTCTGTATATCTACCTCTGATCTGAATATCAATCATAAATTTGTCTATTATCTACCACCCTGTATATCTATAACCACTCTGTACACATATCACCACTGTGTATATCTATCACCCCTCTGAATACCAACACTCTGTATATCTACCTCTGATCTGAATAGCTATTACAACTTTGTCTATTATCAACCACCCAGTAAATCTATCACCACTCTGTACATCTATTACCCCTCTGAATATCTAACACCACTCTGTATATCTATCACCAATCTGAATATCTATTACCACTCTGTATATCTATCACCACTATATATGTGTATCACCAATTTGTATATCTATCACCCCTCTGAATATCTTACACCACTCTGTATATCTATTACGAATCTGTATATATATCACCACTCTGTATATATCTACTACCAATATGTACATCTATCACCACTCTGTATATCTATCGACACTCTGAGTATCTATCCCCCCTCTGAATATCTAGCACTTATTTGTATATCTATCACCACTTTGTATATCTATCACCACTTTGTATATCTATCACCACTTTGTATATCTATCAATAATCTGAATATCTATCACCACTCTGTACATATATCACCACTCTGTATATCTATCACCACTCTGTATAGCTATAACGACTGTGTAAATCTATTATCTTTCTGAATAACTTACACCACTCTGTATATCTATTACCACTCTGTATATATATCACCACTCTGTATATATCCACTACCACTCTGTACATCTATCACCACTCTGTATATCTATCGACACTCTGAGTATATATCACCCCTCTGAATATCTAACACTTATTTGTATATATATCACCACTTTGTATATCTATCACTAATCTGAATATCTATCACCACTCTGTACATATAACACCACTCTGTATATATATCACCACTCTGTATAGCTATAACGACTGTGTATATCTATCATCTTTCTAAATAACTTACACCACTCTGCATATCTATTACCACTCTGTATATATATCACCACTCTGTATATATCTACTACCACTCTGTACATCTATCACCACTCTTTATATATATCGACACTCTTGAGTATCTATCACCCCTCTGAATATCTAACACTTATATGTATATCTAACACTTATCTGTATATCTATTACCACTCTGTATATCTATCACTAATATGTATATCTACCACCACTCTGTACACATATTACCACTCTGTATATCTTTCGAACCTCTGAATATCTATCACCCCTCTGAATATCACCACTCTGTATATCTACCTGTGATCTGAATATCAATCACAACTTTGTCTATTATCAACCACCCTGTATATCTATAACCACTCTGTACACATATCACCACTGTGTATATCTATCACCCCTCTGAATACCAACACTCTGTATATCTACCTCTGATCTGAATTGCTATTATAACTTTGTCTATTATCAACCACCCTGTAAATCTATCACCACTCTGTATATCTATCACCAATCTGAATATCTATTACCACTCTGAATATATATCACCACTCTGTATATCTATTACATCTCTGAATATTTAACACCACTCGTTATATCTATCACCACTTTGTATATCTATCACCAATCTGAATATCTATCATCACTATGTACATCCATCACCAGTCCACTGTGTATATCTATCAACCCTCTGAATAACTATCACCCCTCTGAATATCTATCACCCCTCGGAAAACCACCACTCTGTATATCTACCTCTGATCTGAATATTAATCACAACTTTGTCTATTATCAACCACCCTGTATATCTATCACCACTATGTACACATATCACCACTGTGTATATATTACCACTCTGTGCATCTATCATCACTTTGTATATCTATCACCGCTCTGTACACATATCACCACTCTGTATATCTATCGACCCTCTAAATATATATCACCCCTCGGAAAACCACCACTCTGTATATCTACCTCTGATCTGAATATTAATCACAACTTTGTCTATTATCAACCACCCTGTATATCTATAACCACTCTGTACACATATCACCACTGTGTATATCTATCACCCCTCTGAATACCAACACTCTGTATATCTACCTCTGATCTGAATAGCTATTACAACTTTGTCTATTATCAACCACCCTTTAAATCTATCAACACTCTGTACATCTATTAACCCTCTGAATATCTAATACCACTCTGTATATCTATCACCAATCTGTAAATATATCACCACTCTGTATATCTATCACCACTCTATATGTGTATCACCAATGTATATATCTATCACCCCTCTGTATATCTTACAGTACTCTGTATATCTATTATCACTCTGTATATTATATCACCACTCTGTATATATCTACTACCACTCTGTACATCTATCACCACTTTGTATATCTATCGACACTCTGAGTATCTATCACCCCTCTGAATATCTAACACTTATTTGTATATCTATCACCACTCTGTATATCTATCACCAATATGAATATCTATCACCACTCTGTACATATATCACCACTCTATATATCTATCACCACTCTGTATGACTATTACGACTGTGTATATCTATCCCCCCTCTGAATATATATCAACCCTCTGAAAAACTATCACCCCTCTGAATATCTATCACTCCTCTGAATATCTATCACCACTCTGTATATATATCACCACTCTGTATATCTACCATCACTTTGTATATCTATCACCACTCTGTAGACATATCACTACTCTGTATAGCTATCGACCCTCTGAATATCTATCACCCCTCTGAATATCTAACACTTATTTGTATATATATCACCACTTTGTATATTTATCACTAATCTGAATATCTATCACCACTCTGTACATATAACACCACTCTGTATATATATCACCACTCTGTATAGCTATAACGACTGTGTATATCTATCATCTTTCTAAATAACTTACACCACTCTGCATATCTATTACCACTCTGTATATATATCACCACTCTGTATATATCTACTACCACTCTGTACATCTATCACCACTCTTTATATATATCGACACTCTTGAGTATCTATCACCCCTCTGAATATCTAACACTTATATGTATATCTAACACTTACCTGTATATCTATTACCACTCTGTATATCTATCACTAATATGTATATCTATCACCACTCTGTACACATATTACCACTCTGTATATCTTTCGAACCTCTGAATATCTATCACCCCTCTGAATATCACCACTCTGTATATCTACCTGTGATCTGAATATCAATCACAACTTTGTCTATTATCAACCACCCTGTATATCTATAACCACTCTGTACACATATCACCACTGTGTATATATATCACCCCTCTGAATACCAACACTCTGTATATCTACCTCTGATCTGAATTGCTATTATAACTTTGTCTATTATCAACCGCCCTGTAAATCTATCACCACTCTGTATATCTATCACCAATCTGAATATCTATTACCACTCTGAATATATATCACCACTCTGTATATCTATTACATCTCTGAATATTTAACACCACTCGTTATATCTATCACCACTTTGTATATCTATCACCAATCTGAATATCTATCATCACTATGTACATCCATCACCAGTCCACTGTGTATATCTATCAACCCTCTGAATAACTATCACCCCTCTGAATATCTATCACCCCTCGGAAAACCACCACTCTGTATATCTACCTCTGATCTGAATATTAATCACAACTTTGTCTATTATCAACCACCCTGTATATCTATCACCACTATGTACACATATCACCACTGTGTATATATTACCACTCTGTGCATCTATCATCACTTTGTATATCTATCACCGCTCTGTACACATATCACCACTCTGTATATCTATCGACCCTCTAAATATATATCACCCCTCGGAAAACCACCACTCTGTATATCTACCTCTGATCTGAATATTAATCACAACTTTGTCTATTATCAACCACCCTGTATATCTATAACCACTCTGTACACATATCACCACTGTGTATATCTATCACCCCTCTGAATACCAACACTCTGTATATCTACCTCTGATCTGAATAGCTATTACAACTTTGTCTATTATCAACCACCCTTTAAATCTATCAACACTCTGTACATCTATTAACCCTCTGAATATCTAATACCACTCTGTATATCTATCACCAATCTGTAAATATATCACCACTCTGTATATCTATCACCACTCTATATGTGTATCACCAATGTATATATCTATCACCCCTCTGTATATCTTACAGTACTCTGTATATCTATTATCACTCTGTATATTATATCACCACTCTGTATATATCTACTACCACTCTGTACATCTATCACCACTTTGTATATCTATCGACACTCTGAGTATCTATCACCCCTCTGAATATCTAACACTTATTTGTATATCTATCACCACTCTGTATATCTATCACCAATATGAATATCTATCACCACTCTGTACATATATCACCACTCTATATATCTATCACCACTCTGTATGACTATTACGACTGTGTATATCTATCCCCCCTCTGAATATATATCAACCCTCTGAAAAACTATCACCCCTCTGAATATCTATCACTCCTCTGAATATCTATCACCACTCTGTATATATATCACCACTCTGTATATCTACCATCACTTTGTATATCTATCACCACTCTGTAGACATATCACTACTCTGTATAGCTATCGACCCTCTGAATATCTATCACCCCTCTGAATATCTAACACTTATTTGTATATATATCACCACTTTGTATATCTATCACTAATCTGAATATCTATCACCACTCTGTACATATAACACCACTCTGTATATATATCACCACTCTGTATAGCTATAACGACTGTGTATATCTATCATCTTTCTAAATAACTTACACCACTCTGCATATCTATTACCACTCTGTATATATATCACCACTCTGTATATATCTACTACCACTCTGTACATCTATCACCACTCTTTATATATATCGACACTCTTGAGTATCTATCACCCCTCTGAATATCTAACACTTATATGTATATCTAACACTTATCTGTATATCTATTACCACTCTGTATATCTATCACTAATATGTATATCTATCACCACTCTGTACACATATTACCACTCTGTATATCTTTCGAACCTCTGAATATCTATCACCCCTCTGAATATCACCACTCTGTATATCTACCTGTGATCTGAATATCAATCACAACTTTGTCTATTATCAACCACCCTGTATATCTATAACCACTCTGTACACATATCACCACTGTGTATATCTATCACCCCTCTGAATACCAACACTCTGTATATCTACCTCTGATCTGAATTGCTATTATAACTTTGTCTATTATCAACCACCCTGTAAATCTATCACCACTCTGTATATCTATCACCAATCTGAATATCTATTACCACTCTGAATATATATCACCACTCTGTATATCTATTACATCTCTGAATATTTAACACCACTCGTTATATCTATCACCACTTTGTATATCTATCACTTCTGAATATCTATCATCACTATGTACATCCATCACCAGTCCACTGTGTATATCTATCAACCCTCTGAATAACTATCACCCCTCTGAATATCTATCACCCCTCGGAAAACCACCACTCTGTATATCTACCTCTGATCTGAATATTAATCACAACTTTGTCTATTATCAACCACCCTGTATATCTATCACCACTATGTACACATATCACCACTCTGTATATCTATCGACCCTCTAAATATATATCACCCCTCGGAAAACCACCACTCTGTATATCTACCTCTGATCTGAATATTAATCACAACTTTGTCTATTATCAACCACCCTGTATATCTATAACCACTCTGTACACATATCACCACTGTGTATATCTATCACCCCTCTGAATACCAACACTCTGTAAATCTACCTCTGATCTGAATAGCTATTACAACTTTGTCTATTATCAACCACCCTTTAAATCTATCACCACTCTGTATATCTATCACCAATCTGAATATCTATTACCACTCTGAATATCTATCACCACTCTGTTTATCTATCACATCTCTGAATATTTAACACCACTCGTTATATCTATCACCACTTTGTATATCTATCACCAATCTGAATATTTATCACCACTATGTACATCCATCACCAGTCCACTGTGTATATCTATCGACCCTGTAAATATATATCACCCCTCGGAAAACCACCACTCTGTATATCTACCTCTGATCTGAATATTAATCACAACTTTGTCTATTATCAACCACCCTGTATATATATCACCACTCTGTACACATATCACCACTGTGTATATTCATCACCCCTCTGAATACCAACACTCTGTAAATCTACCTCTGATCTGAATAGCTATTACAACTTTGTCTATTATCAACCACCCTTTAAATCTATCAACACTCTGTACATCTATTAACCCTCTGAATATCTAATACCACTCTGTATATCTATCACCAATCTGTAAATATATCACCACTCTGTATATCTATCACCACTCTATATGTGTATCACCAATGTATATATCTATCACCCCTCTGTATATCTTACAGTACTCTGTATATCTATTATCACTCTGTATATTATATCACCACTCTGTATATATCTACTACCACTCTGTACATCTATCACCACTTTGTATATCTATCGACACTCTGAGTATCTATCACCCCTCTGAATATCTAACACTTATTTGTATATCTATCACCACTCTGTATATCTATCACCAATATGAATATCTATCACCACTCTGTACATATATCACCACTCTATATATCTATCACCACTCTGTATGACTATTACGACTGTGTATATCTATCCCCCCTCTGAATATATATCAACCCTCTGAAAAACTATCACCCCTCTGAATATCTATCACTCCTCTGAATATCTATCACCACTCTGTATATATATCACCACTCTGTATATCTACCATCACTTTGTATATCTATCACCACTCTGTAGACATATCACTACTCTGTATAGCTATCGACCCTCTGAATATCTATCACCCCTCTGAATACCAACACTCTGTATATCTACCTCTGATCTGAATATCAATCACAACTTTGTCAATTATCAACCACCCTGTATATTTATCACCACTCTGTACACCTATCACCACTCTGTATGTCTATCACCAATGTGTATATATATCACCCCTCTGAATATCTATGACCCCTCTGAATACCAACACTCTGTATATCTACCTCTGATCTGAAAAGCTATCACAACTTTGTCTATTATCAACCAACCTGTAAATCTATCACCACTCTGTACATCTATTACCCCTCTGAATATCTAACACCACTCTGTATATCTATCACCAATCTGAATATATATTACCACTCTGTCAATCTATCACCACTCTGTATATCTATCACCACTCTATATGTGTATCACCAATGTGTATATATATCACCCCTCTGAATATCTATCACCCCTCTGAATATCTATCAGCCCTCCGAATATCTATCACCACTCTGTATATATATCACCACTCTGTACATTTATCATCACTCTTTACACCTTTCACCACTCTGTATATCTATTTACTCTCTGAATATCTATCACCCCTCTGAATATCCAACACTACTCTGAATATCTATCATCACTCTGTATATCTATCACCACTATGTATGTCTATCACCACTGTGTTTATCTATCACCCATCTAAATATCTATCACCACTCTGTATATCTATCACCTCTCTTTACACCTTTCACCACTCTGTGTATCTATCGACCCTCTGAATATCTATCACCCCTCTGAATATCCAACACCACTCTGAATATCTATCATCACTCTGTATATCTATCACCACTATGTATGTCTATCACCACTGTGTATATCTATCACCCCCTCTGAATATATATGACCCATCTAAATATCTATCACCACTCTGTATATATATCACCACTCTGTATATATATTACCACTCTGTATATATATCACCACTCTGTACACATATCACCATTCTGTACATCTATCATCACTCTGTATACATATCCCCACTCTGTACACATATCACCACTCTGTATATCTATCACCACTCTATATATCTATCACCTATCTGAATATATATCACCACTCTGTACATCTATCACCTCTCTGTACACCTATCACCACTCTGTATATCTATCGACCCTCTGAATATCTATCACCACTCTGTGTATCTATCACCAATCTGAATATCTATCACCACTCTGTACATCTATCACCACTCTGTATATCTATCCCCACTCTGTATGTCTATCACCACTGTGTATATCTATTACCCCTCTGAATATCTATCACCTCTCTGAATATCTATCACCACTCTGTATATCTATCATCACTCTGTATATCTATCACCACTGTGTATATCTATCACCACTCTGTACACCTATCACCATCAACGTATATCACTAGTCTACACTGATGCAGTATTCCCCCTACTTAAACGAGGATGAAAATCAAATTTCAGTTGCACAGTTTAACATGCTATGCTAAATAGGGCGTATTGCATTTCCGCTAATTGTTTTAAGTCCCAATACTACATTTCCGCAAATTTAAAGTATTTAAAATATATAATAACATAGAAAAACAAGTAAATGTGTTAACATTGTAAAAGACTGGTTAAATAAATTAGGTTTTGGTCATCTCACTTTTGATACCTTTAATTTAAAATATCACATAAATAGTATCCAACAAAGAATATATGACCAGGCTTATCAAATTATGAATTGTTCTATCAATAAATGTGAAAATTTAAATTTCTTTTGTCATACTAATAGAATTAGAAAAAGGCCCCCATATAATGATATATGTAAATTCAAAACTGACCGATCAGTTCTCAGTAAATTTAGACTAAGTGCCCATTCCCTAGCAATTGAAAGATTGAAAGAAGTAAACGCATTTGCTTATCCTGTGACAGACAAGCAATTGAGGATGAATACCAATTCTTCTCAATCTGTCCATGCTATACATTATTGAGGGATACCTATATACAAAATATTAATAAAAATCTTAATTTCAATTTCATAAATAACATTGAAGCATTTGACCGTACTTTTAAATAGCAGTCTACCAGTCATTATAAAAATCACCATAAATTTTTGTTGGCCCCTTTTTAGGACTAAAAACATAAAATAAGTGAAATATGCACTTTTTAAACGGTTCCTGGCGTGGGGCATTCATATTTTGTAGTAGCTGGTAAGGTGTAAGGGTAGGACATTTAAGATGCTGTATCTCCTTATTAGTTTCTATCATTAAATGATAGTTTGGATCCAAGAGCTACATGTATGTACTGATACATTTAATGTGTGATTTGTCAGTAAAACATAGGCATATAAAATTCTCACACGTTTGTTGTAAGTTAAGTAAGAATAACCTCACAGAGTTCTTGTTGTTAACAAGATATACGCCGGGCTATTCGATTGAATTTGAAATACGGCCGACATGAGTTAAAAAAGACAAAAAAAGCAATTTTTATCCAAATGTTTGATTGATATGTTTCACCCAACAACATTAAGTGAAGAAAAGGGTTCCAAATCAATCAAAGGCTAAGAATGAGTCTGAAATGACAACGAATTTATGAATGCCGGCCGACAAATGAAGACATAAAGGCCACACCCAGCAGGCAGGTTGCTCTGATTCCTTTCACGGATTTGGCTATACTTTTTGGACCTTTTGAATTATAGCTCTTCATCTTTTATATAAGCTTTGGATTTCAAATATTTTGGCCTCGAGCATCACTGAAGAGACATGTATTGTCGAAATGCGCATCTGGTGCAAGAAAATTGATACCGACGCAACGTCAGATATTGCTACCATTTAGTGTAACAGAAAAATGACGTTAAATTGGAAACCACACTATCTAATTCTTCCTGCTTTCCTTTTTGGGTAAATGCAAAGTATAACAAACAAGTATAAATGCCGTGAGAATCCAATCCAATATGATTTTATAATTAGCATAGGATATTCAATTTTACTGCTAGTAATTACGTGATTTTTGGAGGAATGTTGCTGAATTATATATTCATCCCGAGTATGATTTTTTTCAAGCAGTGACATACAATAGCTTATAGTTATAGTTATGATACTGACGTTTTCTTACTTTTTGATCGTCTTATAGATGTGCATTTTTTTAATGTGTGTATCATTTCGTTTTGTTGAAAGCAGGACATTTATATTTAGTGGAGGAAGGAACACGCGAATGCAGTTCATGCCGTCCCTAGCATATTACGCTTGTGGCGACGTCAAATTATGATAACGGACAAACTTGCAAGACAAATTCAAAAGTACTTTTTATTGGTATAGTTATCAAAGCCGAAAAATAATCTTCACGAAATCAAATCTCTATTTTTTGGCACTAAAAGTTTTGTGAAGGCATGAAAGTTTAACTCGGACATTTCCGCAAGACATTGCAAATCTATTGTTTTGAATTGAATATGTAGCTCAATTTATTTTTTAATTCAAACTTTGTGAGCTGACACTTAGTACAAAACAATAGTGCTTACAATTTAATGAATTATCTGTCAAAATTTTATTTTTGAACTGAAATGTTTCAAGTTTTCAAATTAACTTTCCGATGGGACATTTCCGTGCATCATATTTTTTGGAAAATAAGTATGCAAATCTTAAAGTGAGACAGCCATGTTAACCAGTACTGAAATATATCACGTCATAGAATTTTCATGCAAAATTTTGAAGAGTTGCGTGGACATTTCGCGAATTGTTCGAGTTTTATGTTTCGAGTTTGTTACATGAGACAACGCTGAGTAAACGTTTTTTTCGGATAATCTGTGTCTTCCTAAGACTATGAATATTATATTTTTATTCTTTCTCTATCATAATGTGAAAATTCAAGAATCAATCTTTATTTTCATGTATAATTTGAAATATTTATTTCAGCATTTTTATAAAAAAATTTCCCTTCAAATATAACGCTATTTTTCATGGTAGTAGCTTTATCTAACGTTGCGTTACCGTTAATTTTATTGCAGTCTGGTCTTGAAAAAAGTATTCCATATATATCAGTTCGGCGAAACAGGCATTCCGGTCAGACATGAAAACCCCTGCCACAAAAAAATATGCCCGCTTTTATTCATCATGTTCATTTAATGCTAAATAATTCTGTTGGGAATTTTCGTTTCTAATAGAAAAAAAGTGGACAAGATTTTTGTTTTGCGTCTAGAATTTTTGTTTAAGGCAAAAATCAAAGTTATTTTTTTTTCTCTCAAATATCTAAGACTGTCTCCTCAAATCAAATGGTTCGTACTTACGACTTTGTATCTATATAGAGCTAACTAGAACACACCCGTGATATTGCGGGTCCGTGACTGAATCAAAGTATATAACTATGCGTATGCCTTATTTTAGTATTGGTATTGTCATCTGATCAAGTCATGCCGATTATAAGATGCACAGTTTTCTCTGTTTTCAAATCTTTCTGTTTGAACATGTTGAACCCGTCGACCTGGAACCTATCAATTATTGGTAATATTATTAATTTGCAAAACAAAAGGGCCGTGGAGTACTTTTTAACAGTATACAGCAAAATTCTAAATACACCGTTTGGTGGTGCGCCTGTCAAATGCGGAACATACAGATCATGTAGGAATAGGTAACAGTTGAATATACTATTGGTATCGGTGTCGGACTCGACTCGGAACTTCTTATTTATTGGCAGTATTAATTACGTGGAAAACAAATGGGCCTGGAGTGGTGTAATTTTTAATCAACACTATTGTACTATATTAGTTATATATAAGGTTGAATTCTTTGATTCATCGTTTTTACGTGATGACGGCTGACAAATTGGACCTCGTAATTTTAGTATTATAGATAGATACTGACTGGGGATCAATATTCAGCTATATCATTTTAAAATAGGCTGGGGCGTTTGGGGTTAAACATGTTTCCGTAGTTAGATACTATTTCTGTGGAAATTTTTTTCATGAGAGTGTAATAGTCTATAGAGCATTACTTTCTGTTTGGTGAATGGCGTACGCCCTGTACGCCCCCCTCTGGGTCCGCTACTGAATTGAAAGTCCGAGTAGAAGTATCGGAAACCAGTTCACATTGACTGAATCCTATAGTCTGTTATCACGAAACCAAAAAAGGTTTATCAAGTTTGTTTTCACTTTTATCATATTTTTACAATGATAATTTTGATAATTTTCTTTAAATTTTAAGAAGGGAAAATTTTTAGCGTTTTCTTTTATTAATCATTCAATATTCATTATATTTTTAGACCACGCATTTCTCTAATCTTTATTTTTTTTGCCCATTATTCTCTAATCTTCATTTTTTAAGGGCATTATTCTCTAATCATTTAACCCCATCCAAACCCTCATAGTAGATTAATTATTTTTTATTCATATTGTTAACATTGTATGTAGAGAGCCTTATTGAAAATTGGTTTAATCCAAATCAGTATTATTATCATTATTATTATTATTATTATTATTATTATTATTATTATTATTATTATTATCGCGAATTCGAATCAATTCGTCTATTTCGAATTAAAAAAGAAGAGTGTGTAAACGCAATTAGCGAATTCGATCCGCATTCGATTCGAATTCAATTCGAATTAAATGTCCGTGTGAACGACACATACATATAAGATTCGTGTTGCTTATTCTTAAATAGTTGTCATGTGTACCATTGTATGTCTACTTATACGGTTATACCTGTCTTTTTCATTTTTAGCCATGACGTTGTCAGTTTATTTTCGATTTATGAGTTTGACTGTCCCTATGGTATATTTCGTCCCTCTGTTATATATTCCTAGCAGAAATATTCAAAAGAGCAGACTCATTTGGCGGGTGGGGGAACCTACTAGAAAACTTTTTGGTAGGAATTTTTCATAAATTCCACCTAGCCAAAAGAAACAAAAACAAAGGAAATGCATGGAATATCGAGTGTTAGGACTGGTCATGGTATTTGCAGTTACCACTATCAAAAACTGGCGAAGCCAAAATCAAGTAAATTTTACTTCTTCTAATTTCTCCGTGTGCACGCGTTGTTTTCAAGAATGTACCATATTGTTGGGCGTGCATGTTATTAATATCATGCGGCCTTCACGATTACCGAAATAATAACTACCGATATTTTATTCCAATAATTTTGTAACGTATGATAATCGTAACTGGATTATACGATGGTGGTTACTTGGACATGATAATAGTAACTTATCAGTGATAATCGTAACTTTCTTTATATGTTGATAGAGATGGCGACTATACATCGTGTTTGGATATAATTTACTAATAAACATTTTGCTTTGTAGATAGAATCATATTCAAAACAGTGTGGTCCTGGCCATTGATTGACGATCTAAATTATCCCATTGACTGGGACAGATTAGGTGAACGTTTGTCTGTAACGACCATTGCTCACTTCTTACTTATTATAGAATTTAAACTGTGGGCAACCAAAGGTTCTTAACGCCTCTAATAATAAAAGAATTCGAAAAATTATTCAGGAATAACCTTTATGTTTTGATTCATATAATTGATATAAATCAACACATTGTATTATTCCGGATTCGTTTTTCGAATTGCTTTATTTAGGTGTTGAGAACCTTTGGTGACCCCACAGATTCAGTGTATTTAACAAGTACATAGTGAGCAGTGGTTGTTACCGACAAACGTTCACCTAATCTGTCCCAGTCAATGGGATAATTTATGTCGTCAATCAATGGCCAGGACCACACTGTTTTGAATATGATTCTATATAAAGTCTTTATATTTAACAAGTTATAATTTACGGTAAATGCTTATATCATAATGAAAAGGAGATGCTGAAACGTTTTTCATGTTCACATGTTGTTAATGGAAACTTTAATGTTTAAATGGTTCGTTTTCAAGTAAAGATATGAGTATATTCAATGTTTAAAAACATTTTTTCATACTTTTATAAGATTAATATTAAATGTGCAATAATTAATTCTTGTTTATTTAGCAAAACAAACAACAGTTGCATTGTTTATCTAAGAACATTTTACTGCATAAAATAATGTGGGACATTTAGAATTGTTCATGTGGGACAATCAGAACTCTAAAATTTTAAAAAGTGGGACAATCGGGAATAAACCACTGACGTAGTTGTACTACGTATTGACGACAAACAATATTCCTACGACTTTTGCCATTTGGGAAATCTAAACAACTTGTCTTTAGAGATTTTCGGCGATTAAATATTTCATACAGTTGTTTTTTGACATCTAAGCCAAAAGCTCAGGGGATAATAAACTACATAAGGATTCCTAATGTGCTGTACTTCCTATGTGCAACTTCAAAACTTTTGGGTGATTCGACGATCATTTAAGGTTTTTTTGGTCATATTTTTTGTAATCCAGAATTAAAAGTATGAAAATACTGTCCAATTAGTTATAAATAACATAATATCCAGCTAGATAATAACAATGGCACGTATTTCAGCATGTATTAGGTAGAACACAAATCTAGTGTGCTCGCATGAGGCAGCTTAACTGCCTAAAAATCATTAGACTGGAGCATAATTCGAAATTGATCTTTAACTTGTCATTATAAAACTATATACCGAATTTCAAATCAATATCTTTAAGCATGAAGAAACAAAAGTACACACGCTGACATGTCTCGCCTTCTTTACTAATCATTGATATTATGTTGGTAGTCCTAAATATATAAAGGTTTATTACAACTGTCACACAAAGTTAACATTAACCAAGAAAACTAAACATTGACCAATGAAGCATGAAAATGAGGTCAGGGTCAGATGAACCATGCCAGGCAGATGTGTACAGCTAACAATTCTTCCATACAACAAATATAGTAGACCTATTGCATACAGTATAAGAAAAACAAACCAAAACACAAAAACTTAACTATAACCAATGAACCATGCAAATGAGGTCAAGGTCAGATGACATCTGACAGTTGGACATGTACACCTTACAGTCCTTCCATTCACCAAATATACTAGACCTATCGCTTATAGTATCTTAGATATGGACTTGACCACCAAAATTTAAACTGATCCATAAAATGAGGTCGATGTCAAGAGAAAACTGTCTGACGGGCATGACGACCCTGCAAGGTACGCACATACCAAATATAGTTATCCTATTACCTATAATAAGAGAGAATTCAACATTACAAAAAATCTTCTTTTTTTTTCAAGTAGTCACTGAACAATGAAAATGAGGTCAAGGACATTGGACATGTGACTGACGGACACTTCGTAACATACAGCATCTATATACAAAGTATGAAGCATCCAGGTCTTTCACCTTCTACAATATAAAGCTTTTAAGAAGTGAGCTAACGCTGCCGCCGGATCACTATCCCTATGTCGAGCTTTCTGTGACAAAATTCGCAGGCTTGACAAAAAAGTATGGAAAATTGACAGATGGACAGACAGACAGAGTGCAAACATTAAGTCTCCACCGTACTGCTTTCTACAATGAGCAAAGCCCACACCGCATAGTCAGCTATTATAGGCCACGATATGACAATTTACAACAATTTAAAACAATTCAAACGAGAAAACAAATATGTAACACATAAACAAACGACAACCACTGAATTACAGACTCCTGACTTGGGACAGGCACATACATAAATAATGTGGCGGGGTTATAGGGACCCCCCTAACCTGGGACAGTGGTATAACAGTCCAACATAAGAATTGATCCAGTGGTTTCAGAGAAGATTTTGTGAAAGATTACAAAAAAAAATGTTAAAAATAACTATAAAGAACTCCTTAACAGGTCAATTGACAGTTTTAGTCATGTGGACCTATTTAAGGATCTTACTTTGCTCAATTTTTTTTGCTGTTTGCAGTTTATCTGCATCTATATTAATATAAAGATAAAAACCAAAAACTGCAAAAAATTCTTAAAATTACTTTTTTTCTAAATTGTTGTCTGATTTATCTGGAAATTGAAGAACAAATATACAAATGTATTCCTGATGAACATTTTTACCCATGTCAGATATACTCTGAATGCTTAAATTTCGGAGATATTATCCAAAAATTTCATTGTACTCCTACGTTCTATTTAAACAAAACCTAGCTTTTCTTAATATTTTCAAATAAACCGGGATTTTCTCCAGATAATGAATTTTCTGTATTATCTGAGATAAACTAGGATTTTTTCGAATTTGAATTAAGCTGAGATAATCTAAGTTTATCTGAGATAAACCGGGATTATCTCAGATAAACCTAATTTATCTGAGATAATCTAAGATTAATTAATAAAAGTGGTTCAGGCGTGCCATGAAAATTGCAATTGGCCTTCATTTAGTCACAGGAAACAACTTATCTAAATTTGAAAATATTTCTTCCAAGGCTTTTCATGTAATTTAACACACATGCCCGCCAGCCGTATATCCCTAAATCAATAAAAGAACCTTAGTGAGCACGCACACATACCCCACGTCCCCACATTGTCATTGGAGAAATTAAATAAGTGTAAGGAAAAAAATTGTATAAGAAAAAATATTGAATAATAATTTCCTGTCAATATGCACATCTACATGCATAGTATGTCCTTATTATCTACAAAATTTCATGAAATTCTGTTGTGTGGTTTCAGAGGAGTTGAGATGACAAACTGTTGCAGAAGTACATTGAAGCAAATAAGTTCAAAGGGGCATAACTCCTAGAAAAAAAAATGAATAAAAATGTCTTGTCGATATTCACATCTACATAGTATGTCCTTATTATCTGAAAAGGTTTCATGAAATTCTGTTGAGTAGTTTCAGAGGAGTTGCGATGACAAACTGTTGCAGTAGTACACTTAAGTAAATAAGTTCAAAGGGGCGTAACTCCTAGAAAAAAATTGAATCGCAATTTTCCTTCAATATTCACAACTACATAGTATGTCCTTATTAACTGAAAAGGTCTCGTGAAATTCTGTTGTGTGGTTTGAGAGGAGTTGCGATGACAAACTGTTGCAGTAGTACACTAAAGTAAATAAGTTCAAAGGGGCGTAACTCCTAGAAAAAAAATTGAATCGCAATTTCCCGTCGATATGCACAACTACATAGTATGTCCTTATTAACTGAAAAGGTTTCGTGAAATTCTGTTGTGTGGTTTGAGAGGAGTTGCGATGACAAACTGTTGCAGTAGTACATTAAAGTAAATAAGTTCAAAGGGGCGTATAACTCCTGGAAAAAAAATTGAATCGCAATTTCCCGTTGATATGCACAACTACATAGTATGTCCTTATTAACTGAAAAGGTTTCGTGAAATTCTGTTGTGTGGTTTGAGAGGAGTTGCGATGACAAACTGTTGCAGTAGTACGTTAAAGTAAATAAGTTCAAAGGGGCATAACTCCTAGAAAAAAAATTGAATCGCAATTTCCCGTCGATATGCACAACTGCATAGTATGTCCTTATTATCTGAAAAGGTTTCGTGAAATTCTGTTGAGCGGTTTGAGAGGAGTTGCGATGACAAGAAACAGGACTGACGGACGGACGGACTTGGTTAGTAGATTCTGTACAGCAATAAGATTAAGCATTTTATCATCAATACCATTTCGTAACAGTTTTTGCCATAGTTAACTATGGCAAGTTACGAAATGATATTGATGGTAAAATGCTTATTGCTGTACAGAATCTGTATGAAAATGCAAAATCATGTATAAGAGAAGGTAATAATTTCTCTGAATATTTTGCTCCAAATGTAGGAGTCAGACCAGGAGAAAACCTCTCTCATTTAATATTTTCATTTTTTCTTAATGATCTGACATAGTTCTTATCAGATGCCTATGATGGTCTTAATGATGTATGTACTATTTCTCACTTGCTGTTTGATAATGATGATATTGAAGGTTAAATTGTATTTGTTACTATACTAGTCAACACAAGAAACGATACAAGACTTTTTTCAAATTAAAGATGAAGTTTTTCGTTTATAGGACCAATATTGAAGGTAGTGATATTAAATGACCATGAAAATATAAATCCGTTTAAAAAAAAAAGATTTTTTGGGGCTTTCGTGACGTCATTTTGCGAAATTCAAGTTTTTTGACAAAATTTACATAAAACAACAATTTTAAAAACAGAAGTTCTAACTAATGATGTCACTTTCAATGACAATAAAGACAATGTTTGACATTAATTCTTTTTTTAAAAATCGTACAGTGTCTTTGTTTATTTGTAAAGCAAAGTTCTGCCCAACAAGAAATCGTTAAAATGTAAACATTATCAATTGATTTACCATTGACTGTATGTGTAAAGTGAAATTAAAAAGAACGTTAACAATCTTAAAACTAATCCGAAAGGTTCTAAAGTTACAGTGTGTTGTTTTCATATCTAAAACATTGATTTGAGACGAAAACAATTTATTTTTTTGCATTTTTGAGATTTCATAAACACATTTTTTACCCATTTTTTTTCAATTCAACCCATTATATATAATTAGTTACAACATGAACATATTAACTTGATTAGCGTTATGAATATTTTTTATACGAATTTGATAATTCTATTTGGTACTTAAAAAATTGTGTGACGATTTTGTGTCAAACTTTCCACAAAAATAATTTGCACCCTATGATCGTTTACATGGAATTAAGGTACTCTCCGAAAGGTTTTGATTTTCATTATCACAATTGCATACATTGCAAATGAAAGCCTTTGGAAATAGTGTAACTCATTTTGTTAAAATTTTAATACTCTTTGATAAATTTTATTCTAAAGTCGTGTATCGTTTCTTTTGTTGACTAGTATATATGCTGATGATACTGTTATTTTTGCAGAATCTGGCAGCTGAATTGCAATCTGCACTAAAGTCTAAATGTGATGTTTTTATATTGTGAGACCTGGAAACTTAAAGTCAATGTAACTAAGACCAATGTTATTCTACTTTCAAAAATAGGCAGTGTGATAATACTCAGTTTTTATATAATAATGAATAAATAGTTGTTATAGAAGATTTTCAATATCTGGGAACAGTCTTTTTTAAGAAAAGGTACACTTTCAAAAAATAAAGCTCGGCTAGTCTAACAGGCTAGGAAGGCCATGCTCTATGCATTGTGTAAAGCGAGAAGGCTTTGTTTACCAGTTGATATTTTGTTACAAATATTTGATGCAATGGTTGCACCTATATTGTTGTATGGTGCTCAAGTGTGGGGTTACGAAAACAATGAAATTATTTAATCTTTGCAATAGAATTTTGCAAGTATATTTTGAAGATTAAAAAATGTACTCCAAATTGTATTGTTTATGGAGAGCTTGGTAGAGAACCTATGCCTATTTGTATTAAAGCCAGAATGGTTGTCTTTTTGCAACTTATTTTAAATGGTAAAAAAAAGAAAATATCACGCACGATATGATATGTTATATAGACTTGACGAAGATGATGTGTATCACTCTAAATGGTTACCATGTATCAACGAAATTTTACTTGAATGTGGTTATAATCATTGTAGGAATAACCAAATTATGGAAAGAAATGTTATTCTGTCAAGACAAGTTAAACAGTTTCTTCATGAAAAATTTATTGAAAATTGGAAAGCACAAATATTTAACTCACCTAAGTGTATTAATTATAGAATTGTAAGACTGAATTTGGTTTTGAGAAATATCTCTGTTTCCCCACCTGAAATGATGTATACTATTAATAAATTTAGATGTGGAAGTCACAAGTTGCCAATTGAAGCTGGTAGTGTTTGTTCTATTGATGGATCTGGAAAAAAAATGTGATCTAAGTGATAAAGAACAACTAGATTATGATACATATTTAATTGTAACTTTTTTAATGGAGTTCGTGTTGTTCCTTATTTATTATTTGTAACTGTTTATGTATAAAATGCCACGGTCTCTTAATTTCATGAGTCTTTAGGATAAAAAAAGATCTGTACAAGTCATTTTTATATCAAATGTATTATCACACCTTTTTATGCTCGATTTGATATCTAAATTTTATTGTTAAAAAAGGCTAGCTGTTGTCAAATAAATTTTGTGAGCAGTTTTAATACCGAGGGTGTGTCTTATTTTGTGAGTTTTCATTGGTTTGGAGTTTTTAGACCCTTCATTGTTGACCAGTGGAAAACTTCCCGCCGAAGTGTTTCAAATAGCACTTTGTCTTCAAACGAACAAGATGGACACATGCAGTTTACAGAAGCAAAAGATTTGATTTGAACTCTTCGTGAAACCACACATACTCAAGGTAGATATTAACCCCTTGGTATTTTCCCAGATTATTTTCATTATTAAAAATATGGATCAAAACACGACTTTTGAAATCTTTTTCGAAAAATTAAGATATGATATAGAAGACTATCTGATGAAATTTAATAAGTTGGCTCGTGTTCATTGATCGTCCTGAATATGCATGAAATATTTGCCACTGGACACCAAGTAACCAACAATCAATCGTGTTCATTGACATCGGAATAAATGAAAAAAAAATAAACTAGAGTATGCACTGGTTACTACAAAACAAGTGCCTGAGTCGATGCTGTAGCAAGTATCGTGATGTTTGAAAAGGTTGCACCAACTGAAAATGCAGATGGCATATTTTTGCTCAACTATCGATAGCAAAGATTTGAAAATATTTATTTTACTTTTTCGTATTTTTACTGATACATGGAATTATATTTCAAGTTTACAGTTTTCAAGTTTATAGTAGATGCAGTCTTTTAGTATTTTATAAAGATGATAAAGCCATAATTCAAAAAGTAGAAGACTTGATTCTCCATTATATTGTCCTTGATCCTCGATTTACTTACAGCCGTTTTGGTGGTAATAAATATTATGTACATGGTTTAATCTCAATTGTTTTAACACTTTTTTCACGTTTTTGTTATTGATCTGAGTAAAGTTCAGTTACATAATTTATTTGCAGTATGTCCTTTGTCAGTAGATATTTTTCTGCACAGCCAGTTACTAAAGTGTGAAATGAGTAGATTGTTGTGTAAGACCTATATGGTCATGTGATCAAAAGGTTAGAATTTGAACCGATATATGGTCGTGTCATCAATAGGTTAGAATTAGAAGCCAAATCAGTTTAAATTGATTTTTACTTGGACAAAGACCTAGGTATTTTTATGCCCCACCTACGATGGTCCACTGAACATAGAAAATGAAAGTGCAAAGTTCAGGTTAAAGTTTTTGGTCAAGGTAGTTTTTGATGAAGTTAAACTGAGTCACATCTACTTGAAACTTGGTACACATGTTCCCTATGATATGATCTTTCTAATTTTAATGCCAAATTATAGTTTTGATCCCAATTTCATGGTCCACTGAACATAGAAAATGAAAGTGCAAGGTTCAGGTTAAAGTTTTTGGTCAAGGTAGTTTTTGATGAAGTTAAAGTCACATCTACTTGAAACTTAGTACACATGTTCCCTATGATATGATCTTATTAATTTTAATTTCAAATTAAAGTTTTGACCCCAATTACACGGTCCACTGAACATGGAAAATTATAGTGTGAGTGGGGCATCCGTGTACTATGGACACATTCTTGTTTCATTAGAATATTAGGGGACATGAACTATGTTTGAAAGAATTTTAAGGCAATTAATTGATTCAATGTGATCTGTGTTGGATTTTAGATTTCAAAAGTTCCAGAAAATTACTTTAGGAGAATTGAATGATTTCACTAATTTTTCATGTTGCATGTGAAATTACAATATGATGACTTTACCCCATTTCTTTAAGTTTATTGATTTATTAGAGTTGCTATGTTTTCAAGCTTTTACTCTTGTATAAACATCACCGAACTGTAACTTTAAGTTCTGTAACCATGGTAAAATTCATGATTGATTGTGGGTGCATAACCCCCTGTGGCAAATATATCATGCATTTCAAGTTGAAAGATCCATGTAACTTGACCAGGTATTGCTTCCAAATAGTATCTACCTTCAACAACAGGAATAGGGGACACATTCATGTATATGTCTAGGAGACTGACAGTGTACCAACTGAATTTGTTGGCAATACCTTCTGAATACATTTTTTATATAAAAGTTAATTACATTTGGTTTTTCAGAGAATTTACAAGACTATTATCCACAAAATGCAACAGTCTTATTTTGATGAATTGTTGAACCAGAGAAATGTGAAGACTTACAGACACCTAGACTGTATAGTCAACATAACAATGATTAGAGAATCAGACTACAGTGAACATTACAATGATTAGAAAATCAGACTAGAGTCAACATTACAATGATTAGAGAATCAGACTATAGTCAACATTACAATGATTAGAAAAGCAGCCAGCTGCATTTCATCAATCAGTTTATGATGAAGCTTTACAGCATTGGAAATGATTACTCAGGTATGTATTGGTTAAAATTTTGAGATTTGTTTTATAGGATAATAGTGGTGTTTAATTTTATCTTTCTTGAAATAAATATATTAGAAATGAGATGAAATATGGCATTGATTAAAGGAGATGTACCAAGGAAAACATGTGACTGAATAAACATTTTATTAAAAAAGGATGAACAATACAGTTTTGAGTTTCAATCCTTTCATATATTAAAATAAAATTATATTTTGTAGGGACCAAACAACTGAG
This sequence comes from Mytilus trossulus, assembly GCF_036588685.1. NCBI lineage: Eukaryota > Metazoa > Mollusca > Bivalvia > Mytilida > Mytilidae > Mytilus > Mytilus trossulus. The sequence goes on along the minus strand of NC_086381.1, from coordinate 57,679,194 downwards.
CAGAAAGAAGAATCGTATGACCTTGAAGAGTAAGCAATGTATTAAGTATATTTGGGGTTACCAAAGAGTATGGTAAGAACCTCATCTTAAATTATACTTGGTGAGTATTCTTATTGTTGGTTAAATATTAAGCATCATTATGGAAAATGGGGGATCAAGGGTATACACCAACAAGACAGTGACCAAAGGAAAATAAATAACCAAAACCATCTAGAGGTTTCAACTATAGTCTGATGTTTATACAATACGTGAACTTGTAAATCATCCAAAGTCTAAAATATTTGTGAATAAAATGAACAGACTGACAAATAACTTACATACACACAAATATCTGACCTAAGCACATGAGCATGTTGCAGGGTGAAATTTTAAAGCTTGAGCCTGTTTTGTGCAATGCCTAACCATTTAACGACAAAATTTCATACAGAAAACTTTTCAAATTGAGGGGTTTCAAATTTTAAATAAGCCAATTTATGGTTTAAAAAAATAATAGAAATCTTGACTCCCCAACAAGAGAAAAATGTCACTCTTATCATTGAGGAAAATGGCCACTACCTGAATGGTCTTTAGAATTAATTCAGTTGCTCTGGTCATTTTTCAAAATTTAACAATGTAAGTAAATATGGAGTTGTTTGATCAATGGGAGATAACTCTGACCACATGGAATAATTCTGAAAACTTAAAGAGGGGTCCTGATCCCGAAATCCCGGGCTTAAAAACACAAAATCCTGAGCTCCCGAAATTTAAATAAATTTAGATCCTGACATCAAGAAATTAAAAAAAAAAAAAAATTATCCTGAAGGGGTCAATCCCTAAATCCTGTGCTTTAAAATACCAGATTCCTGAGTCCCAATATAGGTCCTATCCCCCTCACATATATAATTGATAACTAAGATAAAAGAAATACAGAAATTGTTTTGCCTTTTGCCATGCTTACAATCAACAAAAGATTTTTTTCTTCATTTTTCAAAATAAATTCCAAGACTAAGATGTAGGATGCCATTCTTCTAACAAAATACCACTGCATGGAGACCCTAATCAGCACACTAAAATGTCCAAACGTGTGTCCTACATCTTGAAATAAATATAATTTTATAAATGTTCAAGTATCTTCAAAAACATTTTTTACTCATTTCTACTCTGTTGAGACAATTTCACTAGCACTGCACTTTGACTTTGACTAAGACAAACACAATGTTGATTGAAGTTGAATGGTACTAGTGACAACTTTGTTGGAGACATGGAAAGCATTTCGTCATTGTTAGTAGTATTATGGGCTTTCACATTCTTGAGTCACAAAGAACCTTATGTACGTTAGTTCCATTGAAATGTTATATGCATTGTCAATGCTAAACATTTGATTGACTTTGACTGATTTTTTTTTTAGTTTCGTCAGAGTGTAAATGAGTTTGAACAAAAGGCAATATAACCTTTTTTTAGTGATAAGAAGATTTGACTTTCATTTTTGATAAAGTTTCACCAAATTTATTGTTGATAGCAAGGCTTATGGTTTGCACAATAGAATATGCCTTTTACACAATGAGCTCAGTGGTGAATCCAGGGGTGGGGGGGGGGGGGGGGGTCTGGAATTTGGAACCCCCTTTTTTTTGGCCCATCAATGCATTTGAATGGGAGCATATAGTTTGACTCCCCCCTTTACTCTGGGTTGGGAATCCCCCTTTTTAAAATGGCTGGATCCTCCCCTGGAGCTTGTCACTTTCACTCAAAAAACATTAAAGAAACCATCAAATTCCTAAGCTTAGGTAGGAGCTTCAAATTGTTATAAAAATTACTTAATTATCATTATCTTGTGTATTTTAGCCACCTTCTGCTTAAAAAAAAATACATTTAGATAATTTATCACTTAAAGAGGCATTTGCAATGATTTAGATAAACAATAACAGCACTTTGTTTTTTTTATAAATATTAATAAAAGTGGAATAATGAAGAAATGACTTGTAATTATTAACAGTCATTTTTATAGTTAAATTGGTAAAAATGATCTGAAAAGCATTGCTGATTTCATATTTTTTTTCCAAAACCACAATTCAACCTCATTTTGGTCTGTATGCATACAACATTTAATAAGAACCATTGTAGTAGATGGTTGCTCAGCTTGGTCAGATAATAAAAAGAACAGAATGTCAAAATAAAACGGTTTTGCCAACAAAAAATATTATTTCAGTGGTAAAACTCAAATGTTTTTGCTTCAATTTTTTACTCACTTGAGTGCAATTATTTGCAAAGTACAAATCTTATACAAAAGAATAATGTCTGAGACAACAACCCAACCAAAGAGCAAAAAACAGCCGAATCAACTAATGACTCTTCAACGCTGCAAGAAAATCCAGCATCTGGAGGCAGGCTTCAGCTGACCCCTACACAAAAATGTTCACTAGGTCAGTGAAAGTGGATGTCATACTAAACTCAAACATATATTTAAATGAACTGAAATTAAAAAACCTATGAGACTAACAAGGTCCAGAGGCTTCTAACAAGGGACAGGTGCAAAAATGCAGTGGGTTAAACATGTTTTGAGAGATCTCAACCCACACTTATACCTCTATGAGCCAATGTAGAAAAAACAAACACAGCAATTTGCACCGTAAAACTCATTAAAAAGAAGTCTGTGTCCAACTTCAGAAAAGGTAACAAAAGAAACAGACTAATAATTTGTGTATTTTTACAACATTTACAAAGCTAAATTTTGTGGGAAAATAAAGTAAAAGTTAAATTAAAAAAGAAATATTTAATTTTGAAATTTACTTCAAAGAAAAGAAAATAAAGTTTAATTGATTTTATTCTTATATGTGTAATGTTGTATATGTATTTATATTTCATTTCAGAGTTCAACAACAGATTATTAATTCTATAATTTTGATTTTTGCAGATTGCAGCAGTGGGATGTTACAGTCATAGACGTTGGATAGACTCCGTTGTACTAGGCCAGGGAGGGTAGCGCAGAGTTTCCGCAGCACTATACAATAGTAGCAAGATCACTCTACCATGAGCTTGTTAAAGGGCCCGTTTGATGAAAGTGACACCAACATTCTCCACAACACTACAGATTTGTTTTTGCAGATGCAGCCGAGAGGATGTTTCAGTCATGGACTCATTTGATGGAAGTGGCACCAACATTCTCAAACACTAATAATTTACAAATTTGTTTTTGTTGTAGATGCAACATCAGTCATACACCCTAGAGTTTGGCTATGTTGTGACAGAAGAAGAGTGGCATATAGACTTCTGTATGTCCATTTTTATGGAAGTGACACATTACTAATCTTTCTTCTTATATCCATTTCAGAGTTCTTACAAAGATGCATAGGTATAAAATATTTATTATTTTTTGTCTTTAGGTGTATTTTTGTCAATGAGTTAAAACCCAAAGAACAGTACATTGATCAGAAGTAATAAGTTTGACTAGTGTAATTTGAGAGAGAACACTCTGGAACACAAAAAATATCCTACCTCATAAAAATTTAACACGACATCTTATTTTCACCTTTTTTCATTGAAGCAGCACACAGTGTAGTCAAGAATGTATGCATGTCCTTGAACTTCTAGAAATACAATACCTAATAGTTAAAACAGTCTGGTATAATGGTAAACAAGAGCTACATAAAAAAAAGGAAGATACAAAGTTAAATTAAAAAAATATGTATTTAATTTTTGAAATTTACCTCAAAGAAAATAAAATAAAGTTTAATTGATTTTTTTCTTATATGTGTGATGTTGTATATGTATTTTTATTTCATTTCAGAGTTCAACAACAGATTATTAATTCTATTATTTTGTTTTCGCAGATTGCAGCAGTGGGATGTTACAGTCATAGACGTTGGATAGACTCCGTTGTACTAGGCCAGGGAGGGTAGCGCAGAGTTTCCGCAGCACTATACAATAGTAACAAGATCACTCTACCATGAGCTTGTTAAAGGGCCCGTTTGATGAAAGTGACAACAACGTTCTCCACGACACTACAGATTTGTTTTTGCAGATGCAGCCGAGAGGATGTTTCAGTCATGGACTCATTTGATGGAAGTGACACCAACATTCTCAAACACTAATAATTTACAAATTTGTTTTTGCTGTAGATGCAACCTCAGTCATACACCCTAGAGTTTGGCTATGTTGTGACAGAAGAAGAGTGGCATGTAGATTTCTTTTATGGAAGTGCAAATAACTAATCTTTCTTCTTCATATCTATTTCAGAGTTCTTACGAAGATGTATAGGTATGCAGTATTTATTATTTTTGTCTCTGTGTATTTTTGTCAATGAGGTAAAACCACAGAACAAATCAATCAGAAGTATTAACTGGTGTAATTTGAGAACACCCTGGAACAAGAGAAATATCCTACCTCACAAAATTTAACATGAGACATCTTGTTTTCACCTTTTTTCAAGGAAGCAGCTCACACAGTGTAATCATGAAGGTATCCATGTCCTGGAACATCTGGTAATAGCATATCTCTAATAGTATTTTTACTACTATCCTCAAAATTCAAACAAAACAGTCAGATATTTTGATCAACAAGAGGTACAATCTCAAACCATGTGGTGAAAAAAGACAACACATAACCAAAAAAAGTGACGGAAAATTGTCTACACTGACAACAAAATATTATACAGCAACAACCCATTCAAAGACCTGAGAGATTCTCAAGCACCAATTCAACCAAAGACCAGGGATGAACTCCAGCACTGAGCACCAACCAAAACAAAGAACAGACATGAACTAGGGCAAAAAGCACCAACCCAACCAAAGACCTAAGAGGTTTTCAGGCACCATGCAACCAACTAAACTAAATAGCCAGGGATGATCTCAGACACCATGCACCAACCTTTCCAAAGATCAGGGATGCTTTCAGGCACAACAACCTTACCAAAGACCAGGAATGATCTGACACCAAGCACCAACCAAAACAAAAAAAGGGTGATCTCAGACACCACAGAATGTTAGCAAGTATTTGATATGTTAACTTATCTACTACTTGTGTAAGTAAAATGGGTTTTTTTCATTCTGTGCTGCATTTATTCTATCAAAAATTGTCAAAATGCAACATGAAATTTTTATGTGTTTTTCATCTCTTTCTTCAAAATGTTTTACATATTGAAATTTTTTAAAAATTCCATTGGACTATCAAAAATAATTAGTAAACAATTTCTTGAATATTTTTTTTTTATTGGAAATGTTAAATTACTTTAATCAACGAATATGAAAATAAATGTTCAAACCTTTTTCATGCATAACCAAATTAATAAATGTGTTAAATAAAAGATTACAAATAAAAAATTTCTATATTTTTTTTTTTTGGAAAATTAAGATATGCTTCTAAGAGTTTTTACAATTGAACTGTTCCAGAATATAATAATGTATTGTTTTTTACAGAAAATATAAGGTAAAATAACAAATTATGATTCGGGTTTACATGAAAACACTGATATCTTGAATGACAGTAGCATAGGTGGATCCAGGAAGCCTTGCCCCCCCCCCCCTTTTGTGGGTAAAGGAGTAAGTTCGGTAAGAGCCATATTTGGCCCCAATTATAAAGTTCATAGTAACAAGACAATAACTGTTTCAAGTTGCCTTAAAGACATGTTAGAAAGTTACACAGAACTGTTTTTGTCAAAGTTTACTTCTAACACGTTAATTTTTACATCCCAAAAAGGTCAAAATAAGGGATTTTGGTGAAATTTGTCAAAATAAGCCAGATTGCAACCAAATGAAGGACCAGGAAACATAGAGCGCAGGCGTGGACAAGCTTAAGATTCAAATAAGACGTGTGAAATGTCTTCACAAACATTATTTTAAAAGATCTTTGTTGTCGACGTATGCGCTCTATATTTCCTGTCCAATAATCTATGGAAATTTACCCATTTTCATTGATTTTTTCGTGAAAATCAATATGAGTTCAACTTGTGACGTCATAATGAAACGCAGAAACGTAAAATTTCCAACAAAATGGTGTATATCCTAGCTAGTCAATGGATTAGCTGTAATTTATCGTGATATTGGTCGATTAATCTGAATTTGAAATTTACGCTAAAAAGGGGGCCATTTTAGGACCTTATCGAACATACTCCTTTTGGTTGATTATATAAGGAATCACTGTAGTATGACTAGAAGGGGCCCCCTCATGAAAAGTTCTGGATTCTGCCACTGAGAAGCGAAATAAAAGTTCACTAAATTAGAAGGGGAGGCAAGTTGTATAAAATAAGGGTATCAATACGATATGGTATTTCAACAAATGATGCAATTTTGCTCTAAATTTGTGAAGTAAAATTCAGGTACACTATGCCAAGATCAAATTCATGTATATTTTACCCTTGGGAAGTGGTAAAAAACTGCTTAAAAATTAAGATATGTCTGCAAAGTATTTAGTAATTTGGGAAAATATGGTTTGGTTCAGATTAATTGAATAAGATTTTGAATTTCTGAAATTAGTTGATATTGTAATAAAAAAAAATATTTATGATTATCCCAAACTTTCACCATCAACGATTCTGGAAGATTATGTCGAGCAATTTTTTTTTGTTGTAAAAGTTTTCATCCAATAATTTATAACTGTAGCCAAATAATAATTTGATTAATTAAAGCCATGGACACCTTCTCATAATTTAAAAATATTGAGATAAATATGCCGATATAAATACAAGTGGTACTTATTTGATTCTTGTCGGTGGATTCTGGAATAATTTTCATTTCATATTTAAAAAGTACCAAAAAGTATTTTTTTTGAGAACATATTCAGCTTGAATACATAAATGACAGAGATTTTTATTAAGCATTTCATGTGAACAACCAAGTTAGAAATTTGACTGAAAAAAACTCAAAAAAAGATTCAGGCATACAAATTATAATATACATTAAAAACTGGATATTAAATGATAAAACCGTGGAAGAAGATTGACTTAATTTGATTACAACACTATTTAACCATTGAATAAGATTTTCTTCTGAAATGCAGCAAAATGGTTTGCCCATCAATTTCAATAGTTAAATTGATATATATAGGAAGATGTGGTATGAGTGCCAATGTGACAAATCTCCATGCTTATATATGCAACAACATTTGAAGCTAAAAAAGAGGTTGGAGATTAACCCAGAGTGGAACGCCCATTTATTTAATTTCTTTATCAAATTGATCAATGCAGAAAGGGTGATAGTTGAAATAACTTAGGATGAGGTTTATTAGGTTGTAAAACAGTTTAAGGTCCTTGGATCAAATGATCAACAGATATTTATAAAACATTTTTAAACATTGTCTTGTTTGCATTGTTAGTGATTTCGGGTGGTTGAAATTTTCAAAACAATTCATGCAGTTTTTGGTGATACACTCGTTTAAATGATAAAACTGAAATTTCAGTTTTGTAATTTAACAGCTTCCCTAAATATTTTACTGTTTTCAATACATCTTGATTGTCAAATTGGAGAATAACAGTACATTTGTACTTGAAACTAAATTAAAGTTTGTCATCTGCATTTAAAGTTTCATAGCTGAACATTAATGTTCATCTTGATTTTTTTTTTGAAGACTAAGCAAATATCAAATGACCATTTCAGAAATACATTGAGCTCAGAGCGCTGCGTTTCTTATCTATTACTAACATAGTTTCTCTGTGGAGTAGCTTGCAGTTGCTAGGGTCTGGTTGTTTCTTTTGTTTTTTCATTGGTTCTTTGAATGGTGTCATGGTTTTCAAGTGTTCAGGATATGGTGTTCTGCTTTTGAGGGAATCTTTATATGTAATTCTGAAATGAAAATATTTGATATTTGTTTGGTAATTTAAGTATTAAAAAAATTGTAATTTTGAGCTTAAATCTAAAAAAGTTTTATAATTTTCGAAACAATGTCAAAAACAAAGGTCTTTAATCAAATTCTAAATTATATTTGACATATTATGATGTATTGGAAACCAAAATAATAAAAATATATTTGTATCTTAGATTGAATTCAAATACCTTATTGTGAAAAATTACCCAAAATGTTATATACTTAAGCGTCATCAAAATTATTTCAGGGTATCTGTTTCTTAAAAGCAGTGATTGCTAACAAGATAATGGTGAAGTAAAAGTAACATTTCAAAATTATAATCTACCTTTTAAATTAAATTCACTTAATGCTTTGACCAAGTGGGAAGAACAAGTATTTAAATCATTATAAATACCCCCCTTAAACCTTCATTCTTATTTATCTGAAACTATCATCATTTCCCAGAGTTATTTAGATAAAAATCCCTAGTATTAAACAGAAGTATCTAATTATTTTGCTTCAAATATATCATTCTTGGGTTCATTTTTAACTCTAACCCCCAATAATATGCTTTCATTCAGACATTTTACAAATTCTCCATACAAATCCCCCAAAAAATAATTTTGTGAAAACCTGTCAATAATAAGGAATCCACAGTATTCACATTTTGCTTGAAAAATATTTGTAATCAAGTTTCATCAATTAGCCTCGAATGTTGTATTTAAGCGAAATAGTTGTTTGTTTCTTTGCTCTGTCTTTACACAGCTGAAAACTTTTACTTTTAAGCAAGGGAGATAACTTGTTTCAAATTTAATTTAATTAAGAAATTTCTAAAAATGACATTTGTCCATTCGGCATCATATTTTTCTAAAATCAGTGTAATTCTTAAAAATGTTTGGTATTACTATTTGGTTTATAATTATCAATACATAATTAACAACTTTTTAATTTTAACTTTTTCGTCACATTTAACAATTACTCATCATGACAAGATTTTGACATTTCTTTTCGAAATTCCCCTTATATTTCTTTTAAAAATTGCATACAATATTCACTTTAAACATATTATAATTGTTAATGTTTGTGTCATTTTGGTCTTTAGTGGATAGTGGATAGTTGTCTCATTGGCAATCATACCTCATCTTCTTTTTTATAACTAAGCAGGTTCAAATTAGATCATGTACCATACTTTAGGGGCAGTGGTAGATTCAGAGGGTGGGAGTTCTGGAGAGGTTGGATCCTCCTTTTGTCGAGCCTTTGACTTAAGTTGAAAAAGTGACACATAGCGATCCTACATTCCGTCATTGGCATCGTCCACAAATATTCACTCTGTGGTTAACGTTTTTAAAATTTTAATAGCTTTCTTAAACTATCCTGGATTTATACCAAACTTGGACAGAAGTTTGTAAATGATCATAAGATAGTATTCAGAAGTAAATATTGTAAAAATAAAATTCCATTTCTTTGTATTTTACTTGTAACTGGACTTAGTTTTTCTCCTGGGAAATATTACATTCACTCTGTGGTTAAAGTTTTAAAAACTTTGATAACTTTCTTAAAGTCTCCTGGATTTGTACCAAGCTTGGACCAAAGCTTGTTTATGATGATAAGATAGTACATGTACCCAGAAGTAAATTTTGTAAAAATAAAATTCCATTTTTCTGTATTTTTCACTTTTCTTCAAGTTAACATAACATTCAGTCTGCTGTTAAGTTTTTAAAATATTTATTAAATTCATAAACTATTCTGGATTTTTACCAAACTTTGACAGAACTAGGACATGCTTCTTTTAATCAAAAGATAATAAAAAAAATTAAGGGATTGCTAAAGTGAATTTGATAAGATAGCCATATTTTGGATCCTATGGCACCTTCATCAGGATTGAAACTATAGGGAACTGCAGAATCCTGTAATGATAATTTGCATTTCACAATGTCACCATCAGGATAATTTATAAATAGGAGAGTGAAGGTAGATGCGAAAATAAACTAGATCAAGAATGTTAAATAAAATATGTTTTTGTATATTTGGACGACATTTGACTTGCAATTATGTACCATTTACTAGGCTGGATATAGTACAGACTTGCATACCGTACCATTTCGACACTGGAAGAAGTACGTTTGTCTGAGCGAAGCCAATTGGAAGCATGTACCTCTTAGTGAAGCTAATTGGGAGCACATACCCTCTGTCTTGTTGCGAAGCTGATTTGAAGCAGTACATATATACCTCTGTCTGCTAAAGCTAATTAGAAGCAGTACCCCTGGCAGCGCGGTCCCAATTAGAGGCATGTAACTCTGAGGGAAGCCAATTGGAAGCATGTACCTCTGCAAAATTTAATTAAACACTATTCAACAAATTTTATTTAACATTCTTTTTAAACCATTAATACTTTTTGTCGAGCCTTCAACTTTAATTGAAAAAAACATGAGACTTAGCCATCCTACATTCTGTCAGCAGCGTCATCATTGGCGATCACAAAAATTCACTCTTTAGTTTAATTTTTTTGAAATTTTTATAACTTTCTAAAACTATTCTGGATTTCTAAAACTTCCACCGAAGCTTGTATATGATCATAAGATAGTACCCAGAAGTAAATTTTGTAAATGAAACATATTCTACTTATAAATGCCAGGATACAATACATTCACTAAAGTTTTTAAAATTTTAATAACTTTCTTCAAATATTCTGGATTTGTAACAAACTTAGACAGAAGCTTGTTTATGATCAAAAGCTAGTATCTAGACAAAAAATAGTTAAAACTTATTTCCTGTTTTTCCGTATTTTGCTTATTAATGGACTTAGTTAACCTTATATTCTGAAGTTAAAGTTTTTAAAACAATTATTAGATTCATAAACTATTCTGGATTTTTACCAAACTTGGACAGAAGCTTCTTACAATCAAATGATAGTCTGAGAGGAATATTTTTATTGATATTCCCCCCCCCCCTCATTTTTGTTGAGTCTGGGATTAACAGCAAAAGTAAACGAGACACTGGGATCTGCAGAACCTGTACAAATTTTTGGTTGCAATTAAATGAGAACAGAACCTAGTTTGAACCCTGCCTTTTATCCTGGGTGGGAGCCCCATCTCTTTAAAAATGGCTGGAACCACCCCTGGGGGAGAATAATTGCTTTTTTATCATTTGAAGATGGAAAAAACTATTTACGTTATTACATGGGATTTGTTTCCAAATGGCAGAAAAGAGGTGTTTCCTGTCTTGTGTATTGACAGGAGCTAGTTCTGACTGTTATCCTCCATTTAAGGAACCAGTCATTCCCAAAGTTTACCTTGTGTCAGTCCATCTCTATTAATGTCAAGATATCAGTGATTTCTCTTCTCTTAAGTATTTTGGAAGCATTCTTGATCATTCTTATGAAAAACAAATTTTGACATCACCGATTAATATGGTTCATGTATCAAACTTAATTTGGGAATAAAAATGTTACTTTTGAATTGTAAATTTTGAAACTATTTCCTTCAACTATTCTAGTTTAATGATTTTATTACATGGAATTTGAATTTGGACAATTATTTTTTAATTTAAAGAAACGGGATTTTTTGAGTTTACAATATTTCATCCTAAATTTTATCCTAAATGTAAAGATTTCTTACAACATACCACTATTTTGTATTATATTTGTATTTTATATTATCAGCGTTTCTTTTACCATTGAAACTTCAAAGGAAGATTACACTCACGTTGAAGTTGTGTTATTCCTAGTATGAAACTGGTTGAGAAATTTCCCCCCATTTTCCCGAAATTTGTGAAATTTTATTAAAATTTACAGACAGTACTCGTTTGTGTAATCAACTCCTGCAGTTATAATTTTTTCTATTCTTGAATTAGGAGATTTTTATTTAAACCTTTGTTAGAATGTTACAATTTTTGTTTAGAACTCACATGATGAGCATGCAAATTGATTAAGGTTAATCGTCATCACAAATGTTTGACCTTTTATATTTCCATATATTTAAATTTCAGTAAAGACCATTCTCCTTTGTTGATGGAAAATATGAACTTGCACAACTGAGCTACTTCAGGCTATGATCCATTTTTGTAGAATTATTTTCATACTTATGATGTGTGTAAAGAGAAACTTAAAACAAGGGAAATTTTATTAAACTATGCTCCAAAATATTTTAAAAATGTTTGTGATTTATAGGTGTTAGCCAATAAATATTCTGTTCTTTTTTTATAACCTCTTTTTTTAGGTATTTACATATCAGATGTCTGCTAACTAATATAAGTGCAATAATTTGAGCTATGTAAATAAAAAAAATGTAAACATAGTTCTAAATAAAAATGGAAAGAGAAATTGTGGGTATTTAAAAAAAAAACATTTGGTCAATTTTCAAAATTCCAGTTACATGTATAAAAGCACATCTGATATTTTTACTGTTTTATGTATGAGTTCAAACAATTATTTTTTATATTGAGAATTACTTCCATGCTGCAATGAATGTAAAAAGAAAATATTGTGAGATGCTTTGGAACATTCTTTGGACAATTGTATATTGGATTATATACAACGGAAAGGACATTGGAATATAAAAATGGATTCAGTGAACTGGTTATCACAAAGAATTATGTTGAAAAGCATGAAAAGTAGCCATGGCAGCAGCTCCAAGGAAGATGGTTACATAAATCTTCAACCAAGTCTGAGGCTTCACCAAGAAAATAAGAAGGCAAGTTTAATTAAGCCAAACATTTTCTATACAATCAGTAATTTGATAAAAATTGTATATTAAGGGCATATGATAGAGTTGATGTTGCTAATGTAAAATGTTATTTTTGCCATTCAATGGGAGATAACTCATAATTTACCGTTATAAACAATGGAATATATTTAAATTATTATTTTTGTGGAGTTGAAAATTCAATCAATAAACTTAAGACTTACTGTTTTTGATTTTAATCTTTTATATTGATTTTACAGTTATTTATGTTATAGTAAGAAATTGGAATAATGTTTGGTAAATGTCAGGGAAATTGAAATATAAAGTATATAAATTGTAAATTTTCATATATTTCAGGTTTTTTTTGTGAGATTTTTTCATGGTGTGGGAATAAGACTTGGAGGTCTAATACAGCTAGTATATAGGTAGGTGCCAGTATACAGTTTCGAATAAAATAAATGTTTTATAAATATTCTTTTTAAATTTTATGTGGTTCAGGCTTGAAAGTTTGTAAGAGTTTGGTTTCTAGTTTACGCATTTTTTTTTTATCAGTACAAACATAATGTAATTTTGAATATCGAACCTAATTATTTAGTTTGTTGGATTGCTATCTAGTTAATATATGTTCTCAGCCTCTATTACACATATATAACCTATTTTTTTATAATTTCATATGGTAACAGTGATCTTTTGAAACCATTCTGGTAAGACTTAACACTTTATATTTCAGATTAGCATCAGCTTGTCTGTAAGGATTGAGGCTGAGAATGGCCATTGGAGCTGACTAATATGGTAAGAACCAATAAATAGATTAATGAGTCATTTAGCCAAGAACATGTAAATACCCTAGAATGTTATACAAAGAAGTATTATATTTTAATTATGCAGATCTTGAGACGTAGTAAACTTTAATTTTTCTTGAACTATAACTGTGATATAATCTAAAGGGAGGTATCAAGATAAATAAAGGAAATAAAAAAATTATTCAGTTACTTAGAAAATCTTACTATCTGTAAGTTTTCTAAAATTGTTCCCGTATATATACATTGTATAATGAATGGGATGTGGACCATCATGTGGTATGATTGCCACTGAAACAACCATCTCCCAGAGACCAAATGATATGTAAGCAACAAATGGTCACTATGGCCTTCAACAATGAGCCAAACATATACCTTACAGTTAACTTTAAAAGTTAGAAACATGGCAAAATGTGAAACAATTCAAACAAGAAAACCAACAGCTTGATTTATAATGAAACCATGAAATAATAACAATTGTCGCTATTTTGTGCATTTTTCCTTCGATCTTTTTTGTGATAATTTTCATATCATGCTTCTCGCTTGAGATGGAAAAATTATCGCTAAAAGGAGACCACGTGGCGTTGCTAACAAAATTGACATTGAAATTGACAAGGTCGTCATAGGTAAAATAGCGATAAACAGATTATCATTGGTCATCTCAACGATAATCTATAAATACGTCGAACAACAACCAACTACTTGTCATCCCTTGTTTGCTACTGAAGACTGGTTGTTTGTAAATTCAGTCTACAGAATCACTTCAAAGCAAAGTAAAAGCAATGTTCTATTGTTCTATGCATCATAAGTGCATTTATTAACTAGTTACTTATTCCTTTGCATTGAATATTGTTCTGAAAGATATTAGAATGTATATTTCTTTTTCAGGTGACTTCAACTGTGGCTGCAGGAAATTATTGTGCAATACAACTGAAACCAAAAAGAATGTAATTCAGACTATTTTTGTGTATGTTTTAAAAAATGTTCATATTTTTTTACCAAAAATAAAATTTATAAAAAAAAATAAAAATTGTAAAGATTCTCCATTTTCAACAAAGCTGGAAGTTGTTGGCTAAATTGATACTTCATAATTTTCCGATTTTACTTTTAGACCTACTCTTGATATCTTAATTATGGTCAATGTGTTATCAAACATTTCCAGAAGGTTAAAAATGGAGAATCTAAAAAAAAAAAAGAAAAATAATGTTATTTTGTTAAAATGTACATTTTGGTTTTCTGATTTGTTGGATGTATCTCTTTTTTTCTTCATTAGTTTGTTATTTTTTGCAGTGTTTTTAGCTATAAAAAAGATTATTTCACAAGAAGCATAGAAAAAAACCCATCTTGGTGAGAAAAGATTAATTCAGATTTTTAGTGTTAAATGCCACAATAAGCAAGATTTGTTATATATCTTGGTGTCCATTTTTTCAATTGGTTGAGAAAATCGGAGTAATGGAAGTGAACCACCTAGGTGAACAATGATGTACTAAATATTTTTGTTAATTATTTAAATAATTTATATCAAATTATTTATTATAGCTATACCATCTTGTATTTTTGTTAGATATAGCAATGATGTGGAGTCTAAACAGGTGAAATTTTTGGCAAAGGGAGGTAATAAATTATTCCCCTGTTTAACTCCTCATTCTTTTAAATTTATTATTTTACTTAAATATTGATATGTATAAGTTTTTTGTTTAATATCAGATGTATACTAGCTAACAATGACTATTATTCAGAGTTCTGTAAATAAAAAAAAATGTAAACAGAGCTCCAGATAATAGATTTAAGGGTGGGAGAAATTATGGGACACTATCGGTAGAATTGATTTGGTGAAATTTTCAAGATACGTGATTAATTGAGAGTGCATCTGATATTTTTTTTATTTATTTCTATAAATAATGGACCAAAAACGAAAAGATTGCAATTAAGATAATGATGACAGCCACTCTGGCAGCCAGGAGAGCAGCTCTAAGGAAGATGGTCAATAAAATTTTCAACCAAGTCTGAGGCTTTACCATGAAATTGAGAAGGCAAGTTTATTGAAGTCAAACAATTTCTATACATTTTCTAGAAATATTTGTTAAATGTACATATTCATCCTTATTTTCTGCATGAATAACATCTTTCAATAATTTATTTACCAGTTTAATATTTTGGGATACCATTGTCAAGGGGTACAATCAAAATCACGTGATGGATATACACACACCGGAAGTAACAGTCGAGCAGACCGCTTGAAAGGTAAGTAGTCGTATTTACTTGTTTATATCAATGAAATTTAATAAATAAGGTAGTGCACGGAATGTCGGATACTATCTAGTTTTGAAATACACAATTATCATTGCTGGAAATCGTGCAGTTAATGCTAACACTTCGACACAAAAATTCGTTGAAAATTTGGAACTGTGTCGAAGTGTTTTCAATAACTGCACGCTTTCTAGCAAAAACAATTGTGTATTTTAAAACTACATACTATCCGACATTCGGTGTGCCAACTTATTAATCAAAATTTAATTGATATAAACAAGAAAATGCAACTACTAACCTTTCAAGCGGCGAGTTCGACTGTAACTTCCGGTGTGTGTATATCCATCACGTAATTTTGATTGTACCCCTTGATTGTACATTAACAAGAATTTCTATTACAATTGCAGGAGTAAATTCTAAGATAGGAATTAACTTTCAAGGGGAGACTAGCACAATTAACAGCAAGATTTGTTCATTCAATGGGAGACAACTCATTTTCATTATTCAAATTAGTTGAGTGCAGAATTCAAATCATAAACCTTGACTACTTTTGTTTGTTTTTCAATCTTTACAAAATATGTGGATTTTATACTATTGGTACTTGAAGTAAGAAATCAGAAAAATGTGTAAATCAATCTTTAGGTTGACTTAGAAATTGGTTTGTAAAATTAATAAATGTGTTAATTTCTTTTTAGGTACTTTCTGTGGCATGTTTTCATGGTGTGGGAATAAGACTTGGTGGTCAAATACAGCTAATATGTAGGTAGGTACCAGTATTGTTAATCCTGTTTTAAAAAAAAAAATCTATAAATAAGATTATTTTAAAATGAATACTGACTTTTTTAGGGTTAAAGGTTTATAAGAGTTTGGTCAACAGTATATACTCTTTATTTGATCAGTATCATATGACAATGGTCTCTTGGCAAAGTATGGCCTTATAATAGATTTTAAATTTCAACTTTTATCATAGAATATCAAAGGGGCCCCAATTTGGATCTTAAATGGATATATTTCAAGAAACTTAATGTGACTTAAAATAAATCGCTTCTTTATAAAACATTGTAGTCTCCATAATTAGCTATATTGGGAGATATTATTAAAATGCTATAATTTTGTGAATTTTCTTACCTAAAAGCTTAAAGAATACCTTTGATCCAAAATGTTTCGTAACTTATTGGAACCAAGGGTAATACATGTATTTAAATAAAAAGACGTAAACTATTACTGGATATGCTAAAAACTGTTCTGAATTGTGAAAAATTGGACCTTAATTGGCGCTTTTCATATACACCAGAATTGCATAATCAAGATGTCATAACTTAATAGTTTATAGTGTCAGGTGCCAAAATGAAGTGTTTATTATGTATCAATAATGATACCAGAACAATATATATGTTAAATTTGTAGTATTTGGGCTTGATTTAAAAAAAAAAAAAATCTTAGGGCCAACTTAACCCTTTTAAGCCTACTCCTTTTAGGATTGAATTGTGTTGTTGGATTGATGTCTAACCAATGTTCTCAAACCTATCGCATATATTACCCATTTTATATATCATAGATACAGTATTTCAGAAGTTATCCTTTAAAACAATTTTGTATTTTATATTTCAGGTTAGCACCACAGCTTGTCTGCAAGGATTGAAGCTGGGAAACGGCCATTGGAGCTGAATTTTATGGTAAGAAACTAAAATATTGATTAATGAACTTTTAAATTCACCATGTATTTTTTTATGAATACATGTATTTTGAAATATTTTCCAAATTAATAGTTTTAATTATACTGGTAATCTGGATTGGGTATTTAAGAATAAAGAGATGTTATAAGATTGCCAACTACTCAACTATCAATAAGAGAAGCAAATTACAATCACTGTAGGACCTTCAGCAATGAGCAAAACCTATATGAATGTAAATAATGCAACTGGTTGATTATCACAATAGGAACTTGTATTTATAAATCTAATCTCTAATGCAAAACTTTGAGGCCCGATTTTTCTGAAATCTTGGGATTATTTATCTTGCATATTTGTCCATTTGTTGAAAAATCACAAGAATAGCATGCAATAATTTCTGGTTTTACAGTACCAGTTTTAAAGGCCCTGCCTGAACATAACAAAATGTGAAACAGTTTCAAACTAGAAAAACCAATGCATTAATTCATACAACTAATAAGGGAAAATAAACATGATGCACATCAACCATTGATTTTATCATCCTTTTTTGCTAATAATTGTATAAATCGGTATATCGGTTTGATCTTGTTTTGACAAATATGTTTAAGAATGTTTATTTCTATTTCAGGAAGCTGTGGCTGCAGCAATGATTATGTGATAAAACTGAAGAATGTTATTCAAATTTTTTTTGTATATATTTCAAAAAATGTAAATTTTTATAAAAAAAAAAAAAAAAAAAAAAAAGGTGTAAAGATTCTCCATTTTCAATTAGATTGGAAGCTTGTATTTACAATTGTTAGATCTTCTTCGTTATTCCCCACCCCCTGTATCTCTATTTCATTTTTACTTTGTAAATGAAATGGAACAGACAAATTTTACTTGTCAACTTAATAATGGTCTGTCTAGTCAAAAGGCCTCCAGTTGGTTTAGAATGGAGAATCTAAAAAAAAATATGTAGGTGTTTTTTTTTGGTTTCCTGAATTTTTATATACATTTTGTTATTGCTCCCTTTCAATTTTTATAAATTCCAGATTTTAAGTTTTGGATTTATGGGGCTTTATTCATAAAAAAGGGGGATTTTTCACACCTGGACAATAACTCAAAAAGGCTTTCACCAATGTCCATGAAACTTTGGTGAATTGTTTATATCTATTGACATAAGCTCCCTTTCCCTTTTTATTAATTTTAGATTTTACGTTTTCTTAAGTAATGAATTTTTATACTTAAAAAATGGGGATTTTATGCAGTTTTGGTGAAACTTAAAAGAGCAACGGCCGTATCATGTGCTAAAGCGCATCCCTTTATTGAAATGTGTTGTAGTTTTTACATATTATTATTTCTTTATTTTAATTATACAAATTTTGAATTGTTAAATATTTAAAGGGTGTGGAGTCTCAACAGGGTGAAATTTTCAGGACAAAAGGGAGGTAATTCCTTTGTTATACTCATTATACTTGAAATTTCCTGAGTGTTTATATGGAATATAACTTTTTTAATTAAAATATTGTACACATTTTCTTTAAATATCAGATGTATACTTGCTAAAATTACTATTATTTAGAGTTCTGTAAATAAAAAAAAATGTAAGCAGAGCTCTAGCTATAGACTGAGACTACTGTTATAGTAGTCTCAGCTATAGATAATAGATTTGGAGGGTGGGAGAAATTGTGGGTAACTACAATTGATTAGGTGAAATTTCAAAAGACTTAAAAAGTGCATCTGATATTTATTTTTACATAATGTTATTTCTGAAAGCAAATGGACAATAAGATGAGGACATAAACCACATTCCAGGTTAGGATAGCAGCTCTTAAGGAAGATGGTCAATTAAATCTTCAACCCAGTCTGAGGCCTTACCATGAAAAATATGTGGTGAGTTGAAATATTCCACAAAACAAATGATCATATTATTATAGGCATTTTAAATTATTTGTTTATAATGGGTTTGATTTTGAGGACATCTACATCAATGCTGAACAATTTTATAACACATTAAAAAGAAGATGTGGTATGATTGCCATTGAGACAACTGTCCACAAAAGACCAAAATGACACAGACATTAACAAATATAGGTCACTGTACAGCCTTCAACAATGAGCAAAGCCCATACTGCATAGTCAACTATAAAAGGTTCTGATAAGACAATGTAAAACAATTCAAACAAGAAAACTAACGGCCTTATTTATGTAAAAAAAATGAACGAAAAACAAATATGTAACACATAAACAAACGACAACCACTGAATTACAGGCTCCTGACTTGGGACAAGCATGTACATAAATAATGTGGCGGGGTTAAACATGTTAGCAGGATCCCAACCCTCCCCCTAACCTGGGACAGTGGTATAACAGTACAACATAAGAACGAACTATAAAAATCAGTTGAAAAAGGCTCAACTCATCAGATGCACAAAAATACAAATGGATGTGAACAACAACTTGTATTCAATTGAATTGTTTTGTACCTTAGGTATCAAGTTAACATACAGAAAATGATAGTATAAGACAAATTCATAAGAAATGTGACAAGGCATAATTTTGTTACACTTTTAAAAAAAATCTTCGCCCTTAGGGAAATAACCTTTTAAGGGTTGACAATTTTGGATATTCACCTTTCCTAAGGGCCATAATTGTATATTGTTAACATGATGGTAGGTATACAAGCTTTTAGTTTTTTTCATAATTTAATAGTAAGGCCACACCAATTTAATTTCTTGTTCTACGGATTTTTGGACTCCAAAAATTGGGACGAGCGAGCAATTTGAAAATTTTAATAAAAAAATATTTAATTTGAAAATTTTTGAGGCGAAGCTTAAAAAGTAAAGGCGAGCGATTATATTTTTTTTTTGTAAACATGAAATAGTAGGTTTTGACTATATTAAAACTTCATTGATCACTTGTACCTTGATATTTCTTAAATTTATGAAGTATTTTTTCCCTGTTCAACAAGAACTAATTGAATAATTAAGTCTGGTCTATGTATGTGTGACTGAAAATGAGACAATTCTCCATCCAAGTCATAATCAGGTTCAGAACAACCCCTTAATGTTATGATTCATAACTTATGAATATCCATTTTATGAGGTTATGCATATCCCTTTTATGAGGGGTCAATATAAGTTATAATATATTTTTTTTGTAAAAACACTTCAAGTACAAAAGGGCTTGTATTTTCCCAAAGAACTATAATATTTGGCATTAAATGGTCAAAAAATTTCCAAGAATTTTGTAATATTCCTGGACTTTAACCATGTTAACACATTTACTTTAACAGTTTAATATTATTCAAAACAAGTGGACCCATCCCTCTTAAAGGCTCTTTTAGAAAAGTTGTTTAAAATATAATGTATTTCTCCTCTTTTTTAGTAAAAAATTCTAAGTTGTCAAAGGTTTTGTATAGTAGCACTATACAAATCTTTAGTATTTCTATTTTCTTTTCTACAACAGTAAACAGTTACATGGTAAAATGACCCCTTCAAGGCCAAGTTGTCTGAGGGAGGGTTGGTCCCAACCTGATAATAACAGTCATAGGGAAAGTACGGCCTTTTACACAAAGCTTTGATCAAGACCAACCAGCAAGCTATAAGGGACCACAACTTAGTATTGTACACAATTCGAACAGAAAACCCAACGATCTAACTTATATTTCCAAACGGGAAAAATACCAATGGACCACATCAACAAATGATACCTGCTGCACGACAGGTCCCTGAATCAACCAGGACAGGTGCACAAACCTGCAGCAGATATGACCGTCGCCATATAATATAATTACAGTTAAAGGCAAATCCTTCAGAAGTTCTTTGTACTTTATTTTAACAACGAACATTTTTTTTGTAGGGAATATAAGTTAGGGGGAAAGAAACCAACGTTTTGTTATGTGCTGGTATTTCCGCTATAATATAGTTATATCGGAGCACTCCCGCTTGGAATAAATCGGTTTCATGCTGAAACAAAAATTATAGCAGATATTTACAGTGTTGTGGGGTGCTGATAGGTTTAAAATCGTAATATAAAAGGCTAGACTGTGATTTTAAAAACAAATATTGCGATCTTTTTATAATATTTACAAAAAAACGGTGCGGGAAATGGACATGTTTTCATTTCCGGATGCGGGAAGCGGGAATATAATAAAAATAAAAAAAATCTGTTTTGAAAAAAATAGGTGCGAGCGGTTCGTCGAACAAGGAATCAAATTGGTGTGGCCTAATTGATATCAATTGTTTTTTTAAAGGTTTGAAATACTATACTATATGATAAAGTACAAGTTTATTTTTGTATTGCAAACTTAATAGAATTGAAAATAGCAATCGAGAATGAGTTGGAGAGATAAAAAAAACATACAAAGAGCAGAAAACATAACCATTAGTTTGATTTTGAATACCAATTATTTTCTCACAGAATTTTGTATGTTATTCGAGAACTTTTAATCAATTATTATGATCTATATATATTTTTTAAAGTTGCGAATAACTGACCTTGAACTTTGTTTTACAGGTTAGCATCACAAGTTTCCTTTGGGTAACTTGCTTGAGGAGTAAAGAGAGCTGTTTAAGGTGAGAATTTATTAATCAACAAACAATTTAAATTTTAATTATACATGTATCTATGCCCCTAGATATCTATGTATCCATTTTTACTGATTTTTGTCCCTTTCCTGAACAAGAAATATGAAGGGGATATAACCTGATATCAAGTAAAAAAATAGCTTTTATAAAAAGATGCATAATAACTGCCTAATACATTCAGTGGTTCATATATTCGTTTCAACTTTCAAAAGAATTTTATTCCTACATTTTTAACATAAATTTTGTGTGGAGTAAGTGTCAACTAAACAACAAATAACATACCGTATTCAATTATTTTAATTTTTGTTTAGTGAATTTATCAGCAGCTTCTGCATTCATCATGTTGAATATTTCAAATAATTACTCATGGAAAATTGATGTTAAGGTGGTACCCAACACTTTCACTAAAATTAATTTGGCTCGTTTATATTTTCATAAAATTTGGACAAAGTATTACTTTTGACCCTTTGACAAAAATATAAAAATTTCAAAAACGTTGAACGAACTATTTTATCGGATAAATTACACTGATTATATAGCAGTTTTACAAACACTACTTTTGATCATTAAAAAGCTTAATCCTCCCTAAATAACACAACGTAATTAAAACGTTTAGCTGATAATACAGAGTTATCTCCCTGTAGTGTAAGGTACCACCTTAAGTCTCAGAAAAGTTTGGAAAGTTTATTTTTGTCTTCAGGAGCCTGTTTCTGGGGTTGTATGTTGATGTGTTACATATTTGTTTTTTGTTCATTTTTTGTACATAAATGAGGCCATTAGTTATCTTGATTGAATTGTTTTACAGATGTCATTTTGGGAATCTTTTATAGTTGACTTGATAATGGTTAATGGGCATTGCTCATTGTCGACGGTCATACAGTCTATAGTTGTTTTAAATTTGTGTATCATTTGGTCTCTTGTGGAGAGTTGTCTCATTGGCAATCATACCACATCTTCTATTTTTTATATTTCACATTCAGTGATATCAGGTTCTTTTTTTATTTGCAAAATTGCACATTAAATGTTATTATATTCCAGAATAATAATTAATTCGAAAATCAAACAATAATTAAAACTTGACTTTATTTCTTTTCAGTTGAAAGTGTCACCTTTGCTGCCTTGTGTGGTACAATCTTCAGACAATATCCTGCAAACCGTGGCTGAACTGTTACTATCTTTTTTTAGTAGAATCCTTAGACAGTAATCTTGTGGCAGAATGAGTTGTAAACAAATTGTTTTTATTCCTGTATTGAGTTTCAAATTGGATATTTTTTATTTATATTATTTGTATTCCATTTGCATTCAATTACTGTTTTTTAATTGATGAATCATTAAAACTTAAATTTTGCGGGGTCCTAAAGGACTTTCTTAGAGGGGGCCAGCGCAATTGATTAAACAAAATTTTTCCCGCAACAGGGAGAGGAGAAATCCCCATAAATATGCCTTTGAAATGGGGTGTTGAAGAAGATTTGTAATGTTTGTTTGTTTGTCCATCATCAGCTCTCATCCACAGCTTGGTAGATTTTCATTGAAACTTTCAGCTGATTTTCTGTACTAAAGGCAGTATGTTTTTTAATTTATTATAATGAAATTTTGGGTTTTCCCAACCTTTTTGAAGTGAAAACAATGGAACAGTGTTGGCAGATACTGAAGATTATTTGAAAGTTTAGAGAAAGTCCCATTTAATCTTGATAATTGTGGGTTAAAGTTGTAGATGGATAAACAAACATATCATACACTTACCCACTTTACCTATTTGCGAATCCAGAACTTAACATAAAGGGGCCCAACACCAGTCATTTCCTGTACAATCAACCAAATTTTTCCTCCGAAAGGGGTTGGGGGGGGGGGGGGGGGGGGGGGGGGATATTTAATAAAGATTAATATGCTTAGAAATTTGGTGTGAGTAAATAAACTGTACTTTTTATTTTAAAACAGCATGTGATTAAAAATATGAAATGAATTGTTAAACATATCCTTGGTGATCTAATAATTTTTTGCACAGATCAAGATATTTAGTCAGTGGTGGATCCAGAAATTTTCCAGGAATATGGGGGGCACTGACTGCTTCAGCGGGGCCCTGCTCCAGTCATGTTTTAGTGATTCCCTAAATATTAAACCAAATTTTTCCCACTGAAGGGGGCCCTCTGAAAAAATCCTCTTAATCCACGTCTCTGCTATTTTGTTTTTTTATAACCCAGTAAATAAGTTGAGTTTGTTCTCAAAAAATAATTTGATTCATGTATTTTTTATTGTAGCATAAACATAGCTTTAATTTCCTTTGTTTAAGAATTGTACTGTTTTTTTAATGTCATTTTTAAAAGTTGGCACTAATTGAGGATTCTGTTGTTTATGGAATTCTTTTATAAGTTTGGTTAGCAATAAAAAGGTTTTTTTTATTAAACAAAGAATAATTACTCTGTTTACAGAATTTAATACATGTATCAAAAATTAGACATGATTTAATTTAATTCATAATGCTTATTTAATTGGAAATTGCATTAGGATTATCTCCCCCTAATTAGTATTCAAAACAATATTATAAAAACAACCCGGAAAATAAATAGAATCTTCAGTAATGTCAACATTTATTTTGTATAATGATACAAAACCCATGATGCAGATCCTTTTCCTCCTTTTTATTGTAGAGATAATTTACAGACGTGTCCAAAATCATATCCCTAGAATCAATTTGTTTTTTGATATTCGTACACACCTAACAAAAGCAGATGTGTTTGGTTTCATTTGGATATTTTGTATCATTGTGATATATCATAATAATTATAATTGGTAAATAAAATATATTTGAAAAACCAGCCTCATTTCATTTGAATTTGGATAAGTAAAGGGGGAAGAGATTTCTGTGGTCCACGGTATGACACACATGCAGATGATTTATATTTCCATTAGGTGTCGATCATCATCATTCAACTTTTTTAAGAATTTTTTGTGTAATTTCTTTGCTGGTTTGAATAAGACCCAAAATAAACGATGCTTTAAGCACTACCTTACAGAATTGATCATTGTGTTTGCTGATTACCATCATATAGCTACCAATGCTGTTAATAGGTGACTAATGCTAAAAGGATTTATGTAAAATCATAATTATGCAAACTGTAGAAGAGGCTCGATAGCTCCATATCTGTATGCAGATGCCTCATGGTGTTTCATTATACATTTTACCCTATATTTCAGGTTCAATAACCAGGGTGTTTTTATGCCCCATCTATGATAGTAGAGGGGCATTATGTTTTCTGGTCTGTTCGTCCCTTTGTCGTACCGTTTGTCCGTCTGTCCCGCTTCAGGTTAAAGTTTTTGGTCAAGGTAGGTTTTTTTTAAGCTGAAGTGCAATCAACATGAAATTTAGTATGTATGTTCCTTATGATATGATCTTTCTAATTTTACAGCCAAATTAGACTTTTGACCCCAATTTCACGGTCCAATTAAAATAGAAAAGGAAAGTGCAAGTTTCAGGTTAAAGTTTTTAGTCGAGGTAGTTTTTGATGAAGTTGAAGTCCAATCAACTTGAAACTTAGTACACACATTCCCTATGGTATGATCTTTCTAATTTTAATGCCAAAGAAGACTTTTTACCCAATTTCATGTTCCATTGAACATGTAAAATGATAATGCGAGTGGGGGCATCCATGTTGGGTACTTTGAACACATTCTTGTTATGACATGAATTTGACATTTTTTAGGCAGCAACCATTTGATTTTCGGTTGCAACCTTATGTGTAATATGGCTGACTATATATTTGGTATATTATAAAATTATAAAAAAGGTATACATGTCCTTCATACAAAGATTACATCAGTGGTCTTGTGTTATTGCGTTGGTCTCAAGTTGGACCCCCTGGCATGTTAAAACCAATGATTTAAAAAATGGCATTTGCTGCTGCTCTATTTGTGGATTGCACAAAGTAGGCTTAATATTCATGAACCTGTCCTGAATATGCATTTAATTGCCACAGGACTTTAAACAGCAATTCATTATTACCATCCTGAGGGAATGCCTAGCCTAAACAAGTCATGGTTCAGTGATTAATGTTCAGTTTTGTGATTATGTATTTGTTTCTCTGAAACAAGGTAATTCTTCATGTTTATTTATGTTTTAATGGATGGAATGATTGTATGGTGCACATGTCTGTCTAACAACTGAAGATTCTTCTGACCTTGACCTTATTTTCATGGATATTTGTTCATATTTAAATTTTGTGATAAGGATTATCTCTTGGATACTATAAGTAAAAGTTATAAGAGATATTCAAAAAAGGGTCAACTATATTTGGTATACAGAATGATTATATAAAGGTAAACATGTTAGTCTGATGAGGTACATCTGACCATGAACTTATTTTCATGTTTTTATAGCGCCTGCAACTTTAGTGGCAAAAGCAAGACTATCTAAGCCATCCTACATTTCTTTTGTAGTCTTCTACAAATATTCACTCAGTTTTTTAAATTTTAATAACTCTGTACTAAACATGAACAGAAGTTTGTTTACAATCAAGCTTATATTCAGATGGAAATTTTGTAAAAATTTATTTCCTGTTTTTTTGTATATTACTTACAAGTGGTCTTAATTTTGCTAGCCTTCGACATTTTTCGAAATAGTGAAACATAGCAATCCTACATTCCGTCGTCGCCCCCACAAATATTCACTCTGTGGTTAAAGTTTTTGAAATTTTAATAACTTTCTAAAACTATCCTGTATTTGTACCAAACTTTGACAGAAGCTTAACGCTTTTACAAAAATCTTCTCTGAAACTACTGGGCTAAATTAAACTAAACTTGGCCACAATCATCATTGACATTGGCGTAGCCAGGGTTGAAATGATGTGGATGTTTGCCGAGCGGAGCGAGGCTAAAAAATTTTGGACCTTTTTATGCAGAATTTTTTTTATTTAAGCACATGTACTCCCCAGAATCCGACACTAGTTACATTTTTATTTAAATTCAAAATACCCACCTTTTCATATATTTATATTTTCAACTGAATTTTATTGTTTCCTCGAAAGTACCTTCATTTAATTCATGAATATTGCATTTAAAAGTTTCCCACCTAATTTTATATTTGACATATCAAAAACGGACCCCATTACAGCGGCACTTTTGTATAATTAAGGAACTTCGGAATATAGGAACTGAAGTGACTCTTCTTTCCAGGAATTTGCGTCTACAACCTTAGGTTTTTGATTTTTTATTACTAGTATTTAGCTAAACGCGTTGCAGGAGACATAAAAATACCGGGCCTCCGACCAACCGGTCGTGTTAGCACTCTCATGTGTGCAATTTTTGTCAGATTAAGTGAAACTCATATCATCAGCAATGTCTTTGACACTTTCAAAAATAAGTAATATTCAAATATTTTTAACCAGTTATGACCCTTTGAAATATAAATGGTAATGGAAATCCCATTTCATTTGCTGTAAGCTTTAATTTCTCTGAAGATATTGAAAAGAGAAAAGAAAAAGAAAACAAGTGCTTTTTTAGTTATTCCCTTGTTCCTTGCCCTTTGATAGATAAAACATGACATGAACATTTGTGATGTGCATGGCGGGGAACATTGGACCTTTTCTTTAATTGAAAATAAAACTAGAATTTGAACCTAGATAGAAACGGGAATTCATAAGCCTAGGAATTTTCACGGTATATTACAAATTGATTTTTTTTTATCACGTCGTTTACCATGTCACA
The DNA here is from genome assembly GCF_036588685.1 of Mytilus trossulus. Lineage (NCBI taxonomy): Eukaryota > Metazoa > Mollusca > Bivalvia > Mytilida > Mytilidae > Mytilus > Mytilus trossulus. Next base: position 57,651,769 of record NC_086381.1, on the reverse strand, counting down.
AAAACGATATCAGGAGTCAGGATATGGTGTTTTAGTTGTTAGTTGCTATCGTCAGATGAGAAGACATCACTTCACTAGTAGGTTCAATTTCAGAGGAAACATGTCCAAGGGTCTGCGTTTCATCATCCTCTCCGCTTACCTTAATTAGCCGATAACGTAGATTTTTTTGACGAACAAAAGTTAACTTGAAACACTATTCTGCGATTGGACTATCTTGTTTACATATTCTAATTTATCCTGAATGAAAGACCATGCAGGCATACTGCTTCGAAAATGACTGGATATTAACCTCAGCCTTGATACATTTGGATACTTCTGAGTTGAAGTCTGCTATTTTATTTTTTTGGTCAAAATGATGTGGATGCTTGAGCATCTGAGCATTCATGCAAGCTACGCCACTGATTGAGGTATTTAGTTTAAAAAATGTGTGGTGTGACCTGGCCAACCAACCCAGACCAGTAAGGTCTAGATCACTTACCTGCTGATAGAGCACCTGCTGATATAGCACCATCAGCTGGCGATACGGCACCTTTTTGGGAAACTTTGATTTGTGATATTGTTTAACTAATTGCCAAAAAAAAAACACATTGTGTTCTTCCACAACCGTTTTTAAACTTAATAAAATATATCCACAAATGTGTATTTTCACAAACAGATCTAATTTACCACTATTTTCTTCTCATTTTAAGTTAATTTAAATTGTTTTGTCGGAATTAATTTGAATAAATACTTTGAAATTGTAAGTATTTTTTAATTGGCTTTGTAGTATCTCCTTTAGATTTAAATAATATGTAAACTATAAGCTAAAAGAATAAGATTTAATTTTCGTTCTTAATATTTTTCATATAACTCACCAATAACAATGCCTGACCTGTCATATATATGCATGAAGTTCTGGAAGGGATGTTTATATATATATATTAGAGAATAATAGAAAAAGACAACAGAATGGACACAAAAAGGAAATTAAAACAATAGGATAACAATAGAGAATAATATATCGTTAAACAACAACTTAAAGACAAAAATGTAAACCTCGTTCTAATTAGACAAACAATGGTGCCTGTCATACACATGCATGAAGGTCTGGATGGGTTGTTGATATAACAGAAAATAACGGAAAAAGAAGACAGAATGGACAAAAATGAATAGATAATAATATTGGGGGAAAAGAAGAGAATAATGGCATAAAATATAATGAACTTATAGATAGAGCAGGAGCATTTTTTTCTATTTGAATTTAAAGCACAATGAAATAACTGCCTCTATTCTCATTTAGCCAACTTTTTATTTTTGTTAATTATTGGGTTGTTTGTTTAGTGATAGTAAGGTGTCTTTCTAAAATTTGACAGTAAATTTGTTCCTGTATGTTTTTATACTATTTAAAAAAATATATAAAATAGGCGATAGTAAGCTATTTTTAAATAAAGTTTTCTAGTATATTTTACATAATAAATAAATATTTCATCTTTTATACAGAAGAAACCCACAAACTCAGGGGTTCGACGACTTACAGAAAAGCAGCATTTTTACTTCCCAATTTTGATAGACTTTGGTAGTATCATATTGTTTCAATATCCATTAGTTGGTACCACCTATCGGAACTAGACAGTGACACGATTGCTTTAATTTAGCACTGTTGTACATTAAAGTCAATTTTCCATATTCAATCGTGTATTCCATATCAAATCCGACAATATTTAAAACGAACGAACTTTATACTTCAGTGTTTGTTTGTCTTGTATCATGTATAATTGTTCAAAGAAACCAGAATCTTATCTAAAATAGAGAGATATTTATAAGTATAGCTTCTTCATAATTTGATGCTAATTGTTGAAACCCAGGAGCTTTTGAGCTTCCTCATAGACCCTCTACCAGGACAACCATAATTACGCCTTTCATTCATAAAATCCTGGCCTAGGACTATTGAAATGTTTAGTAACGCCTTATACCGTATGTTTGGAATTTCTCGTTATTGGTCTTCTGCTTTTAAGACCAATCCAACCATTTTAACAAACCATAGACAATTAATGGAGGAAGTTCGGCAGAGAAAAATAATTGCCGTTTTTTTTCATTCCCCGCCCCCTCTTTCAAATATCATGGAAACGCCCCTAAACCTACAAAGACAATTGCTGCCGAACCATCTATGGTCCGCAAATAGTCAAAAAATAACATAAGGACCTATGAGCTACGGTTCTGCAGCTACATAGACAACAGACTGACCCAACTTAAGGATAGACTACAGCAAGGACAGATCAACGTATATCACAACACTGATGCAGTATTCCACCTACTTCAACGAGGATGAAAATTAAATGTCAGTTGCACATTTTAACATGCTATGCTAAATAATACTACAGAAAATTTAATCCGGGTATAATTTTCACTCTTATTTTTCAACCAAAACTCTAATTTAAAAAAAAACCCTTTGTTCTTGATTACCTTTGATCTCATCTATCCAACTTTTTTTACCTGTACTACATATAGTTTTTAAAAAGTTGGATAAATAAAAATGAACCGATCAAACACCCAACAGCGTTTGTTTAATGGCTAACATTGCACTGGGCAGTCGCACGTGTCGTTAAATAACAAACCAATAAACAATATAATGAAGTTGTAAGGTAATAAATATTTCAGGTATTGGGCAGTTGCCATCATCATGATTAGATTATCTAATTGACCAAAAAACACTTAAAATTTTAAATTTCAATTTACTAAACACAAAATGTAACAGTGGGAAAGCCACGGATCGATTCTGCGCCTCCTTCCATATGACGTAACGGCCAGAAAATCAAGGGCGACAATCGCGATTTTTCATAGAGGGCGACAGTATCGCGCCATCGCGGCAATTTGTTTACATCGTGTACGTGTGATTTTTCGAGAAATTTATCATTAAAGACAATTAAACTTGTGTCATTTCATTATCAATTAGTTATATAGGTAAGTTTTACTGGTGACCATGCTATTTTTTCTTCTTATAAGATTTTATTTTACAAGAAACGAACATCTGAAATGGCAAGTGACGTTGTTAATTTGGAAGATAAAAATATGGCGGGTGTTTTCCCCTTCTGAAAATAACTGACACATTTGCATCCTATTGGCTATTTAAATATACCATGACCAAAAATAGTATCTATGATGATAGGAGTCCCTAAATATTTGCATAAATACCCATCACTCCGTGTCAAATTGTAACTGAGGCTGCGAAAAGGAAGCACATAAATCGACGCCATTTTTCAACAGATTAAGGTTTCTGAGCTCACGAAATCCTAGTATTATTACTTTTAATGGTTAGTAGAAAGATATGAGTACTATCCATAACATAATTTATTGATCTGATCGGGTTATGGCTACATGTTTGCCTCTTTTCGATTCTGAAATCCAGTAAATTTCCGTAGACCACATGTAAATAAACGCCCCTTTTCCAGCGTGAGACTTCAATTTGAATAAAACTTCAATTGTTAGCATTTAAATTTTAATTAAATTTTTACAGTTGTGTAAAGCATTTGTGCTGATTTTTTTGGTTGTCTCGAATAGTAAAAAGGTTAATATTTTTATTTTTGAACCCAAAAAGTGTGACAAAAAACACAAAAAACAAACAAAATTAAAATAAAGGAAAAAAATAACTATCCCCAGGATAAAGGGGGTTCCAACTATATGTCCCCATTCAAATGCATTGATCGTCCCCAAAAAAGGGAGATTCCAATCCCTGGAACCCTATCCCTGGATCTGCCACTCGGAACTATGACTATTAAAACGTATAAAGAATTAGAGAATTATTTAATACTAAAGGAACAAGAATAGAGAAAATTTACCATTAAATAAGGAAAAAATAGAGCAAATGACATGCTAGTCCAAATAATTATGAAGTCTGACAAGACTACTTTTTTTCTGGGACGACTTCCTATGCATCCCAGAAAAAAATCAAAATATTCCTAGCAGCAAGCCAGAGGTCTGGTCATAATCATTTTGAACTATTGATGTGCTAATTTATATATTGAGGAAAGAGAAATTATGGACAAAAAGTATAAAAAAAATAGAGACAAATGAACTTAAGGATTAAATAACAAAGAAATGCAGAACACCCCATCCAGACCCTTGTCTATGTGAACAACAGTACTATTATTTTTGCTGAATAGTGCATATGGGCATGTAAAATATCTTTTAAAGATTTCAGGTAAATGAAATATTCACCTGTAGGAAAGTATAAATTCTGTCCCTCCTTCCATGCTAAAAAAAAAATATGTGATTTATTGTTGAATTTTATTGCCACCTTCAGTATTGGCTAGGTATTGTGGCCAGGTTTTATTGGCGTTGGATACATTTATTATCAATTACTGGTATGAAGAATTAAAGATATGAATGATTGAATGAAAAGTTATCTTTTAAATAACAGATACCTGTAAGATAATTTAATATTGCATATTACGTTATAATTTATTTAAACATTATTTATATCTTTTAAAAAGTTTGATATGTTATTATGGTGATGAATTTTAGATACTAAGTAAATGAATTTAAAAGTAGAAAATTTCTCCAAACATCTGTTGGTGTGTATAATTATTACCTTTTCTAGAGGACCCTTTTCGGGACGTCTGGATTGGGTATTTTTTAGCTCAGGATTTCGGGATTGATCCTTCAGATTCCAGTATTTCCTTTCAATTTTTTTTTTTAAATTGGGACCTCAGAAGATCATGTTTTTGTCAGTAGACAATTAAAATATATTATAATTTACCGATCATATAGAAACTCTAGAGAAGTTTGAAATTATATTCATTTGATAATATCATCTGCATAAATTATATATTTTCAGATAACAATAGGAATAAGAAGAGCAGGATTTCTATATTGAGGATTTACATGTATGGGACAGAGGACTGTTTGACTTGATTTTACTTTAAAAAAAACTTTTTAATTTTAACAATAGTTCTCCTTAATTGTTTAAAATACTTTTTACATATTTTTCATTTTAACATCATTTTTATGACTTTGTCTTTATTCATCATTTAATAAACTTTTATTTCTAAACATTCTTATATTTTCAAATATACATACAATGTGAAACACTCCACCATTTTATATTGATAACGTGGGGTAAATGTACACGAGACACTATGCTGTTGCAATACAATATTACTTAATGTCATTGAAAAACCTGAGATTCATTGATGCAAAGCTAGCATATTCATAGGGCCCATCTTTCATAGGAAAAAATTGGTTGATTAAATAAGGAATCACTGGAGCGGGCCCCTCTTAAGTTAGTCAGCAGCAGCAACCCCCCCCCCCATAGAAAAAGTTCTGGATCGGTCACTGGTATCAGACATAAACATGTATGTACTGTAGTATTTGAGACATAAGAAAAATAAAAGATATAAAAAGTTGAAATGATGGTCTTTTATTCTTAATAAGGTTTGAATGACTTAAATGGAAAGTTTCTAGAATTGTTCACTTCTCCTAGACGTAGTGAGGTCTCTCAAGTGGCCTATCATGACATGACCTTTCACTGTTTTGCTTCCATGTAGATTTCAAAGTGTGGTAACCCCTGCACCTAAATAAATCATTTTCAGTAGATACATATCTCTTTTTTCATACTTTTTGATGAAAAGTTTAAACTAATATACAAATTAGAAAAAAGAAAACTGATCAACTTGAACCCACAACATATAATTGATCTCAGGTGCTCTGGAAGAGTAAGCAGATCCTGCTCCTTGTGTAGTATTATGAATGAGATGTCTATGTGCCCTTTTCCTAGATATGTTAACACATGATTTAGCAAATTATTGCAATTGTGTGCTTTTAGAATGGAGTAAAATGTGTGAAAAGGTATTCTATTGCAGAAAAATCAGCACACAGATATAGGAATGGTATGATTCTTAATAAACTATAGATCCTGTGTCCAAGAATTGTTTTCTTGTAAACTGGTGTAAAATAAAAATGTGGGTCAAGCAGTTATATCAATGCAACAAAACAGGATCACCAAAATCAGAGTGAGACATTCATATACCATTTTTAAAGTAGACCTTGGAAGTGATATAGCATTTTGTTAATGCTTTAAATGGTCATATAAATGTAGCTCTAACATGTATTAAGAATTTGATGTACTAGGCATTGGGCATTCCTATTGAATGTTAATCTCAAGTTCTCAAGAGTTAAATATGCCCCAGGGCCCAGACACACTCAAACATGAATAGTTAGTCACAGTGTACATCAGGTTGCTTGATAAGCATGATAAGGACAGACATTTATAAACATGTGTGAGTGTTAAATTCCCACTTGCCTAGTATTTTTTATATAAACAAGAATAAAATATGAAAATTATTGATGCATCAGTAGTAGGCAGGCAATATTTGTTGATTGGTACATGTACTTTTTTAAAATTGACAAGTTGAAACATTTCAGACTTATAATAATTTACAGAATCAAAGAATGACTGTAACCATTACCCTAAAAATTGGCTTAAAACAAAGACTACCTGAGTGCTTACACTTTGCACTTTTGCATGCTTATTCAGACAACAACTTTTGACTAACTGATTTTTTTGTTGTTGAAAAAAGGGGGGTAGGTCTACTTCCAGACAATGGAAGTTATTTATATGGACAAATTCGTTCATAGATTAAACCAGTTTCAATGTTCTACATAAATCTGTTATACAACAGCAGCAAAATTAAATAACTACAGAAAATGTGATACGAGGAGTTTGAGCAACTTGTAAACATCAACAAATGACGGTCTCAAGCCTTCAACCACTCAACATTTTAGGTAAAATATATTTAAAATCCTGAAAACATCATCACCCTTCGTTGTCTCAATCAATTCTGTGCTTAAAATCTGTAAAATATGACATAATTGGCTTGATTTTGCACCGAAATAACTCCCAAAACATCTGAAAAATGTTGAATTTTGACCTCCGGTTGAAGTATTTATTATGTAAACAAGACTCAGAGTGACGGGGAATCCTGTACATAGTCATGTGCCCATATGTTTCTAGGTCACATTTATTTATATCTCGACCAATGAAAAGCTTTAGGATGCATTTGTGTCAGTTGTTTGTAGTCGTGGGGATTACCCGCGGTTTTTTGGAAATCAACGGAGGTAGTCTTTTGGTTTATCATATTTCAGTAACGGAGCACTTATTTGAATACCGAATTTGGCAGTCGTGTGACAAAATCTATTCTAATGAAAAATTAACCTCAAATACTGATGGATGATAAGTTGTTTTAATAGATTTATTGTCTGAAGCACAAGCTACGTTTTTGTTTACACGCTGGTTACAGCGCCACCTCAAAATTTTTAGATTATGTCCCCTTTCCCGCGGGACTACCGGAAGTAGCTCTTCAATGTCACTGGCTTTCCCACTGTAAGTACTAAAATGTATATTTAAGCAATAAAATGTATGATACCATATTTCACTGTTTTAATAGAGAAAATTACGGAAAGATAATGGAGCGTGGTATCTTTTTTAATTAAGATTATAACTTTCTAAAAGGAAACTCTTTAGGACTTCTAAATAGTGTATTTCAACTGTGCTAAACTTATTTTGAACATTAAAGTTATTTGTCCTGGTTAATTGTGCGGATGTCAGATTTATGTAACACATTTCACTATCTTCATAAGGAAAAATAAAAACGGATATTACATTCAAATTCTCTTAAAAGAAACTTTTCAAGACAACTTCCCTCTGATCTTCATTAATATCGATATACTTGTAATACATGTACATCCTGAATAATTCACTTGTTATTTTTTATAAAATTTAGAAAAGAATAAACGTTCTAAAACGTTTCCCGTAAGAGCCTTATCTTTCATTATTCTGTCTGTATAGATGCTCCATGGTCTCTATACCTTATCCCTTATGACCATGAAATTTTCTTCCAATGTGTCGTGACTTTCTATTGGCTCCTTTTTTTCAGTTAATCAAATTTCGCAGAATTTTCAGATAATCCCGGATTTTCTCAGATAATCCCGGTTTATCTCAGATAAACTAAGATTATCTCAGCTTAATTCAAATTCGAAAAAAATCTAGTTTATCTGAAAAAATATAGAAAATCCATTATCTGGAGAAAATCCCGGTTTATCTGAAAATTCTGAGATAAACCGGCATTATCTGGAAAAAATCGAGATAATCCCGGTTTATCTGAGCTTAATGTAAAAAAATTAGATAATCCTACTTTATCTGAGAAAATCCTGGTTTATCTGAGATCATTTAGGATTATCTATAAAAGTGGTTCAGACGTGCCATACACCTGCATGCTATTATGATTAACCACCTTGTTGTTTTAACTAATAACCAGTGCTATAAAAATAATGCATGATTTTAACCAATTTTTATTTTTTCATATGTTTTTTGTCCATGGATTTATGAGTTTTGAACAGCGGTATACTACTGTTGCCTTTATTTATGCCTCACCTATGAAAGTAGAGGGGTATTATGTTTTCTGGTCTGTGCGTCCATTCGTCCGTCTTTCCTTCCGTCCGTCCGTTTAGGTTAAAGTTTTTGGTCAAGGTCGTTTTTGATGAAGTTAAAGTCCAATCAACTTGAAACTTAATAAACATGTACCCTATGATATGATCTTTATAATTTAAATGCAAAATTATAATTTTTACCCCTATTTCATGGTCCACTAAACGTAGAAAATGATAGTGCGAGTGGGGCATCCGTGTACTATGAACACATTCTTGTTTTCTCAGTGTTTTTTTTTCTCCATTATTTTTTTTTGTCAGCCCGCAATAGGAGGCAACTGCCTACATGCCTCTATGTAATTTACGACCCTGTTTATATTAGTCTAGAATAAACATTGCTACAAAAGAAAGGAGACAGAACATGTCATATCATTTATTGAACAAAATTAGTTCAATTTCCATCCTGCAAATGTAGACTTTGCATATCTACCACCAAGTACAATCCCGGTACAGTCTTTGTTAGATCGTAGGAATACGTTATCACCTTGATGAAGCGCCACCACAATAGTTCCGGAATCAGAATCGTAGTCAGCACTGACATCGTCAGTTTCACCATATATGCTATCGTATACAGCATCATTAACGAGAATGTCAAAATTGATTGCACCATTATTGCCAGTGTATATCGTGTACGAAAAGACATAAACCCCTGTAGTCGGTACGATGAAGGTTCCAGTGAATTTGCTGTAACCGTTGCCAAGGTTCGTTTTCACTTCATCGAATATAAGTTGGTGATGGGCGCTTGGGTGTGGTTCATCCTTACTCATATAAGCATAGAATGCAGGTGTCTGATGTGTGTTTACTTGGCCTGTGCCAATTAAACGTTTTGCTTTCAATTGCTCTGAAAATAAATAAAGAGAACTCACCAAATATGTTTAGTAATAATCTAATTTATTCTTGATTATTATCAATAATTATATGAACAGATGTACATTTTCTGTGAAATGTTCATTCTGGTGGGTGGGTTAAACAATCAACTATTGCTCCTCATAACGTTTTTAACTACAGCCATTTATTACACTGCATGGTATATAAGGTGTAATGTGAGACGATGAGACGCAAACCCGATGCTTATGTTATACCAAAAACAGGATCGAAAAGTCAACACACAGTTTTCAAAATAAGAAAGGTGCCAATATGTCAACCTATAAATCGGGACGATGCATATTCAATTTGTATAGAACAGAAACTAGCTGCAGGATTGGTCAACACATATCAATTTCTCCAACTTATAATACACCTTAATTTGACATTTAGACAGCCACTTGGGAGGTATTGATCATTACTTGGGACAGGCATAATTATGTGTCCGGAAGGGAGCATCGATTACCTAGATTTTCGTGTGCAATCATAATGATATATAACAAACTAACCTCTCCTTGCTATGGGGTAACGATTCCTTATTCTGTTTACGTCCTTCATAACCCCAACTCCAGAAACCTCGTTGGTGTGTTCCATTTTATCGTCAGTTAGATCTGTTTCGTCGTCACCTGTGCGCGAAATTATGAGTCCAAGACTGTCAACTTCCTTCTTAAGTGCCAGATTCTCAAGATCTAGTCGATCGACGTGTTTCCGAAGGGAACGTATCTCCATTTTGAGTGAGTGTTTTTTCATATCTAGTCGACTAACGTCTTTCCGAATAGCCTGGTTTTCCTCTCGGAGACTTATTATTTGCGATTCCTGTTGTTGAAGTATGTTACGAATTTCTGAGATTTCTGTTAACATGTCAACTGCTGCCATAATGCCAGGCAGTAAAAGCACTACACAGTAGAAAGTCTCCATTTCGTCGACAGAGTTTAACTTAAGAGATAACAGACTGCACTGCTTTTGTGCACATTACTGATAAGAGTCAAAACAAAAATGTGTTAAAACTTTATGAGACTACTATTCTTGCATACAATCATTCATTTTTTTTTACGCTTAACGCATCTTCCGGTGCGTGCAGATCGTGTATATATATATATAAAAAAAAAGGACTGGCAAGGTAGTGTTTGGACGAGTGATACTGCTTATGCTTTATGCATGATACATATGGCTGATTTCCCACGAGACAATCTTCACCAGAGAGACAATGATGTATAATTTAGAGAGAAAAAAATATGTATCACCGTACGGGCATTCTAGAATAAGCAAAACAAATACCGGATTATAAACTAAAAAATGCCCCGAATGACAATTGTAAAAACAATTTCAACAAGAAAACTAGACAGGATGATTATTTTTGCCGTAATTTTTGGTAGGATTGGATTGCCGTGTACAAAACACAAAACAAATGAGGCCTATAAGCACGTATGAATGAATATTAACTGGTACATCCGCATCCTGCAACATACCCCTCCATATATATAGAAAACATACAATTAGTTACTGAGTTACTGTAATAAAAAATAATAAGACTTGCAAGAGCCACAGTGACTACAAAATAGTAGATCTGTACAGCATAGTTTACTTTATCTATCATAGTATATATATTAATCAGTATTATAAAACAAGTTCTGTTCACTATAACGACATTGCAGATTTTGCAGAGAAAAATCATTATAGGTAGATCATATATATACTATATTATATATCAATTCTGTATCTGTATTTCCCACTTGTGAAATTATGATTGGTACGTCACAGATTCCTTTCGGCTATTATGTGACGATTAAAGCACATAGTTTCCATCATCGCTCTTGGGAAAGCATTTGGCTTTAAAAAGTCAAACGCTTGTCATTTTAACCAGAGACGTGTATACATATCTATGTATATGTGTCTCTATTTTAATTTCATTTATAAAAAAAACACTAATATAAAAAAGGTTCATAAAAAAAAGGGGGGGTCCGTTCCCCAAGCGCATCTCAGACTCTGTCGTTGTTCGATTTGATAATGACATTAATCACGTGCATTTCTTGTTTTATCGGAATCATAACATGGGCTTGTTGTCTGAAGTTATATGATTGACCCCCATCCCCCACATCAAGAACGTCATTTTTAAAATCCCGGATTTTGTTACACCGAACTTGTTTTAATGAATAGTGAATTTCGCGCATGCGTACTACAAATACACGTGTAAACTTCCGGTTATCAAAGACTGCAATAACTTTGTCCAAATACAAAAAAAATGGGTATGTCATTCACCAAATCTAATGTAGGCAAACTTTTTGACAGTTACCTACTCATGACAATAAGATATCTGCTATACATATGCTTGCATGTGAGACTGAGAGTCTCCAGTAGACTATCAGTGTCATCGTGAATTTCTCGTACACCCGATTTAAGTTACAGTCACTCCTGGTGATGGTATGCCTTTGACTTTGTGATTCAATTGGAAAGACAGTTCTAGGGTCACGATACTATGTAGTGCAATTGTAGCCTTGTTACATAAAGCCTGCATAAACAATAGACCTTATCGCTATTTCTTCTTCTTCTTCCGTTTAATAGGAGTTGTCCTCATATTTGAGTGATTTACTAACTCCGCTCGGTATTTGTCCGCCATTAATGGATTTCACACAGGTTCCCGTAAAAATTTGATGTTATAAAACAAAGTATCTAAAGCCACAATGGAAACATGATTGTTTTATGCGTCAAAAGGTCAAGCAACGGGGTTGGCTGGCCGAGTAAAGTAATAGCGATAAAGTGTATGCCTGCATTGAGTGAATATGTTTTTATGCCTATCTGATTAAAAAACACTTTTTCAGATCAGGACAATAAAAGATTGTTTGTAGGCAGCTAGCTATTTTTTGTGTACATGTACTGGTAGGTACAATGTACAGTAGGGTTAGGGCAAACAACATTTTTATGACCCTTCTGTCACATAAGCAACCACCTACTTGACCTGACTTCATACTTAAGTTGAAAACAACCACCACACAACAGCACTGTTTTAAAAACACTTGTCACTTTGAAATGTTAATGCCTATTGAAAACGTACAGTCATGTCGCAATCATGAATATCACAAATGTGTGATGAAAAAAAAACAATAAATATAATAAGATGTGGTATGAGTGCCAATGAGACAACTCTCCATCCAAGTCACATTTTGTAAAAGAAAACCATTATAGGTCAAAGTACGGTCTTCAACACAGAACCTTGACTCACACCAAACAGCAAGCTATTATTAAAGAGCTCCTAAAATGACTAGTGTAAAACCAATCAAACGGGAAAACCAACATTTGTTTAGAAACAGCATACATGTACATTGTACATGTAGGGCAAGATATATATGATCAGTTGAATATCTTTTTAATAGCTACTAACATTGTGCAGTTACCTGCTATGCTAAATATACAATAATACATGATATATATATACAAATGTATATGTTACATGTATAAACTTTTTTCTTTTTCAGGTGGAATTTGGAGTTATTTTTCTGGTTTATTTGGAACAAAAGAAAGGAGAATTTTGATTTTAGGTTTAGATGGTGCAGGAAAAACCACAATATTATACAGACTACAAGTTGGTGAAGTTGTGACAACTATTCCAAGTATGCCATATGTCATACAGACAATATTTTACATGACAAAAAATTCTTTAAGACCTTCAATCAAACAAACAGACAAAATCAACTGTTCATTTTACAATTTTCTTTTTGAAATAACTATAGATACAAGAAAATGTGGTATGATTGCCAATGGCAATGGGACAGTTCTCCATCTAAGTTAAAATTTGTAAAAGAAAACAATTATAGGTCAAAGTATGGTCTTTATCACAGAGCCTTGGCTCACACCAATCAGCAAGTTATGAAGGGACCCTATAATGACTAGCGTAAAACCATTTAAAAAATGGTCTAATCTTTATAAACTATATACACTTATGAACCACATTAAGAAACAACATCCTCTGAACGTCATTATTATTATGAAACTTATACAGGGTTCTGGTTAAGACGTGAATACACGTCCTGGACACATGGAAATCGAGCTGGGAGCATCATTTTTGAAACCCATGAGTCCCTGGGATGCATATAATATATGCAATGCTTATTACCACAAAATACATATATTTTTCGTATTTGGTGGCGTCACAATTTACTTCAATTATGACTGATAAAAATGAGTTAACAATACTCTAGCATGGTACATGTATATTAGTAGATACTTTAAATTTGTGTGTGTTAAAAAAGGGTAATAATATATATAAATGCAACAAGTTAAAGGGATGGAATTTATGACCCCCATGCAATGAAGGTACTTTATTCAAATGACAATTCATTGTTGTGTTTTACTGATCATTTTCCTGTACATGTATTTAACATATTTCTGTCTTTTTCAGCAATTGGTTTTAATGTTGAAACAGTTCAGTTTAAAAATTTAAAATTTCAAGTATGGGATCTTGGTGGACAAACCAGTATAAGGTACGTAATAAGTATAGGGTAAGGTTTGCTAGACAGTTGTTACAAAGATTTAGATTTGCTACATACATACAGTCTTTAATAAGATGTGTTTAATGTTATAAAAAAAATGTCACATTTGTAATAATGAATACAATGATATACATGCATCAGGTCCGTGGGTGGGTTCGTTGGACTCACAAACTCGACTTTAACAGTCACAATTCGAACAGAACATTGACTTTAACAGTGCTTATTTGTTTTCATTTTCGTTCGAACCCCCCTGGCTAGGGATATGTGCATGACATACAATACAATGTATTGCTGACTCTTAGTCTTGACACACAAGTACAGTATATGATCAGATGTACGCTATTTAAAATGCAATAGAAAAACGTCACATTGCATTGCTGATTCTAAAAAAAAACTTACAATTTATATACATGTATTTCAATGCTAAAATTTTATGACAGATTAATTATTTAGGAGGTGCAGTTTAAGATATCGACGTTTCAAATTTCATATTATAATAGAAGAAAAGTCGTGTTTTCTTCTTTATTTTAATTACTTTTCACTACCTATACAATGAGTTTTCAGTTATCCTGTTAACAATAGTTGTTTTACTATTCATAAATATATAGTTTCATTAACTTTAATATTTCAGACCCTATTGGAGATGTTACTATAGTAACACAGATGCCATTATATATGTAGTAGATAGTATGGATAGGGAAAGAATGGGCATCTCAAAACAGGAATTGTTCTCTATGTTAGAGGTAAGAAAATTATTAAAAAGGAAGTATTTGAAACCCAATGTATTTTGCTTGTTAGTAGAAAAGCTCAATCTTGAACCAATTGTGTTCAACAAAGTAGATTTTAGAATGTATAACACATATCAAAATAAAAAGAGGGGATATGATTGCCTAAGAGACTGTCCACCAGAGACCAAATAGTGTAGAAGGTCACCTTAAGACCTTCAACAAATAGCAAAACTGAATGCATAGCAAGCCATTAAAGGCCCTAAAATGACAAATATTTAAACAAGAAAAGTTATGGCCAGATCATCATATAGTTTTACTGTTAATTCAGTAATTATTGCCAGATTTTTATTATTGCGAAAATTGCAACTGAGTTATAAACACAATAATTTAAACTCGCATTTTAAAATATTTAAATGAATTAAGCAGGATTTTTCCCAAAATCGTAGAAATAAAAATTGCATTTAAGTCTAAAATGATAAAATCGCAATAATAAATGCACGCAATAATTTCTGTATTTACAGTATTATTGCAGCTTGTTGATTGTTAAAAAAAGGATAGTAATAACAAAACCATCATCATTTACAATACTAATATTCACAATAAAATGTTTTTCACATTCTATTTATTATATTTCTATAGGAAGATGAATTAAGAAAAGCTGTACTTGTAATATTTGCCAATAAACAGGATATAGAGGGCGCTATGACACCAAGTGAAGTAGCTAATGCATTAGGACTTACAGCAATTAAACATAAATATCAGATATTTAAAACATCAGCAATCAAAGGGGAAGGACTAAATGAGGCAATGGAATGGTAGGTTACCATGGTTACTGTAAAATACATTTATTCAGGGATCAAAATTTTGTAATTTGTAAAAAAATCAGAAATGTTGATTCGTTGGCTTTAGAATTAATTAGTGGTTTCATTGTCTGCATACGAAAACAGAAAAATGCTGGTGTTTTGTCCACAAAAAAACTTCCATTTGTTGGTTATAGTATTAGTGGTTTCATAGTCTACTTTCTAAAACAAACAAAAATGCTGGTGTTTTGTACACAAAAAAACTTCCATTTGTTGGTTATAGTATTTGTGGTTTCATAGTTTGCATATAACAACTTTTTGATTAT
The DNA here is from genome assembly GCF_036588685.1 of Mytilus trossulus. Classification (NCBI taxonomy): domain Eukaryota; kingdom Metazoa; phylum Mollusca; class Bivalvia; order Mytilida; family Mytilidae; genus Mytilus; species Mytilus trossulus. Next base: position 57,636,104 of record NC_086381.1, on the reverse strand, counting down.
ATTAAAATCTGTTGTATTAATTATTCACAAAGATCCATATGTTATTCCTAAACCATGTTTACCAATGCAATGAAATGACCAAAAAAATAATACCTGAAAATTAATTATGAATCAACCCTATACGAAGATTACTCAAATGTAGTCTAGAAGAACTAAGTAGCTTTTCTTTTCTTTAACACATTGAAAAAGACACCGCAAGTTCCAAGGTCTTCAGTGGTTCATCATACATTATTGACATCTATATATATCTATATATCACTAGCCTGTCAACACTGTGGTGGGTTTATACATTGCACATTTTCAGGTGCCTGCGACTCCAATCTTAATTAACTAGCATGGTCAGTTTTCATGCCAAAAGTTGTGGTTCTCGTCGACCTTTCTGTCTTCCACGACTATATATAGCCATTAATTCAGAAAGTGGCCCAAAACACCAAAATCAATCAATAAATTAAATGTGCATTCTTGTTCATTTCAGGACTGCAAATACTTTAACACAACAAAAGTGAAGTACATAAGAACAAAGACTATATTTATTGGAGTTATAATGTGACCAACAAGTGTGATGAGAAAAAATACTGATGGAGATCAAGAAGTAGTGCTAACAGATATAAAAACCAGTACATTGTAAAATTGAAATATTATATATCGATATTGTATTTGCCATCCATAGTATTCCTTGATGGTTGTTGGATGACAACACTACAGAAATTTGGCTAAAATCCGCTTGACACAAATACACAACTTTTGTTAAAAGGCTCTTAAAATTTCCATGGTATTGTCACCTATAAACCATGATGAAAAGGTTGTCTATAAAATGTCATTGTCTCAAGACAAAATAATCTACAGTGTTGAGTAATTTTTATATATTTATGTTTCTTGATCCCTTTTCACAAAAAATCTTACAACAAAAATTGATTTGAACTCATACTGAAATGTTCGTGGGTTATGATTGTATTTTGTAGCAAGTTTCTTTGGTGAAATTGACACGTAATGACTTTAAATTTAAAGTTGTAGGTATTTTTTAATTAAGATTTGTAGTTGATTGTCTTGTATTTTCAATGATATTTCTGTGTATTGAATACCAGTTATTGCTGATGTAAATGTAATGTTTTATCAAATTTCTGAATGCACTAATAATGTATGATTGACAAAGGTTTTATCCTTCATTTTCACATATTGTAAAAGTTTTTCTCCATTTGAAATATATATATACATATGAGTCTAAATTACAAAAAATGTATTGCTTAAAATGAAATGCAAAACTTAAAGATATTAAAAGGTCTTAAAGATACCATCTGAATTTTAACTGAGTGTAAATAAATGTATATCTATTTAATACTCATACAAACAGTAGTCTCTAAATCTTTAAACTCTGCTACAATTTACTTCCCCAGCTTAATAGCTTTTCATAGATTTAAATCAGATGTAAAAAGCTGGGTTGGTTCTAACTTTTACCAAGCATAATATATTGTGTGTACATATGGGGGATTTGTACATTCATTTATAGATTGAGGCGAAACATGATACTAATTATAATTTTTTTTTCTTGTAAAAAGTTTCTTTGGAATTAACAGAAATTCTATGTGCACAATGTATTTGGTGTTTTTTTCTTTCTCATATACATTTAACTTTTGTTAGTATAGTTACTAGTATTGAATTATATTAATTTCTTCTTAAATCTTATGCATACAATATAAAAAATTTCTGACATTTTCTGAAGAGAAAAAATTGTTGATATGTTAACATGTTTAAAAGTTGTCTAAAAATAGTTTTCACTCTACATTTTACTGACTACCAGAAAATAATCCACATTCAGAGGCATTATAATTTGATTTAGAGTATCAACATAATTAAAATACAGATCCATTAATTTTCAATTTTCTGTATATAAAAATTTGTTGTATCTATAAAAAAAGAGGGGATTCATATTGTGGTGTACTTAAATCCATCCAATTCATTTATTTAACCACATCTTTTATATAGTCACATTACTTTTTATGTTCATTGATTGAACATAAAGTTTTTGTTAATTTTTTTTTAAGCAACAGTGTAAATGAAAATATTTACTTTATGAAAAAAATTATTTAATTGTTTTTAATTTTAAATCATGCAGTTTATTTATAAAGTGATCAAAATTTATTTTCAAAATTAAAAAAATCTGTTCAGAACTGCGTATTAAACAATTAATATATACAGTATTATATTTTGTACCACCTACAGTGATGTAGAATTAAATTGAATCCTCCTCCCTTCTAATTGTAGTAGCGGAAGGGTTTCCGTAAAAAAATAGTTTTTTCTTGATTGATTGAATGTTTCATTTAACAAATTTTGATTAACGGGAGAGTTTATGTCTAAAATTGTTTTTACATAGATAAAATATGTTTCATTTCATGATTTTTGACTAAGGGGGATGAGTGTTTCCAATTAATTTTTCGTAGATTATTGATATTGTTCATATAATGATTTTCAATCTATTGTCATGCACACACATGTGACCAAGTGGAGTTTATACATGTATGTCTTTTGCTTGTTTTTGTGAGGTTATTTATTATTGTTTATTGAGAAAAAAGTTTTATTTTATAATTATACATTGAGAAAAGAAAATATAAAAATATTACAAGTCTAATGCTTATTATTTTCATTTACTGTCAGAGGTATTGATTGTGTCAATTTTATGTTAGATTATAAGGCTATAACCCAGTATATTTACCCTTTCAAATTTATAGTCAAAAGCACCATCTGAATTCAAAATTTTCTTAAATTTGGTACTGTAAATTCATAAATTATTGCATACATTTATTATTTTGTCATTTAAGACTATAATGCGAATTTAATTTTTGCATCATTGAGAAAAATCCTGTTTGATTCTCATAAAAAAAATGGCTAAATGCGAAATGAAATTATTGCGATTATAATCCTGTCACATTTTTCGCAATAATAATAACATCGCAATAATTTCTGAATTTACAGTATTTAAAAATGTATCCAGCAAATTTGCTGTTTCAGAATTTAAAGGACTATGAGTAATTCAATGTTCATACCCCAATTAAAAAAAACGTTTTGTCATTGGTTGAATTTAAATTGTTTGGTCCATTGTTAGCCAATCACAGCATTCTGGTGTATGATTTTGAAATTGTTAAAGAGAATGCCTTAGATTCAGAAAGGTGTATTGGAAAATAATCCATAAATGGTTCTGACTCAAATGATCCAAATCTTATAACCCTAAGAGTTGTAAGGGCCTATAAATAGCAACACATGACATACAAATCTATGGGAGTGTAAGGGGTATAGAAATATGGCAAGTCCTTGGTCTTCAGCCAAACCTTTGCCGATTGAGGTGTTAGTTTGGCTGTGGGGGGATGTACAAATTATTGTTTTAGAAAGGAACAGACATTATGCCATCCAACAGGCCACCTTTTATATGACCCCCATATTGCAGAAGCTACATATAAAATTGATAGTTAATTTGGTTTCCTCCCAAACATACAAGAAGTATTTTCCACTGGATGTAAAACAAACAACAACCAATCAATTTAAAAAAAATAATTTAGAACCTAATTGTATTTGAATCAAAGAGTATATATGAAAGAGGGCCAAAAATACCAGAGACAGGGACAACGACATGGCTAAAAAAGATAAAAGACAAACAGACAAATACTAGTACACCAGACACAACATAAAAAATTAACGTCTAAGCAACATGAACATCACCAAAAACTGAGGAGGATGTCAGATGCTCCGGACCAGTAATCAGATCCTGCTCAACATGTGGCACCCATCATGTTGCTAATGGTATTACAAATCTGGTAAATAGTCTTAATTCAGTAGGTCACATTTGTAAAAAAAGGAACAGATTGTAGTTACCACATAAGGATCATATCCGATATCATCTGTGCAATGGATATTCATAAGGGTCAACCAACTTGTGATGGCGTCATCCAAATTTTCTAAGAAATGATTTCAACTTCACAATATGGAACTTTTGGTTTAAAAGCGCCCTTTGTTTGAGCAACACTAAGAAAATCATGATAGGAAATACAAGCACGGGAATACATGTATTGTATCAAAATATGATATATGTACTCTGTATGCAGGCTCTGCTGGATTGTTGCTACATAGAAATAGAAAGTTGACAATGGGGAAGCTGAAATCATCTCTTTTGTCGTAAAGTTTTGTTTTCAACTGACTCATTGTCAATTTCTAGATGCAAGTCAACTTTTGAGACAGACTAAACTGTATCTGTTTTATCCTTTATCTCTAGTTCGATGGGATAGATGAGTTCAACATAGTCACCAAATTTTGAATTATTTATTGAGAGAACATCATATAGTTAGCAGAAAGTAAATTAAAAGAAGTTTCTGCATGAAGACAGCTTCATAAGAATAAAGAAACAAGTCGTCAGGAAAAGGGGCACAATTGGTTCCCATAGAAATGCTGATAGTCGGTTGAAAAACACGTCATCAAAATGTTACAAATATGTTGTTAATCAAGAAATCAAGCATCTTGATAATATATCAGTTTTAGATAATTTTTTATTTAATACATGCAGAGTTATTTTTTTACAAAGTAGGATTTATCCCTCCCTAAGACAAGATACTTGTATCTACGTTGGTCATTATTTTTTTTTTAAAACAAAGCAATACAAACTTTTTCAATTTGTCTTTTATTTTAGAATGAGGGATACTTGTGTAAAGTGTAAAAAAGTTATATGTTTTAATACTAATGCAAGAGAAAGAGTCTTAGATTGTATGTACTCGAAAAGATCTTTTGATTTTTTTAGTATCTACATCTGATTCACGCCACCTCTAGAAAAGACACACATTTTTTGTCATGGGAAAAAAATCTACATGTTATAGTACATAATAGAATTACTACGTGTAAGAGCAAATGAAAAAAAATATTCCTAGTTGCCATAAGACACATCATTTATTTTTTAAATCTTCAAAATACCCGTCATAGACAGTTAAGCTGACCACAAATTTACGAAGCTGTGTGTTTTCACTGTACTTATTCTTGTTTAAAATGTAGGCCAAGGTTACCTAACTGTATTGTGTTTCTTCTTCACTTCGAATGGTGTATCAACCAACAAGATCATTCATGTAATGTCCTGAATATGCCTGAAATATGTGCCACTGGATGTTAATCTAGCAACATTTATTATCAATCGATATGATATGCAGATGCTCAAATTTAACATTCTTAGCTGTATCTAAAAACTAATGTTTGGGGGACGAATTGACTTTTCTCCCTAGCCTGCTACCTTCACTGAAGTAGATTATTAAAATGTTATGAAAAATTAATTGTGAGAGACTTTTTTATGCCACACCTAGGGGCAGTATGTTTTTTTGGTTTGTGCGTTCATTTGTTCATCCGTCTGTCTGTCCCGCTTTAGGTTAAATGTTTTGGTTAAGTGTTTGGTCAAGGTACTTTTTGATGAAGTTAAAGTCTAATTTTAACACTTGAAACTTAGTACACATGTTCTTAATGATGTGATCTTTCTCAATTTATTCATTTTTAAAGGCAGTGCTTTAAGGCCTGACTTTTAAGTCATGAGGTTCATCTTTTCATACGCAATCCATGCTGGGGGTCTTTTGGTCAGAAATAGATCCGGAAATGTTCGAATTTCTCCTCTTCTTTTTATGGTATGATATGGTTTTTGTTTCTTTCATTTACATTGGGGACTAAAGAAACGATCAGTGTGTATTGTTCGTTTTATAGAACTTGTTATAAGTGTGTATTTTGCATTATAAGCAGTCAACCTGACTACAAACTATCATTATTTGTATATTCCGTGTGGAAAGAGGTCGGGTCAATTTCAAGTGTTATCTGACATCTAAAGATTCTTTAATTAGTTCAGACGTTGATATAACAATGAAAAGTCGACTGAACATGATTAATATTGCATCTTCTATAATTCAAAGCGGAATTCGGTTTATGAACGAGAAACCGTAAAGCGTTTTCAATTTCGGTATTAGTTATGTATGTTATCTACGTGTTATCCTGGTTCCCTGTACTACGTTCCGGGTATTAGCTATTTGATATATTTGATGTGTAACATTACAATCGGGTACCAGCCAATCTACGTGTGTATGTGTACATGATTTACCGCCAAAATGACCGACTTAAAAAATAGTCCATAAACGTTCCGTATAATGATATGCAAATTCATAATTAATCGTAACTTTTTTTTATCTTTGTATAATTAATATAACAAAATGGATTCCACAAAATTGAAAATAGCATTATTTTACGAGGATTTCTCATATTTTTTTCACTTCCGGGCGCAGTAATACGTATGTTTTGAAGAAGCTCGAAGAATTTGACAAAGTGAATTGAGAAGGAAACGGATAGATATACGTTCTTGCTATCAGGTAAAACAATTTAAATGTACAGAACAAACACATTTACTTCACACAAATAGTACAGGCTTAAGCTTTTTATTGTCTAGCTTATACACGACTGTAGTCAAGTGTTTAAACGACGGCGGTGACATACTGGGTCAAGTCTAAATATGTAAACATATCCACGTGCTATTAGGTAGAACGCATCGTAATGCCATATCTACAATTTTTCCTCCTTTATACATCGTTTAACCAGATATATTTCTCCTTTTTACATCGTTTAATCAGATTTATTTCTCTTTCAAATACACTTAAACACGGGTTGTATGTACGTATCTTTTCTAGTGTTTTCTTGTTGTTATTAAAGTTCATTTGTTGATGTTTAGAAATTTTTGAACGACTGAACACAGGAGTGAATGAATGCAACAACTATATATACTGAAGACTTGGGCTGTACAATGATAGTGTACGTATATCATACTGATAATCATTCTAGCAGTAATTATGTTAATTTAGGATGTAATGTCTAATGACAGGAATTCATGAGCTATGCCTCAGGCTTTATGAAAAAATATCAATGACAATGTAAACAGGAACAAAACATTGACACGAATGATGCTCTCTTCTATGTTATATAGTTATTTAGGTATATGTGTTGCACAAGTTTCAATTAAACTTAAGTTATAAAACTTTTTTTCAGGGCACAAACCCACTTTAAAGAGACTTGTCTACTGCCATACCCATCCTATTTTCATGCACCATTTGCAAGCAAGAGACTGAATGGTTTGCAAAATTAAAAATCAGGACGGTGTCCAATTAAAACAAAAGAACTAAACTGGATGAATATTGTAGGAGAAATCTAGACATGCTAGAGGAAAGTTTTGATTTGTGAAATTGGTTTTCCTGAAAAGTCATTCATCCTAGCCTGCAGAAAGGAACTATAACTGTCCACCACCAACTGACGAGCTAATGTTGAGCTTCACATATGGAATTACTCAAATACCATCAATGTCTATGTTTTCAGCACAGATTTCACAATTTATGACACAGCTGTGCTTTTTTTATACCGTTAAAGAGTTGTATACTAAATTTTATTTTTTTATCAATAAATATATATTATATTAATTGTGTCATCTAAGAACAAAGTCTTGTATTTTGCCAAAAGATGCATACTAGTGAATGAAAGTGGTGCAGTTCATTTTGCTTTGGTATATAGAATTGAATTACAATTGTTCATGTTATTGGAATGCATATAAAAATAAGGAGATGTGGTACAATGTATATGATATTTAGTGAGTTTATCAAGCAAAAGTGAATAAGAAATAGGTATAAGCAGTTACAGGTACTACTGTACAATCTCAAACAAGGAGAAAAACTCATACCGTAAAGAGAATTTCATATTTACAAGTAAGTTTTGTTTTTGCGTTGAATAATTTTCTTCTATTGTTTTAATTGCAAATATGGGAAGTGGTTAAAATGCTAATGAGACAGCTGTTATGGCCACAGAGCCTTAATTGAAAACTTCTTTTTCATTCATACCGGTAGATTTTGCCTGGAGTTAGAAACATATCTGCCAACTTTTCAAAATGCACATGGGGGTTTTACGTGAAAGATGGTTCATATAGTCATACAAAACCTTCAAGGGGGCCTTCAAATGGAAGCAGGACAAGTCGCCCCACTGGCTAATCGGCCCACTTTTAAAAAAACACCACAAACTGATTTATCAAATCACCCCACATGTGAAATTGGTTAAATCATGTTTAATATTACTCCTGCCAACTAGCCCCACATGTGAAATTGGTTAAATCATTTTAAATCAGGGTTCTCGTTAAGGATTTTTGAAGGCGAGTCCAGGGACTCGTCATTTTTGGCCACAGGAGTCATGGTACAATGTAACTGTTTTCAGTTTATACAAAATATTTCAATATTGATGTATTTGTGGACTCACCAGTTTTGAAAATGGTGAGTCCAGACAGATTTTGTTGAGTCCAGGACTCATGGACTCGCCTTAGCAAGAACCCTGTTTAATATTACTCCTGCCAACTCGCCCTACTTATAAAAAAACGGTAATTTTTAGATTAATATATATATATATATATATATATAATTAAAAATAAAAACTCGCACCACTTTAATGAAAACTAATCTACACAGAATACAAACAAACCGAAAATTAATTTAATTACTATTATTGATATATACTGAAGAATAAATGTAAGTTTTGAAGCTTAGTTATTTGCATAACAATTGAAAAGAAACCTGTTAATTGTATCATAATGCAATATAAGGAATTGAACTTATATTCAATGGGATAACATCTTTTTCCATACGTGGGGCGAGTTGGCATTACTAAATTCATCCTGGTTAATAATATATTTATCTAGATTTCACCGATTTCCATTAGGTGGGACCAGTTGGCAGGAGTAATATTAACAGAATTTAACTTATATACAACGGGATAACATCTTTTTACATAAGTGGGGCGAGTTGGCATTACTAAATTCTTCCTGGTTAATAATATATTTATCTAGATATTATCGTTTTCTATTAGGTTGGGCGAGTTGGCAGGAGTAATATTAACAGGATTTAACACGGTTCACAAGTGGGGCGATTTGGTAATCCAGGTTGGGGCAGGTTTTTTTTTTAAGTGGGGCGAGTTAGTGAAAAATTGGGGCTATTTGCTAATGGGGCGATTGTCATGGATTCCCTTCAAATATATTCTAATGTGGTTTTTGGCTTCTTCTTGCATTAACAAGCTTATAGCCATTGTTGAATTAATTGTTTTCTTTAAATAGTCGACAAAATTGCTCTTACAAAATTTCCATTTGGGAGCCTCGAGCTCGATGGGGGAAATACTCTGCAAATACTGACAGTTGGCAGGTATGGTCATCAAAAAAGTTGACATGTTACTATGTACATTTACCATTATGTTACTTGATGTTCTTGCTATACACACAGTACAGAGACTAGTCAATCTTTGTGAACTATTTTTTTATGGGAGTCATAGAATATGCGTATACAATCAATAATTAAAAATAGTCTATTTATATTGAAAAGGAAAAGTTCTTATATGTCTAAAGAAGAGGGATGAAAGACACCAAAGGGACAGTCAAACTCATAAATTTAAAGCAAACTGACAAGGCCATGGCTAAAAATGCATTTCATGGCGAGGCACAGAAAATATACTGTAAACAGTAGACTATAGATATAGGTGAACTAAGGTACAAAAGAACTCTAAATCTTAAATTCTACAAACCACCTCTGTTCTATGGATGATAATGATATAACTGGACTAGAAATACACACAACCTGTAATTAACTGCCTTTACAGCGCTTTCGCGCTTTGATTTCAAATTTGAGGATTCACCCCAAGGATATGTGAATCGTCAAGCATACAAACAAAGAAATACATGTGCAAATAGTACAGTGCACGAAAGAACAAATTAAATTAGAAAAAGATTGAGTCTACAGTAAAAAAACACCCCCAAGAAGCTTTTGAAAAAATCATTTGGGTACTAGACGGTTCTAACAACACCATAATGACTGCACGAAACACTTCAGTATCAGAGTCCCTTTTTGAATATAAATACTTAAATGATTTATAATATTATACGTTTCACAAATCTTTGACTACATTAAACTTAAAAGAGAGGTGCAAGATTTCATATAAAAGTCAATCTTATACGTCGAAACCGGCCCTAACAATGCCAGCAAAAGATAATACTCAGTGGCGGATCCATAGGGGTGTAGAGGGCGCACGTCCCCATTTTGTAAACTGATTAATCAGACAAGACTTCGAGAACTTTTCCATTTCCCGTGTATTTATTTTTTTATGCGACAAGTCTTTACTTATAATGATATTTTTTTGCTGGTATTTACTGATTATGTCAAACTCATGTGATTCGCTATGGTGGAGTTAACCAGTTCGCCGTAAAAATGTCACTCAGTCGTTTTGAAATTCAAATTACAGCCTACACATGGACAGACTGAAGATGACAATCATGACATCTTCAAAGCGAAACAGGATTGAGCAAGAACGTATTGACTCCTATTTCACAATTCCACGAGACAGAAAGTCATACTCTATCTCACTGTCATGATAAAAAGTTCCACAGCAATATATTATTTAACGAAAACATGTGTAACCCCAAACGCCTCAGCCTATTTTAACTAGAAATAACATAGCTGAATGATGATCCCCAAACAATAATCTCGTCAACTTTTTTGCTATTAGAAACGAAAATTTCCAACAGAATTATGTTGCATTGAATAAACATGATGAATAAAAAAACGGTGTTTGCATGTGTGACTGAAATGTTTGTTTCGCCGAACTGATATATTAATTATTTTTTTTCAAGACCAAACTGCAACCGACTGCTAGGTGTGGCCTTTATGTATACATTTGTCAACCGTCATTTATTAACTCGTTGACATTTTAGACTCATTCGTAGCCTCTGGATAATTTGGAATCCCTAACTTCCCTTAATTGTGTAGTGCGAAACATATCAACCAAACTTTTGGATAACAATTGCTTGTTTGTCTTTCTTAAATCGTGTCGGTCCTTTTGTAAATTTCATCGAATAGCCCGGTGTATATCTGGATTACAACAAGAAATCTGTGAGGTTATTTTAACTTAACATACAACAAACGAGAATTTTAATTCCAAGTCCCACATGTAATATAGCAGTACATCATGTACATAGCTTTGGATCCATACTATCATTTTATGATAAACAATTTACAGGTAGAATAAGATAGAATACAGCATCATAAATGTCCTACCCTATACACTTTACAGCAACTATAAATTATACATGCCCAAGAAATAAGAACAGTTCAAATTGTGCATTTTACACTTATTTTATGTTTTTTAGCCCCAAAAAGGTCCTTATATTTCTTTTAAAATTTCGCCACCCCTTTCTAAAACCCTGGGTCCGCCCCGGAGAACAGTCCACAAAATAGAAATCTCAAACTGAGAAATACACCACCAAAAACCGGGAGTGTTCATGTGCTCCGGAAGAGTAAGACGATCCTGCTCCACAAGTGACACTCGTCGTGTTGCTCACATATCCATGGCCAAGTCAGTTGATAAATTTGGTAGGCCACATTTTCAAGATTGAGGTTGCAACTATTGGAAAATATTCGTCGTCATTTGTGGAACAGATATTCCACTAGTAGACCATAACAGTTTCATGAGTTTGCATGTCTCGCATCGACTTTTTCAGTTAAGAATCCGTGTTCACTTTGTCTTAAAGGTTTAGAAATCAAACTCACAGAATTATCTACATGTGTGTGATCAGACTGAATTAGATTCAAGATATTAATTTTCATAACTTATTGATAGCGTTTATCAGTACATCATTTGATACAGTCATAAATTGATCCGTCACACTTATGTATGTCTACTAATTTAAAGGGATCTCTTGCTGTTGAATTTTTTTAGGTAGTTGTAAGATGAAACTTAGATAGGTTAATGAGGGGGGATAGGACATTTATCGGGACTCCGGGATCGGGTGGTTTTGTTTAGCTCGGGATTACGGGATTAACCCTTTCGGGATCAGGGAATTCTTTTTTCGAATTTCGGGATGTCGGGATTTAAATTTTAAAAAAAGGACCCCGCTCCTACCTCCTCTCGTTAATTTTGCTAATATAGAGGTTTCGCTTATTTTCACAGATGAGATCATGCATAATTCAAAAGTATATCGGCAAAAAAAGGGGGACTTTATGTTAAATATAGTCAATAAATTTGCTATATAACATGTGCCGAACGACTTTCTTTTAAAACAATTTTTTTACGCTGTTTTAGAAATCAGAATTATACTAGTGTCACTTATTACCTTCTACTCAATTTGCCGTTGGTTTTTCCATCTGCAAACTTCCATAACCGTGACATTTAGGAATCGCATATATAACGCAAGTGACAGACTGAGTCATAACATATGTTTTCATTTTATTTACGCAACATTATTGAAGCGTATACAACTCTTAAGCAAGATATGTAACTTATTTTTTGGAATTGGCAATGAACCACGTACTTTAGCTTAAACATAGACTTGTTTCTAGATTCTTAATTTCGGGGGGAAACACAACGTGTTCCTTTGAGATGAACATGATGAAAAAGAAGTAAAAATAATGTGTTTCAGTAAAAATTGAAAACAAAAACAAAAAAGTTGAATTTGCTTACTGATAAAACATGTTTTTATTGAAAAAAAAAAGGAAAATAGTAGCCTGCCCTGAGCAGAACACAATATTCTCCCCACTTTTAATGTGTTTCTGTTAAAATTAAAAACAAAAACAAAAAAGTTGAATTTACTTACTGATAAAACATGTTTTTATAAAAACAAAAAATGGAAAATAGTAGCCTGCTCTGAGCAGAACACAATATTCTCCCTACATTTGATGAATGACCGATGACTAATTAAGAATATAAAGTAAAAACAATCTAGGATCTAAAGATGGGTTGATGTATCACTCTCAGCTTACATGCACTTGTTTTGGGAATGTACCCGTGCTTAATTGAAGGAAAATACTGAAAAGTCATGATAGGGACATTATACAATTTTATGAATAAAACTACTCATTAAATTGACGGTAAAATGTATTGTTAAATACAAAAACACATACAATCATAAGTGAACATTTTAAGTAATATGAAGTTATATTAACTAAAATAAAAATCACAAAAATTGTACATAAAATTGTACATTATCATAAAAATAAGATATATGCCATGAATATTCTTTCACCAAGCACCATTCACAGTTTTACGACCTACTCGTTCAGACTCATGTTAAAATGAAAAAAAAACTCAAATCCCTCTGAATAGTATTATCATCAGGTATAGCCGAAATTTTAATTGGTAAGCGAACTTGCGTTTGCCCTTATAAAAAAATGTTTGGTTAGATATAACTCGACCCTTTCTGCCTATTTTATTTTAAAGTTTTGTTTGGTCTTAATTTGTATCGCAGTCTTATTTACTTCCGGTAATAATTTCCCGCTTTATTTTTGCTTTTTGATGACGACGGGTAACTTCTATTTAATTTTATTAGATTAATGATATTTTGATGAATCTAATTTGTGGTGATATTTTTGCAAATGGAATATGTCATTTCAGTTATCAAATGTACAGTTGAAAAGACCAGACGATGCACTGGGATAACTAGACACTGACGTCTCTCAACTGATAAATGACTGATTTGTGGTTACTTTCAGTTTAGCAACATACAGTTACGAGTACGACTGAGTACGAGTAGCTGTAATCACTTTTTGATCACCAAATCATACGCGTTACATGAAAAGATTAAAATTAGTTCGTCCTGATCTGTATAATTGATATGGAAGTCTGCAAGTGATTCACAGATCTATGACTTTGTTATTTATTTTGTGATCCAAATCCACAGTTATAAACAAACACAAAAAACGAAACACAACACAACTGTTAAAACTACTTAGCAACACAAACTCCAGAAAAACAGAGAATCTAATGAGTAATGTGCTCAGGATGGGTGTACTGTGGATTCATTACATTAATAGTCATTGGAGGGTGGGTCTTTTCACCACTGAACACGGCTGAACACCTCAAAAACCAGCAACCACTAAGAAGAACTGTCATATTATACAATCAAACATTAAAATAAATTAAATTATGTATATTTTAATCAATGGGGACATTAAATATGATGCCTATATACATGATATATATATAGCTAGTTGTAGAGAGGATGCAACTCTTTGAGGAATTCGTACTTTGGTCTACTGAAGGCAAAGTTTTTAGATGTTTTTTGGCATCATATTTATGTTAAAATCAATTATTAATATAAGCTTGATAAGGTAAAACATCTCCAGATTCATCACTTTCTGGATTACATTGTGTGTGTTATTAAAATAATATATTCATAATTAGTAATCAGTTCAAGTAGCCTCCATTTTATAGAACGAATAAAAGAAGAAAACAAATGGGTAAAACAATATATTTGTGGTGTCCATGGGGGCCTGCAAGTTCAAAAAGTGGGGTGTTATAGACTCTTCCTTTCTATTTTCTATAGATATTTGGACTCTAAATCTTCTCATTTGTTGAATTAATACCTTAAATATTATATTTAAATCACATTTACATGTATAACAATAAAAGACAAAACAATAAACTTTTTGTGTCTTTGGTGGTGAATAGACCTACCTACCGTTCATTGGATACCAATTTTTGTGGTCGTCGTTGGTACAGGCTGGCTAGCTGAACCAAGAATTCAAATGTGCAACAAAATATCAATTCTTTTAAAATTGTATCCAGACTTTGGCAGAACCACAAAATAAAGTATCTATGAAAATTGGTACACACATAAATAAATAAATCGATAGTATAAAGTCTCAATAGTATAAAGAAGTGTTAATGTTTGACATAAGAAATTTCATTATTTTTAAAGAAAAAAATTTAAATGAAGGAGACACTGAATACTCCAAGACTGATAATTTTCATTATGTTCGGTTCAGTGTGAGCCTAGGCTCCGTGTTGAAGACCGTACCTTGACCTATAATGGTTTACTTTCATAAATTGGTACTTGGATGGAGAGTGAGTCTGAGTTGTCTCATTGGCACTCATACCACATCTTCTTATCTAATTAAAACTACATTTTACATCTTTTCATGTTAGAGAACACATGTACAGGTAATGAGGGCAATATGTTAAACTTTATGATATTATAACACAAGAAAGAATCCAGGTGACATTTCTAAATGTAAAAATTTACATTGAATTTCTCATTTGGAGGTGTCAGACATGTAACATGTTTAAGATTTCAAACAATATAAGATTATTTACACTTGTTTTTTTTTTAATTTTCAGGCCCACAGTGCAACTAAGAACAGAATAAAATGAACAAGAAACCTTCAAGTCAAAATGGAGTCCCACCATCTAAGAAAGCAAGGTATTTTTAAAAAGACTTTTGTTCCTAAATAAGGCTGTTAGCTTTCTTGTTTGAATTGTTTTATATTTGTCATTTTGGGTCTATTCATAGATGACTATATGGTGTGGGTTTTGCTCATTGTTGGAGGCTGTACAGTGGCCTATATTTGTTACTTTCTAAAATAAAATATAAAATTAGTGTTTCCTATTACCTTATCTTCCGTATTTTTTAAGCTAAAAAATAGCCCATCCTAAAGTTTGTTTTGACAATTTTCAATAAGCGCTGTTAAAAGTCAGAATGTCCCTCCAATAGACTCAAGGTATAAAAAAAAATATGGTAAAATGAAAATAAATCCCTATTTACCTACATGTACCCTTTTTTCAAAGATGTAAGGCCATGCAAGATTATAGTTCCCCTATAGAAACAAAACATATATATACAAATTACGCATGGTTACAAAAAAAAAAATGAAAAGCCTGTCTGCCAGGTCTTTAAAATTTGCCCATGTTAGGGGAAACCAACAATTAATTTTCCATGGCCTAATAGGAAACACACATATTATTTTGTTTGGCCTTATTGACAGTCATACCACATCTTCTTTATATATAATATGACAATCATAACTAACTAATCATTTACTAATACTGTGTATTCATTTCAGGTATCAGTCATCCTTATTATTAAAGCTATAAACCTAGGAAGATGTTGACTCTCATTTATGACTGATACTCAACTAACAGCTTAACCACAGTGATTTTACAATGCCAGTTCTACAGTGCCCTATTGACGGCTGTAATTGGAAATCTCAGGACCTGGATGAAGCATTTGCTGCTGCTCTAACCACTGCTCTACAGATTCATGACAGAACCGTCCACCCACCTCTGGCTCAACCGTCAACGCACAAGTTAAAATTAGACCCACCGTCTATAGCCACAGGATGTGATCCAGATCAATGGTCTGCATTCACCAGACAGTGGAAGATGTATAAAACAGGGATGGCGATCACAGACAATGTCTTGCCTACAGCCCTTTTCTACTGCTGTGACACTAATCTGCGTACAGATATTATGCGTGACCTTCAAGGTGATGTTGCTAGTATGCTAGAGACAGATCTTTTAAAGGCAATCAAAAGGCTGGCTGTCAAAGAAGAAAGCACACTAGTCCAACGCATAAAATTGAACAGGATGACTCAATCACCTGGTTCAAATATCAGAACTTTTTTGGCCAGTCTCAGAGGCCAAGCATCACTGTGCCAGTATAAAGCAACGTGTAAAGAATTAGGTTGCAACCATATATTTGACTATAGTGATGAGATAATAAAAGACAATTTAGTAAGAGGTATTGCAGACCCAGAAATTATGTCTGACCTGCTAGGTGACTCCAAGACAGATAGAACATTAGAAGAGACTGTGTCATTTATTGCTCAGAAAGAGCAGGGTAAAGTCACAAGGAGTGCAGTAGGAGATTCAGCTAGTGCTATGAGTGCCACATGTAATACTCAGAAGCGACCACAAGCAGCTGGAGCCAAATGTTGGGCTTGTGGTGGTCCTGCTCATGGACAGAGGAATGATCGCAAGGCCAGGTCTAGATTCTGTGAAGCTTGGACATTCACATGTTCTAAATGCACAGTCAAAGGTCATTACACCAAATCTTGCAGCAAGTGCACTACCTGTGGCGTATGGGGCCACCGTGATGCATCTTCTAGAATCTGCACTCAAGGTAAAGGCCACAGGAACGTGTCCAATCAAGGGAAATCAACCAAAGATCAAGAACAAGAACAAGTTGGTTATATCTATGAGCAGCTGTGCACTACATCTGAACAGACGAACCAAGTATCACGTCTTGAACATCACATATTTGATGGACACTGGGTGGCTAGACCCTCAAAACCACACCCAATGCTCCTGGTGAACATGACACCCCTACCTGAGGACCATTCATCGTTTGGACATCCCATTCAAGACACTTCTCAGCTTAAGACAATCACTATGTCCATGGTGGCTGATACAGGATGCCAGAGTTCAATCATACCTTTACAATCTGCAAACAGTCTTGGCATAACAGAAAAGGATCTCCTTCCAGTAAAACTTGTGATGCGTGGAGCTATAAAGGAAGACCTCGGTGTAATTGGAGCAGTCGCAGTAAGTGTTACTACAAAAGACACTACTAGCAGTGCCATGTCAACACGTTTATTGTGTTATGTCTCTGATACCATGGAAAGAGCTTTCATTTGCAGAGAAGCACTCATATCTCTGGGAATTATTCACACCAACTTTCCTAATGTATCAACAGTCACGTCTCCAAACATTGCTGCATCTATGGAAAGCTCTGAAGATGTAACCTGCTCTTGTCCTAGACGTCGACCTTCACCACCACCTATTCCCGCATCTTTACCACCCGGTCTGAAGGCCACAGAGGAACATGTAGAGTCACTAAAAGAGTGGCTTCTTGATTACTATGGTGCTACAACATTTAATGTATGTGAACATCAACCTCTACCACTTATGAATTGTGAGCCTCTTCAACTCCATGTTGATCCTAATGCCACACCCGTAGCTGTCCACAAACCAGCACTTGTTCCTATCCATTGGCAGGATAAAGTTTATGCTGATCTTGAGAGGGATGTTCGCATTGGTGTACTGGAACAAGTAAGTCAAAACACACCTACAACTTGGTGCTCAAGAATGGTTGTAACCAGCAAGGCGGATGGCACTCCAAGGCGGACAGTAGACCTACAACCACAAAATCGACATTCTGTTCGGCAAACACATCATGTCCCAAGTCCTTTTCATCTAGCTGACCGTGTCCCTCAAGGTATGAAAAAAACAGTGACAGACGCTTGGAATGGGTACCACTCAGTGCCTATTCGTGAAGAAGATCGCCATTTCACAACATTCATCACACCATGGGGGCGCTACAGGTACAAGGTTGCTCCACAGGGATTTATGGCCAGCGGTGACGCTTACAATCAACGATTTGATGCTATAATATCAAACTTCAACGACAAGGTAAAATGTGTGGATGACACATGTATGTGGGCGAACTCCATTGAAGCAGCATTTTTTCAGGCATGTGAATGGTTCGACCTGTGTGCTCGTAACGGCATTACATTAAACCCAAAGAAGTTTCAATTTGCTCAAGACACTGTCAATTTTGCAGGACTTACAATCACCCCAACAAACATACGACCAAGTACTAAGTTCCTAGATGCAATTAGCAACTTCCCAACACCAACTGACATTACTGGTGCAAGAGCTTGGTTTGGGCTCATAAACCAAGGAGCATATGCATTTGCAATGGCAAGACAAATGAAACCTTTTCGTGCTCTATTGAAACCATCCACCACATTCTGCTGGACAAATGAATTAGACGAAGTATTTCACAAGTCAAAAGAGATCATTATCCAGGAGATGAAGGAAGGTGTTCGTCTTTTTGACCCTGCTCGTATGACATGCCTAGCTACCGACTGGTCTGTTGACGGAATTGGATTCTTTTTGATGCAGAAGTACTGTCAGTGCTCAAGTAAAACCCCTACCTGCTGTAATGACGGTTGGAAACTATGTCTAGTTGGCAGCAGATTCACACATCCAGCAGAAAGTAGATATGCTCCTATTGAAGGTGAGGCCTTGGCTGTTGTGTATGCACTTCACCAAACACGCTACTATGTTCTTGGTTGCAAAGACCTTCTTGTTGCAACTGACCACAAGCCACTACTACAGATTCTGAACGATCGATCACTCACAGACATCGACAACAGGCGACTTCTCAACCTCAAAGAGAAAACTTTAGGGTACAGATTTACAATTCTTCATGTACCAGGCAGAAAGAACCTTGGGCCAGATGCAGCGTCACGGTATCCTGTTGGACCACCAGATCGTCTGAACTTACCTGGTGAAGCACCTGAACTTGATTCCCTAGTTAACATGACTGCTCATTATCATTCAGATACACTTACCAGTCTATGTCTACATACAGAGGATAATGATACAGCTAATGACGCCTCCACAGTCGCTGCTGCCACTTGTGCCTTGAATGCTGTTATCACAGTTGTTACCTGGAACATGGTTCGTGAGGCCACTGCATCAGACCCTACATTTGTAAATCTAATCAGGCAGCTGGAAGCAGGGTTCCCAGAAGACTACAAGGAGCTACCAACAGACTTGCGTCCTTACCATCGCTTTGCATCCAGTTTATGCACCGTGGATGGTGTAGTTCTTATGGGCCAACGAATTGTTATACCTCCAGCTCTTCGCAAACCAGTACTCAATGCTTTACACGCAGCCCACCAAGGAGTCAGCGCTATGCGTGCGAGGGCCATGGACTCTGTATATTGGCCTGAGATCACAGTAGATATTGCCCAGGTGAGAGACCAATGTGTTCACTGCCATCAGATGGCTAAGTCAAACCCTATGCAGCCACCATCTGATATAACACCTCCAGATTATCCATTCCAGATGATTTGCAGTGACTACTTCACATATAACAGTAATGACTATGTAGTTATTGTTGACAGGTATTCAAACTGGCCAATGGTATACAAGTCTGAATCAGGTGCTGAAGGACTTGTCAAGAGACTTCGTGAGACGTTTGTGACATTTGGAATCCCAGAAGAGTTGACGTCTGATGGAGGTCCACAGTTCACAGCAGGGAAGACTCAAGAGTTTTTAAAGGCCTGGGGAGTTCGTCATAGACTTTCATCAGTTGCAAACCCACACGCTAACTGCAGGGCTGAGATAGCGGTAAAAACAGTAAAACGCATGCTGGTGGACAACATTACTGCTGTTGGATCTCTGGATGTTGACAAATTCCAGAGAGCCTTACTAATGTACAGAAATTCTATTGACCCAGAGACAAAAGCATCACCAGCATTGATTCTGTTTGGAAGACCCATTCGTGATGCCATTCCCATACTGATGGGTAGATATTCTCCACATGAAACATGGACTGAGTTAATGTCTCACCGAGAGATGGCTCTTGCCAAACGTCATTCAAGGGAACATGAACGGTGGAATGAACACACTCATCACCTGCCAACACTACAGGTTGGAGATCATGTATACATACAGAACTTGGTAGGCAACCATCCCAGAAGATGGGAATGTACAGGAACAGTTGTTGAAGTACGCCAATACCACCAGTATGTTATACGCGTAGATGGCACAGGCAGAGTAACTATCCGCAACCGCCAACACCTTCGAAAGTTCACTCCTTTTCAAACCAACCAAACACATGGTACTTTGATGGCACCTACTGCAGTTCAACATCCAGAAGTGATCTTGAGGTCTCCATCTACACCCAAGACGACACAGCCACAAGTACCCAAGATTCCAGTGTCTTTATCACCAACAAGAATCTTAGGTCAACCAGCTGCATTGAATGAGACACCAATTATAGTCCCCACTCAAAAACAGGGTACACAGACTCAGACAATTCAACAGCCTTCACAAATAGATTTGGACCAGTCATTCCACCAGACCCCTGAACCAGATGTACCTTCAATGTCTAGAGTACCACGTGCTCTATCCCGTCTTCAGCCACATAATAAAGCTGGAGAAAAGGAATTATTGACACCACGAAGACCGAGCCGCCGCAACACAACAGAACATAACATTGATGAATCAGGAACTGATTAATGAGATATGCAAAGACATTTATAAGTGAATCTAGAGACTTTGCGTTTAAAATTGTGAAAGGACACCATACATTTAAAGTTGTGAAAGGACACTATATGTTTAAAATTGTGAAAGGACACCATACGTTTAATCTTGTTCGCTTCCGGATGACTTTAACAGAACATTCCTGAAGATCTATTTTCTAATAGACTTGACTTGGTTTAAGTTTTTTTTTTTTTTTGTATACAAAAAACTTGTCCCCCGGGGAGGAGATAACTAATCATTTACTAATACTGTGTATTCATTTCAGGTATCAGTCATCCTTATTATTAAAGCTATAAACCTAGGAAGATGTTGACTCTCATTTAATAACAGTTAAAAGAAAATGTATATATTAACAGATATAATTTTGATGACGAAGAAGATCCATCAGCATTTGAAGAAGAACTGGCCATGCTGGATGAAATGGAAAGTGAAACACATCAGGATACAGATGGTATTCATATTTGAAATTTTGGTGTACATGTCATGTGTACTACAATATTTATATGTTTAACAAATATATTGTAAAAATTCCATAACTGACAAATACATGTAGAAATTTCATAACCATGATTACTGACAGATACTGTAGAAATTTCAAAAACCATGATAACTGACAGATACTAAATTTCATAACCATGATAACTGACAGATACTGTAGAAATTTCAAAAACCATGATAACTGACAGATACTAAATTTCATAACCATGATAACTGACAGATACTGTAGAAATTTCAAAAACCATGATAACTGACAGATACTAAATTTCATAACCATGATAACTGACAGATACTATAGTATAACCATGATAACTGACATACTATAGAAATTTCACAACCATGATAACTGACAGATACTATAGAAATTTCATAACCATGATTACTGACAGATACTATAGAAATTGCATAACCAGGATAACTGACAGATACTATAGAAATTTTATAACCATGATAACTGACAGATACTATAGAAATTGAATAACCATGATAACTGACACATACTATAGAAATTTTATAACCATGATAACTGACCGATACTAGAGAAATTGCATAACCATGATAACTGACAGATACTATAGAAATTGCATAACCATGATAACTGTCAGATACTATAGAAATTTCATAACCGAAAAGAAATACATGTGCTTCTGGGAACATACTAGAGAAGAAAAAAAGGTTCATTAGTTATGAAAATAAATTTATTTTCTTAAAGCATTTGATTAGTTTGATTGAGGGGAAAACGTACTGAAAAAAGTGCTTGTTTAAATATGACAAAAAAATCATTATAGTAGGTAGAGTAAGTGGAAACACTTGTAAAATTTTTTGATGTCTTAATACAATTTGCATATATTTTGTTCATTAAAGGTGGAATGGGACCGCAAGATGCAGAAGCATGTGCTAAATGGAAACGCCCACCACCACCTGATTTGAATATTCAAAAGGATAAGGTGGTCTTTCAGCAGATTGATGTGGATCATTATATAGGTAATATTTAATTACATACTTAAAATTCAGAAATTATTGCGATGTTTTTATTATTGCGAAAAATGAAACAGGAATATAAATGCAATAGTTTAAATTCAAATTTTGCAATGTTTTATATGAATTAAACAGGATTTTTCTCAACAAGCAAAAATTAGAATTGCATTTTTGTCTAAAATGACAAAATCACAGTAATTAATGCATGCAATAATATCTGAATTTACCTTATATGTCAAGAGATTGTAAGATATTTTGGTATATTTGTTCCCCTGGTTGGAAACAGATGATCAATTACTTCTTTGCATCACAAGCTTTGCCAAAAAACATACATCAGCTACAAGATTTTGTTTTTTCCTCCTGTTCAACCCTTTCATTCTGTGCGTCACATTTTCCTGGTAAGTTGTCTGTATGATCACACGTGCATGAATTAGTGTTGAAAAAGGTTGCCAGGGGACATGGTTGTGTGTACAGATGTCCGTTGAAACATCGATGAAATATATTACATATCTTGTGGTCAAACCAATACGTGTCATAATTATCGTTGGGACACTCAAATATGCAATCTAAAACAAAACATAAAAATAAAAGTACTCTTTATCAAATTTAGGAATATAACTGTTTTCTTAAACACTCTATAAGTATGCATTGCTACACTTTAAGTCTTAATACCGGAAATAATTATTGCACAGTCTGCCCCATGTCATCATAATGAAAAGTTTATGTTTATTACCTCAGAAAAAACGTACCCATTTTAACATAACATTCACTGAAATTCAGTACCTATAATTATATAAATATTTAAGAAAGAATGACCTATACTTATATACAATATTTAAAATATGACCCATGTTTATATTAGCACTAACTCATCATCACTGATAATTCATAAATATAGTTTCATATATGAATTGACATCGTTTGGCGCACATATATTTGATCATAATAGCATATTTATATATGATAGGTAGATCATACCCCAAATCAATATACAGTTATCCGCCGTAAATGCATTTTTATATAAAATCTCGCAAAATTATGACCCATATTTTTGGCACATCCCCGTATACCCAATAATAAACATACTTATTGCATGAAAATGCATTCAGAAGTTTTACAAAACTTGTCATAGTCCTCATCATTTAACATAATTATTTAATAAATGCATAATGATAGTAACATGAATTTAAAAGAAAAGAAAGTCTGGACTTGAACCTTATTTTCAAGGACACAGTTATCCTCCTTTGGTTTTAGTTTTCTATGAATATTTAGTCCCTAGTAGTGTGAACAGTGTAAAAAAATTTACACACTTTCCCTGTTTATTTTTTGATACTTTACTCATGAAATATATAGTAAGGGGAAATTACATGCTTTTAAAATACTGGTGCTGAAACTTTGTTAAAAATCTCGGAAATCCTTTTGGAATGACAAATTGAAATGCAATCTTGTCGCACTCTTTATATTTACATAAAATCTCTGTAAATTGCATAAGTGATTTATTTTAATTTAGATGTTTGACATTTTATGTTTTTCAGGGAAACACATGCCTAAGATGCCAGGAGCGTCCAGTGGACCGGTGCCTATAGTCAGAATGTTTGGGGTCACAGAGGATGGAAACAGTGTGTTAGCACACATTCATGGCTTCGCTCCATATTTCTTTGTTCCAGCACAAACTGGCTTTAAAGCAGAGAGTTGTAATGCCTTTAGGGTACTTATTAATGTTTTAAGCTGAAACAAATTGCAAATAAATCATCAAATCAAAGTGTTAAAATGTGCTTATCTTGCATTGTTCCTGCTTTTACATTCTGTAGTTAAATTTTTCATGGATTTCATGGGTAACAAGTGAACCAAAAATTTAACTATTCAATGAAGTTTACATTTTCTATCGAATTATATGCAGACTTTGTCAAAGCACTAAGTCAAAATATTCATGAAAAATAGAATTTTCTTCAATCCACAAAAATTTGTATACTCAAAAGTAGAGTAATCAATAGTATTAAACCTTTTTGCTTAATTTGCTCTTGAAAGAAATCGTACCTAGTTTGAATGATCTTTTTGGGAAAACTACTTTCCATTGCACAAGGACACTTTTCCAAATTTTAATACGCATAAAATATAACGAGGATATGGGTATAGGTCAATGAAATAGCAACCTACAGTATAAAACTGAAATTTTTTATTTCCAATACAGACTGCCTTAGATGATGCAGTAAAGAAAGACATGAGGTCAAACAGAGAAGGGATACAGCATGCTGTGTTAGGTGTGGAGCTAGTCACAAGGGAAAGTAAGTAGAAATGTCACATAGGTAAATTCAGAAATTATTGTGATATATTAATGAGAATAATGGAATTGCATAAGTATCACTATAATTAAACCATGCATTCTGTTATCTGAACTGTGAACATATATATCTGAATGAAGTTGTATTCTTTTACATAGGTTAGACTCTCAATTGAGAAATTCCAAAATATTTAACTTATATACTTAAAGCATCACTAGATTTGTTGAATTTATAGACAAAATTTCAAAGTGCAAGTTTAAATTATTGTGATTATAACCCTGTCACA
The DNA here is from genome assembly GCF_036588685.1 of Mytilus trossulus. Lineage (NCBI taxonomy): Eukaryota > Metazoa > Mollusca > Bivalvia > Mytilida > Mytilidae > Mytilus > Mytilus trossulus. The sequence continues at coordinate 57,611,162 of NC_086381.1, read as the reverse complement.
TTTTTCGCTATAAAAACATTGCATTAACTTATGAATTTTCAGTAGTTGAAGGCTGTAAGGTGACCAACTACTGGTCACATCTTAAAACTTTGGTCCTAAATGAATTGTATTCATAATCATACAACATCTTTATATTTATCACATATTTTTATTTTAAGGTATATATGGATACCATGGAAATAGAAAACTGCCATTTCTGAAGATCACTGTTGCCATTCAGCGACTGATTGCTCCCTCCAAGCGACTGTTGGAGCAAGGGTTTACATGTCCTGGTTACACCAATCATGGGTACCAGTCATATGAAAGTAATATAGATTTTGAAATCAGGTAATGATATATAAAATATATCCCCTATCATTCATGGTAATTGAGTTATTTTTAAGTGATGTTTGATTTGATGTACAGACAATATTGGTTGCAGAAGAATAACAAAATATGTGAAGAAATTTACTTTCTAAAATATTTTGTTTAAAGATACATTTATCTGTCCTTTACTGAGTTACAGAAGATCACAAACACAGAATTGTAATGAGTAATACATAATAGTGAACTGTAAATTTATTTATTTTTTATGCATACCAATTTTCATGGATTGACGAATACTTCCTTTTTAGTTTATTTGATTTCATACTTTGTTGAAATTGAAATTGTTAAGTCAACCCTCAAATAATAATAAATCCATATGGTGCTATAAACAGTTTCGTATAAAAAAAAGTAGGGGTTAATCCCAGACTAAAAATAGACATGGAGGGAAGTCCCTTTTTATCAACTTAATTGGTGAAAAAGTATCATGTGTTTTGTATTTGGTTGTAAAAATATGTTAATTAGCATCAATTAAAGCAGGTTGAATGATTAAGATAATTTAAAAAATAAGATTAAATATACATGTTTTGAGGGGAGACAACGCTGTAATCAGTGGCAGTGAAAATTGAAAACTTATTTGCAGCCACTGTAGCTCTTTTCGGAGCAGGCGAACGTACCCTGAAGCATGAATTTTTTGAAAGACCAGGTAAAAATCTATGAAATTCATACAATTTTGATTTAATATGAAAAATGTGCAGGTATCATGTCTTCAGTGGTGTGCACATGACCTGATTTCAAGTTTTTAAAGCTTAAATTAGGCAATGTTTTTCCCGGTTTCTCTGGATAAAACTTTTCTATACTATTAAAAGTACACTTTTTTTTATTCCATTATAAACTAGAGAACATTCTGATTCCATTGCTATCTAGTTTTATATAAGTATCTTTATTAATCAGTCCACCACTAAGGGGCACTTATACATGGTCCCTCAAAATATGACGTCATAGAAAAAAACTGTTGATTGCACCCATAGTATTATAAATCCTAAAGTATACTTTGCCCTATTCAATTCTAGACAAATCTCACATGTGTTTATGTGACATTAAACACTCTATCAATCATTTATAGGTTTATGGTTGACAGTAATGTTGTTGGCTGCAGTTGGATAGAAATTCCTGCAGGAAAGTACCATCTCCGTGATAAAAGCCATACCAACAAAGAAGATGCTAAAAATCCTCCACCCACATCACGATCTCAAATAGAATTAGATGTATCGTGGGAGGAGTTTATTGCCCACCAGCCAGAAGGGGAGTGGTCAAAAGTTGCTCCCTTTAGAATACTTAGTTTTGATATTGAATGTGCAGGAAGGAAAGGTATTTACTGTAAATTTAGATATAACTAGACATCATTGAGATGGGGGTAATCTCTGTGGGCCCTGATGAAAATAGCGTGTGGTAAATAATTTGTATCTTTACCTTAGGACATGGGGTTGTCAACTGAAACCAAAGTTTTGATCTTGACCTTTGACCAGGGAAGTTGCACATACATTATAACACACAACAACTGATGTTGGTTAATATACATGTTAAGTATAAACTGTGAAATCATAATGGTTTTCAAGATATAGTGCAGACATGATCAGAAGCTAGTATCTATTAAGAAGGACATTTTGTAAAAAAATATTTTTGTTCCGTAAATTCCTTATAAATGTACTTAGTTTTTCTTCCAGCTTACATAACATAGAAACACAGTCTGTAGTTTTTGAAACATTTATCAGAATCATAATCCATCCTGGATTTTTTACCGAAACTTGGACAGAAGCTTTTTACAATCAAAAGATAATTTACATATTTAGAGATTTAAAAAAAAAAAAATCCTTTTTGTTCAGCCTGTGATTAACAGCAAAAGTAGTTGAGACTCTGTGTTCTGCAGAACCCTTACAAATTAAAAAAAAATCTGGATTATTTTGAAAAATTGCATTAATTATACATGTTAAACAGAAATTCATATGCAAGGTAAATTTTTTTTCTAGGTATATTTCCTGAGGCAGAAAAAGATCCAGTTATACAGATAGCCAACATGGTACAGAAACAAGGTGAATCTGAACCATTCATCAGAAATATCTTCACACTCAACACATGTGCTTCTGTAGTGGGCTCACAAGTGTTTTCACATAAAAAGGAGTCTGATTTGTTGAAGGTAAAGGTTTTACAGTATTTAATTTGTACTTACAGTAAAATCACACAAACACACGGAATTATCAAGAACATTCATTTTGAAATTTGTGGTAGATTCAGTGAAATTTTAGATTTCAGTTTTTGTTTCACTTGAGATAACTCAATTAGGCCACTAAAAAGGACATGTTTGTTTACCCTCACCCTACCTACCAAGAAAATAGCTGACTACTTGATGTGAAGTTTTTTAAACAGATAAGCATGAAGATTCAAAAATATCTGATATTTTAATTTCACTTAGACTTAAAAAAGAAAATGCCTACCTACCTACCTACCTACCTCTGGGTTTATAAGTTTGGACAAACAAATGGCTATCTACCTAACTCTGGGTATAAAGGTTTGGGCAAACAAATGTCTACCTACCTAACTCTGGGTATAAAGGTTTGAGCAAGCAAATGTCTACCTACCTAACTCTGGGTATAAAAGTTTTGGCAAGCAAATGTCTACCTACCTAACTCTGGGTATAAAGGTTTGGGCAAGCAAATGTCTACCTACCTAACTCTGGGTATAAAGGTTTGGGCAAGCACATGTCTACCTACCTAACTCTGGGTATAAAGGTTTGGGCAAACAAATGTCTACCTACCTAACTCTGGGTATAAAGGTTTGGGCAAACAAATGTCTACCTACCTAACTCTGGGTATAAAAGTTTGGGCAAGCAAATGTCTACCTACCTAACTCTGGGTATAAAGGTTTGGGCAAACAAATGTCTACCTACCTAACTCTGGGTATAAAGGTTTGGGCAAGCAAGTTTCTACCTACCTAACTCTGGGTATAAAGGTTTGGGCAAACAAATGTCTACCTACCTAACTCTGGGTATAAAGGTTTGGGCAAGCAAATGGCTACCAACTTACTGTGGGTTTAAAGGTTTGGGCAAGCCAGAATATTTTTAAGTGTGGCCTTACTCCTACCATCAAGCAAAGTGCTTTGCTTACAAATTACAAGAATCTGACCAAGCTTAGTTCTACTTTCTGTTTCAAAGACCTTTTGGTGATCTTATGTTTTCCTGGTAATAATACACACCTTCAAAAATTTAAAGGCTGAAACTTCTTTGCTTGATGTAGTTATTACAAGAACAGAGTGTGAGTATAAGTGATGCATTTAGGATCTGCATTTTCAATAATAATGAAACTTTGTCATCTCTTTCAGAAATGGTCGGAGTTTGTACGAGCAGTAGATCCAGACTTAATAACAGGATATAATATACAGAACTTTGATTTCCCCTACCTTATAAACAGAGCTTTAACATTAAAAGTGAAGGAATTTCCATATCTGGGTAGAATCAGTGGTATCCAGTCTGTCATCAAAGAGGCAATGATACAGAGCAAACAAATGGGCAGAAGGGAAAATAAAATTATAAATATAGAGGGAAGAGTGCAGTTTGACTTGTTACAGGTAAAATATTTAAGTACTGTGGATTTATAATTGTTTGTGATATATATACCAATTTTTGTAGGCTTTCATATAGATGAACCACAAATTTAAAAGTTAATTGAAGTACAGATTTTATGTAGGCTTGTATGCAGACTTAAGACAAAACCACAACATCAAATATTAATAACAAAACATTTTTTTTTTGAAACCCCTTACTTTGGTTTTGGTCCAGTTTTGACACTATGATTAAGGGCTGTTCAAACATTTATTGTGTGTTGTGTGATGGGAGGCTCTCATTTTAACTAATTAGACATCTGAGACTTCATTTTCCTGTGAATTTTGTAAGAATAATAATTTAAAAAAAACTATTATATTTGGACAGGGTCTTGAAAAAGATTCTAATATGACGATCTATTATCTTCAACCAGTATAATTACAGTATATCTTCTTTTAGCACAAGTGCATAAATACACAAAACCATCTGTTCCCTGTTTTGCCTAATTTAATTATACTTTCATGTATTCTCAATTTTCGACAAAAAAACCCACAGTTTCCTTAGGCCAAGATTCAGATACAATATTATTATCTCTATATTCTAAAGCAAAATAAACCAATCAGTTCATTTCAATACATATTTTGTTGTAAAATTTCATAAAACAAAAAATTCTGCTAAATGATGTTGTTGTCTTGGTATGGCAACGAAAAAGGTGACATCACAAGTATGTTTCCATAAACAAAAAATCAAATGTAAACACTGCCTAGGCATTTTAAAGATTCTTGTATGCCTCAGAATGCAATAAAATTACATTTGGACTTTTCCAGAATTAATTGTAGGGGGGGGGAGGAAGGCTGGGCGGTGGTTATTTGTGGTTATTTAAGAAAGATTGCTTAAACATTTAAATGAAATATCCAATTTAAAATGTATACATAGTGGGATCAAATAAACAGTGCCTTCCTTAGAAATTAGAATTGAAGTTAATTACCTGAAGATCATATTATAAAAGTTAGTTTTTTTGCAGATTTTATTAAGAGATTACAAGTTGAGATCTTACACATTGAATGCGGTGTCATTCCATTTCTTACAAGAACAAAAAGAAGATGTACAGCATTCTATCATTACAGATTTACAGGTAAGAAACATATATGAATAAAATGGTTGCACATAAATACAATGATAAACTTTATCAACAATCATCAAAAATATTGCAATAGCAACACTAAGGGTGTAAAGAGCAGCCAAATTGTCAAATAATAACTAATTTTGACAGAGATCTGGGTTTTATAATAGCACAATTACCTAATTTTATGAACTAAAAATTAACATACGAAATCATGTATCATTTGAATGAATAGAAGTGGTAAGCATCTGGAGATGGAGAACCCTTTACCACAAGTAGAATACATGAAGTTAAAAATTGAAGAAATCCAGAGACAATGGGTTAATTTATATTATGTCTTCTTTTTAATGCAAATGATTGTTCATATTGTTAAAAATAATTGACAAGAAAAATTGGTAAAATTAAGTATTTAGAAAATTTATTGATATTTCATAAGAATTAGCTACTTTTAATTAATATAATTTGATACTACAGAATGGTACAGACCAGACAAGAAGACGTCTAGCAGTTTATTGTTTAAAAGATGCCATTTTACCATTACGTTTGCTGGGCAAATTAATGTGTGTTATAAACTATATGGAAATGGCAAGGGTAACTGGTGTGCCTCTGCCATATCTGCTATCTCGTGGTCAACAGATAAAAGTTATTTCACAGTTACTGAGGAAGGTAAGTGTGACTGGTATTTGGGTCTGGTGAGCTGAGTTAAAAAGAAAAGTAATTAACAAATGAAGGGAATAGTTGTGCCTCTTTAATACTTGCTATCTTAAAGTCAACAGTTAAAAGAAAACTTACATTATTGGCTCTGACATATTTATGATATTTTGAATGTATAGTAGAAAAAAGGATAATGGGTATTCATCCAGAACTTAAAATCTCTTCATGAACTTAAAAAAACACACAAAAAGCAAAGGAACAGTGCTTTTGTTGCTGTTTTTCATCTTAAAATCACAGTGAGGCCTTTGCTGAGCAGAAAAACTAATGCATCACTTCACTTTTAAGAGGGACCCTAGCACTGGTTTGAGCGGAATTCTTTGACCCTAGCACTGGTTATAGCGGAATTCTTTGACCCTAGCACTGGTTATAGCGGAATTCTTTTACCCTAGCACTGGTTTGAGTAGAATTCTTTTACCCTAGCACTGGTTTGAGTAGAATTCTTTTACCCTAGCACTGGTTTGAGTAGAATTCTTTTACCCTAGCACTGGTTTGAGTAGAATTCTTTTACCCTAGCACTGGTTTGAGTAGAATTCTTTTACCCTAGCACTGGTTTGAGTAGAATTCTTTTACCCTAGCACTGGTTTGAGTAGAATTCTTTTACCCTAGCACTGGTTTGAGTAGAATTCTTTTACCCTAGCACTGGTTTGAGTAGAATTCTTTTACCCTAGCACTGGTTTGAGCGGAATTCTTTGACCCTAGCACTGGTTTGAGTAGAATTCTTTTACCCTAGCACTGGTTTGAGTAGAATTCTTTTACCCTAGCACTGGTTTGAGTAGAATTCGTTTACCCTAGCACTGGTTTGAGCGGAATTCGTTTACCCTAGCACTGGTTTGAGCGGAATTCGTTTACCCTAGTACTGGTTTGAGCAGAATTCTTTGACCCTAGCACTGGTTTGAGTGGAATTCTTTGCAAACTGACAATCACAATCACACCTCAACTTTGAATGAAAGAACAAAGGCATGGACTAATGTCCTTAAAATAAATCTGGCAAATAAATTAAACATATATTATCCATAAGCAATTAAAAATGATAACTTGAAGAGTCACTTTATTTGCATCAATTATTGAAGATAACTTTTCATTTTCAGGCAAAAGAACAAGACTTAGTATTACCAACCCAACGTGTTGACCCTGGTGATGAGTATGAAGGAGCAACAGTCATAGAACCAAATAAAGGGTAAGGGGAAATTATTTTCAAGGATGATTGGTGGCCATTAAAGTCTAGTTTCATGTTAAGGTGGTACCCAACACTTGCACTAAAATAAATTTTGCTCGTTTAATTTTCATAAACTTTTGTCAAAGTATTTACTTTGACACTTTAACAAAAAATATAAAAATTAAAAAAAATTTGAACCAACTGTTTTGTCAGAAAAATTACACTGGTTATTCAGCAATTTGACGAACACCAACTTTGATCATTGAGAAGCTTAATATTCCTTTTACAACACAACGTAATTAAAACGTTTAGCTGACTTTACAGAGTTATCTCCCTGTAGTGTTAGGTATCACCTTAAATGCATATATATGTAGGACGATAATATGTTAATATGATGCCTGAGGTGGGTAGAACTTTAGCTTGCAAAAAATATCTTATTTTTTTAACAGAAAAATAAGGGAAAGAATGTTATTAATAATATTGGAACCCTAAGCAATGACTACTTAGATGATAATACTCTCTGGGACTTAGTAATGTATGAACTTTCATAGTTCCAATGCATATGTTTAGAATACTCTACATCAGGTATGCACTGGATTAAAATTTATGAAGCCAAAATTTATTGAGTTATCAAAGCATCAAAACAAGATGGCCGTAATAGACAACTTTCGAGTTCATCCGTCACCGGAAAAAACTCGTCAATTATACGCGCCTTTATCGCAGTCATCTGTGCGTTTAGGGGCGTCGTCACTTCCTTACAAGGTTGAGCGAGTGGTTGGAAAATTATAATTCTATATTGTACGAATTATTCGGCAAATTGAATTCTAAAAATAGACAATCAACACTGCTGTCATTAGGGAATTGTCAGTAAGTACCTACAGAGCAACCATTATTTCTAGTTTATCCTGCACAAAAACGATCACTAAGACGCTTGATGAACGTAAATAGTGCAGGGATACAGGCGAGCCCCTCTATCTGGTAAATGACGTCATAAAGGCGTGCATAATTGACGAGTTTTTGCCGGTGACGGATGAACTCGAAAGTGGTCTATTAAATGGGCAAAATTTTCGTTCAACTGTGACTAGTTTAAAACAATTACATAATTAATTAGCATTGAGTATTGATGCAACAAAAAAATAGGATAATGAATCAATGCTGAGTAAAAGATCAATGTGACAAAAACACATATTATATTCCATTCTCAATTTTATATATACACTACAACAGAAAAAAAGATTTGATCTGTGTCTCAATTACATTTTTTTTAAATTATTGTAACCTTTTGTTTTCAGGTATTATAATATGCCAATAGCCACGTTAGATTTCTCATCTCTATATCCATCCATTATGATGGCTCACAATTTATGTTACACTACACTCCTCAACCAGAATACCATACAGAAAGAGGGGTAAATAGATATATAAAATACTTACTGAAATGTATAATGATTTTGATTAAAGTGTTACCAGATATTGTAAAATCAGAGCTATGTGTGTTTTTTTATTGCAGGTGTTAAACAATTAATAGAAATGTAGGATTAATGTTTACAATTTCAGTAATCACTGCATATAAATAAGGCCTAAATTAAAATATTGTTTGTTTGCCCTTTTCCGACCCCATGTTTTGAAACAGGGTAGGTAGGTAGGTAAGATATTTTATTTTTTTCTCCAATAAAATAACTTGGCTCGGTATATTATTTGTCATGGGTAGGCAGGTAGGTATAATATTTTATTTTATAAATACAAAATCTGCATAATGTCATTTTTGTCAGTTTTGTTTTTGCGAATAAGTTTTCTGGAACTATTAGTTTTGAAAATAATAATATCACTTAATATGTGAAGCTAATTCATATGCACTACTATTTGTTTTCAAATATCAAAATATAGACTGTGCCGCATATCTTCACTGTTTATATGCCTGGAATTTTGAAGAGTTTGAACTTGCACTCATATTCTGTACTACGTACCTTCATTGTACGCTTACTTAAAGGTTTTCTGTAAGAGATAACTTTGTACTGGTAAGAAATGTCCGGGAAGACATACATTACTAATAGAAAAAGTCCCTCAAATGTTAAAAATTTCGTGTGTGCCTATGTTTCCAATAAAAATGCTACAAGACTTAAAACTCATTTGTAACGTATTTTACATCGCATTTATAAATTATCTGTATGGAAAACTTGGCGATTTTACTGCCAGATATTCTCCACTTTACAGGGTTTTGTCACTTTTGGTTCATTTCAGATATAAATAATATAGCGGCATCGTTCTCATAATCATCCTGATCTGCGGATTACGAAAGGCAATCCCTACATAGAACACAACGTCCGTTTACAAATTATTTTGTACACACGTTGATAATTTTGTATCAAACAAACTTTTTTGTAAATGAACCCTGCTCTTTAAGTATAAAAGTACAGAGTAACGTACGTCATATCATGATTTCAGGAAGCGTTCAACATCGATTTAAAACAAATGCTTTGAAACTTCAAATGCAAGTGTTCATGTCAAACGCTCAGGTGATACCAAACGGACTGGACCTTATAATGTACGTCAAAGATGAAACCCCAAGGATTCCGGGAAAAAAAATTTGAGCGGGAAATACAAATATAAGATTTTTGGCAGGAACAAAAAAATACAATAAAATAAAATCTTGCTGGTAAATACAAATAAAAGATTTTCAGGCGAAACGAATTGATAGGGTTGGTCGGTAAAGGGCACTCAAACAATATTTTAATTTAAGCCTTAATAGAAATGTAGGATTAATGTTTACAATTTCATATAAATTAAACATCATAGATACTAGGATTGAAATTTGTATTTACGCTGGACGTAGAAATTATGCTATCAAAATTAGAAATTGCCAGTTTTTATTTTTGCAAAATGTTATCATAGGTGTGAAGATCCAAGTTTGATGTATAAATTACTTTTTATGAATTCACATTTCGACTAAAGAAATTTGCATTATAAAAACATATAGAAAATTAAGTGGTTTTCCAAAAATTTTATTTCAAGAGTCCAAATGAGTCATAAAGTTCCTATTATGTGATCTAAGACTTAGCTTTTTAAGATTAAAGTAAGTTTTCAGGTATTTAGGAATATTTGAGGTAAATAAACATGCTTACAATGTATATTTCATTCACCATGGTTGAAATTCATGTTCTTTTCTCAGATGCTGAGATGTTTTCTTATTTTCTGTAAAGAGGAGAATTTAGCTTACTTCACAGTAGAGATAAAATCCTAAAAGACATCCCTCTTATCAAATTTTTATTTAAAAGGGATAAGGTTCATTGACTTAAATAAGCAAAATTGAAACCTTGCAAAAAGGTTTTATTCGAGAAATTGTGAAATATAACTTCAGCTTAAGTTCAACATTCTACAGTATATATGTTTACTAAAAAATTAATAAAAATCATATACATGTTCTGTTTTTTATATTTTTCAGATTGACACCAGATCAGTTTATCAAGACGCCCTCAGGAAATTTATTTATTAAGTCTACAATGAGAAAAGGTTTATTACCAGAAATCCTAGAGCATTTGCTCGGTGCGAGGAAACAGTAAGATTTTCCTATAAATTACTACTGCAAAATTGAAATTATTTATGATTTGAAACAAGTAAATTATTGTGTTGGTATTTTTCCATTGAAGAAATTTATTTTAGCCATTTAAGGAATGACTGTAATAATTTTTCTGTCTATGAAGAAAAAACATAAACAATTTGGTGTACACTGAATAACCTGTGTAGCGGGTTATTTAACAGTGTGCATCACATTTTTATGTTATTTCGAATAGACAAAAAAATATTACAGTCATTTCTTATAATTTAATTCTAAATTCCATTTTAAACCATAGAAAACCATGAAAAAACGTTGATGACGTCACGATCACATGACTAAATTATGTCTATGGGCTCATAACAAAATAACGTCAGCCAATCAGAAGACGTGTTACATCCAAAATTAAATTATTTGATGATATTCTGATGTGTAGTTTACTGTTATTGAATTTTCTTAGTGTACTATTCATCACTCTTAGATGAGACCACAACATTAAGGAGATAGCTGATTTGTATTTTAATCTCCCACGGCATCAATTGTTGATTTGAATGTTAGTTTACTGGGGACGCATTAGAAGAGCCATTAAACAGGTATTTGTGACCATCAAATCACCAATTGATGCCGTCTGAGCTTAAAATACAATATTGTTATCTCAATTTCAATGAAACTGACAGAAACTAACGTTAATTCACTCACTTAAAATTTGGCATACATCGTCTGCGCTTGGGCGAACATTTTCATTGTATCAATTGCCAATTGATGCCATGAGAATTGCTGACAATATCCAATCAAAATGAACGTTACAAACGAAGTTGCATTAGATATAGTAATATTATAGTATTACTCATGATTGTTTTTCAACCTTTTCATGTTAACAAAAGAAATACAATGTTCACTCCATATGCTAGGCAGGGTGTGCAAAGTAAAGGATGAAATATTGATAAAGTTTGTTAAGGTGCCTTCTCTGTACAACTCATATTTATACTTTTAGAGCAAAATCAGATCTCAAGAAAGAAACCGATCCATTTAAAAAGCAGGTGTTAGATGGTAGACAGCTGGCTCTGAAGATCAGTGCTAACTCTGTGTATGGGTTTACAGGAGCTCAAGTAGGAAAATTGCCTTGTCTGGAAATTTCACAGGTATGATGTCTTGGCTATGCTTAAGTTAAATTCTGTCAAGTTGAATTTTTGGACAGAAAGACTTTTCATAAAAGAAAATATGACATATCAGTGATTAAAAAATGGAAAAGTTGAGTACTAAACAAAAGCTTAAATGTACCTATTGATCAATTGTCTCTTCAAAAAGTATTCCTGTTTGTATCATAGTGTTTAGGAATTGTATGTGTTGAATTGAGTAACAATTTGTGAAGACTTGGAACAAGTCAGAGCTTTACAAATGGTATATAATACACTTGTCTTTTTTTTATTAATTTGTTAGATGTTTCTTGTTCTTTTGCTGTCTAGTTAACCTATACCCTATATTCTCTTTTGAATAATTCCCAAGTCTTGCCTTTTTAACCGGATTTTTGGGACAAAAATGTCGGTTATTGATTTGGGGATGTACGGCGGGCGGCCGGGCTGTCATGCGGGCGGCAATCAAATGTTGTCTGTGCATTAACTCATGAACCGTTCAACCAAAGCTTTTAAAATTTTAATATGTTGTTACTGACAACTAAATGAAGGTCAAGTTCAATAATGGCGATTTTGACTTTTACCATTCAGGAGTAATGGTTCTTGAAAGTTGGAAAAATGGAGTTTCCAGTCATGTCCGTGCATTAACTCATGAACGGTTCAACCAAAGCTTTTAAAACTTTAATATGTTGTTACTGACAACTAAATGAAGGTCATTTTTAATAATGGCGATTTTGACTTATACCGTTCAGGAGTTATGGTTCTTGAAAGATGGAAAAAATGGAGTTTCCAGTTGTGTCCGTGCATTAAGTCATGAACCGTTCAACCAAAGCTTTTAAAACTTTATTATAAAGTTACTGACAACTAAATGAAGGTCAAGTTCAATAATGGCAATTTTGACTTTTACAGTTCTGAAGTTATGGTTCTTGAAAGATGGAAAAATAGAGTTTCCAGTTGTGTCTGTGCATTTAGGCATGGACTGATCAACCAAATCTTCCCAAATTTTAATATGTTGTTACTGATGACAAAATGAAGATCAAGTTCAATAATGATGATTTTGACTTTTACCGTTCAGGAGTTATGGTTCTTAAAAGATCATAAAATGGCATTTCCATTCAAGTTTTTGAATTTACTCATGGACCATTCCATCTAAGTTTTTCAAATATTAATATGTTGATACTGATGACAAAGTTGAGGTCAAATTTGATTTTGACGTTTTTACTTTCACCGTTCATCAGTTATGGTTCTTGTGATATTTGCAGGACACATATAATGTTAATAAATCCGGTTTGCTGTCATTGTGATAGCCTCTTGTTATCACTTAAAAGAGATGGTAGTTCTCTAAATGGAGTGATGATGCCGTTAGTTTTCTCGTTTGAACTGTTCTACATTGTCATTTCAGGGCCTTTTATAGCTGAATATGTGGTATGGGCTTTCTCATTGTTGAAGGCTGTACAGTGCCCTATAATTGCTAATTTCTATGTCATTTGGTCTCTTGTGGAGATGTGTCTCATTGGCAATCATACCACATCTTTTTTTATATGGCACCATCTCTACTCAAGACATCAGTTCACCAACTTGATTAATATTTTTATAAACATAATAACAGTTGTTTAAAATATATGACTTATGTTTAACAGAGTGTAACAGCGTTTGGAAGGATGATGATAGAACAGACTAAATGCTATGTAGAAGAGACATACACAATCGCTAATGGTTACAAACATGATGCTAAGGTAAATACACAATCCCCAATGGTTACAAACATGATGCTAAGGTAGATACACAATTGCCAATGGTTACAAACATGATGCTATGGTAAATACACAATTGCTAATGGTTACAAATATGATGCTTCAGTAAATACACAATCGCCAATGGTTACAAACATGATGCTACGGTAAATACACAATCGCCAATGGTTACAAACATGATGCTACGATAAATACACAATTGCTGATGGTTACAAACATGATGCTATGGTAAATACACAATTGCCAATGGTTACAAACATGATGCTACGGTAAATACACAATCGCCAATGGTTACAAACATGATGCTACGGTAAATACACAATCGCCAATGGTTACAAACATGATGCTATGGTAAATGCACAATCACGATTGGTTACAAACATGATGCTATTGTAAAAACACAATCACGATTGGTTACAAATATGATGCTTCAGTAAATACACAATCGCCAATGGTTACAAACATGATGCTACGGTAAATACACAATCGCCAATGGTTACAAACATGATGCTACGATAAATACACAATTGCTGATGGTTACAAACATGATGCTATGGTAAATACACAATTGCCAATGGTTACAAACATGATGCTACATTAAATACACAATCCCCAATGGTTACAAACATGATGCTACGGTAAATACACAATCGCCAATGGTTACAAACATGATGCTATGGTAAATGCACAATCGCGATTGGTTACAAACATGATGCTATTGTAAAAACACGATCACGATTGGTTACAAACATTATGCTACGGTAAATACACAATCGCCAATGGTTACAAACATGATGCTATGGTAAATACACAATTGCCAATGGTTACAAACATGATGCTACGGTAAATACACAATTGCCAATGGTTTCAAACATGATGCTACGATAAATACACAATTGCTGATGGTTACAAACATGATGCTATGGTAAATGCACAATCGCGATTGGTTACAAACATGATGCTATTGTAAAAACACAATCACGATTGGTTACAAACATGATACTATGGTAAATGCACAATCGCGATTGGTTACAAACATGATGCTATTGTAAAAACACAAATCACGATTTGTTACAAACATTATGCTACGGTAAATACACAATCCCCAACGGTTACAAACATGATGCTACGGTAAATACACAATTGCCAATGGTTACAAACATGATGCTTAGGTAAAAACATAAATATATATAGGTCAACACACAATCGCCAATGGTTACAGTTGCTTCAATACATACACAAACCCGTGTGGTAACAATCATGATTCTATCATGATTCTTAAGAAAATACAGTCACAAATGGTTACAGTCATGGTGCTATGTATAGTAAAAACACTAAACATATATGCATGATGCTGAAGTCAACACACAGTCACCTGTGGTTATAGTCATGTGGCTTAGATAAAACACAAACATCTTTATGAAGGAATGAGTCACAAGTTGTTACAGTCATGGTGCTATTAAAGGTAAATACACAAACAATTGTGCTAATAATAATGTTGGTTTAGTAAATACAGTCAGTCATGATACTGAGAAAAATGCAAAATAAGCTATGGTTACAATTGTTAAGCTCAAAATTTAAAACAGTGTTTGATGAATTCAAAATCTTTTTCTGTTTTTCAAAATGTTCCAAATAAAACTTAATATTGTAGGTTATTTATGGTGACACAGATTCTGTGATGTGTAAGTTTGGCGTGGAATCAGTGGAGGATGCTATGAAACTGGGACAGGAAGCTGCTGAATTTATTTCTCAAAAGTTTGTCAAACCAATAAAATTGGAATTTGAAAAAGTGAGTCGATTTTTTAATGGTTGAACATATATAGCATATAAGAAAAACTGTCACTTATGAAGGTTGCAATTCCTTATTAGTTAGAAAACTTCATTGTTGTTATTAATAAGAGATCCTAAAGACAATAAATTGGTTACTTCCAGTATTTTAAACTGGGTTTTCTAAAGGAAAAATCAGGTTTTTAATATGGTGAAGTCTGTTGATTGGCTGTCAGTGGTCTCTTGTCAATAAGTTATGAATGCTAAATCAATGCTTTTCAAATTTGTTTTGTTGTTAGGGATGATAATATTGAGGTGTAATTGGTAGATGTGTGATCCTTGATAAATTGGAAAAAACTTCCTGTGTCTGTGGTTGTCAAATATGCCTGAAAGTGCCTTAATCTAAATTGCATTCATACTAGCTGACCATTTAAGTTCAACAATGGTTACATTCAAACACAGAAAATCTTCTCTTATCTTGAAATAAAATATTAAAAAAAATTCTGAAAGAAGAATAGAAAGATTTAAGAAAGAATGCATGTACTGCATACTTTTATATTACTGTAAGTTCTAGCTTTCTTTTCTGTAAATTTATTAATTTGATTTTCAGGTATATTTCCCATACTTATTGATCAATAAGAAAAGATATGCCGGTTTGTATTGGACGAATCCAGTCAAGTATGACAAGATGGATTGTAAAGGGATAGAAACAGTCAGGCGTGACAACAGTCCTCTCGTAGCTAATCTGATCAACATGTGTTTACAGATGATCTTAATAGACAGGTAGGTTTATTATTTACAGATGATCTTAATAGACAGGTAGGTTTATTATTTACAGATGATCTTAATAGACAGGTAGGTTTATCTTCATAGACAGGTAACTTTATTTATGTTATTATTTACAGACAATTGTAATAAACAGGTAGGTTTCTTAAAACAAGACGGGTAGGTTTATTATTTACACATGATCTTAATAGACAGGTAGGTTTATTTATGTTATTATTTACAGACAACTGTAATAAACAGGTAGGATTCTTAATACAAGACAGGAAGATTTATTATTTACAGATGATTGTAATAGTCAGCATGCAAGTCTGTGACACATTGTTCTTATATATTTTATACAGCTGCTTTAAAAAAAATGTGGATATACTGTTTCCCCTCTGTCTGTCCATCTGTTCCAGGAATGATTTTGGTCACATATTTCTTAGGAACTTCATCATAAGGATTTCCAAAATTTGGTATCAGGGTTTCTATAAGTCGACTATACTGTGTGATGGGTTTTGAGATTCATTTCTCAACAACTTCCTGTTTACCAAAAAACACTTACAAATTTTTACACTATTAGAATTATACAGTTGCAGCTGGGGTAATGTCAGAGAGCAGTAGCTCGCAGTTGAACTTTTATTTGATATCAAGGATTATTTATTGTTTGATTTATAGTGCAATAACATATAGAACAATGTTTTATACATAATAGTATTATTAAGAAACCTTGAGGCTTGCATAAATAAACACTTTTTAGCACACCTGGCCCGAAGGGCCAAGTGAGCTTTTCTCACCACTTGGCGTCCGTCGTCCGTCGTCGTCGTTAACATTTTACATTTTGAACTTTTTCTAGAGGACCATTGAATGGAATAAAACCAAACATTGCATGAATGTTCCTTATGAGGTGCTGACCAAGTGTTGTTACTTTGTAGCCAATCCATCATCCAAGATGGCCGCCAGCGGGGGACTTAGTTTAACATAGGACCCTATGGGAAATGCATACAAATGACTTCTTCTAGAGAACCACTGAATGGAATAAAACCAAACATTGCATGAATGTTCCCAATGGGGTGCTGACCAAGTGTTGTTACTTTGTAGCCGATCCATCATCCAAGATGGCCGCCAGCGGGGGACTTAGTTTAACATAGGACCCTATGGGAAATGCATACAAATGACTTCTTCTAGAGAACCACTGAATGGAATGAAACCAAACATTGCATGAATGTTCCCAATGGGGTGCTGACCAAGTGTTGTTACTTTGTAGCCGATCCATCATCCAAGATGGCCGCCAGCGGGGTACTTAGTTTAACATAGGACCCTATGGGAAATGCATACAAATGACTTCTTCTAGAGAACCACTGAATGGAATGTAGCCAAACATGACATGAATGTTCCCAATGGGGTGCTGACCAAGTGTTGTTACTTTGTAGCCGATCCATCATCCAAGATGGCCGCCAGCGGGGGACTTAGTTTAACATAGGACCCTATGGGAAATGCATACAAATGACTTCTTCTAGAGAACCACTGAATGGAATGAAACCAAACATAGCATGAATGTTCCTTATGGGGTGCTGACCAAGTGTTGTTACTTTGTAGCTGATCCATCATCCAAGATGGCCGCCAGCGGGGGATTCTGGCCAAGTGTTGTTAGCTCACCTGGCCCAAAAGGCCAAGTGAGCTAGCTTTTCCCATCACTTGGCGTCTGTTGTCCGTCCTCTGTCATCCGTCGTCGTTGTCGTCCGTCGTCAACTTTTACAAAAATCTTCTCCTCTGAAACTACTGGGCCAAATAAAATCAAACTTGACTACAATCATCATTGGGGTATCTTGTTTAAAAACTGTGTCCGGTGACCCGGCCAACCAACCAAGATGGCCGCCATGGCTAAAAATAGAACATAGGGGTAAAATGCAGTTTTTGGCTTATAAATCAAAAACCGAAGCATTTAGAGCAAATCTGACATTGGGTAAATTTGTTCATCAGGTTAAGATCTACCTGCCCTGATGAATTGGACAACTGGTTGGTGGGTTGCTGCCCCTGAATTGGTAATTTTAAGGAAATTTTGCTGTTTTTGGTTATTATCTTGAATATTATTATAGATAGAGATAAACTGTTAAGTGCAAAAATGTTCAGCAAAGTAAGATTTCCAAATAAGTTAACAGGACCAAAATGGTCAGTTGACCCCTTCAGGAGTTATTGCCCTTTATAGTCAATTTTTAACCATTTTTCGTAAATCTATGTAATCTTTTACAAAAATCTTCTCCTCTGAAACTACTGGGCCAAATAAAATTAAACTTGGCCACAATCATTATAGTTTAAAAATTGTGTCCGGTGACCAGACCAATCAACCAAGATGGCCGCCATGGCTAAAAATAGAACATAGGGTAAAATGCAGTTTTGGCTTATAACTCAAAAACCAAAGCATTTAGAGCAAATCTGACACAGTATTAAATTGTTTATCAGGTCAAGATCTACCTGCCCTGAAATTTTCAGATGAATTGGACAACTGGTTGTTGGGTTGCTGCCCCTGAATTGGTAATTTTAAGGAAATTTTGGCTTTTTTGTTATTATCTTGAATATTATTATAGATAGAGATAAACTGTAAACAGCAATAATTTACAGCAAAGACCTAAAAATAAGTCAACATGACCAAAATGGTCAATTGACCCCTAAAGGAGTTATTGCCCTTTATGATAAATTTTAACAATTTTCATAAAATTTGTAAATTTTTACTAACATTTTCCACTGAAACTACTGGGCCAATTTTTATAGATAGGGATAACTGTACGCAGCAAGAATGTTTAGTAAAGTAAGATCCACAAACACATCACCATCACCAAAACACAATTTTGTCATGAATTCATCTGTGTCCTCTGTTGAATATTCACAGAGACCAAGGTGAGCCACACAGGCTATTTAGAGCCTCTAGTAACTTTGTAGCCAAATTTTATGTTTTTTTTATATGAATTCAAAAAACCGAGGTTGTTTCAGGTGAGCGATACAGACTCTTGAGAGCCTCTAGTTTTATGTTACAGTACTATTTTAAATCTTTTTACGTTGTCTACTTGACAGACATGGGGTAATTGAAATATGTAATTGTAATTGACTGTAATTAATTACAATTTATCATGTAATTGAATGTAATGTGTAATTGAGCATTTTTTCAATTACAGGTAATTGAATGTAATTAATTACATAGCCAAAATTGCCTGTAATTGACAATTACTTTTCAATTACAAGTCAATTACATTTGAAATTTTGGATCAAAAGATTAAATCTTGTGTTTTCTCAAAAAATTATTAAAAGCAATAATCTTAACAAATGTTGTAAGCTGACAAAGAAAAGCCTTCACAGTATACTTTCTGTATTAACACAACCATGGTAGATTCTTCATTTTGTATTGAATGATAAATAAAATGTAGACACATGCCATAATTTTAAAAGAAACCACTAGGAAGTCACTGTCTTGACCTTAATTAGTAGATTTAGATAGATATTTTAAGACATTGATTTAACATAATTAACTTTATTCAAGGACTTAAATAACCAATAAATATAACCTCTGGCTATTTGTTTTATTACAAACTATATAATGACTGTTTTTATAACAGTTATGTTAAACAGATATAAGGCTAATTAGAGAGAGATAAATATACCCCTAGGGCCTATAGGTACATGTTTAAATTCTTGAGAGATAATGCATATGACAAAATCTCACTTGCAAAATTTGTTCACTATATATATGAATGTTGAAAGAAAACATTTTATCAGATTTAAAAATGAGCTCCAAGAGTGTACTGGAACATTTTACTGTTCCTGATGACTTCCAAAATGGAAATACTTTCAAAGGAAAATGTATGCATTGTGGCACCCTCATTAGTGGAAGTTATAAAGTTACATCCAACTTTGTTACACATATGAAGGTAATACTATATAAGAATTTTAAAAATTAATAAATTCATAATGCTTCTTTTTCATTTCTAACCAGATTTCATTTATCTTATATCCTCTAATAGCTTATTTAAGATAAATAATTTGAATAAGCTGGGATAAAAATGAAAATCATTTCAAAAAATAAAAAATAGTGCTCTTTTTTTGTATCATTTACAATCAAATAAATTTAAATAAATGTAAAATTTCAATAGGTAAATTAAAACAATTTAATATTTTCAAGATATTAAATAAGGCCTTTTGTAATTTTCAGAGAAAACACAGAGATTTGTACATTCTGCATTCTGAGAATAAAGAAATTCAGCCAACATTGACACAATGCATAAAAAAAAGTGTAAAATATTCACCGTCTGATCCAAAACAGTTAGAAATGACAAATGCTCTTATAATGTTCATAGCTGGGGATCTTTTACCACTCTCTATTGTCGAAAGTGAAGAATTTAAAAACTTGATGGAAAAAGCTGACACTAAGTATCAAGTGCCTAGCAGAAAGCATTTATCTTCGAAACTTCTACATGAAAAATTGGTTGAAATAAAAAATAACCTTGTAAATACTCTTAAATGTATATACTAGTTGAACACTGTCTAATTGTTATAACTATAGAGCAATGTATAATACTTATGTACATATCATAGAATAAATGCATGTTTTCAATGTTTTATCTTAATTTTCCTTTCAAATGTAATTGAAGTAATTAATTACATTTGCCAAGTAATTGGAATGTAATTAATTACATTGGTAAAAAAAGTCAAATGTAATGTGTAATTAAATTGAAGATTTTGTAATTGTAATTGAATGTAATTAATTACTTTCAAATGTAATTGACCCCATGTCTGCTACTTGATCAACTTGAACTATTTGTTAAATCTGTATTTGAAGGGACCCTGATGGTGCTACAGAGTATGCCAAGCAGACGATATCAGATTTACTGTGTAACCGTATAGATATATCACAACTCGTCATTACCAAAGAGTTGTCTAAAACAGATGACGAATATGTAGGAAAACAGGCCCATGTAGAACTAGCAAACAGGTAGGTTTTTTAGCCCCCATGTCTCTTTCTGGTTTTGGTCAAGGGCATTTCTATGAAAATTATTTCTATGATAAGCATTTTGTAAGGCAATATTTAAATAAGTCTTGCCCAATTTAATATACAGTTAACTCTCGTTGTCTCGAACTCGGTTGACTCGAAATTTCGGATGAGTCGAAGTTTTCACGTGGACCCAAACTTTCTTCTATACAAAAGTATGTAATTGGACTCCTGATGAGTCGAAATCGGATGAGTCGAAATTTCGGTTGAGTCGAACTAAATTTACGGTCCCAAGGTTAACAAAAGCATTTAAAATTCATTTTTTATCTCAAACTAATACACATATGTCAAAACATGACCTCCGGGATTTAAATGGATTGAAGAGTTAATCTGACAATACACGTGTAATTAAATTTCCGGTCACTGACCACTGTTGATTTATGACATGTTATTTCCATGAGTGTTTACCTAAGATTATCTTTTATAGAATTTTTATAAATAATTAGTGATACATTGTTAATGTTCATGAAAAAGTATTTAAAATGTTTACAAAACAATTAGTTTGTGATTAACACTAATGAGCTTGGGTGTGTATAAAGTGAGGATTATGGCTTCCGTTGATGATCACCTAAAAACTACTAAAACGGCGTCTCTAATCTTGTTATATTTTCTTTTGAAAAGAAAGAGTGAGATAAAACAAAATGAATAGAAATCAAAATTTTCTTAAATCTCTTGAATCCGAGAATAAACAATTGTGTCAGCTATAACCGACCTAAATAACGAAACTATCGATTGGAAATTACTCTCTTGGAACATGTGGAAAAGCCATAGGGTTTGTTTTTAATTGAAGCCATTGAATAAGTAAAAATAATGTCATTATAATAATAAAAGACTGTGACATACAAATACATCAATCTGATATTAGAATATCGATCCCCTTGCCATATTCACCCGGATTTATTTTAGCTTTACCAAGCTAAGCAAGAGTTGTGTCCCTTAGATTGTCGAACTTCCGGTGTTCGTTTAAGTCGAACTACGTGTATCTCGAAATATTTCTCTGGTCCGGCTGACTTCGACTTAACGAGAGTCGACTGTATAAACATTTATAGTTGTTTTTCCTGTGAAAAACAATATCTAGTTGTTCAAATATTCAATTGTTAATTTAAAAATAGATGTGATATTCAAGCTTTCTAACATTTGATCCATTTGAAGCAGATTTATAATGAAATATTTTGTTCATGAATATTTTTAATGGAGAATGCAAAATAACTTCAAAATCATTTTGAAATGATCTTTTGCTAAAACTTTGATTTCCATTTGGATATCCTCCTCTTATTTTGATCAAAAACAATTTAAAACGACGTCCCTGTTCATGGAAGGAGGATCTACTGTAATGGCCTTTAAATCTGTTCATCCTTCCATAACTTAGGTTAGGTATTAATCAGATTTTGTTTTAAAATTGATAATTTGTCTAGAACTTTATATTGTTGAGATTAACCTTTAAGGTAATTTTTGAGATCTGCTGAGATTGCACTTCCTGTTTGATGATACTTTGAATTCATATTAATTTTACTGTCAGAGTATGAAATTTATAAATATGCAATACATTGCTGAACTATTGGTGCAGATTCTTCTTTATATTGAGATATTATTACTTCACAACAGATTTTGGAGTATATTAAGTATTAAACAAAAAGAGTATGAAAGTTTATAGAAATCTCCCTACCTATTCCTTGAGTCCGGATCTGGTATATATATATATTTATACTGTGTGATGTGCTTTCAGATTAATCTCTCAACAACTTCCTGTTTACCTTACCATTATTGAGCAGTAGCTCGCAGATTCACTTGTTATATATATTTGTGGAAGGTAATTGCTAGTTAATAAAAGCAGAATTATTGTAGGATAAAGAAGCGAGATCCAGGTAGTGCTCCACAGTTAGGAGACAGAGTACCATATGTTATAATAGCTGCTAGCAAGAAAACTCCTGCCTTCATGAAATCAGAGGTATTTGCATTTGTTTATAGTTTTAATACCATTACCTTCAATTA
The DNA here is from genome assembly GCF_036588685.1 of Mytilus trossulus. Classification (NCBI taxonomy): domain Eukaryota; kingdom Metazoa; phylum Mollusca; class Bivalvia; order Mytilida; family Mytilidae; genus Mytilus; species Mytilus trossulus. The sequence goes on along the minus strand of NC_086381.1, from coordinate 57,588,263 downwards.
GGAGGGTTATGTTGAGATTTTACAGGAAAGTCAGTAAACTTTATTGTAAATAAAAGATAAATGTCAATCTGACTGCAACCATATAAAAGGAATATTAAAGAATGAATCCTGTCATAGCATTATTTCTAAAAACAGCCTTGAATCTATACTTTAAACAGGCTCCAAATTGTCTACTAAATTGAAACATAAAAAGGGGACATGAACACAAAATTCTCCAAAATAAAAATAAATAAAAAAACAAAAAACTTTTTATAACATAATACAACCACTGTCAAGGTTACTGGCTAGGGATGGGCAAGTAAGATTACTGTAAATTCAGAAATTATTGCAAGGTTTTTATTACTGTGAATAATGCAACTGGGTGAGTATCACCAATATAAGAACTTGTATTTTGGTATCTATATAAAAAAGAAGATGTAGTATGATTTCCAATGAGACAAATATCCACAAAAGACCAAAACCATTTTAATACACAAACATGAACAATTATAGGTCACTGTACGGCCTTCAACAGTGAGCAAAGCCCATACCGCATATAGTCAGCTATAAAATGCCCCGATAAGACAATGTAAAACAAGTCAAACGAGAAAACTAACGGCCTTATTTATGTAAAAAAAATGAAAGAAAAACAAATATGTAACACATTAACAAACGACAACCACTATATTACAGGCTCCTGACTTGGGACATGCACATACATAAATAATGTGGCGGGATTCCAACCCTCCCCTAACCTGGGACAGTGGTATAACAGTACAACATAAGAATGTAGCTTTTCCATTTTAGTCAATTTTTTAAAAATCATAATAATACATGCATTCAATAATTTCTGGATTTACAGTATCCATTAAAATCTGTATATACTAACTTTATACATGCATCAAGAAAAATATTGACAAGTAACTTATAACTTATGTATATATATATTTTGTTTATTTATTTAGGATCCTATATATGTGTTAGAGAACAACATTCCTATAGACACATCATATTACTTAGATAATCAGCTGTCTAAACCTTTACTCAGGATATTTGAACCAATCTTAGGAGAGAAGAAAGCAGAATCAGTACTTCTCAGTAAGTTAAGCAAACATTTATATTTGATACGTCATATAGCGAGCGTTGACATTTTTTTTCTCTGGGAAATTTGATTGGGCCATTATTTTTGTGGAATTTTGGGATTCAGGAATTAATTATAAACTTTTCTGGGACAAAATAAGTGATTTTGTCAAATATTTGGGATCCAGCGTAACTTGCTTTGGGAAACAGGAATGACACCCCTTCATAATTCTCTATAACATGTATAATGCATGTCAGAATTGTTATATAGGAAAGCAGGATGGAATTTAATTATTGAATGTAGGTCCAGGGCTTCCAAAAATTTTCTGAGCCAGCCTGACATTTTATATCTGATCCGAATTTTAATCCCTAAGACTTTGTCACAAAAGGCAATTATGGTTATCAGATGGCCATCCCAATGATTGACATTAGATTAAAAACGATATTAAACTTTACTTTGATATGAATTTGATGTTCTGACATCAACTGTTAATATTGGCATTGCTTCATTCAAAGTGTGCACATCAGCGTGCTCATATCTGCATGAAACTCTTTATTTGTGCAAAATGACATTGTCTAGAACTTTATTTTCGTTTTTAAAGTCCCATTTTTCAAAACCGGATGTTGACTTGACAAGGGTAAAACATGGACCATTAACAGATACGTAAAATCCGTGTGCGTTTACATAGCAGGAATGAGCGAAGAAGCTCTTTCCATGTTATTTCTTCAACAAAATACTTGAAATGAACGTTAGATACTGGTATCAATGATAGTTTTAGCATTCTTGAAGAAATGTAGGATGCATACTTGAATTTCACACCTGTGCACATGCGCACATGTGTTCTTGTTCATACAACGTAGTTCTGACGATTTTTCATGTAAAAACCTTTTTAAATGTTTCATCAAATCAAGTTTATAAATGTATTTATTATAAATTTGATCTGTTGGACTAAATCAATAACATAAAAACCGCTGAAATGTACGAAAATAACTGTGAATGGACCGATTAATTTATACGATGTCCGGTACTGAAAATAGTTTACCTGTCACCTGAACAGGTAGTTTTCAGCTGTCCAACAACTAATTAGCCTTGATTGAAATTAGAAAGTATTGGGGTAGGGGTTGTTTTGATAGTAATTAATCATCATGTCACTTTTACTACCGGAAATGTATGACTGTTAAAGGCAAAAGGTTGGGTCAAAAAGATCGTAAACTTATATATATAAAATGACCAAAAAAGCCTTTGAAACCAAAAAGTAGATGACCGTTTCATGCTTTGCCCAGCCGGACTTTTACCGGACATTATACAAATGACCGGAATATATGACCGTTTTGGAAGCCTTGTGTGGGTCATGGGTCTTTTTTCAGTTAGCGTCTTTTACCGTTATTCAAAATTAACTAAAAATGGTTCTTGGCTGTAGGGATATTTTGAAAGTCCTGTCCTACCTTCCACATACATTTTAGTGGAATAGCCCTTAACATTAATTAAAAGGAACAGACTTACAGAAAAAAAAAACCAAGGCCCGCTCATATATGACTTGATAAATACAATATTTTATGTTATAACACAACATAGTAAGGAACTTTAAATTTTTAGGTTCATTACAGGTCATCACTTACTTCTTTGCATA